>NC_071602.1:1375000-2062500 GCF_024509145.1 Vidua macroura
CTATGCAAGCTACCGCGATCTCCGGCTGCCGGACGCCAAGAAGCGGCTACTTCGCGCACAGATCACTGGAGCGGCAGCGGTGCGCTCCGAAGCGCCGCTTTTGCCGAAAGACGCCGGCAAGCGGCACTTGCTTTCGGCCAGCTGCGGAGCTCCGTATTCTGCCTCTCGAGTCGCCTACATCTTCGCGCAAAGCTTTTCCGCTCCAGTTCTCAAGGAGAAAGTGTACCAGCACTGCTCACTTAGCCCGACCTTGCCAGGAAATGAGATTTGCTGCACATTCCAAGGACACTGCATTTTCCTGGGCAAGCTGCAACCTGCTGGCAGATGGCCGTGCTCTCTGCCCACTCCTGCCCAGTTCTTGGTACTAGCGGGCACATTGCAGCCTGGCGAAGGCAAGAAACCTGGAGAGCTGTCACAGAGCAGAAGGGCAGCTGAGATGCTGAAAAGCAGCAAAGCTGAACTGCCTGCCTCAGCTTCCGCAATGTGTAATTGACTGAAGGCGAAAAACCAAGCAGCAGAGCAGCGGGCTTCTGTGCGCACTGAAGGCAATTGCAAGAATCCAGCAGCTGCTCCTTGCCAAGCACAGGCAGCTGCCTGTGTTCTTGCTTCTTGACCAACTCACAGTTGCCCTTCTTTTCAGCAGCTGCCACCGTGTTCTCTGCATCTCGGAGCCTCAGGGGAGCAACAAGAATTTCCAAGGAGGGATGCATGAAAACTGAAATATAAACTCAGGAAGTTTGTCCTGGAACACCTCCCATTGGCATGCCAAGAGTGAATTCAAGAGGCAGGAGAGCGGCAGCCACCGTTCTGCAGCTGTCTGCGAGCTTCGCACACAAGCCGGCTTCTTCGCGGCTTCGTTCTTAGCCTCTTGCAAGCTACCGCGATCTCCGGCTGCCGGAGGCCAAGAAGCGGCTACTTCGCGCACAGATCACTGGAGCGGCAGCGGCGCGCTCCGAAGCGCCGCTTTTGCCGAAAGACGCCGGCAAGCGGCACTTGCTTTCGGCCAGCTGCGGAGCTCCGTATTCTGCCTCTCTAGTCGCCTACATCTTCGCGAAAAGCTTTTCCGCTCCAGTTCTCAAGGAGAAAGTGTACCAGCACTGCTCACTTAGCCCGACCTTGCCAGGAAATGAGATTTGCTGCACATGCCAAGGACACTGCATTTTCCTGGGCAAGCTGCAACCTGCTGGCAGATGGCCGTGCTCTCTGCCCACTCCTGCCCAGTTCTTGGTACTAGCGGGCACGTTGCAGCCTGGCGAAGGCAAGAAACCTGGAGAGCTGTCACAGAGCAGAAGGGCAGCTGAGATGCTGAAAAGCAGCAAAGCTGAACTGCCTGCCTCAGCTTCAGCAGTGTGTAATTGACTGAAGGCGAAAAACCAAGCAGCAGAGCAGCGGGCTTCTGTGCGCACTGAAGACAATTGCAAGAATCCAGCAGCTGCTCCTTGCCAAGCACAGGCAGCTGCCTGTGTTCTTGCTTCTTGACCAACTCACAGTTGCCCTTCTTTTCAGCAGCTGCCACTGTGTTCTCTGCATCTCGGAGCCTCTGGGGAGCAGCAGGACTTTCCAAGGAGGGATGCATGACGACTATGTCAAAACCCAGGAAAGTTGTCCTGGAACACCTCCCATTGGCATGCCAAGAGTGAATTCAAGAGGCAGGAGAGCAGCAGCCACCGTCCTGCAGCTGTCTGCGAGCTTCGCACACAAGCCAGCTTCTTCGCGGCTTCGTTCTTCACCTATGCAAGCTACCGCGATATCCAGCTGCCGGACGCCAAGAAGCGGCTACTTCGCGCACAGATCACTGGAGCGGCAGCGGTGCGCTCCGAATCGCCGCTTTTGCCGAAAGACGCCGGGAAGCGGCACTTGCTTTCGGCCAGCTGCGGAGCTGCGTATTCTGCCTCTCTAGTCGCCTACATCTTAGCGAAAAGCTTTTCCGCTCCAGTTCTCAAGGAGAAAGTGTACCAGCACTGCTCACTTAGCCCGACCTTGCCAGGAAATGAGATTTGCTGCACATTCCAAGGACACTGCATTTTCTTGGGCAAGCTGCAACCTGCTGGCAGATGGCCGTGCTCTCTGCCCACTCCTGCCCAGTTCTTGGTACTAGCGGGCACGTTGCAGCCTGGCGAAGGCAAGAAACCTGGAGAGCTGTCACAGAGCAGAAGGGCAGCTGAGATGCTGAAAAGCAGCAAAGCTGAACTGCCTGCCTCAGCTTCAGCAGTGTGTAATTGACTGAAGGCTAAAAACCAAGCAGCAGAGCAGCGGGCTTCTGTGCGCACTGAAGACAATTGCAAGAATCCAGCAGCTGCTCCTAGCCAAGCACAGTCAA
Source organism: Vidua macroura (assembly GCF_024509145.1). Classification (NCBI taxonomy): domain Eukaryota; kingdom Metazoa; phylum Chordata; class Aves; order Passeriformes; family Viduidae; genus Vidua; species Vidua macroura. The sequence goes on from NC_071602.1 coordinate 1,377,321, forward strand.
CTGCCTAGGTTCTTGCTTCTTGACCAACTCACAGTTGCCCTTCTTTTCAGCAGCTGCCACCGTGTTCTCTGCATCTCGGAGCCTCTGGGGAGCAGCAAGAATTTCCAAGGTGGGATGCATGACAACTATGTCAAAACCCAGGAAAATTGTCCTAGAACATCTTCCACTCGCATGCCAAGAGTGAATTCAAGAGGCAGGAGAGCGGCAGCCACCGTCCTGCAGCAGTCTGCGAGCTTCGCACACAAGCCGGCTTCTTCGCGGCTTCGTTCTTCGCCTATGCAAGCTACCGCGATCTCCGGCTGCCGGAGGCCAAGAAGCAGCTACTTCGCGCACAGATGACTGGAGAGGCAGCGGTGCGCTCCGAAGCGCCGCTTTTGCCGAAAGACGCCGGGAAGCGGCACTTGCTTTCGGCCAGCTGCGGAGCTGCGTATTCTGCCTCTCTAGTCGCCGACATCTTAGCGAAAAGCTTTTCCGCTCCAGTTCTCAAGGAGAAAGTGTACCAGCACTGCTCACTTAGCCCGACCTTGCCAGGAAATGAGATTTGCTGCACATTCCAAGGACACTGCATTTTCCTGGGCAAGCTGCAACCTGCTGGCAGATGGCCGTGCTCTCTGCCCACTCCTGCCCAGTTCTTGGTACTAGCGGGCACGTTGCAGCCTGGCGAAGGCAAGAAACCTGGAGAGCTGTCACAGAGCAGAAGGGCAGCTGAGATGCTGAAAAGCAGCAAAGCTGAACTGCCTGCCTCAGCTTCAGCAGTGTGCAATTGACTGAAGGCGAAAAACCCAGCAGCAGAGCAGCGGGCTTCTGTGCGCACTGAAGACAATTGCAAGAATCCAGCAGCTGCTCCTTGCCAAGCACAGGCAGCTGCCTGTGTTCTTGCTTCTTGACCAACTCACAGTTGCCCTTCTTTTCAGCAGCTGCCACCGTGTTCTCTGCATCTCGGAGCCTCAGGGGAGCAACAAGAATTTCCAAGGAGGGATGCATGAAAACTAAAATATAAACTCAGGAAGTTTGTCCTGGAACACCTCCCATTGGCATGCCAAGAGTGAATTCAAGAGGCAGGAGAGCGGCAGCCACCGTTCTGCAGCTGTCTGCGAGCTTCGCACACAAGCCGGCTTCTTCGCGGCTTCGTTCTTAGCCTCTTGCAAGCTACCGCGATCTCCGGCTCCCGGAGGCCAAGAAGCGGCTACTTCGCGCACAGATCACTGGAGCGGCAGCGGTGCGCTCCGAAGCGCCGCTTTTGCCGAAAGACGCCGGCAAGCGGCACTTGCTTTCGGCCAGCTGCGGAGCTGCGTATTCTGCCTCTCTAGTCGCCTACATCTTCGCGAAAAGCTTTTCCGCTCCAGTTCTCAAGGAGAAAGTGTCCCAGCACTGCTCACTTAGCCCGACCTTGCCAGGAAATGAGATTTGCTGCACATTCCAAGGACACTGCATTTTCCTGGGCAAGCTGCAGCCTGCTGGCAGATGGCCGTGCTCTCTGCCCACTCCTGCCCAGTTCTTGGTACTAGCGGGCACGTTGCAGCCTGGCGAAGGGAAGAAACCTCTGAAACGATACGCGGAAGAAATAAATAGACTCCATAACCTGGGGTAGTTATGAAGTGGGTATGTATGTCAGCGCCCGGCACAAGTGAGATAGCTCTCCAAAACTTGTGCCCCGAGCCTCAGTCTGACCCACACTTTTATTCTTAAAGACGTTCCATATGCAATACACTGCACAACTTTTTCATGCATATTCAACCCCTGGCCCCGCCTGTCCTCGCTTCTCATGCTAAGTAAGTCCACGGCCTTCTGGGCATGCGTGGTTTGCTGTGGTGGTCGTACGGGGGTCTCTTGGTGGTCCTGAGGCTGACGATTGTGGTCTTCCTCATGATTGAACTTTTGAACTTTTCCTCTCTGCGCGTGCGCTTTTGGTCCTTTGGTGCTTCTCTGAGTACGTCTGTCAGTCTTGATAGGCTTGGAGACAGAGGAGCTTCTTTATCTGGGTTCTTTGCTTTTTCTGGTATTGTTCTTTATGCAAGAAGCTTCAGAAATTTGCATTTTCCTTTGCCCTTTGTATTAGGCAGAGGTTTCTTAAGCAAGAGGTTGAAAATTCAACACATAACTCTACAAGCTACATTAGAAATGCTTAATTCATTTTGTTAACCCAACTCTAAAAATCTATTTCACCTCGAGAGCTGTCACAGAGCAGAAAGCAGCTGAGATGCTGAAAAGCAGCAAAGCTGAACTGCCTGCCTCAGCTTCAGCAATGTGCAATTGACTGAAGGCGAAACACGAAGCAGCAGAGCAGCGGGCTTCTGTGCGCACTGAAGGCAATTGCAAGAATCCAGCAGCTGCCCCTTGCCAAGCACAGTCAGCTGCCTGTGTTCTTGCTTCTTGACCAACTCACAGTTGCCCTTCTTTTCAGCAGCTGCCACTGTGTTCTCTGCATCTCGGAGCCTCAGGGGAGCAACAAGAATTTCCAAGGTGGGATGCATGACGACTACGTCAAAACCCAGGAAAGTTGTCCTGGAACACCTTCCTTTGGCATGCCAGGAGTGAATTCAAGAGGCAGGAGAGCGGCAGCCACCGTCCTGCAGCTGTCTGCGAGCTTCGCACGCAAGCCGGCTTCTTCGCGGCTTCGTTCTTCACCTATGCAAGCTACCGCGATCTCCGGCTGCCGGAGGCCAAGAAGCGGCTACTTCGCGCACAGATCACTGGAGCGGCAGCGGTGCGCTCCGAAGCGCCGCTTTTGCCGAAAGACGCCGGCAAGAGGCACTTGCTTTCGGCCAGCTGCGGAGCTCCGTATTCTGCCTCTCTAGTCGCCTACATCTTCGCGAAAAGCTTTTCCGCTCCAGTTCTCAAGGAGAAAGTGTACCAGCACTGCTCACTTAGCCCGACCTTGCCAGGAAATGAGATTTGCTGCACATTCCAAGGACACTGCATTTTCCTGGGCAAGCTGCAACCTGCTGGCAGATGGCCGTGCTCTCTGCCCACTCCTGCCCAGTTCTTGGTACTAGCGGGCACATTGCAGCCTGGCGAAGGCAAGAAACCTGGAGAGCTGTCACAGAGCAGAAGGGCAGATGAGATGCTGAAAAGCAGCAAAGCTGAACAGCCTGCCTCAGCTTCAGCAGTGTGTAATCGACTGAAGGCGAAAAACCAAGCAGCAGAGCAGCGGGCTTCTGTGCGCACTGAAGACAATTGCAAGAATCCAGCAGCTGCTCCTAGCCAAGCACAGTCAACTGCCTAGGTTCTTGCTTCTTGACCAACTCACAGTTGCCCTTCTTTTCAGCAGCTGCCACCGTGTTCTCTGCATCTCGGAGCCTCTGGGGAGCAGCAAGCATTTCCAAGGAGGGATGTAGCAGGACTACGTCTAAACCCAGGAAAATTGTCCTGGAACACCTTCCATTGGCATGCCAAGAGTGAATTCAAGAGGCAGGAGAGCGGCAGCCACCGTCCTGCAGCAGTCTGCGAGCTTCGCACACAAGCCGGCTTCTTCGCGGCTTCGTTCTTCGCCTATGCAAGCTACCGCGATCTCCGGCTGCCGGACGCCAAGAAGCGGCTACTTCGCGCACAGATCACTGGAGCGGCAGCGGTGCGCTCCGAAGCGCCGCTTTTGCCGAAAGACGCCGGGAAGCGGCACTTGCTTTCGGCCAGCTGCGGAGCTCCGTATTCTGCCTCTCGAGTCGCCTACATCTTCGCGAAAAGCTTTTCCGCTCCAGTTCTCAAGGAGAAAGTGTACCAGCACTGCTCACTTAGCCCGACCTTGCCAGGAAATGAGATTTGCTGCACATTCCAAGGACACTGCATTTTCCTGGGCAAGCTGCAACCTGCTGGCAGATGGCCGTGCTCTCTGCCCACTCCTGCCCAGTTCTTGGTACTAGCGGGCACATTGCAGCCTGGCGAAGGCAAGAAACCTGGAGAGCTGTCACAGAGCAGAAGGGCAGCTGAGATGCTGAAAAGCAGCAAAGCTGAACTGCCTGCCTCAGCTTCCGCAATGTGTAATTGACTGAAGGCGAAAAACCAAGCAGCAGAGCAGCGGGCTTCTGTGCGCACTGAAGGCAATTGCAAGAATCCAGCAGCTGCTCCTTGCCAAGCACAGGCAGCTGCCTGTGTTCTTGCTTCTTGACCAACTCACAGTTGCCCTTCTTTTCAGCAGCTGCCACCGTGTTCTCTGCATCTCGGAGCCTCAGGGGAGCAACAAGAATTTCCAAGGAGGGATGCATGAAAACTGAAATATAAACTCAGGAAGTTTGTCCTGGAACACCTCCCATTGGCATGCCAAGAGTGAATTCAAGAGGCAGGAGAGCGGCAGCCACCGTTCTGCAGCTGTCTGCGAGCTTCGCACACAAGCCGGCTTCTTCGCGGCTTCGTTCTTAGCCTCTTGCAAGCTACCGCGATCTCCGGCTCCCGGAGGCCAAGAAGCGGCTACTTCGCGCACAGATCACTGGAGCGGCAGCGGCGCGCTCCGAAGCGCCGCTTTTGCCGAAAGACGCCGGGAAGCGGCACTTGCTTTCGGCCAGCTGCGGAGCTCCGTATTCTGCCTCTCTAGTCGCCTACATCTTAGCGAAAAGCTTTTCCGCTCCAGTTCTCAAGGAGAAAGTGTCCCAGCACTGCTCACTTAGCCCGACCTTGCCAGGAAATGAGATTTGCTGCACATTCCAAGGACACTGCATTTTCCTGGGCAAGCTGCAACCTGCTGGCAGATGGCCGTGCTCTCTGCCCACTCCTGCCCAGTTCTTGGTACTAGCGGGCACGTTGCAGCCTGGCGAAGGCAAGAAACCTGGAGAGCTGTCACACAGCAGAAGGGCAGCTGAGATGCTGAAAAGCAGCAAAGCTGAACTGCCTGCCTCAACTTCAGCAGTGTGTAATTGACTGAAGGCGAAAAACCAAGCAGCAGAGCAGCGGGCTTCTGTGCGCACTGAAGGCAATTGCAAGAATCCAGCAGCTGCTCCTTGCCAAGCACAGGCAGCTGCCTGTGTTCTTGCTTCTTGACCAACTCACAGTTGCCCTTCTTTTCAGCAGCTGCCACCGTGTTCTCTGCATCTCGGAGCCTCTGGGGAGCAGCAGGACTTTCCAGGGAGGGATGCATGACGACTATGTCAAAACCCAGGAAAGTTGTCCTGGAACACCTCCCATTGGCATGCCAAGAGTGAATTCAAGAGGCAGGAGAGCAGCAGCCACCGTCCTGCAGCTGTCTGCGAGCTTCGCACACAAGCCAGCTTCTTCGCGGCTTCGTTCTTCGCCTATGCAAGCTACCGCGATATCCAGCTGCCGGACGCCAAGAAGCGGCTACTTCGCGCACAGATGACTGGAGCGGCAGCGGTGCGCTCCGAATCGCCGCTTTTGCCGAAAGACGCCGGGAAGCGGCACTTGCTTTCGGCCAGCTGCGGAGCTCCGTATTCTGCCTCTCTAGTCGCCTACATCTTCGCGAAAAGCTTTTCCGCTCCAGTTCTCAAGGAGAAAGTGTACCAGCACTGCTCACTTAGCCCGACCTTGCCAGGAAATGAGATTTGCTGCACATTCCAAGGACACTGCATTTTCCTGGGCAAGCTGCAGCCTGCTGGCAGATGGCCGTGCTCTCTGCCCACTCCTGCCCAGTTCTTGGTACTAGCGGGCACATTGCAGCCTGGCGAAGGCAAGAAACCTGGAGAGCTGTCACAGAGCAGAAGGGCAGCTGAGATGCTGAAAAGCAGCAAAGCTGAACAGCCTGCCTCAGCTTCAGCAGTGTGTAATCGACTGAAGGCGAAAAACCAAGCAGCAGAGCAGCGGGCTTCTGTGCGCACTGAAGGCAATTGCAAGAATCCAGCAGCTGCTCCTCGCCAAGCACAGTCAACTGCCTAGGTTCTTGCTTCTTGACCAACTCACAGTTGCCCTTCTTTTCAGCAGCTGCCACCGTGTTCTCTGCATCTCGGAGCCTCTGGGGAGCAGCAAGAATTTCCAAGGTGGGATGCATGACAACTATGTCAAAACCCAGGAAAATTGTCCTAGAACATCTTCCACTCGCATGCCAAGAGTGAATTCAACAGGCTTGGAGAGCGGCAGCCACCGTCCTGCAGCAGTCTGCGAGCTTCGCACACAAGCCGGCTTCTTCGCGGCTTCGTTCTTCGCCTATGCAAGCTACCGCGATCTCCGGCTGCCGGAGGCCAAGAAGCAGCTACTTCGCGCACAGATGACTGGAGAGGCAGCGGTGCGCTCCGAAGCGCCGCTTTTGCCGAAAGACGCCGGGAAGCGGCACTTGCTTTCGGCCAGCTGCGGAGCTGCGTATTCTGCCTCTCTAGTCGCCGACATCTTAGCGAAAAGCTTTTCCGCTCCAGTTCTCAAGGAGAAAGTGTACCAGCACTGCTCACTTAGCCCGACCTTGCCAGGAAATGAGATTTGCTGCACATTCCAAGGACACTGCATTTTCCTGGGCAAGCTGCAACCTGCTGGCAGATGGCCGTGCTCTCTGCCCACTCCTGCCCAGTTCTTGGTACTAGCGGGCACATTGCAGCCTGGCGAAGGCAAGAAACCTGGAGAGCTGTCACACAGCAGAAGGGCAGATGAGATGCTGAAAAGCAGCAAAGCTGAACAGCCTGCCTCAGCTTCAGCAGTGTGTAATCGACTGAAGGCGAAAAACCAAGCAGCAGAGCAGCGGGCTTCTGTGCGCACTGAAGACAATTGCAAGAATCCAGCAGCTGCTCCTAGCCAAGCACAGTCAACTGCCTAGGTTCTTGCTTCTTGACCAACTCACAGTTGCCCTTCTTTTCAGCAGCTGCCACCGTGTTCTCTGCATCTCGGAGCCTCTGGGGAGCAGCAAGCATTTCCAAGGAGGGATGTAGCAGGACTACGTCTAAACCCAGGAAAATTGTCCTGGAACACCTTCCATTGGCATGCCAAGAGTGAATTCAAGAGGCAGGAGAGCGGCAGCCACCGTCCTGCAGCAGTCTGCGAGCTTCGCACACAAGCCGGCTTCTTCGCGGCTTCGTTCTTCGCCTATGCAAGCTACCGCGATCTCCGGCTGCCGGACGCCAAGAAGCGGCTACTTCGCGCACAGATCACTGGAGCGGCAGCGGTGCGCTCCGAAGCGCCGCTTTTGCCGAAAGACGCCGGGAAGCGGCACTTGCTTTCGGCCAGCTGCGGAGCTCCGTATTCTGCCTCTCGAGTCGCCTACATCTTCGCGCAAAGCTTTTCCGCTCCAGTTCTCAAGGAGAAAGTGTACCAGCACTGCTCACTTAGCCCGACCTTGCCAGGAAATGAGATTTGCTGCACATTCCAAGGACACTGCATTTTCCTGGGCAAGCTGCAACCTGCTGGCAGATGGCCGTGCTCTCTGCCCACTCCTGCCCAGTTCTTGGTACTAGCGGGCACATTGCAGCCTGGCGAAGGCAAGAAACCTGGAGAGCTGTCACAGAGCAGAAGGGCAGCTGAGATGCTGAAAAGCAGCAAAGCTGAACTGCCTGCCTCAGCTTCAGCAATGTGTAATTGACTGAAGGCGAAAAACCAAGCAGCAGAGCAGCGGGCTTCTGTGCGCACTGAAGGCAATTGCAAGAATCCAGCAGCTGCTCCTTGCCAAGCACAGGCAGCTGCCTGTGTTCTTGCTTCTTGACCAACTCACAGTTGCCCTTCTTTTCAGCAGCTGCCACCGTGTTCTCTGCATCTCGGAGCCTCAGGGGAGCAACAAGAATTTCCAAGGAGGGATGCATGAAAACTAAAATATAAACTCAGGAAGTTTGTCCTGGAACACCTCCCATTGGCATGCCAAGAGTGAATTCAAGAGGCAGGAGAGCGGCAGCCACCGTTCTGCAGCTGTCTGCGAGCTTCGCACACAAGCCGGCTTCTTCGCGGCTTCGTTCTTAGCCTCTTGCAAGCTACCGCGATCTCCGGCTCCCGGAGGCCAAGAAGCGGCTACTTCGCGCACAGATCACTGGAGCGGCAGCGGTGCGCTCCGAAGCGCCGCTTTTGCCGAAAGACGCCGGCAAGCGGCACTTGCTTTCGGCCAGCTGCGGAGCTGCGTATTCTGCCTCTCTAGTCGCCTACATCTTCGCGAAAAGCTTTTCCGCTCCAGTTCTCAAGGAGAAAGTGTACCAGCACTGCTCACTTAGCCCGACCTTGCCAGGAAATGAGATTTGCTGCACATTCCAAGGACACTGCATTTTCCTGGGCAAGCTGCAGCCTGCTGGCAGATGGCCGTGCTCTCTGCCCACTCCTGCCCAGTTCTTGGTACTAGCGGGCACGTTGCAGCCTGGCGAAGGGAAGAAACCTCTGAAACGATACGCGGAAGAAATAAATAGACTCCATAACCTGGGGTAGTTATGAAGTGGGTATGTATGTCAGCGCCCGGCACAAGTGAGATAGCTCTCCAAAACTTGTGCCCCGAGCCTCAGTCTGACCCACACTTTTATTCTTAAAGACGTTCCATATGCAATACACTGCACAACTTTTTCATGCATATTCAACCCCTGGCCCCGCCTGTCCTCGCTTCTCATGCTAAGTAAGTCCACGGCCTTCTGGGCATGCGTGGTTTGCTGTGGTGGTCGTACGGGGGTCTCCTGGTGGTCCTGAGGCTGACGATTGTGGTCTTCCTCATGATTGAACTTTTGAACTTTTCCTCTCTGCGCGTGCGCTTTTGGTCCTTTGGTGCTTCTCTGAGTACGTCTGTCAGTCTTGATAGGCTTGGAGACAGAGGAGCTTCTTTATCTGGGTTCTTTGCTTCTTCTGGTATTGTTCTTTATGCAAGAAGCTTCAGAAATTTGCATTTTCCTTTGCCCTTTGTATTAGGCAGAGGTTTCTTAAGCAAGAGGTTGAAAATTCAACACATAACTCTACAAGCTACATTAGAAATGCTTAATTCATTTTGTTAACCCAACTCTAAAAATCTATTTCACCTCGAGAGCTGTCACAGAGCAGAAAGCAGCTGAGATGCTGAAAAGCAGCAAAGCTGAACTGCCTGCCTCAGCTTCAGCAATGTGCAATTGACTGAAGGCGAAACACGAAGCAGCAGAGCAGCGGGCTTCTGTGCGCACTGAAGGCAATTGCAAGAATCCAGCAGCTGCCCCTTGCCAAGCACAGTCAGCTGCCTGTGTTCTTGCTTCTTGACCAACTCACAGTTGCCCTTCTTTTCAGCAGCTGCCACTGTGTTCTCTGCATCTCGGAGCCTCAGGGGAGCAACAAGAATTTCCAAGGTGGGATGCATGACGACTACGTCAAAACCCAGGAAAGTTGTCCTGGAACACCTTCCTTTGGCATGCCAGGAGTGAATTCAAGAGGCAGGAGAGCGGCAGCCACCGTCCTGCAGCTGTCTGCGAGCTTCGCACGCAAGCCGGCTTCTTCGCGGCTTCGTTCTTCACCTATGCAAGCTACCGCGATCTCCGGCTGCCGGAGGCCAAGAAGCGGCTACTTCGCGCACAGATCACTGGAGCGGCAGCGGTGCGCTCCGAAGCGCCGCTTTTGCCGAAAGACGCCGGCAAGAGGCACTTGCTTTCGGCCAGCTGCGGAGCTCCGTATTCTGCCTCTCTAGTCGCCTACATCTTCGCGAAAAGCTTTTCCGCTCCAGTTCTCAAGGAGAAAGTGTACCAGCACTGCTCACTTAGCCCGACCTTGCCAGGAAATGAGATTTGCTGCACATTCCAAGGACACTGCATTTTCCTGGGCAAGCTGCAACCTGCTGGCAGATGGCCGTGCTCTCTGCCCACTCCTGCCCAGTTCTTGGTACTAGCGGGCACATTGCAGCCTGGCGAAGGCAAGAAACCTGGAGAGCTGTCACAGAGCAGAAGGGCAGATGAGATGCTGAAAAGCAGCAAAGCTGAACAGCCTGCCTCAGCTTCAGCAGTGTGTAATCGACTGAAGGCGAAAAACCAAGCAGCAGAGCAGCGGGCTTCTGTGCGCACTGAAGACAATTGCAAGAATCCAGCAGCTGCTCCTAGCCAAGCACAGTCAACTGCCTAGGTTCTTGCTTCTTGACCAACTCACAGTTGCCCTTCTTTTCAGCAGCTGCCACCGTGTTCTCTGCATCTCGGAGCCTCTGGGGAGCAGCAAGCATTTCCAAGGAGGGATGTAGCAGGACTACGTCTAAACCCAGGAAAATTGTCCTGGAACACCTTCCATTGGCATGCCAAGAGTGAATTCAAGAGGCAGGAGAGCGGCAGCCACCGTCCTGCAGCAGTCTGCGAGCTTCGCACACAAGCCGGCTTCTTCGCGGCTTCGTTCTTCGCCTATGCAAGCTACCGCGATCTCCGGCTGCCGGACGCCAAGAAGAGGCTACTTCGCGCACAGATCACTGGAGCGGCAGCGGTGCGCTCCGAAGCGCCGCTTTTGCCGAAAGACGCCGGCAAGCGGCACTTGCTTTCGGCCAGCTGCGGAGCTCCGTATTCTGCCTCTCGAGTCGCCTACATCTTCGCGCAAAGCTTTTCCGCTCCAGTTCTCAAGGAGAAAGTGTACCAGCACTGCTCACTTAGCCCGACCTTGCCAGGAAATGAGATTTGCTGCACATTCCAAGGACACTGCATTTTCCTGGGCAAGCTGCAACCTGCTGGCAGATGGCCGTGCTCTCTGCCCACTCCTGCCCAGTTCTTGGTACTAGCGGGCACATTGCAGCCTGGCGAAGGCAAGAAACCTGGAGAGCTGTCACAGAGCAGAAGGGCAGCTGAGATGCTGAAAAGCAGCAAAGCTGAACTGCCTGCCTCAGCTTCAGCAATGTGTAATTGACTGAAGGCGAAAAACCAAGCAGCAGAGCAGCGGGCTTCTGTGCGCACTGAAGGCAATTGCAAGAATCCAGCAGCTGCTCCTTGCCAAGCACAGGCAGCTGCCTGTGTTCTTGCTTCTTGACCAACTCACAGTTGCCCTTCTTTTCAGCAGCTGCCACCGTGTTCTCTGCATCTCGGAGCCTCAGGGGAGCAACAAGAATTTCCAAGGACGGATGCATGAAAACTGAAATATAAACTCAGGAAGTTTGTCCTGGAACACCTCCCATTGGCATGCCAAGAGTGAATTCAAGAGGCAGGAGAGCGGCAGCCACCGTTCTGCAGCTGTCTGCGAGCTTCGCACACAAGCCGGCTTCTTCGCGGCTTCGTTCTTAGCCTCTTGCAAGCTACCGCGATCTCCGGCTCCCGGAGGCCAAGAAGCGGCTACTTCGCGCACAGATCACTGGAGCGGCAGCGGCGCGCTCCGAAGCGCCGCTTTTGCCGAAAGACGCCGGCAAGCGGCACTTGCTTTCGGCCAGCTGCGGAGCTGCGTATTCTGCCTCTCTAGTCGCCTACATCTTCGCGAAAAGCTTTTCCGCTCCAGTTCTCAAGGAGAAAGTGTACCAGCACTGCTCACTTAGCCCGACCTTGCCAGGAAATGAGATTTGCTGCACATGCCAAGGACACTGCATTTTCCTGGGCAAGCTGCAACCTGCTGGCAGATGGCCGTGCTCTCTGCCCACTCCTGCCCAGTTCTTGGTACTAGCGGGCACGTTGCAGCCTGGCGAAGGCAAGAAACCTGGAGAGCTGTCACAGCGCAGAAGGGCAGCTGAGATGCTGAAAAGCAGCAAAGCTGAACTGCCTGCCTCAACTTCAGCAGTGTGTAATTGACTGAAGGCGAAAAACCAAGCAGCAGAGCAGCGGGCTTCTGTGCGCACTGAATGCAATTGCAAGACTCCAGCAGCCTGTTCTTGCCAAGCACAGGCAGCTGCCTGTGTTCTTGCTTCTTGACCAACTCACAGTTGCCCTTCTTTTCAGCAGCTGCCACCGTGTTCTCTGCATCTCGGAGCCTCTGGGGAGTAGCAGGACTTTCCAAGGAGGTATGCATGACGACTATGTCAAAACCCAGGAAAGTTGTCCTGGAACACCTCCCATTGGCATGCCAAGAGTGAATTCAAGAGGCAGGAGAGCGGCAGCCACCGTCCTGCAGCTGTCTGCGAGCTTCGCACACAAGCCGGCTTCTTCGCGGCTTCGTTCTTAGCCTCTTGCAAGCTACCGCGATCTCCGGCTGCCGGAGGCCAAGAAGCGGCTACTTCGCGCACAGATCACTGGAGCGGCAGCGGTGCGCCCCGAAGCGCCGCTTTTGCCGAAAGACGCCGGGAAGCGGCACTTGCTTTCGGCCAGCTGCGGAGCTCCGTATTCTGCCTCTCTAGTCGCCTACATCTTAGCGAAAAGCTTTTCCGCTCCAGTTCTCAAGGAGAAAGTGTCCCAGCACTGCTCACTTAGCCCGACCTTGCCAGGAAATGAGATTTGCTGCACATTCCAAGGACACTGCATTTTCCTGGGCAAGCTGCAACCTGCTGGCAGATGGCCGTGCTCTCTGCCCACTCCTGCCCAGTTCTTGGTACTAGCGGGCACGTTGCAGCCTGGCGAAGGCAAGAAACCTGGAGAGCTGTCACACAGCAGAAGGGCAGCTGAGATGCTGAAAAGCAGCAAAGCTGAACTGCCTGCCTCAGCTTCAGCAGTGTGTAATTGACTGAAGGCGAAAAACCAAGCAGCAGAGCAGCGGGCTTCTGTGCGCACTGAAGGCAATTGCAAGAATCCAGCAGCTGCTCCTTGCCAAGCACAGGCAGCTGCCTGTGTTCTTGCTTCTTGACCAACTCACAGTTGCCCTTCTTTTCAGCAGCTGCCACCGTGTTCTCTGCATCTCGGAGCCTCTGGGGAGCAGCAAGACTTTCCAAGGAGGGATGCATGACGACTATGTCAAAACCCAGGAAAGTTGTCCTGGAACACCTCCCATTGGCATGCCAAGAGTGAATTCAAGAGGCAGGAGAGCAGCAGCCACCGTCCTGCAGCTGTCTGCGAGCTTCGCACACAAGCCAGCTTCTTCGCGGCTTCGTTCTTCGCCTATGCAAGCTACCGCGATATCCAGCTGCCGGACGCCAAGAAGCGGCTACTTCGCGCACAGATCACTGGAGCGGCAGCGGTGCGCTCCGAATCGCCGCTTTTGCCGAAAGACGCCGGGAAGCGGCACTTGCTTTCGGCCAGCTGCGGAGCTGCGTATTCTGCCTCTCTAGTCGCCTACATCTTAGCGAAAAGCTTTTCCGCTCCAGTTCTCAAGGAGAAAGTGTACCAGCACTGCTCACTTAGCCCGACCTTGCCAGGAAATGAGATTTGCTGCACATTCCAAGGACACTGCATTTTCTTGGGCAAGCTGCAACCTGCTGGCAGATGGCCGTGCTCTCTGCCCACTCCTGCCCAGTTCTTGGTACTAGCGGGCACGTTGCAGCCTGGCGAAGGCAAGAAACCTGGAGAGCTGTCACAGAGCAGAAGGGCAGCTGAGATGCTGAAAAGCAGCAAAGCTGAACTGCCTGCCTCAGCTTCCGCAATGTGTAATTGACTGAAGGCGAAAAACCACGCAGCAGAGCAGCGGGCTTCTGTGCGCACTGAAGGCAATTGCAAGAATCCAGCAGCTGCTCCTTGCCAAGCACAGGCAGCTGCCTGTGTTCTTGCTTCTTGACCAACTCACAGTTGCCCTTCTTTTCAGCAGCTGCCACCGTGTTCTCTGCATCTCGGAGCCTCAGGGGAGCAACAAGAATTTCCAAGGAGGGATGCATGACGACTACGTCAAAACCCAGGAAAGTTGTCCTGGAACACCTTCCTTTGGCATGCCAGGAGTGAATTCAAGAGGCAGGAGAGCGGCAGCCACCGTCCTGGAGCTGTCTGCGAGCTTCGCACACAAGCCGGCTTCTTCGCGGCTTCGTTCTTCGCCTATGCAAGCTACCGCGATCTCCGGCTGCCGGAGGCCAAGAAGCGGCTACTTCGCGCACAGATGACTGGAGCGGCAGCGGTGCGCTCCGAAGCGCCGCTTTTGCCGAAAGACGCCGGGAAGCGGCACTTGCTTTCGGCCAGCTGCGGAGCTCCGTATTCTGCCTCTCTAGTCGCCTACATCTTCGCGCAAAGCTTTTCCGCTCCAGTTCTCAAGGAGAAAGTGTCCCAGCACTGCTCACTTAGCCCGACCTTGCCAGGAAATGAGATTTGCTGCACATTCCAAGGACACTGCATTTTCCTGGGCAAGCTGCAGCCTGCTGGCAGATGGCCGTGCTCTCTGCCCACTCCTGCCCAGTTCTTGGTACTAGCGGGCACATTGCAGCCTGGCGAAGGCAAGAAACCTGGAGAGCTGTCACAGAGCAGAAGGGCAGCTGAGATGCTGAAAAGCAGCAAAGCTGAACAGCCTGCCTCAGCTTCAGCAGTGTGTAATCGACTGAAGGCGAAAAACCAAGCAGCAGAGCAGCGGGCTTCTGTGCGCACTGAAGGCAATTGCAAGAATCCAGCAGCTGCTCCTCGCCAAGCACAGTCAACTGCCTAGGTTCTTGCTTCTTGACCAACTCACAGTTGCCCTTCTTTTCAGCAGCTGCCACCGTGTTCTCTGCATCTCGGAGCCTCTGGGGAGCAGCAAGAATTTCCAAGGTGGGATGCATGACAACTATGTCAAAACCCAGGAAAATTGTCCTAGAACATCTTCCACTCGCATGCCAAGAGTGAATTCAAGAGGCAGGAGAGCGGCAGCCACCGTCCTGCAGCAGTCTGCGAGCTTCGCACACAAGCCGGCTTCTTCGCGGCTTCGTTCTTCGCCTATGCAAGCTACCGCGATCTCCGGCTGCCGGAGGCCAAGAAGCAGCTACTTCGCGCACAGATGACTGGAGAGGCAGCGGTGCGCTCCGAAGCGCCGCTTTTGCCGAAAGACGCCGGCAAGCGGCACTTGCTTTCGGCCAGCTGCGGAGCTGCGTATTCTGCCTCTCTAGTCGCCGACATCTTAGCGAAAAGCTTTTCCGCTCCAGTTCTCAAGGAGAAAGTGTACCAGCACTGCTCACTTAGCCCGACCTTGCCAGGAAATGAGATTTGCTGCACATTCCAAGGACACTGCATTTTCCTGGGCAAGCTGCAACCTGCTGGCAGATGGCCGTGCTCTCTGCCCACTCCTGCCCAGTTCTTGGTACTAGCGGGCACGTTGCAGCCTGGCGAAGGCAAGAAACCTGGAGAGCTGTCACAGAGCAGAAGGGCAGCTGAGATGCTGAAAAGCAGCAAAGCTGAACTGCCTGCCTCAGCTTCAGCAGTGTGCAATTGACTGAAGGCGAAAAACCCAGCAGCAGAGCAGCGGGCTTCTGTGCGCACTGAAGACAATTGCAAGAATCCAGCAGCTGCTCCTTGCCAAGCACAGGCAGCTGCCTGTGTTCTTGCTTCTTGACCAACTCACAGTTGCCCTTCTTTTCAGCAGCTGCCACCGTGTTCTCTGCATCTCGGAGCCTCAGGGGAGCAACAAGAATTTCCAAGGAGGGATGCATGAAAACTAAAATATAAACTCAGGAAGTTTGTCCTGGAACACCTCCCATTGGCATGCCAAGAGTGAATTCAAGAGGCAGGAGAGCGGCAGCCACCGTTCTGCAGCTGTCTGCGAGCTTCGCACACAAGCCGGCTTCTTCGCGGCTTCGTTCTTAGCCTCTTGCAAGCTACCGCGATCTCCGGCTCCCGGAGGCCAAGAAGCGGCTACTTCGCGCACAGATCACTGGAGCGGCAGCGGTGCGCTCCGAAGCGCCGCTTTTGCCGAAAGACGCCGGCAAGCGGCACTTGCTTTCGGCCAGCTGCGGAGCTGCGTATTCTGCCTCTCTAGTCGCCTACATCTTCGCGAAAAGCTTTTCCGCTCCAGTTCTCAAGGAGAAAGTGTCCCAGCACTGCTCACTTAGCCCGACCTTGCCAGGAAATGAGATTTGCTGCACATTCCAAGGACACTGCATTTTCCTGGGCAAGCTGCAGCCTGCTGGCAGATGGCCGTGCTCTCTGCCCACTCCTGCCCAGTTCTTGGTACTAGCGGGCACGTTGCAGCCTGGCGAAGGGAAGAAACCTCTGAAACGATACGCGGAAGAAATAAATAGACTCCATAACCTGGGGTAGTTATGAAGTGGGTATGTGTGTCAGCGCCCGGCACAAGTGAGATAGCTCTCCAAAACTTGTGCCCCGAGCCTCAGTCTGACCCACACTTTTATTCTTAAAGACGTTCCATATGCAATACACTGCACAACTTTTTCATGCATATTCAACCCCTGGCCCCGCCTGTCCTCGCTTCTCATGCTAAGTAAGTCCACGGCCTTCTGGGCATGCGTGGTTTGCTGTGGTGGTCGTACGGGGGTCTCTTGGTGGTCCTGAGGCTGACGATTGTGGTCTTCCTCATGATTGAACTTTTGAACTTTTCCTCTCTGCGCGTGCGCTTTTGGTCCTTTGGTGCTTCTCTGAGTACGTCTGTCAGTCTTGATAGGCTTGGAGACAGAGGAGCTTCTTTATCTGGGTTCTTTGCTTCTTCTGGTATTGTTCTTTATGCAAGAAGCTTCAGAAATTTGCATTTTCCTTTGCCCTTTGTATTAGGCAGAGGTTTCTTAAGCAAGAGGTTGAAAATTCAACACATAACTCTACAAGCTACATTAGAAATGCTTAATTCATTTTGTTAACCCAACTCTAAAAATCTATTTCACCTCGAGAGCTGTCACAGAGCAGAAAGCAGCTGAGATGCTGAAAAGCAGCAAAGCTGAACTGCCTGCCTCAGCTTCAGCAATGTGCAATTGACTGAAGGCGAAACACGAAGCAGCAGAGCAGCGGGCTTCTGTGCGCACTGAAGGCAATTGCAAGAATCCAGCAGCTGCCCCTTGCCAAGCACAGTCAGCTGCCTGTGTTCTTGCTTCTTGACCAACTCACAGTTGCCCTTCTTTTCAGCAGCTGCCACTGTGTTCTCTGCATCTCGGAGCCTCAGGGGAGCAACAAGAATTTCCAAGGTGGGATGCATGACGACTACGTCAAAACCCAGGAAAGTTGTCCTGGAACACCTTCCTTTGGCATGCCAGGAGTGAATTCAAGAGGCAGGAGAGCGGCAGCCACCGTCCTGCAGCTGTCTGCGAGCTTCGCACACAAGCCGGCTTCTTCGCGGCTTCGTTCTTCACCTATGCAAGCTACCGCGATCTCCGGCTGCCGGAGGCCAAGAAGCGGCTACTTCGCGCACAGATCACTGGAGCGGCAGCGGTGCGCTCCGAAGCGCCGCTTTTGCCGAAAGACGCCGGCAAGAGGCACTTGCTTTCGGCCAGCTGCGGAGCTCCGTATTCTGCCTCTCTAGTCGCCTACATCTTCGCGAAAAGCTTTTCCGCTCCAGTTCTCAAGGAGAAAGTGTCCCAGCACTGCTCACTTAGCCCGACCTTGCCAGGAAATGAGATTTGCTGCACATTCCAAGGACACTGCATTTTCCTGGGCAAGCTGCAACCTGCTGGCAGATGGCCGTGCTCTCTGCCCACTCCTGCCCAGTTCTTGGTACTAGCGGGCACATTGCAGCCTGGCGAAGGCAAGAAACCTGGAGAGCTGTCACAGAGCAGAAGGGCAGCTGAGATGCTGAAAAGCAGCAAAGCTGAACAGCCTGCCTCAGCTTCAGCAGTGTGTAATCGACTGAAGGCGAAAAACCAAGCAGCAGAGCAGCGGGCTTCTGTGCGCACTGAAGACAATTGCAAGAATCCAGCAGCTGCTCCTAGCCAAGCACAGTCAACTGCCTAGGTTCTTGCTTCTTGACCAACTCACAGTTGCCCTTCTTTTCAGCAGCTGCCACCGTGTTCTCTGCATCTCGGAGCCTCTGGGGAGCAGCAAGCATTTCCAAGGAGGGATGTAGCAGGACTACGTCTAAACCCAGGAAAATTGTCCTGGAACACCTTCCATTGGCATGCCAAGAGTGAATTCAAGAGGCAGGAGAGCGGCAGCCACCGTCCTGCAGCAGTCTGCGAGCTTCGCACACAAGCCGGCTTCTTCGCGGCTTCGTTCTTCGCCTATGCAAGCTACCGCGATCTCCGGCTGCCGGACGCCAAGAAGCGGCTACTTCGCGCACAGATCACTGGAGCGGCAGCGGTGCGCTCCGAAGCGCCGCTTTTGCCGAAAGACGCCGGCAAGAGGCACTTGCTTTCGGCCAGCTGCGGAGCTCCGTATTCTGCCTCTCTAGTCGCCTACATCTTCGCGAAAAGCTTTTCCGCTCCAGTTCTCAAGGAGAAAGTGTACCAGCACTGCTCACTTAGCCCGACCTTGCCAGGAAATGAGATTTGCTGCACATTCCAAGGACACTGCATTTTCCTGGGCAAGCTGCAACCTGCTGGCAGATGGCCGTGCTCTCTGCCCACTCCTGCCCAGTTCTTGGTACTAGCGGGCACATTGCAGCCTGGCGAAGGCAAGAAACCTGGAGAGCTGTCACACAGCAGAAGGGCAGATGAGATGCTGAAAAGCAGCAAAGCTGAACAGCCTGCCTCAGCTTCAGCAGTGTGTAATCGACTGAAGGCGAAAAACCAAGCAGCAGAGCAGCGGGCTTCTGTGCGCACTGAAGACAATTGCAAGAATCCAGCAGCTGCTCCTAGCCAAGCACAGTCAACTGCCTAGGTTCTTGCTTCTTGACCAACTCACAGTTGCCCTTCTTTTCAGCAGCTGCCACCGTGTTCTCTGCATCTCGGAGCCTCTGGGGAGCAGCAAGCATTTCCAAGGAGGGATGTAGCAGGACTACGTCTAAACCCAGGAAAATTGTCCTGGAACACCTTCCATTGGCATGCCAAGAGTGAATTCAAGAGGCAGGAGAGCGGCAGCCACCGTCCTG
Source organism: Vidua macroura (assembly GCF_024509145.1). Classification (NCBI taxonomy): domain Eukaryota; kingdom Metazoa; phylum Chordata; class Aves; order Passeriformes; family Viduidae; genus Vidua; species Vidua macroura. Next base: position 1,395,840 of record NC_071602.1, read on the forward strand.
CAGCAGTCTGCGAGCTTCGCACACAAGCCGGCTTCTTCGCGGCTTCGTTCTTCGCCTATGCAAGCTACCGCGATCTCCGGCTGCCGGACGCCAAGAAGCGGCTACTTCGCGCACAGATCACTGGAGCGGCAGCGGTGCGCTCCGAAGCGCCGCTTTTGCCGAAAGACGCCGGGAAGCGGCACTTGCTTTCGGCCAGCTGCGGAGCTCCGTATTCTGCCTCTCGAGTCGCCTACATCTTCGCGCAAAGCTTTTCCGCTCCAGTTCTCAAGGAGAAAGTGTACCAGCACTGCTCACTTAGCCCGACCTTGCCAGGAAATGAGATTTGCTGCACATTCCAAGGACACTGCATTTTCCTGGGCAAGCTGCAACCTGCTGGCAGATGGCCGTGCTCTCTGCCCACTCCTGCCCAGTTCTTGGTACTAGCGGGCACATTGCAGCCTGGCGAAGGCAAGAAACCTGGAGAGCTGTCACAGAGCAGAAGGGCAGCTGAGATGCTGAAAAGCAGCAAAGCTGAACTGCCTGCCTCAGCTTCCGCAATGTGTAATTGACTGAAGGCGAAAAACCAAGCAGCAGAGCAGCGGGCTTCTGTGCGCACTGAAGGCAATTGCAAGAATCCAGCAGCTGCTCCTTGCCAAGCACAGGCAGCTGCCTGTGTTCTTGCTTCTTGACCAACTCACAGTTGCCCTTCTTTTCAGCAGCTGCCACCGTGTTCTCTGCATCTCGGAGCCTCTGGGGAGTAGCAGGACTTTCCAAGGAGGTATGCATGACGACTATGTCAAAACCCAGGAAAGTTGTCCTGGAACACCTCCCATTGGCATGCCAAGAGTGAATTCAACAGGCAGGAGAGCGGCATCCACCGTCCTGCAGCTGTCTGCGAGCTTCGCACACAAGCCGGCTTCTTCGCGGCTTCGTTCTTAGCCTCTTGCAAGCTACCGCGATCTCCGGCTGCCGGACGCCAAGAAGCGGCTACTTCGCGCACAGATCACTGGAGCGGCAGCGGTGCGCCCCGAAGCGCCGCTTTTGCCGAAAGACGCCGGGAAGCGGCACTTGCTTTCGGCCAGCTGCGGAGCTCCGTATTCTGCCTCTCTAGTCGCCTACATCTTAGCGAAAAGCTTTTCCGCTCCAGTTCTCAAGGAGAAAGTGTCCCAGCACTGCTCACTTAGCCCGACCTTGCCAGGAAATGAGATTTGCTGCACATTCCAAGGACACTGCATTTTCCTGGGCAAGCTGCAACCTGCTGGCAGATGGCCGTGCTCTCTGCCCACTCCTGCCCAGTTCTTGGTAGTAGCGGGCACCTTGCAGCCTGGCGAAGGCAAGAAACCTGGAGAGCTGTCACAGAGCAGAAGGGCAGCTGAGATGCTGAAAAGCAGCAAAGCTGAACTGCCTGCCTCAGCTTCCGCAATGTGTAATTGACTGAAGGCGAAAAACCAAGCAGCAGAGCAGCGGGCTTCTGTGCGCACTGAAGGCAATTGCAAGAATCCAGCAGCTGCTCCTTGCCAAGCACAGTCAGCTGCCTGTGTTCTTGCTTCTTGACCAACTCACAGTTGCCCTTCTTTTCAGCAGCTGCCACCGTGTTCTCTGCATCTCGGAGCCTCAGGGGAGCAACAAGAATTTCCAAGGAGGGATGCATGAAAACTAAAATATAAACTCAGGAAGTTTGTCCTGGAACACCTCCCATTGGCATGCCAAGAGTGAATTCAAGAGGCAGGAGAGCGGCAGCCACCGTTCTGCAGCTGTCTGCGAGCTTCGCACACAAGCCGGCTTCTTCGCGGCTTCGTTCTTAGCCTCTTGCAAGCTACCGCGATCTCCGGCTGCCGGACGCCAAGAAGCGGCTACTTCGCGCACAGATCACTGGAGCGGCAGCGGTGCGCTCCGAATCGCCGCTTTTGCCGAAAGACGCCGGGAAGCGGCACTTGCTTTCGGCCAGCTGCGGAGCTCCGTATTCTGCCTCTCTAGTCGCCTACATCTTAGCGAAAAGCTTTTCCGCTCCAGTTCTCAAGGAGAAAGTGTCCCAGCACTGCTCACTTAGCCCGACCTTGCCAGGAAATGAGATTTGCTGCACATTCCAAGGACACTGCATTTTCTTGGGCAAGCTGCAACCTGCTGGCAGATGGCCGTGCTCTCTGCCCACTCCTGCCCAGTTCTTGGTACTAGCGGGCACGTTGCAGCCTGGCGAAGGCAAGAAACCTGGAGAGCTGTCACAGCGCAGAAGGGCAGATGAGATGCTGAAAAGCAGCAAAGCTGAACTGCCTGCCTCAGCTTCAGCAGTGTGTAATTGACTGAAGGCTAAAAACCAAGCAGCAGAGCAGCGGGCTTCTGTGCGCACTGAAGACAATTGCAAGAATCCAGCAGCTGCTCCTAGCCAAGCACAGTCAACTGCCTAGGTTCTTGCTTCTTGACCAACTCACAGTTGCCCTTCTTTTCAGCAGCTGCCACCGTGTTCTCTGCATCTCGGAGCCTCTGGGGAGCAGCAAGCATTTCCAAGGAGGGATGTAGCAGGACTACGTCTAAACCCAGGAAAATTGTCCTGGAACACCTTCCATTGGCATGCCAAGAGTGAATTCAAGAGGCAGGAGAGCGGCAGCCACCGTCCTGCAGCAGTCTGCGAGTTTCGCACACAAGCCGGCTTCTTCGCGGCTTCGTTCTTAGCCTCTTGCAAGCTACCGCGATCTCCGGCTGCCGGAGGCCAAGAAGCGGCTACTTCGCGCACAGATCACTGGAGCGGCAGCGGTGCGCTCCGAATCGCCGCTTTTGCCGAAAGACGCCGGGAAGCGGCACTTGCTTTCGGCCAGCTGCGGAGCTGCGTATTCTGCCTCTCTAGTCGCCTACATCTTCGCGAAAAGCTTTTCCGCTCCAGTTCTCAAGGAGAAAGTGTACCAGCACTGCTCACTTAGCCCGACCTTGCCAGGAAATGAGATTTGCTGCACATTCCAAGGACACTGCATTTTCCTGGGCAAGCTGCAACCTGCTGGCAGATGGCCGTGCTCTCTGCCCACTCCTGCCCAGTTCTTGGTACTAGCGGGCACGTTGCAGCCTGGCGAAGGCAAGAAACCTGGAGAGCTGTCACAGAGCAGAAGGGCAGCTGAGATGCTGAAAAGCAGCAAAGCTGAACTGCCTGCCTCAGCTTCCGCAATGTGTAATTGACTGAAGGCGAAAAACCAAGCAGCAGAGCAGCGGGCTTCTGTGCGCACTGAAGGCAATTGCAAGAATCCAGCAGCTGCTCCTTGCCAAGCACAGGCAGCTGCCTGTGTTCTTGCTTCTTGACCAACTCACAGTTGCCCTTCTTTTCAGCAGCTGCCACCGTGTTCTCTGCATCTCGGAGCCTCAGGGGAGCAACAAGAATTTCCAAGGAGGGATGCATGAAAACTAAAATATAAACTCAGGAAGTTTGTCCTGGAACACCTCCCATTGGCATGCCAAGAGTGAATTCAAGAGGCAGGAGAGCGGCAGCCACCGTTCTGCAGCTGTCTGCGAGCTTCGCACACAAGCCGGCTTCTTCGCGGCTTCGTTCTTAGCCTCTTGCAAGCTACCGCGATCTCCGGCTCCCGGAGGCCAAGAAGCGGCTACTTCGCGCACAGATCACTGGAGCGGCAGCGGTGCGCTCCGAAGCGCCGCTTTTGCCGAAAGACGCCGGCAAGCGGCACTTGCTTTCGGCCAGCTGCGGAGCTGCGTATTCTGCCTCTCTAGTCGCCTACATCTTCGCGAAAAGCTTTTCCGCTCCAGTTCTCAAGGAGAAAGTGTCCCAGCACTGCTCACTTAGCCCGACCTTGCCAGGAAATGAGATTTGCTGCACATTCCAAGGACACTGCATTTTCCTGGGCAAGCTGCAGCCTGCTGGCAGATGGCCGTGCTCTCTGCCCACTCCTGCCCAGTTCTTGGTACTAGCGGGCACGTTGCAGCCTGGCGAAGGGAAGAAACCTCTGAAACGATACGCGGAAGAAATAAATAGACTCCATAACCTGGGGTAGTTATGAAGTGGGTATGTATGTCAGCGCCCGGCACAAGTGAGATAGCTCTCCAAAACTTGTGCCCCGAGCCTCAGTCTGACCCACACTTTTATTCTTAAAGACGTTCCATATGCAATACACTGCACAACTTTTTCATGCATATTCAACCCCTGGCCCCGCCTGTCCTCGCTTCTCATGCTAAGTAAGTCCACGGCCTTCTGGGCATGCGTGGTTTGCTGTGGTGGTCGTACGGGGGTCTCTTGGTTGTCCTGAGGCTGACGATTGTGGTCTTCCTCATGATTGAACTTTTGAACTTTTCCTCTCTGCGCGTGCGCTTTTGGTCCTTTGGTGCTTCTCTGAGTACGTCTGTCAGTCTTGATAGGCTTGGAGACAGAGGAGCTTCTTTATCTGGGTTCTTTGCTTCTTCTGGTATTGTTCTTTATGCAAGAAGCTTCAGAAATTTGCATTTTCCTTTGCCCTTTGTATTAGGCAGAGGTTTCTTAAGCAAGAGGTTGAAAATTCAACACATAACTCTACAAGCTACATTAGAAATGCTTAATTCATTTTGTTAACCCAACTCTAAAAATCTATTTCACCTCGAGAGCTGTCACAGAGCAGAAAGCAGCTGAGATGCTGAAAAGCAGCAAAGCTGAACTGCCTGCCTCAGCTTCAGCAATGTGCAATTGACTGAAGGCGAAACACGAAGCAGCAGAGCAGCGGGCTTCTGTGCGCACTGAAGGCAATTGCAAGAATCCAGCAGCTGCCCCTTGCCAAGCACAGTCAGCTGCCTGTGTTCTTGCTTCTTGACCAACTCACAGTTGCCCTTCTTTTCAGCAGCTGCCACCGTGTTCTCTGCATCTCGGAGCCTCAGGGGAGCAACAAGAATTTCCAAGGTGGGATGCATGACGACTACGTCAAAACCCAGGAAAGTTGTCCTGGAACACCTTCCTTTGGCATGCCAGGAGTGAATTCAAGAGGCAGGAGAGCGGCAGCCACCGTCCTGCAGCTGTCTGCGAGCTTCGCACGCAAGCCGGCTTCTTCGCGGCTTCGTTCTTCACCTATGCAAGCTACCGCGATCTCCGGCTGCCGGAGGCCAAGAAGCGGCTACTTCGCGCACAGATCACTGGAGCGGCAGCGGTGCGCTCCGAAGCGCCGCTTTTGCCGAAAGACGCCGGCAAGAGGCACTTGCTTTCGGCCAGCTGCGGAGCTCCGTATTCTGCCTCTCTAGTCGCCTACATCTTCGCGAAAAGCTTTTCCGCTCCAGTTCTCAAGGAGAAAGTGTACCAGCACTGCTCACTTAGCCCGACCTTGCCAGGAAATGAGATTTGCTGCACATTCCAAGGACACTGCATTTTCCTGGGCAAGCTGCAACCTGCTGGCAGATGGCCGTGCTCTCTGCCCACTCCTGCCCAGTTCTTGGTACTAGCGGGCACATTGCAGCCTGGCGAAGGCAAGAAACCTGGAGAGCTGTCACACAGCAGAAGGGCAGATGAGATGCTGAAAAGCAGCAAAGCTGAACAGCCTGCCTCAGCTTCAGCAGTGTGTAATCGACTGAAGGCGAAAAACCAAGCAGCAGAGCAGCGGGCTTCTGTGCGCACTGAAGACAATTGCAAGAATCCAGCAGCTGCTCCTAGCCAAGCACAGTCAACTGCCTAGGTTCTTGCTTCTTGACCAACTCACAGTTGCCCTTCTTTTCAGCAGCTGCCACCGTGTTCTCTGCATCTCGGAGCCTCTGGGGAGCAGCAAGCATTTCCAAGGAGGGATGTAGCAGGACTACGTCTAAACCCAGGAAAATTGTCCTGGAACACCTTCCATTGGCATGCCAAGAGTGAATTCAACAGGCAGGAGAGCGGCAGCCACCGTCCTGCAGCAGTCTGCGAGCTTCGCACACAAGCCGGCTTCTTCGCGGCTTCGTTCTTCGCCTATGCAAGCTACCGCGATCTCCGGCTGCCGGACGCCAAGAAGCGGCTACTTCGCGCACAGATCACTGGAGCGGCAGCGGTGCGCTCCGAAGCGCCGCTTTTGCCGAAAGACGCCGGGAAGCGGCACTTGCTTTCGGCCAGCTGCGGAGCTCCGTATTCTGCCTCTCGAGTCGCCTACATCTTCGCGCAAAGCTTTTCCGCTCCAGTTCTCAAGGAGAAAGTGTACCAGCACTGCTCACTTAGCCCGACCTTGCCAGGAAATGAGATTTGCTGCACATTCCAAGGACACTGCATTTTCCTGGGCAAGCTGCAACCTGCTGGCAGATGGCCGTGCTCTCTGCCCACTCCTGCCCAGTTCTTGGTACTAGCGGGCACATTGCAGCCTGGCGAAGGCAAGAAACCTGGAGAGCTGTCACAGAGGAGAAGGGCAGCTGAGATGCTGAAAAGCAGCAAAGCTGAACTGCCTGCCTCAGCTTCCGCAATGTGTAATTGACTGAAGGCGAAAAACCAAGCAGCAGAGCAGCGGGCTTCTGTGCGCACTGAAGGCAATTGCAAGAATCCAGCAGCTGCTCCTTGCCAAGCACAGGCAGCTGCCTGTGTTCTTGCTTCTTGACCAACTCACAGTTGCCCTTCTTTTCAGCAGCTGCCACCGTGTTCTCTGCATCTCGGAGCCTCTGGGGAGTAGCAGGACTTTCCAAGGAGGTATGCATGACGACTATGTCAAAACCCAGGAAAGTTGTCCTGGAACACCTCCCATTGGCATGCCAAGAGTGAATTCAACAGGCAGGAGAGCGGCATCCACCGTCCTGCAGCTGTCTGCGAGCTTCGCACACAAGCCGGCTTCTTCGCGGCTTCGTTCTTAGCCTCTTGCAAGCTACCGCGATCTCCGGCTGCCGGACGCCAAGAAGCGGCTACTTCGCGCACAGATCACTGGAGCGGCAGCGGTGCGCCCCGAAGCGCCGCTTTTGCCGAAAGACGCCGGGAAGCGGCACTTGCTTTCGGCCAGCTGCGGAGCTCCGTATTCTGCCTCTCTAGTCGCCTACATCTTAGCGAAAAGCTTTTCCGCTCCAGTTCTCAAGGAGAAAGTGTCCCAGCACTGCTCACTTAGCCCGACCTTGCCAGGAAATGAGATTTGCTGCACATTCCAAGGACACTGCATTTTCCTGGGCAAGCTGCAACCTGCTGGCAGATGGCCGTGCTCTCTGCCCACTCCTGCCCAGTTCTTGGTACTAGCGGGCAGGTTGCAGCCTGGCGAAGGCAAGAAACCTGGAGAGCTGTCACAGAGCAGAAGGGCAGCTGAGATGCTGAAAAGCAGCAAAGCTGAACTGCCTGCCTCAGCTTCAGCAGTGTGTAATTGACTGAAGGCGAAAAACCCAGCAGCAGAGCAGCGGGCTTCTGTGCGCACTGAAGACAATTGCAAGAATCCAGCAGCTGCTCCTTGCCAAGCACAGGCAGCTGCCTGTGTTCTTGCTTCTTGACCAACTCACAGTTGCCCTTCTTTTCAGCAGCTGCCACCGTGTTCTCTGCATCTCGGAGCCTCAGGGGAGCAACAAGAATTTCCAAGGAGGGATGCATGAAAACTAAAATATAAACTCAGGAAGTTTGTCCTGGAACACCTCCCATTGGCATGCCAAGAGTGAATTCAAGAGGCAGGAGAGCGGCAGCCACCGTTCTGCAGCTGTCTGCGAGCTTCGCACACAAGCCGGCTTCTTCGCGGCTTCGTTCTTAGCCTCTTGCAAGCTACCGCGATCTCCGGCTCCCGGAGGCCAAGAAGCGGCTACTTCGCGCACAGATCACTGGAGCGGCAGCGGTGCGCTCCGAAGCGCCGCTTTTGCCGAAAGACGCCGGCAAGCGGCACTTGCTTTCGGCCAGCTGCGGAGCTGCGTATTCTGCCTCTCTAGTCGCCTACATCTTCGCGAAAAGCTTTTCCGCTCCAGTTCTCAAGGAGAAAGTGTACCAGCACTGCTCACTTAGCCCGACCTTGCCAGGAAATGAGATTTGCTGCACATTCCAAGGACACTGCATTTTCTTGGGCAAGCTGCAACCTGCTGGCAGATGGCCGTGCTCTCTGCCCACTCCTGCCCAGTTCTTGGTACTAGCGGGCACGTTGCAGCCTGGCGAAGGCAAGAAACCTGGAGAGCTGTCACAGAGCAGAAGGGCAGCTGAGATGCTGAAAAGCAGCAAAGCTGAACTGCCTGCCTCAGCTTCAGCAGTGTGTAATTGACTGAAGGCTAAAAACCAAGCAGCAGAGCAGCGGGCTTCTGTGCGCACTGAAGACAATTGCAAGAATCCAGCAGCTGCTCCTAGCCAAGCACAGTCAACTGCCTAGGTTCTTGCTTCTTGACCAACTCACAGTTGCCCTTCTTTTCAGCAGCTGCCACCGTGTTCTCTGCATCTCGGAGCCTCTGGGGAGCAGCAAGCATTTCCAAGGAGGGATGTAGCAGGACTACGTCTAAACCCAGGAAAATTGTCCTGGAACACCTTCCATTGGCATGCCAAGAGTGAATTCAAGAGGCAGGAGAGCGGCAGCCACCGTCCTGCAGCAGTCTGCGAGTTTCGCACACAAGCCGGCTTCTTCGCGGCTTCGTTCTTCGCCTCTTGCAAGCTACCGCGATCTCCGGCTGCCGGAGGCCAAGAAGCGGCTACTTCGCGCACAGATCACTGGAGCGGCAGCGGTGCGCTCCGAATCGCCGCTTTTGCCGAAAGACGCCGGGAAGCGGCACTTGCTTTCGGCCAGCTGCGGAGCTGCGTATTCTGCCTCTCTAGTCGCCTACATCTTCGCGAAAAGCTTTTCCGCTCCAGTTCTCAAGGAGAAAGTGTACCAGCACTGCTCACTTAGCCCGACCTTGCCAGGAAATGAGATTTGCTGCACATTCCAAGGACACTGCATTTTCCTGGGCAAGCTGCAACCTGCTGGCAGATGGCCGTGCTCTCTGCCCACTCCTGCCCAGTTCTTGGTACTAGCGGGCACGTTGCAGCCTGGCGAAGGCAAGAAACCTGGAGAGCTGTCACAGAGCAGAAGGGCAGCTGAGATGCTGAAAAGCAGCAAAGCTGAACTGCCTGCCTCAGCTTCCGCAATGTGTAATTGACTGAAGGCGAAAAACCAAGCAGCAGAGCAGCGGGCTTCTGTGCGCACTGAAGGCAATTGCAAGAATCCAGCAGCTGCTCCTTGCCAAGCACAGGCAGCTGCCTGTGTTCTTGCTTCTTGACCAACTCACAGTTGCCCTTCTTTTCAGCAGCTGCCACCGTGTTCTCTGCATCTCGGAGCCTCAGGGGAGCAACAAGAATTTCCAAGGAGGGATGCATGACGACTACGTCAAAACCCAGGAAAGTTGTCCTGGAACACCTTCCTTTGGCATGCCAGGAGTGAATTCAAGAGGCAGGAGAGCGGCAGCCACCGTCCTGGAGCTGTCTGCGAGCTTCGCACACAAGCCGGCTTCTTCGCGGCTTCGTTCTTCGCCTATGCAAGCTACCGCGATCTCCGGCTGCCGGAGGCCAAGAAGCGGCTACTTCGCGCACAGATGCCTGGAGCGGCAGCGGTGCGCTCCGAAGCGCCGCTTTTGCCGAAAGACGCCGGGAAGCGGCACTTGCTTTCGGCCAGCTGCGGAGCTGCGTATTCTGCCTCTCTAGTCGCCTACATCTTCGCGAAAAGCTTTTCCGCTCCAGTTCTCAAGGAGAAAGTGTCCCAGCACTGCTCACTTAGCCCGACCTTGCCAGGAAATGAGATTTGCTGCACATTCCAAGGACACTGCATTTTCCTGGGCAAGCTGCAGCCTGCTGGCAGATGGCCGTGCTCTCTGCCCACTCCTGCCCAGTTCTTGGTACTAGCGGGCACATTGCAGCCTGGCGAAGGCAAGAAACCTGGAGAGCTGTCACAGAGCAGAAGGGCAGCTGAGATGCTGAAAAGCAGCAAAGCTGAACAGCCTGCCTCAGCTTCAGCAGTGTGTAATTGACTGAAGGCGAAAAACCAAGCAGCAGAGCAGCGGGCTTCTGTGCGCACTGAAGGCAATTGCAAGAATCCAGCAGCTGCTCCTCGCCAAGCACAGTCAACTGCCTAGGTTCTTGCTTCTTGACCAACTCACAGTTGCCCGTCTTTTCAGCAGCTGCCACCGTGTTCTCTGCATCTCGGAGCCTCTGGGGAGCAGCAAGAATTTCCAAGGTGGGATGCATGACAACTATGTCAAAACCCAGGAAAATTGTCCTAGAACATCTTCCACTCGCATGCCAAGAGTGAATTCAAGAGGCAGGAGAGCGGCAGCCACCGTCCTGCAGCAGTCTGCGAGCTTCGCACACAAGCCGGCTTCTTCGCGGCTTCGTTCTTCGCCTATGCAAGCTACCGCGATCTCCGGCTGCCGGAGGCCAAGAAGCAGCTACTTCGCGCACAGATGACTGGAGAGGCAGCGGTGCGCTCCGAAGCGCCGCTTTTGCCGAAAGACGCCGGGAAGCGGCACTTGCTTTCGGCCAGCTGCGGAGCTGCGTATTCTGCCTCTCTAGTCGCCGACATCTTAGCGAAAAGCTTTTCCGCTCCAGTTCTCAAGGAGAAAGTGTCCCAGCACTGCTCACTTAGCCCGACCTTGCCAGGAAATGAGATTTGCTGCACATTCCAAGGACACTGCATTTTCCTGGGCAAGCTGCAACCTGCTGGCAGATGGCCGTGCTCTCTGCCCACTCCTGCCCAGTTCTTGGTACTAGCGGGCAGGTTGCAGCCTGGCGAAGGCAAGAAACCTGGAGAGCTGTCACAGAGCAGAAGGGCAGCTGAGATGCTGAAAAGCAGCAAAGCTGAACTGCCTGCCTCAGCTTCAGCAGTGTGCAATTGACTGAAGGCGAAAAACCCAGCAGCAGAGCAGCGGGCTTCTGTGCGCACTGAAGACAATTGCAAGAATCCAGCAGCTGCTCCTTGCCAAGCACAGGCAGCTGCCTGTGTTCTTGCTTCTTGACCAACTCACAGTTGCCCTTCTTTTCAGCAGCTGCCACCGTGTTCTCTGCATCTCGGAGCCTCAGGGGAGCAACAAGAATTTCCAAGGAGGGATGCATGAAAACTAAAATATAAACTCAGGAAGTTTGTCCTGGAACACCTCCCATTGGCATGCCAAGAGTGAATTCAAGAGGCAGGAGAGCGGCAGCCACCGTTCTGCAGCTGTCTGCGAGCTTCGCACACAAGCCGGCTTCTTCGCGGCTTCGTTCTTAGCCTCTTGCAAGCTACCGCGATCTCCGGCTCCCGGAGGCCAAGAAGCGGCTACTTCGCGCACAGATCACTGGAGCGGCAGCGGTGCGCTCCGAAGCGCCGCTTTTGCCGAAAGACGCCGGCAAGCGGCACTTGCTTTCGGCCAGCTGCGGAGCTGCGTATTCTGCCTCTCTAGTCGCCTACATCTTCGCGAAAAGCTTTTCCGCTCCAGTTCTCAAGGAGAAAGTGTACCAGCACTGCTCACTTAGCCCGACCTTGCCAGGAAATGAGATTTGCTGCACATTCCAAGGACACTGCATTTTCTTGGGCAAGCTGCAACCTGCTGGCAGATGGCCGTGCTCTCTGCCCACTCCTGCCCAGTTCTTGGTACTAGCGGGCACGTTGCAGCCTGGCGAAGGCAAGAAACCTGGAGAGCTGTCACAGAGCAGAAGGGCAGCTGAGATGCTGAAAAGCAGCAAAGCTGAACTGCCTGCCTCAGCTTCAGCAGTGTGTAATTGACTGAAGGCTAAAAACCAAGCAGCAGAGCAGCGGGCTTCTGTGCGCACTGAAGACAATTGCAAGAATCCAGCAGCTGCTCCTAGCCAAGCACAGTCAACTGCCTAGGTTCTTGCTTCTTGACCAACTCACAGTTGCCCTTCTTTTCAGCAGCTGCCACCGTGTTCTCTGCATCTCGGAGCCTCTGGGGAGCAGCAAGCATTTCCAAGGAGGGATGTAGCAGGACTACGTCTAAACCCAGGAAAATTGTCCTGGAACACCTTCCATTGGCATGCCAAGAGTGAATTCAAGAGGCAGGAGAGCGGCAGCCACCGTCCTGCAGCAGTCTGCGAGTTTCGCACACAAGCCGGCTTCTTCGCGGCTTCGTTCTTCGCCTCTTGCAAGCTACCGCGATCTCCGGCTGCCGGAGGCCAAGAAGCGGCTACTTCGCGCACAGATCACTGGAGCGGCAGCGGTGCGCTCCGAATCGCCGCTTTTGCCGAAAGACGCCGGGAAGCGGCACTTGCTTTCGGCCAGCTGCGGAGCTGCGTATTCTGCCTCTCTAGTCGCCTACATCTTCGCGAAAAGCTTTTCCGCTCCAGTTCTCAAGGAGAAAGTGTACCAGCACTGCTCACTTAGCCCGACCTTGCCAGGAAATGAGATTTGCTGCACATTCCAAGGACACTGCATTTTCCTGGGCAAGCTGCAACCTGCTGGCAGATGGCCGTGCTCTCTGCCCACTCCTGCCCAGTTCTTGGTACTAGCGGGCACGTTGCAGCCTGGCGAAGGCAAGAAACCTGGAGAGCTGTCACAGAGCAGAAGGGCAGCTGAGATGCTGAAAAGCAGCAAAGCTGAACTGCCTGCCTCAGCTTCCGCAATGTGTAATTGACTGAAGGCGAAAAACCAAGCAGCAGAGCAGCGGGCTTCTGTGCGCACTGAAGGCAATTGCAAGAATCCAGCAGCTGCTCCTTGCCAAGCACAGGCAGCTGCCTGTGTTCTTGCTTCTTGACCAACTCACAGTTGCCCTTCTTTTCAGCAGCTGCCACCGTGTTCTCTGCATCTCGGAGCCTCAGGGGAGCAACAAGAATTTCCAAGGAGGGATGCATGACGACTACGTCAAAACCCAGGAAAGTTGTCCTGGAACACCTTCCTTTGGCATGCCAGGAGTGAATTCAAGAGGCAGGAGAGCGGCAGCCACCGTCCTGGAGCTGTCTGCGAGCTTCGCACACAAGCCGGCTTCTTCGCGGCTTCGTTCTTCGCCTATGCAAGCTACCGCGATCTCCGGCTGCCGGAGGCCAAGAAGCGGCTACTTCGCGCACAGATGCCTGGAGCGGCAGCGGTGCGCTCCGAAGCGCCGCTTTTGCCGAAAGACGCCGGGAAGCGGCACTTGCTTTCGGCCAGCTGCGGAGCTGCGTATTCTGCCTCTCTAGTCGCCTACATCTTCGCGAAAAGCTTTTCCGCTCCAGTTCTCAAGGAGAAAGTGTCCCAGCACTGCTCACTTAGCCCGACCTTGCCAGGAAATGAGATTTGCTGCACATTCCAAGGACACTGCATTTTCCTGGGCAAGCTGCAGCCTGCTGGCAGATGGCCGTGCTCTCTGCCCACTCCTGCCCAGTTCTTGGTACTAGCGGGCACATTGCAGCCTGGCGAAGGCAAGAAACCTGGAGAGCTGTCACAGAGCAGAAGGGCAGCTGAGATGCTGAAAAGCAGCAAAGCTGAACAGCCTGCCTCAGCTTCAGCAGTGTGTAATTGACTGAAGGCGAAAAACCAAGCAGCAGAGCAGCGGGCTTCTGTGCGCACTGAAGGCAATTGCAAGAATCCAGCAGCTGCTCCTCGCCAAGCACAGTCAACTGCCTAGGTTCTTGCTTCTTGACCAACTCACAGTTGCCCTTCTTTTCAGCAGCTGCCACCGTGTTCTCTGCATCTCGGAGCCTCTGGGGAGCAGCAAGAATTTCCAAGGTGGGATGCATGACAACTATGTCAAAACCCAGGAAAATTGTCCTAGAACATCTTCCACTCGCATGCCAAGAGTGAATTCAAGAGGCAGGAGAGCGGCAGCCACCGTCCTGCAGCAGTCTGCGAGCTTCGCACACAAGCCGGCTTCTTCGCGGCTTCGTTCTTCGCCTATGCAAGCTACCGCGATCTCCGGCTGCCGGAGGCCAAGAAGCAGCTACTTCGCGCACAGATGACTGGAGAGGCAGCGGTGCGCTCCGAAGCGCCGCTTTTGCCGAAAGACGCCGGGAAGCGGCACTTGCTTTCGGCCAGCTGCGGAGCTGCGTATTCTGCCTCTCTAGTCGCCGACATCTTAGCGAAAAGCTTTTCCGCTCCAGTTCTCAAGGAGAAAGTGTCCCAGCACTGCTCACTTAGCCCGACCTTGCCAGGAAATGAGATTTGCTGCACATTCCAAGGACACTGCATTTTCCTGGGCAAGCTGCAACCTGCTGGCAGATGGCCGTGCTCTCTGCCCACTCCTGCCCAGTTCTTGGTACTAGCGGGCACGTTGCAGCCTGGCGAAGGCAAGAAACCTGGAGAGCTGTCACAGAGCAGAAGGGCAGCTGAGATGCTGAAAAGCAGCAAAGCTGAACTGCCTGCCTCAGCTTCAGCAGTGTGCAATTGACTGAAGGCGAAAAACCCAGCAGCAGAGCAGCGGGCTTCTGTGCGCACTGAAGACAATTGCAAGAATCCAGCAGCTGCTCCTTGCCAAGCACAGGCAGCTGCCTGTGTTCTTGCTTCTTGACCAACTCACAGTTGCCCTTCTTTTCAGCAGCTGCCACCGTGTTCTCTGCATCTCGGAGCCTCAGGGGAGCAACAAGAATTTCCAAGGAGGGATGCATGAAAACTAAAATATAAACTCAGGAAGTTTGTCCTGGAACACCTCCCATTGGCATGCCAAGAGTGAATTCAAGAGGCAGGAGAGCGGCAGCCACCGTTCTGCAGCTGTCTGCGAGCTTCGCACACAAGCCGGCTTCTTCGCGGCTTCGTTCTTAGCCTCTTGCAAGCTACCGCGATCTCCGGCTCCCGGAGGCCAAGAAGCGGCTACTTCGCGCACAGATCACTGGAGCGGCAGCGGTGCGCTCCGAAGCGCCGCTTTTGCCGAAAGACGCCGGCAAGCGGCACTTGCTTTCGGCCAGCTGCCGAGCTGCGTATTCTGCCTCTCTAGTCGCCTACATCTTCGCGAAAAGCTTTTCCGCTCCAGTTCTCAAGGAGAAAGTGTCCCAGCACTGCTCACTTAGCCCGACCTTGCCAGGAAATGAGATTTGCTGCACATTCCAAGGACACTGCATTTTCCTGGGCAAGCTGCAGCCTGCTGGCAGATGGCCGTGCTCTCTGCCCACTCCTGCCCAGTTCTTGGTACTAGCGGGCACGTTGCAGCCTGGCGAAGGGAAGAAACCTCTGAAACGATACGCGGAAGAAATAAATAGACTCCATAACCTGGGGTAGTTATGAAGTGGGTATGTATGTCAGCGCCCGGCACAAGTGAGATAGCTCTCCAAAACTTGTGCCCCGAGCCTCAGTCTGACCCACACTTTTATTCTTAAAGACGTTCCATATGCAATACACTGCACAACTTTTTCATGCATATTCAACCCCTGGCCCCGCCTGTCCTCGCTTCTCATGCTAAGTAAGTCCACGGCCTTCTGGGCATGCGTGGTTTGCTGTGGTGGTCGTACGGGGGTCTCTTGGTGGTCCTGAGGCTGAAGATTGTGGTCTTCCTCATGATTGAACTTTTGAACTTTTCCTCTCTGCGCGTGCGCTTTTGGTCCTTTGGTGCTTCTCTGAGTACGTCTGTCAGTCTTGATAGGCTTGGAGACAGAGGAGCTTCTTTATCTGGGTTCTTTGCTTTTTCTGGTATTGTTCTTTATGCAAGAAGCTTCAGAAATTTGCATTTTCCTTTGCCCTTTGTATTAGGCAGAGGTTTCTTAAGCAAGAGGTTGAAAATTCAACACATAACTCTACAAGCTACATTAGAAATGCTTAATTCATTTTGTTAACCCAACTCTAAAAATCTATTTCACCTCGAGAGCTGTCACAGAGCAGAAAGCAGCTGAGATGCTGAAAAGCAGCAAAGCTGAACTGCCTGCCTCAGCTTCAGCAATGTGCAATTGACTGAAGGCGAAACACGAAGCAGCAGAGCAGCGGGCTTCTGTGCGCACTGAAGGCAATTGCAAGAATCCAGCAGCTGCCCCTTGCCAAGCACAGTCAGCTGCCTGTGTTCTTGCTTCTTGACCAACTCACAGTTGCCCTTCTTTTCAGCAGCTGCCACTGTGTTCTCTGCATCTCGGAGCCTCAGGGGAGCAACAAGAATTTCCAAGGTGGGATGCATGACGACTACGTCAAAACCCAGGAAAGTTGTCCTGGAACACCTTCCTTTGGCATGCCAAGAGTGAATTCAAGAGGCAGGAGAGCGGCAGCCACCGTCCTGCAGCTGTCTGCGAGCTTCGCACGCAAGCCGGCTTCTTCGCGGCTTCGTTCTTCACCTATGCAAGCTACCGCGATCTCCGGCTGCCGGAGGCCAAGAAGCGGCTACTTCGCGCACAGATGACTGGAGCGGCAGCGGTGCGCTCCGAAGCGCCGCTTTTGCCGAAAGACGCCGGCAAGAGGCACTTGCTTTCGGCCAGCTGCGGAGCTCCGTATTCTGCCTCTCTAGTCGCCTACATCTTCGCGAAAAGCTTTTCCGCTCCAGTTCTCAAGGAGAAAGTGTACCAGCACTGCTCACTTAGCCCGACCTTGCCAGGAAATGAGATTTGCTGCACATTCCAAGGACACTGCATTTTCCTGGGCAAGCTGCAACCTGCTGGCAGATGGCCGTGCTCTCTGCCCACTCCTGCCCAGTTCTTGGTACTAGCGGGCACGTTGCAGCCTGGCGAAGGCAAGAAACCTGGAGAGCTGTCACAGCGCAGAAGGGCAGCTGAGATGCTGAAAAGCAGCAAAGCTGAACTGCCTGCCTCAACTTCAGCAGTGTGTAATTGACTGAAGGCGAAAAACCAAGCAGCAGAGCAGCGGGCTTCTGTGCGCACTGAATGCAATTGCAAGACTCCAGCAGCCTGTTCTTGCCAAGCACAGGCAGCTGCCTGTGTTCTTGCTTCTTGACCAACTCACAGTTGCCCTTCTTTTCAGCAGCTGCCACCGTGTTCTCTGCATCTCGGAGCCTCTGGGGAGTAGCAGGACTTTCCAAGGAGGTATGCATGACGACTATGTCAAAACCCAGGAAAGTTGTCCTGGAACACCTCCCATTGGCATGCCAAGAGTGAATTCAAGAGGCAGGAGAGCGGCAGCCACCGTCCTGCAGCTGTCTGCGAGCTTCGCACACAAGCCGGCTTCTTCGCGGCTTCGTTCTTAGCCTCTTGCAAGCTACCGCGATCTCCGGCTGCCGGAGGCCAAGAAGCGGCTACTTCGCGCACAGATCACTGGAGCGGCAGCGGTGCGCCCCGAAGCGCCGCTTTTGCCGAAAGACGCCGGGAAGCGGCACTTGCTTTCGGCCAGCTGCGGAGCTCCGTATTCTGCCTCTCTAGTCGCCTACATCTTAGCGAAAAGCTTTTCCGCTCCAGTTCTCAAGGAGAAAGTGTCCCAGCACTGCTCACTTAGCCCGACCTTGCCAGGAAATGAGATTTGCTGCACATTCCAAGGACACTGCATTTTCCTGGGCAAGCTGCAACCTGCTGGCAGATGGCCGTGCTCTCTGCCCACTCCTGCCCAGTTCTTGGTACTAGCGGGCACGTTGCAGCCTGGCGAAGGCAAGAAACCTGGAGAGCTGTCACACAGCAGAAGGGCAGCTGAGATGCTGAAAAGCAGCAAAGCTGAACTGCCTGCCTCAGCTTCAGCAGTGTGTAATTGACTGAAGGCGAAAAACCAAGCAGCAGAGCAGCGGGCTTCTGTGCGCACTGAAGGCAATTGCAAGAATCCAGCAGCTGCTCCTTGCCAAGCACAGGCAGCTGCCTGTGTTCTTGCTTCTTGACCAACTCACAGTTGCCCTTCTTTTCAGCAGCTGCCACCGTGTTCTCTGCATCTCGGAGCCTCTGGGGAGCAGCAAGACTTTCCAAGGAGGGATGCATGACGACTATGTCAAAACCCAGGAAAGTTGTCCTGGAACACCTCCCATTGGCATGCCAAGAGTGAATTCAAGAGGCAGGAGAGCAGCAGCCACCGTCCTGCAGCTGTCTGC
The DNA here is from genome assembly GCF_024509145.1 of Vidua macroura. Lineage (NCBI taxonomy): Eukaryota > Metazoa > Chordata > Aves > Passeriformes > Viduidae > Vidua > Vidua macroura. Next base: position 1,413,531 of record NC_071602.1, read on the forward strand.
GAGCTTCGCACACAAGCCAGCTTCTTCGCGGCTTCGTTCTTCGCCTATGCAAGCTACCGCGATATCCAGCTGCCGGACGCCAAGAAGCGGCTACTTCGCGCACAGATCACTGGAGCGGCAGCGGTGCGCTCCGAATCGCCGCTTTTGCCGAAAGACGCCGGGAAGCGGCACTTGCTTTCGGCCAGCTGCGGAGCTGCGTATTCTGCCTCTCTAGTCGCCTACATCTTCGCGAAAAGCTTTTCCGCTCCAGTTCTCAAGGAGAAAGTGTACCAGCACTGCTCACTTAGCCCGACCTTGCCAGGAAATGAGATTTGCTGCACATTCCAAGGACACTGCATTTTCTTGGGCAAGCTGCAACCTGCTGGCAGATGGCCGTGCTCTCTGCCCACTCCTGCCCAGTTCTTGGTACTAGCGGGCACGTTGCAGCCTGGCGAAGGCAAGAAACCTGGAGAGCTGTCACAGCGCAGAAGGGCAGCTGAGATGCTGAAAAGCAGCAAAGCTGAACTGCCTGCCTCAGCTTCAGCAGTGTGTAATTGACTGAAGGCTAAAAACCAAGCAGCAGAGCAGCGGGCTTCTGTGCGCACTGAAGACAATTGCAAGAATCCAGCAGCTGCTCCTAGCCAAGCACAGTCAACTGCCTAGGTTCTTGCTTCTTGACCAACTCACAGTTGCCCTTCTTTTCAGCAGCTGCCACCGTGTTCTCTGCATCTCGGAGCCTCTGGGGAGCAGCAAGCATTTCCAAGGAGGGATGTAGCAGGACTACGTCTAAACCCAGGAAAATTGTCCTGGAACACCTTCCATTGGCATGCCAAGAGTGAATTCAAGAGGCAGGAGAGCGGCAGCCACCGTCCTGCAGCAGTCTGCGAGCTTCGCACACAAGCCGGCTTCTTCGCGGCTTCGTTCTTCGCCTATGCAAGCTACCGCGATCTCCGGCTGCCGGACGCCAAGAAGCGGCTACTTCGCGCACAGATCACTGGAGCGGCAGCGGTGCGCTCCGAAGCGCCGCTTTTGCCGAAAGACGCCGGGAAGCGGCACTTGCTTTCGGCCAGCTGCGGAGCTCCGTATTCTGCCTCTCGAGTCGCCTACATCTTCGCGCAAAGCTTTTCCGCTCCAGTTCTCAAGGAGAAAGTGTACCAGCACTGCTCACTTAGCCCGACCTTGCCAGGAAATGAGATTTGCTGCACATTCCAAGGACACTGCATTTTCCTGGGCAAGCTGCAACCTGCTGGCAGATGGCCGTGCTCTCTGCCCACTCCTGCCCAGTTCTTGGTACTAGCGGGCACATTGCAGCCTGGCGAAGGCAAGAAACCTGGAGAGCTGTCACAGAGCAGAAGGGCAGCTGAGATGCTGAAAAGCAGCAAAGCTGAACTGCCTGCCTCAGCTTCAGCAATGTGTAATTGACTGAAGGCGAAAAACCAAGCAGCAGAGCAGCGGGCTTCTGTGCGCACTGAAGGCAATTGCAAGAATCCAGCAGCTGCTCCTTGCCAAGCACAGGCAGCTGCCTGTGTTCTTGCTTCTTGACCAACTCACAGTTGCCCTTCTTTTCAGCAGCTGCCACCGTGTTCTCTGCATCTCGGAGCCTCAGGGGAGCAACAAGAATTTCCAAGGACGGATGCATGAAAACTGAAATATAAACTCAAGAAGTTTGTCCTGGAACACCTCCCATTGGCATGCCAAGAGTGAATTCAAGAGGCAGGAGAGCGGCAGCCACCGTTCTGCAGCTGTCTGCGAGCTTCGCACACAAGCCGGCTTCTTCGCGGCTTCGTTCTTAGCCTCTTGCAAGCTACCGCGATCTCCGGCTCCCGGAGGCCAAGAAGCGGCTACTTCGCGCACAGATCACTGGAGCGGCAGCGGCGCGCTCCGAAGCGCCGCTTTTGCCGAAAGACGCCGGCAAGCGGCACTTGCTTTCGGCCAGCTGCGGAGCTGCGTATTCTGCCTCTCTAGTCGCCTACATCTTCGCGAAAAGCTTTTCCGCTCCAGTTCTCAAGGAGAAAGTGTACCAGCACTGCTCACTTAGCCCGACCTTGCCAGGAAATGAGATTTGCTGCACATTCCAAGGACACTGCATTTTCCTGGGCAAGCTGCAACCTGCTGACAGATGGCCGTGCTCTCTGCCCACTCCTGCCCAGTTCTTGGTACTAGCGGGCACGTTGCAGCCTGGCGAAGGCAAGAAACCTGGAGAGCTGTCACAGCGCAGAAGGGCAGCTGAGATGCTGAAAAGCAGCAAAGCTGAACTGCCTGCCTCAACTTCAGCAGTGTGTAATTGACTGAAGGCGAAAAACCAAGCAGCAGAGCAGCGGGCTTCTGTGCGCACTGAATGCAATTGCAAGACTCCAGCAGCCTGTTCTTGCCAAGCACAGGCAGCTGCCTGTGTTCTTGCTTCTTGACCAACTCACAGTTGCCCTTCTTTTCAGCAGCTGCCACCGTGTTCTCTGCATCTCGGAGCCTCTGGGGAGTAGCAGGACTTTCCAAGGAGGTATGCATGACGACTATGTCAAAACCCAGGAAAGTTGTCCTGGAACACCTCCCATTGGCATGCCAAGAGTGAATTCAAGAGGCAGGAGAGCGGCAGCCACCGTCCTGCAGCTGTCTGCGAGCTTCGCACACAAGCCGGCTTCTTCGCGGCTTCGTTCTTAGCCTCTTGCAAGCTACCGCGATCTCCGGCTGCCGGAGGCCAAGAAGCGGCTACTTCGCGCACAGATCACTGGAGCGGCAGCGGTGCGCCCCGAAGCGCCGCTTTTGCCGAAAGACGCCGGGAAGCGGCACTTGCTTTCGGCCAGCTGCGGAGCTCCGTATTCTGCCTCTCTAGTCGCCTACATCTTAGCGAAAAGCTTTTCCGCTCCAGTTCTCAAGGAGAAAGTGTCCCAGCACTGCTCACTTAGCCCGACCTTGCCAGGAAATGAGATTTGCTGCACATTCCAAGGACACTGCATTTTCCTGGGCAAGCTGCAACCTGCTGGCAGATGGCCGTGCTCTCTGCCCACTCCTGCCCAGTTCTTGGTACTAGCGGGCACGTTGCAGCCTGGCGAAGGCAAGAAACCTGGAGAGCTGTCACACAGCAGAAGGGCAGCTGAGATGCTGAAAAGCAGCAAAGCTGAACTGCCTGCCTCAGCTTCAGCAGTGTGTAATTGACTGAAGGCGAAAAACCAAGCAGCAGAGCAGCGGGCTTCTGTGCGCACTGAAGGCAATTGCAAGAATCCAGCAGCTGCTCCTTGCCAAGCACAGGCAGCTGCCTGTGTTCTTGCTTCTTGACCAACTCACAGTTGCCCTTCTTTTCAGCAGCTGCCACCGTGTTCTCTGCATCTCGGAGCCTCTGGGGAGCAGCAAGACTTTCCAAGGAGGGATGCATGACGACTATGTCAAAACCCAGGAAAGTTGTCCTGGAACACCTCCCATTGGCATGCCAAGAGTGAATTCAAGAGGCAGGAGAGCAGCAGCCACCGTCCTGCAGCTGTCTGCGAGCTTCGCACACAAGCCAGCTTCTTCGCGGCTTCGTTCTTCGCCTATGCAAGCTACCGCGTTATCCAGCTGCCGGACGCCAAGAAGCGGCTACTTCGCGCACAGATCACTGGAGCGGCAGCGGTGCGCTCCGAATCGCCGCTTTTGCCGAAAGACGCCGGGAAGCGGCACTTGCTTTCGGCCAGCTGCGGAGCTGCGTATTCTGCCTCTCTAGTCGCCTACATCTTAGCGAAAAGCATTTCCGCTCCAGTTCTCAAGGAGAAAGTGACCCAGCACTGCTCACTTAGCCCGACCTTGCCAGGAAATGAGATTTGCTGCACATTCCAAGGACACTGCATTTTCCTGGGCAAGCTGCAACCTGCTGGCAGATGGCCGTGCTCTCTGCCCACTCCTGCCCAGTTCTTGGTACTAGCGGGCACGTTGCAGCCTGGCGAAGGCAAGAAACCTGGAGAGCTGTCACAGAGCAGAAGGGCAGCTGAGATGCTGAAAAGCAGCAAAGCTGAACTGCCTGCCTCAGCTTCAGCAGTGTGCAATTGACTGAAGGCGAAAAACCCAGCAGCAGAGCAGCGGGCTTCTGTGCGCACTGAAGACAATTGCAAGAATCCAGCAGCTGCTCCTTGCCAAGCACAGGCAGCTGCCTGTGTTCTTGCTTCTTGACCAACTCACAGTTGCCCTTCTTTTCAGCAGCTGCCACCGTGTTCTCTGCATCTCGGAGCCTCAGGGGAGCAACAAGAATTTCCAAGGAGGGATGCATGAAAACTAAAATATAAACTCAGGAAGTTTGTCCTGGAACACCTCCCATTGGCATGCCAAGAGTGAATTCAAGAGGCAGGAGAGCGGCAGCCACCGTTCTGCAGCTGTCTGCGAGCTTCGCACACAAGCCGGCTTCTTCGCGGCTTCGTTCTTAGCCTCTTGCAAGCTACCGCGATCTCCGGCTCCCGGAGGCCAAGAAGCGGCTACTTCGCGCACAGATCACTGGAGCGGCAGCGGTGCGCTCCGAAGCACCGCTTTTGCAGAAAGACGCCGGCAAGCGGCACTTGCTTTCGGCCAGCTGCGGAGCTGCGTATTCTGCCTCTCTAGTCGCCTACATCTTCGCGAAAAGCTTTTCCGCTCCAGTTCTCAAGGAGAAAGTGTCCCAGCACTGCTCACTTAGCCCGACCTTGCCAGGAAATGAGATTTGCTGCACATTCCAAGGACACTGCATTTTCCTGGGCAAGCTGCAGCCTGCTGGCAGATGGCCGTGCTCTCTGCCCACTCCTGCCCAGTTCTTGGTACTAGCGGGCACATTGCAGCCTGGCGAAGGCAAGAAACCTGGAGAGCTGTCACAGAGCAGAAGGGCAGCTGAGATGCTGAAAAGCAGCAAAGCTGAACAGCCTGCCTCAGCTTCAGCAGTGTGTAATCGACTGAAGGCGAAAAACCAAGCAGCAGAGCAGCGGGCTTCTGTGCGCACTGAAGGCAATTGCAAGAATCCAGCAGCTGCTCCTCGCCAAGCACAGTCAACTGCCTAGGTTCTTGCTTCTTGACCAACTCACAGTTGCCCTTCTTTTCAGCAGCTGCCACCGTGTTCTCTGCATCTCGGAGCCTCTGGGGAGCAGCAAGAATTTCCAAGGTGGGATGCATGACAACTATGTCAAAACCCAGGAAAATTGTCCTAGAACATCTTCCACTCGCATGCCAAGAGTGAATTCAAGAGGCAGGAGAGCGGCAGCCACCGTCCTGCAGCAGTCTGCGAGCTTCGCACACAAGCCGGCTTCTTCGCGGCTTCGTTCTTCGCCTATGCAAGCTACCGCGATCTCCGGCTGCCGGAGGCCAAGAAGCGGCTACTTCGCGCACAGATGACTGGAGAGGCAGCGGTGCGCTCCGAAGCGCCGCTTTTGCCGAAAGACGCCGGCAAGCGGCACTTGCTTTCGGCCAGCTGCGGAGCTGCGTATTCTGCCTCTCTAGTCGCCGACATCTTAGCGAAAAGCTTTTCCGCTCCAGTTCTCAAGGAGAAAGTGTCCCAGCACTGCTCACTTAGCCCGACCTTGCCAGGAAATGAGATTTGCTGCACATTCCAAGGACACTGCATTTTCCTGGGCAAGCTGCAACCTGCTGGCAGATGGCCGTGCTCTCTGCCCACTCCTGCCCAGTTCTTGGTACTAGCGGGCACGTTGCAGCCTGGCGAAGGCAAGAAACCTGGAGAGCTGTCACAGAGCAGAAGGGCAGCTGAGATGCTGAAAAGCAGCAAAGCTGAACTGCCTGCCTCAGCTTCAGCAGTGTGCAATTGACTGAAGGCGAAAAACCCAGCAGCAGAGCAGCGGGCTTCTGTGCGCACTGAAGACAATTGCAAGAATCCAGCAGCTGCTCCTTGCCAAGCACAGGCAGCTGCCTGTGTTCTTGCTTCTTGACCAACTCACAGTTGCCCTTCTTTTCAGCAGCTGCCACCGTGTTCTCTGCATCTCGGAGCCTCAGGGGAGCAACAAGAATTTCCAAGGAGGGATGCATGAAAACTAAAATATAAACTCAGGAAGTTTGTCCTGGAACACCTCCCATTGGCATGCCAAGAGTGAATTCAAGAGGCAGGAGAGCGGCAGCCACCGTTCTGCAGCTGTCTGCGAGCTTCGCACACAAGCCGGCTTCTTCGCGGCTTCGTTCTTAGCCTCTTGCAAGCTACCGCGATCTCCGGCTCCCGGAGGCCAAGAAGCGGCTACTTCGCGCACAGATCACTGGAGCGGCAGCGGTGCGCTCCGAAGCACCGCTTTTGCCGAAAGACGCCGGCAAGCGGCACTTGCTTTCGGCCAGCTGCGGAGCTGCGTATTCTGCCTCTCTAGTCGCCTACATCTTCGCGAAAAGCTTTTCCGCTCCAGTTCTCAAGGAGAAAGTGTCCCAGCACTGCTCACTTAGCCCGACCTTGCCAGGAAATGAGATTTGCTGCACATTCCAAGGACACTGCATTTTCCTGGGCAAGCTGCAGCCTGCTGGCAGATGGCCGTGCTCTCTGCCCACTCCTGCCCAGTTCTTGGTACTAGCGGGCACGTTGCAGCCTGGCGAAGGGAAGAAACCTCTGAAACGATACGCGGAAGAAATAAATAGACTCCATAACCTGGGGTAGTTATGAAGTGGGTATGTGTGTCAGCGCCCGGCACAAGTGAGATAGCTCTCCAAAACTTGTGCCCCGAGCCTCAGTCTGACCCACACTTTTATTCTTAAAGACGTTCCATATGCAATACACTGCACAACTTTTTCATGCATATTCAACCCCTGGCCCCGCCTGTCCTCGCTTCTCATGCTAAGTAAGTCCACGGCCTTCTGGGCATGCGTGGTTTGCTGTGGTGGTCGTACGGGGGTCTCTTGGTTGTCCTGAGGCTGACGATTGTGGTCTTCCTCATGATTGAACTTTTGAACTTTTCCTCTCTGCGCGTGCGCTTTTGGTCCTTTGGTGCTTCTCTGAGTACGTCTGTCAGTCTTGATAGGCTTGGAGACAGAGGAGCTTCTTTATCTGGGTTCTTTGCTTCTTCTGGTATTGTTCTTTATGCAAGAAGCTTCAGAAATTTGCATTTTCCTTTGCCCTTTGTATTAGGCAGAGGTTTCTTAAGCAAGAGGTTGAAAATTCAACACATAACTCTACAAGCTACATTAGAAATGCTTAATTCATTTTGTTAACCCAACTCTAAAAATCTATTTCACCTCGAGAGCTGTCACAGAGCAGAAAGCAGCTGAGATGCTGAAAAGCAGCAAAGCTGAACTGCCTGCCTCAGCTTCAGCAGTGTGTAATTGACTGAAGGCTAAAAACCAAGCAGCAGAGCAGCGGGCTTCTGTGCGCACTGAAGACAATTGCAAGAATCCAGCAGCTGCTCCTAGCCAAGCACAGTCAACTGCCTAGGTTCTTGCTTCTTGACCAACTCACAGTTGCCCTTCTTTTCAGCAGCTGCCACCGTGTTCTCTGCATCTCGGAGCCTCTGAGGAGCAGCAAGCATTTCCAAGGAGGGATGTAGCAGGACTACGTCTAAACCCAGGAAAATTGTCCTGGAACACCTTCCATTGGCATGCCAGGAGTGAATTCAAGAGGCAGGAGAGCGGCAGCCACCGTCCTGGAGCTGTCTGCGAGTTTCGCACACAAGCCGGCTTCTTCGCGGCTTCGTTCTTCGCCTCTTGCAAGCTACCGCGATCTCCGGCTGCCGGAGGCCAAGAAGCGGCTACTTCGCGCACAGATGCCTGGAGCGGCAGCGGTGCGCTCCGAAGCGCCGCTTTTGCCGAAAGACCCCGGCAAGCGGCACTTGCTTTCGGCCAGCTGCGGAGCTGCGTATTCTGCCTCTCTAGTCGCCTACATCTTCGCGAAAAGCTTTTCCGCTCCAGTTCTCAAGGAGAAAGTGTACCAGCACTGCTCACTTAGCCCGACCTTGCCAGGAAATGAGATTTGCTGCACATTCCAAGGACACTGCATTTTCCTGGGCAAGCTGCAACCTGCTGGCAGATGGCCGTGCTCTCTGCCCACTCCTGCCCAGTTCTTGGTACTAGCGGGCACGTTGCAGCCTGGCGAAGGCAAGAAACCTGGAGAGCTGTCACAGAGCAGAAGGGCAGCTGAGATGCTGAAAAGCAGCAAAGCTGAACTGCCTGCCTCAGCTTCCGCAATGTGTAATTGACTGAAGGCGAAAAACCAAGCAGCAGAGCAGCGGGCTTCTGTGCGCACTGAAGGCAATTGCAAGAATCCAGCAGCTGCTCCTTGCCAAGCACAGTCAGCTGCCTGTGTTCTTGCTTCTTGACCAACTCACAGTTGCCCTTCTTTTCAGCAGCTGCCACCGTGTTCTCTGCATCTCGGAGCCTCAGGGGAGCAACAAGAATTTCCAAGGAGGGATGCATGAAAACTAAAATATAAACTCAGGAAGTTTGTCCTGGAACACCTCCCATTGGCATGCCAAGAGTGAATTCAAGAGGCAGGAGAGCGGCAGCCACCGTTCTGCAGCTGTCTGCGAGCTTCGCACACAAGCCGGCTTCTTCGCGGCTTCGTTCTTAGCCTCTTGCAAGCTACCGCGATCTCCGGCTGCCGGACGCCAAGAAGCGGCTACTTCGCGCACAGATCACTGGAGCGGCAGCGGTGCGCTCCGAATCGCCGCTTTTGCCGAAAGACGCCGGGAAGCGGCACTTGCTTTCGGCCAGCTGCGGAGCTGCGTATTCTGCCTCTCTAGTCGCCTACATCTTCGCGAAAAGCTTTTCCGCTCCAGTTCTCAAGGAGAAAGTGTACCAGCACTGCTCACTTAGCCCGACCTTGCCAGGAAATGAGATTTGCTGCACATTCCAAGGACACTGCATTTTCTTGGGCAAGCTGCAACCTGCTGGCAGATGGCCGTGCTCTCTGCCCACTCCTGCCCAGTTCTTGGTACTAGCGGGCACGTTGCAGCCTGGCGAAGGCAAGAAACCTGGAGAGCTGTCACAGCGCAGAAGGGCAGCTGAGATGCTGAAAAGCAGCAAAGCTGAACTGCCTGCCTCAGCTTCAGCAGTGTGTAATTGACTGAAGGCTAAAAACCAAGCAGCAGAGCAGCGGGCTTCTGTGCGCACTGAAGACAATTGCAAGAATCCAGCAGCTGCTCCTAGCCAAGCACAGTCAACTGCCTAGGTTCTTGCTTCTTGACCAACTCACAGTTGCCCTTCTTTTCAGCAGCTGCCACCGTGTTCTCTGCATCTCGGAGCCTCTGGGGAGCAGCAAGCATTTCCAAGGAGGGATGTAGCAGGACTACGTCTAAACCCAGGAAAATTGTCCTGGAACACCTTCCATTGGCATGCCAAGAGTGAATTCAAGAGGCAGGAGAGCGGCAGCCACCGTCCTGCAGCAGTCTGCGAGTTTCGCACACAAGCCGGCTTCTTCGCGGCTTCGTTCTTCGCCTCTTGCAAGCTACCGCGATCTCCGGCTGCCGGAGGCCAAGAAGCGGCTACTTCGCGCACAGATCACTGGAGCGGCAGCGGTGCGCTCCGAATCGCCGCTTTTGCCGAAAGACGCCGGGAAGCGGCACTTGCTTTCGGCCAGCTGCGGAGCTGCGTATTCTGCCTCTCTAGTCGCCTACATCTTCGCGAAAAGCTTTTCCGCTCCAGTTCTCAAGGAGAAAGTGTACCAGCACTGCTCACTTAGCCCGACCTTGCCAGGAAATGAGATTTGCTGCACATTCCAAGGACACTGCATTTTCCTGGGCAAGCTGCAACCTGCTGGCAGATGGCCGTGCTCTCTGCCCACTCCTGCCCAGTTCTTGGTACTAGCGGGCACGTTGCAGCCTGGCGAAGGCAAGAAACCTGGAGAGCTGTCACAGAGCAGAAGGGCAGCTGAGATGCTGAAAAGCAGCAAAGCTGAACTGCCTGCCTCAGCTTCCGCAATGTGTAATTGACTGAAGGCTAAAAACCAAGCAGCAGAGCAGCGGGCTTCTGTGCGCACTGAAGGCAATTGCAAGAATCCAGCAGCTGCTCCTTGCCAAGCACAGGCAGCTGCCTGTGTTCTTGCTTCTTGACCAACTCACAGTTGCCCTTCTTTTCAGCAGCTGCCACCGTGTTCTCTGCATCTCGGAGCCTCAGGGGAGCAACAAGAATTTCCAAGGAGGGATGCATGAAAACTAAAATATAAACTCAGGAAGTTTGTCCTGGAACACCTCCCATTGGCATGCCAAGATTGAATTCAAGAGGCAGGAGAGCGGCAGCCACCGTTCTGCAGCTGTCTGCGAGCTTCGCACACAAGCCGGCTTCTTCGCGGCTTCGTTCTTAGCCTCTTGCAAGCTACCGCGATCTCCGGCTGCCGGAGGCCAAGAAGCGGCTACTTCGCGCACAGATCACTGGAGCGGCAGCGGTGCGCTCCGAAGCGCCGCTTTTGCCGAAAGACGCCGGCAAGCGGCACTTGCTTTCGGCCAGCTGCGGAGCTGCGTATTCTGCCTCTCTAGTCGCCTACATCTTCGCGAAAAGCTTTTCCGCTCCAGTTCTCAAGGAGAAAGTGTCCCAGCACTGCTCACTTAGCCCGACCTTGCCAGGAAATGAGATTTGCTGCACATTCCAAGGACACTGCATTTTCCTGGGCAAGCTGCAGCCTGCTGGCAGATGGCCGTGCTCTCTGCCCACTCCTGCCCAGTTCTTGGTACTAGCGGGCACGTTGCAGCCTGGCGAAGGGAAGAAACCTCTGAAACGATACGCGGAAGAAATAAATAGACTCCATAACCTGGGGTAGTTATGAAGTGGGTATGTATGTCAGCGCCCGGCACAAGTGAGATAGCTCTCCAAAACTTGTGCCCCGAGCCTCAGTCTGACCCACACTTTTATTCTTAAAGACGTTCCATATGCAATACACTGCACAACTTTTTCATGCATATTCAACCCCTGGCCCCGCCTGTCCTCGCTTCTCATGCTAAGTAAGTCCACGGCCTTCTGGGCATGCGTGGTTTGCTGTGGTGGTCGTACGGGGGTCTCTTGGTTGTCCTGAGGCTGACGATTGTGGTCTTCCTCATCATTGAACTTTTGAACTTTTCCTCTCTGCGCGTGCGCTTTTGGTCCTTTGGTGCTTCTCTGAGTACGTCTGTCAGTCTTGATAGGCTTGGAGACAGAGGAGCTTCTTTATCTGGGTTCTTTGCTTCTTCTGGTATTGTTCTTTATGCAAGAAGCTTCAGAAATTTGCATTTTCCTTTGCCCTTTGTATTAGGCCGAGGTTTCTTAAGCAAGAGGTTGAAAATTCAACACATAACTCTACAAGCTACATTAGAAATGCTTAATTCATTTTGTTAACCCAACTCTAAAAATCTATTTCACCTCGAGAGCTGTCACAGAGCAGAAAGCAGCTGAGATGCTGAAAAGCAGCAAAGCTGAACTGCCTGCCTCAGCTTCAGCAATGTGCAATTGACTGAAGGCGAAACACGAAGCAGCAGAGCAGCGGGCTTCTGTGCGCACTGAAGGCAATTGCAAGAATCCAGCAGCTGCCCCTTGCCAAGCACAGTCAGCTGCCTGTGTTCTTGCTTCTTGACCAACTCACAGTTGCCCTTCTTTTCAGCAGCTGCCACTGTGTTCTCTGCATCTCGGAGCCTCAGGGGAGCAACAAGAATTTCCAAGGTGGGATGCATGACGACTACGTCAAAACCCAGGAAAGTTGTCCTGGAACACCTTCCTTTGGCATGCCAGGAGTGAATTCAAGAGGCAGGAGAGCGGCAGCCACCGTCCTGGAGCTGTCTGCGAGCTTCGCACGCAAGCCGGCTTCTTCGCGGCTTCGTTCTTCACCTATGCAAGCTACCGCGATCTCCGGCTGCCGGAGGCCAAGAAGCGGCTACTTCGCGCACAGATCACTGGAGCGGCAGCGGTGCGCTCCGAAGCGCCGCTTTTGCCGAAAGACGCCGGGAAGCGGCACTTGCTTTCGGCCAGCTGCGGAGCTCCGTATTCTGCCTCTCGAGTCGCCTACATCTTCGCGCAAAGCTTTTCCGCTCCAGTTCTCAAGGAGAAAGTGTACCAGCACTGCTCACTTAGCCCGACCTTGCCAGGAAATGAGATTTGCTGCACATTCCAAGGACACTGCATTTTCCTGGGCAAGCTGCAACCTGCTGGCAGATGGCCGTGCTCTCTGCCCACTCCTGCCCAGTTCTTGGTACTAGCGGGCACATTGCAGCCTGGCGAAGGCAAGAAACCTGGAGAGCTGTCACACAGCAGAAGGGCAGATGAGATGCTGAAAAGCAGCAAAGCTGAACAGCCTGCCTCAGCTTCAGCAGTGTGTAATCGACTGAAGGCGAAAAACCAAGCAGCAGAGCAGCGGGCTTCTGTGCGCACTGAAGGCAATTGCAAGAATCCAGCAGCTGCTCCTTGCCAAGCACAGGCAGCTGCCTGTGTTCTTGCTTCTTGACCAACTCACAGTTGCCCTTCTTTTCAGCAGCTGCCACCGTGTTCTCTGCATCTCGGAGCCTCTGGGGAGTAGCAGGACTTTCCAAGGAGGTATGCATGACGACTATGTCAAAACCCAGGAAAGTTGTCCTGGAACACCTCCCATTGGCATGCCAAGAGTGAATTCAACAGGCAGGAGAGCGGCATCCACCGTCCTGCAGCTGTCTGCGAGCTTCGCACACAAGCCGGCTTCTTCGCGGCTTCGTTCTTAGCCTCTTGCAAGCTACCGCGATCTCCGGCTGCCGGACGCCAAGAAGCGGCTACTTCGCGCACAGATCACTGGAGCGGCAGCGGTGCGCTCCGAAGCGCCGCTTTTGCCGAAAGACGCCGGGAAGCGGCACTTGCTTTCGGCCAGCTGCGGAGCTGCGTATTCTGCCTCTCTAGTCGCCTACATCTTCGCGAAAAGCTTTTCCGCTCCAGTTCTCAAGGAGAAAGTGTCCCAGCACTGCTCACTTAGCCCGACCTTGCCAGGAAATGAGATTTGCTGCACATTCCAAGGACACTGCATTTTCCTGGGCAAGCTGCAACCTGCTGGCAGATGGCCGTGCTCTCTGCCCACTCCTGCCCAGTTCTTGGTACTAGCGGGCACGTTGCAGCCTGGCGAAGGCAAGAAACCTGGAGAGCTGTCACAGAGCAGAAGGGCAGCTGAGATGCTGAAAAGCAGCAAAGCTGAACTGCCTGCCTCAGCTTCAGCAGTGTGTAATTGACTGAAGGCGAAAAACCCAGCAGCAGAGCAGCGGGCTTCTGTGCGCACTGAAGACAATTGCAAGAATCCAGCAGCTGCTCCTTGCCAAGCACAGGCAGCTGCCTGTGTTCTTGCTTCTTGACCAACTCACAGTTGCCCTTCTTTTCAGCAGCTGCCACCGTGTTCTCTGCATCTCGGAGCCTCAGGGGAGCAACAAGAATTTCCAAGGAGGGATGCATGAAAACTAAAATATAAACTCAGGAAGTTTGTCCTGGAACACCTCCCATTGGCATGCCAAGAGTGAATTCAAGAGGCAGGAGAGCGGCAGCCACCGTTCTGCAGCTGTCTGCGAGCTTCGCACACAAGCCGGCTTCTTCGCGGCTTCGTTCTTAGCCTCTTGCAAGCTACCGCGATCTCCGGCTGCCGGACGCCAAGAAGCGGCTACTTCGCGCACAGATCACTGGAGCGGCAGCGGTGCGCTCCGAATCGCCGCTTTTGCCGAAAGACGCCGGGAAGCGGCACTTGCTTTCGGCCAGCTGCGGAGCTGCGTATTCTGCCTCTCTAGTCGCCTACATCTTAGCGAAAAGCTTTTCCGCTCCAGTTCTCAAGGAGAAAGTGTACCAGCACTGCTCACTTAGCCCGACCTTGCCAGGAAATGAGATTTGCTGCACATTCCAAGGACACTGCATTTTCTTGGGCAAGCTGCAACCTGCTGGCAGATGGCCGTGCTCTCTGCCCACTCCTGCCCAGTTCTTGGTACTAGCGGGCACGTTGCAGCCTGGCGAAGGCAAGAAACCTGGAGAGCTGTCACAGCGCAGAAGGGCAGCTGAGATGCTGAAAAGCAGCAAAGCTGAACTGCCTGCCTCAGCTTCAGCAGTGTGTAATTGACTGAAGGCTAAAAACCAAGCAGCAGAGCAGCGGGCTTCTGTGCGCACTGAAGACAATTGCAAGAATCCAGCAGCTGCTCCTAGCCAAGCACAGTCAACTGCCTAGGTTCTTGCTTCTTGACCAACTCACAGTTGCCCTTCTTTTCAGCAGCTGCCACCGTGTTCTCTGCATCTCGGAGCCTCTGGGGAGCAGCAAGCATTTCCAAGGAGGGATGTAGCAGGACTACGTCTAAACCCAGGAAAATTGTCCTGGAACACCTTCCATTGGCATGCCAAGAGTGAATTCAAGAGGCAGGAGAGCGGCAGCCACCGTCCTGCAGCAGTCTGCGAGTTTCGCACACAAGCCGGCTTCTTCGCGGCTTCGTTCTTCGCCTCTTGCAAGCTACCGCGATCTCCGGCTGCCGGAGGCCAAGAAGCGGCTACTTCGCGCACAGATCACTGGAGCGGCAGCGGTGCGCTCCGAATCGCCGCTTTTGCCGAAAGACGCCGGGAAGCGGCACTTGCTTTCGGCCAGCTGCGGAGCTGCGTATTCTGCCTCTCTAGTCGCCTACATCTTCGCGAAAAGCTTTTCCGCTCCAGTTCTCAAGGAGAAAGTGTACCAGCACTGCTCACTTAGCCCGACCTTGCCAGGAAATGAGATTTGCTGCACATTCCAAGGACACTGCATTTTCCTGGGCAAGCTGCAACCTGCTGGCAGATGGCCGTGCTCTCTGCCCACTCCTGCCCAGTTCTTGGTACTAGCGGGCACGTTGCAGCCTGGCGAAGGCAAGAAACCTGGAGAGCTGTCACAGAGCAGAAGGGCAGCTGAGATGCTGAAAAGCAGCAAAGCTGAACTGCCTGCCTCAGCTTCCGCAATGTGTAATTGACTGAAGGCGAAAAACCAAGCAGCAGAGCAGCGGGCTTCTGTGCGCACTGAAGGCAATTGCAAGAATCCAGCAGCTGCTCCTTGCCAAGCACAGGCAGCTGCCTGTGTTCTTGCTTCTTGACCAACTCACAGTTGCCCTTCTTTTCAGCAGCTGCCACCGTGTTCTCTGCATCTCGGAGCCTCAGGGGAGCAACAAGAATTTCCAAGGAGGGATGCATGAAAACTAAAATATAAACTCAGGAAGTTTGTCCTGGAACACCTCCCATTGGCATGCCAAGAGTGAATTCAAGAGGCAGGAGAGCGGCAGCCACCGTTCTGCAGCTGTCTGCGAGCTTCGCACACAAGCCGGCTTCTTCGCGGCTTCGTTCTTAGCCTCTTGCAAGCTACCGCGATCTCCGGCTGCCGGAGGCCAAGAAGCGGCTACTTCGCGCACAGATCACTGGAGCGGCAGCGGTGCGCTCCGAAGCGCCGCTTTTGCCGAAAGACGCCGGCAAGCGGCACTTGCTTTCGGCCAGCTGCGGAGCTGCGTATTCTGCCTCTCTAGTCGCCTACATCTTCGCGAAAAGCTTTTCCGCTCCAGTTCTCAAGGAGAAAGTGTCCCAGCACTGCTCACTTAGCCCGACCTTGCCAGGAAATGAGATTTGCTGCACATTCCAAGGACACTGCATTTTCCTGGGCAAGCTGCAGCCTGCTGGCAGATGGCCGTGCTCTCTGCCCACTCCTGCCCAGTTCTTGGTACTAGCGGGCACGTTGCAGCCTGGCGAAGGGAAGAAACCTCTGAAACGATACGCGGAAGAAATAAATAGACTCCATAACCTGGGGTAGTTATGAAGTGGGTATGTATGTCAGCGCCCGGCACAAGTGAGATAGCTCTCCAAAACTTGTGCCCCGAGCCTCAGTCTGACCCACACTTTTATTCTTAAAGACGTTCCATATGCAATACACTGCACAACTTTTTCATGCATATTCAACCCCTGGCCCCGCCTGTCCTCGCTTCTCATGCTAAGTAAGTCCACGGCCTTCTGGGCATGCGTGGTTTGCTGTGGTGGTCGTACGGGGGTCTCTTGGTTGTCCTGAGGCTGACGATTGTGGTCTTCCTCATGATTGAACTTTTGAACTTTTCCTCTCTGCGCGTGCGCTTTTGGTCCTTTGGTGCTTCTCTGAGTACGTCTGTCAGTCTTGATAGGCTTGGAGACAGAGGAGCTTCTTTATCTGGGTTCTTTGCTTCTTCTGGTATTGTTCTTTATGCAAGAAGCTTCAGAAATTTGCATTTTCCTTTGCCCTTTGTATTAGGCCGAGGTTTCTTAAGCAAGAGGTTGAAAATTCAACACATAACTCTACAAGCTACATTAGAAATGCTTAATTCATTTTGTTAACCCAACTCTAAAAATCTATTTCACCTCGAGAGCTGTCACAGAGCAGAAAGCAGCTGAGATGCTGAAAAGCAGCAAAGCTGAACTGCCTGCCTCAGCTTCAGCAATGTGCAATTGACTGAAGGCGAAACACGAAGCAGCAGAGCAGCGGGCTTCTGTGCGCACTGAAGGCAATTGCAAGAATCCAGCAGCTGCCCCTTGCCAAGCACAGTCAGCTGCCTGTGTTCTTGCTTCTTGACCAACTCACAGTTGCCCTTCTTTTCAGCAGCTGCCACTGTGTTCTCTGCATCTCGGAGCCTCAGGGGAGCAACAAGAATTTCCAAGGAGGGATGCATGACGACTACGTCAAAACCCAGGAAAGTTGTCCTGGAACACCTTCCTTTGGCATGCCAGGAGTGAATTCAAGAGGCAGGAGAGCGGCAGCCACCGTCCTGGAGCTGTCTGCGAGCTTCGCACGCAAGCCGGCTTCTTCGCGGCTTCGTTCTTCACCTATGCAAGCTACCGCGATCTCCGGCTGCCGGAGGCCAAGAAGCGGCTACTTCGCGCACAGATCACTGGAGCGGCAGCGGTGCGCTCCGAAGCGCCGCTTTTGCCGAAAGACGCCGGCAAGAGGCACTTGCTTTCGGCCAGCTGCGGAGCTCCGTATTCTGCCTCTCTAGTCGCCTACATCTTCGCGAAAAGCTTTTCCGCTCCAGTTCTCAAGGAGAAAGTGTACCAGCACTGCTCACTTAGCCCGACCTTGCCAGGAAATGAGATTTGCTGCACATTCCAAGGACACTGCATTTTCCTGGGCAAGCTGCAACCTGCTGGCAGATGGCCGTGCTCTCTGCCCACTCCTGCCCAGTTCTTGGTACTAGCGGGCACATTGCAGCCTGGCGAAGGCAAGAAACCTGGAGAGCTGTCACACAGCAGAAGGGCAGATGAGATGCTGAAAAGCAGCAAAGCTGAACAGCCTGCCTCAGCTTCAGCAGTGTGTAATCGACTGAAGGCGAAAAACCAAGCAGCAGAGCAGCGGGCTTCTGTGCGCACTGAAGACAATTGCAAGAATCCAGCAGCTGCTCCTAGCCAAGCACAGTCAACTGCCTAGGTTCTTGCTTCTTGACCAACTCACAGTTGCCCTTCTTTTCAGCAGCTGCCACCGTGTTCTCTGCATCTCGGAGCCTCTGGGGAGCAGCAAGCATTTCCAAGGAGGGATGTAGCAGGACTACGTCTAAACCCAGGAAAATTGTCCTGGAACACCTTCCATTGGCATGCCAAGAGTGAATTCAAGAGGCAGGAGAGCGGCAGCCACCGTCCTGCAGCAGTCTGCGAGCTTCGCACACAAGCCGGCTTCTTCGCGGCTTCGTTCTTCGCCTATGCAAGCTACCGCGATCTCCGGCTGCCGGACGCCAAGAAGCGGCTACTTCGCGCACAGATCACTGGAGCGGCAGCGGTGCGCTCCGAAGCGCCGCTTTTGCCGAAAGACGCCGGCAAGCGGCACTTGCTTTCGGCCAGCTGCGGAGCTCCGTATTCTGCCTCTCGAGTCGCCTACATCTTCGCGCAAAGCTTTTCCGCTCCAGTTCTCAAGGAGAAAGTGTACCAGCACTGCTCACTTAGCCCGACCTTGCCAGGAAATGAGATTTGCTGCACATTCCAAGGACACTGCATTTTCCTGGGCAAGCTGCAACCTGCTGGCAGATGGCCGTGCTCTCTGCCCACTCCTGCCCAGTTCTTGGTACTAGCGGGCACATTGCAGCCTGGCGAAGGCAAGAAACCTGGAGAGCTGTCACAGAGCAGAAGGGCAGAGGAGATGCTGAAAAGCAGCAAAGCTGAACTGCCTGCCTCAGCTTCCGCAATGTGTAATTGACTGAAGGCGAAAAACCAAGCAGCAGAGCAGCGGGCTTCTGTGCGCACTGAAGGCAATTGCAAGAATCCAGCAGCTGCTCCTTGCCAAGCACAGGCAGCTGCCTGTGTTCTTGCTTCTTGACCAACTCACAGTTGCCCTTCTTTTCAGCAGCTGCCACCGTGTTCTCTGCATCTCGGAGCCTCTGGGGAGTAGCAGGACTTTCCAAGGAGGTATGCATGACGACTATGTCAAAACCCAGGAAAGTTGTCCTGGAACACCTCCCATTGGCATGCCAAGAGTGAATTCAACAGGCAGGAGAGCGGCATCCACCGTCCTGCAGCTGTCTGCGAGCTTCGCACACAAGCCGGCTTCTTCGCGGCTTCGTTCTTAGCCTCTTGCAAGCTACCGCGATCTCCGGCTGCCGGACGCCAAGAAGCGGCTACTTCGCGCACAGATCACTGGAGCGGCAGCGGTGCGCTCCGAAGCGCCGCTTTTGCCGAAAGACGCCGGGAAGCGGCACTTGCTTTCGGCCAGCTGCGGAGCTGCGTATTCTGCCTCTCTAGTCGCCTACATCTTCGCGAAAAGCTTTTCCGCTCCAGTTCTCAAGGAGAAAGTGTCCCAGCACTGCTCACTTAGCCCGACCTTGCCAGGAAATGAGATTTGCTGCACATTCCAAGGACACTGCATTTTCCTGGGCAAGCTGCAACCTGCTGGCAGATGGCCGTGCTCTCTGCCCACTCCTGCCCAGTTCTTGGTACTAGCGGGCACGTTGCAGCCTGGCGAAGGCAAGAAACCTGGAGAGCTGTCACAGAGCAGAAGGGCAGCTGAGATGCTGAAAAGCAGCAAAGCTGAACTGCCTGCCTCAGCTTCAGCAGTGTGTAATTGACTGAAGGCGAAAAACCCAGCAGCAGAGCAGCGGGCTTCTGTGCGCACTGAAGACAATTGCAAGAATCCAGCAGCTGCTCCTTGCCAAGCACAGGCAGCTGCCTGTGTTCTTGCTTCTTGACCAACTCACAGTTGCCCTTCTTTTCAGCAGCTGCCACCGTGTTCTCTGCATCTCGGAGCCTCAGGGGAGCAACAAGAATTTCCAAGGAGGGATGCATGAAAACTAAAATATAAACTCAGGAAGTTTGTCCTGGAACACCTCCCATTGGCATGCCAAGAGTGAATTCAAGAGGCAGGAGAGCGGCAGCCACCGTTCTGCAGCTGTCTGCGAGCTTCGCACACAAGCCGGCTTCTTCGCGGCTTCGTTCTTAGCCTCTTGCAAGCTACCGCGATCTCCGGCTCCCGGAGGCCAAGAAGCGGCTACTTCGCGCACAGATCACTGGAGCGGCAGCGGTGCGCTCCGAAGCGCCGCTTTTGCCGAAAGACCCCGGCAAGCGGCACTTGCTTTCGGCCAGCTGCGGAGCTGCGTATTCTGCCTCTCTAGTCGCCTACATCTTCGCGAAAAGCTTTTCCGCTCCAGTTCTCAAGGAGAAAGTGTACCAGCACTGCTCACTTAGCCCGACCTTGCCAGGAAATGAGATTTGCTGCACATTCCAAGGACACTGCATTTTCTTGGGCAAGCTGCAACCTGCTGGCAGATGGCCGTGCTCTCTGCCCACTCCTGCCCAGTTCTTGGTACTAGCGGGCACGTTGCAGCCTGGCGAAGGCAAGAAACCTGGAGAGCTGTCACAGCGCAGAAGGGCAGCTGAGATGCTGAAAAGCAGCAAAGCTGAACTGCCTGCCTCAGCTTCAGCAGTGTGTAATTGACTGAAGGCTAAAAACCAAGCAGCAGAGCAGCGGGCTTCTGTGCGCACTGAAGACAATTGCAAGAATCCAGCAGCTGCTCCTAGCCAAGCACAGTCAACTGCCTAGGTTCTTGCTTCTTGACCAACTCACAGTTGCCCTTCTTTTCAGCAGCTGCCACCGTGTTCTCTGCATCTCGGAGCCTCTGGGGAGCAGCAAGCATTTCCAAGGAGGGATGTAGCAGGACTACGTCTAAACCCAGGAAAATTGTCCTGGAACACCTTCCATTGGCATGCCAAGAGTGAATTCAAGAGGCAGGAGAGCGGCAGCCACCGTCCTGCAGCAGTCTGCGAGTTTCGCACACAAGCCGGCTTCTTCGCGGCTTCGTTCTTCGCCTCTTGCAAGCTACCGCGATCTCCGGCTGCCGGAGGCCAAGAAGCGGCTACTTCGCGCACAGATCACTGGAGCGGCAGCGGTGCGCTCCGAATCGCCGCTTTTGCCGAAAGACGCCGGGAAGCGGCACTTGCTTTCGGCCAGCTGCGGAGCTGCGTATTCTGCCTCTCTAGTCGCCTACATCTTCGCGAAAAGCTTTTCCGCTCCAGTTCTCAAGGAGAAAGTGTACCAGCACTGCTCACTTAGCCCGACCTTGCCAGGAAATGAGATTTGCTGCACATTCCAAGGACACTGCATTTTCCTGGGCAAGCTGCAACCTGCTGGCAGATGGCCGTGCTCTCTGCCCACTCCTGCCCAGTTCTTGGTACTAGCGGGCACGTTGCAGCCTGGCGAAGGCAAGAAACCTGGAGAGCTGTCACAGAGCAGAAGGGCAGCTGAGATGCTGAAAAGCAGCAAAGCTGAACTGCCTGCCTCAGCTTCCGCAATGTGTAATTGACTGAAGGCGAAAAACCAAGCAGCAGAGCAGCGGGCTTCTGTGCGCACTGAAGGCAATTGCAAGAATCCAGCAGCTGCTCCTTGCCAAGCACAGGCAGCTGCCTGTGTTCTTGCTTCTTGACCAACTCACAGTTGCCCTTCTTTTCAGCAGCTGCCACCGTGTTCTCTGCATCTCGGAGCCTCAGGGGAGCAACAAGAATTTCCAAGGAGGGATGCATGACGACTACGTCAAAACCCAGGAAAGTTGTCCTGGAACACCTTCCTTTGGCATGCCAGGAGTGAATTCAAGAGGCAGGAGAGCGGCAGCCACCGTCCTGGAGCTGTCTGCGAGCTTCGCACACAAGCCGGCTTCTTCGCGGCTTCGTTCTTCGCCTATGCAAGCTACCGCGATCTCCGGCTGCCGGAGGCCAAGAAGCGGCTACTTCGCGCACAGATGACTGGAGCGGCAGCGGTGCGCTCCGAAGCGCCGCTTTTGCCGAAAGACGCCGGCAAGCGGCACTTGCTTTCGGCCAGCTGCGGAGCTCCGTATTCTGCCTCTCTAGTCGCCTACATCTTCGCGAAAAGCTTTTCCGCTCCAGTTCTCAAGGAGAAAGTGTCCCAGCACTGCTCACTTAGCCCGACCTTGCCAGGAAATGAGATTTGCTGCACATTCCAAGGACACTGCATTTTCCTGGGCAAGCTGCAACCTGCTGGCAGATGGCCGTGCTCTCTGCCCACTCCTGCCCAGTTCTTGGTACTAGCGGGCACGTTGCAGCCTGGCGAAGGCAAGAAACCTGGAGAGCTGTCACAGAGCAGAAGGGCAGCTGAGATGCTGAAAAGCAGCAAAGCTGAACTGCCTGCCTCAGCTTCAGCAGTGTGCAATTGACTGAAGGCGAAAAACCCAGCAGCAGAGCAGCGGGCTTCTGTGCGCACTGAAGACAATTGCAAGAATCCAGCAGCTGCTCCTTGCCAAGCACAGGCAGCTGCCTGTGTTCTTGCTTCTTGACCAACTCACAGTTGCCCTTCTTTTCAGCAGCTGCCACCGTGTTCTCTGCATCTCGGAGCCTCAGGGGAGCAACAAGAATTTCCAAGGAGGGATGCATGAAAACTAAAATATAAACTCAGGAAGTTTGTCCTGGAACACCTCCCATTGGCATGCCAAGAGTGAATTCAAGAGGCAGGAGAGCGGCAGCCACCGTTCTGCAGCTGTCTGCGAGCTTCGCACACAAGCCGGCTTCTTCGCGGCTTCGTTCTTAGCCTCTTGCAAGCTACCGCGATCTCCGGCTCCCGGAGGCCAAGAAGCGGCTACTTCGCGCACAGATCACTGGAGCGGCAGCGGTGCGCTCCGAAGCGCCGCTTTTGCCGAAAGACGCCGGCAAGCGGCACTTGCTTTCGGCCAGCTGCCGAGCTGCGTATTCTGCCTCTCTAGTCGCCTACATCTTCGCGAAAAGCTTTTCCGCTCCAGTTCTCAAGGAGAAAGTGTCCCAGCACTGCTCACTTAGCCCGACCTTGCCAGGAAATGAGATTTGCTGCACATTCCAAGGACACTGCATTTTCCTGGGCAAGCTGCAGCCTGCTGGCAGATGGCCGTGCTCTCTGCCCACTCCTGCCCAGTTCTTGGTACTAGCGGGCACGTTGCAGCCTGGCGAAGGGAAGAAACCTCTGAAACGATACGCGGAAGAAATAAATAGACTCCATAACCTGGGGTAGTTATGAAGTGGGTATGTATGTCAGCGCCCGGCACAAGTGAGATAGCTCTCCAAAACTTGTGCCCCGAGCCTCAGTCTGACCCACACTTTTATTCTTAAAGACGTTCCATATGCAATACACTGCACAACTTTTTCATGCATATTCAACCCCTGGCCCCGCCTGTCCTCGCTTCTCATGCTAAGTAAGTCCACGGCCTTCTGGGCATGCGTGGTTTGCTGTGGTGGTCGTACGGGGGTCTCTTGGTTGTCCTGAGGCTGACGATTGTGGTCTTCCTCATGATTGAACTTTTGAACTTTTCCTCTCTGCGCGTGCGCTTTTGGTCCTTTGGTGCTTCTCTGAGTACGTCTGTCAGTCTTGATAGGCTTGGAGACAGAGGAGCTTCTTTATCTGGGTTCTTTGCTTCTTCTGGTATTGTTCTTTATGCAAGAAGCTTCAGAAATTTGCATTTTCCTTTGCCCTTTGTATTAGGCAGAGGTTTCTTAAGCAAGAGGTTGAAAATTCAACACATAACTCTACAAGCTACATTAGAAATGCTTAATTCATTTTGTTAACCCAACTCTAAAAATCTATTTCACCTCGAGAGCTGTCACAGAGCAGAAAGCAGCTGAGATGCTGAAAAGCAGCAAAGCTGAACTGCCTGCCTCAGCTTCAGCAATGTGCAATTGACTGAAGGCGAAACACGAAGCAGCAGAGCAGCGGGCTTCTGTGCGCACTGAAGGCAATTGCAAGAATCCAGCAGCTGCCCCTTGCCAAGCACAGTCAGCTGCCTGTGTTCTTGCTTCTTGACCAACTCACAGTTGCCCTTCTTTTCAGCAGCTGCCACTGTGTTCTCTGCATCTCGGAGCCTCAGGGGAGCAGCAAGACTTTCCAAGGAGGGATGCATGACGACTATGTCAAAACCCAGGAAAGTTGTCCTGGAACACCTCCCATTGGCATGCCAAGAGTGAATTCAAGAGGCAGGAGAGCAGCAGCCACCGTCCTGCAGCTGTCTGCGAGCTTCGCACACAAGCCAGCTTCTTCGCGGCTTCGTTCTTCGCCTATGCAAGCTACCGCGATATCCAGCTGCCGGACGCCAAGAAGCGGCTACTTCGCGCACAGATCACTGGAGCGGCAGCGGTGCGCTCCGAATCGCCGCTTTTGCCGAAAGACGCCGGGAAGCGGCACTTGCTTTCGGCCAGCTGCGGAGCTGCGTATTCTGCCTCTCTAGTCGCCTACATCTTCGCGAAAAGCTTTTCCGCTCCAGTTCTCAAGGAGAAAGTGTACCAGCACTGCTCACTTAGCCCGACCTTGCCAGGAAATGAGATTTGCTGCACATTCCAAGGACACTGCATTTTCTTGGGCAAGCTGCAACCTGCTGGCAGATGGCCGTGCTCTCTGCCCACTCCTGCCCAGTTCTTGGTACTAGCGGGCACGTTGCAGCCTGGCGAAGGCAAGAAACCTGGAGAGCTGTCACAGCGCAGAAGGGCAGCTGAGATGCTGAAAAGCAGCAAAGCTGAACTGCCTGCCTCAGCTTCAGCAGTGTGTAATTGACTGAAGGCTAAAAACCAAGCAGCAGAGCAGCGGGCTTCTGTGCGCACTGAAGACAATTGCAAGAATCCAGCAGCTGCTCCTAGCCAAGCACAGTCAACTGCCTAGGTTCTTGCTTCTTGACCAACTCACAGTTGCCCTTCTTTTCAGCAGCTGCCACCGTGTTCTCTGCATCTCGGAGCCTCTGGGGAGCAGCAAGCATTTCCAAGGAGGGATGTAGCAGGACTACGTCTAAACCCAGGAAAATTGTCCTGGAACACCTTCCATTGGCATGCCAAGAGTGAATTCAAGAGGCAGGAGAGCGGCAGCCACCGTCCTGCAGCAGTCTGCGAGCTTCGCACACAAGCCGGCTTCTTCGCGGCTTCGTTCTTCGCCTATGCAAGCTACCGCGATCTCCGGCTGCCGGACGCCAAGAAGCGGCTACTTCGCGCACAGATCACTGGAGCGGCAGCGGTGCGCTCCGAAGCGCCGCTTTTGCCGAAAGACGCCGGGAAGCAGCACTTGCTTTCGGCCAGCTGCGGAGCTCCGTATTCTGCCTCTCGAGTCGCCTACATCTTCGCGCAAAGCTTTTCCGCTCCAGTTCTCAAGGAGAAAGTGTACCAGCACTGCTCACTTAGCCCGACCTTGCCAGGAAATGAGATTTGCTGCACATTCCAAGGACACTGCATTTTCCTGGGCAAGCTGCAACCTGCTGGCAGATGGCCGTGCTCTCTGCCCACTCCTGCCCAGTTCTTGGTACTAGCGGGCACATTGCAGCCTGGCGAAGGCAAGAAACCTGGAGAGCTGTCACAGAGCAGAAGGGCAGCTGAGATGCTGAAAAGCAGCAAAGCTGAACTGCCTGCCTCAGCTTCAGCAATGTGTAATTGACTGAAGGCGAAAAACCAAGCAGCAGAGCAGCGGGCTTCTGTGCGCACTGAAGGCAATTGCAAGAATCCAGCAGCTGCTCCTTGCCAAGCACAGGCAGCTGCCTGTGTTCTTGCTTCTTGACCAACTCACAGTTGCCCTTCTTTTCAGCAGCTGCCACCGTGTTCTCTGCATCTCGGAGCCTCAGGGGAGCAACAAGAATTTCCAAGGACGGATGCATGAAAACTGAAATATAAACTCAGGAAGTTTGTCCTGGAACACCTCCCATTGGCATGCCAAGAGTGAATTCAAGAGGCAGGAGAGCGGCAGCCACCGTTCTGCAGCTGTCTGCGAGCTTCGCACACAAGCCGGCTTCTTCGCGGCTTCGTTCTTAGCCTCTTGCAAGCTACCGCGATCTCCGGCTCCCGGAGGCCAAGAAGCGGCTACTTCGCGCACAGATCACTGGAGCGGCAGCGGCGCGCTCCGAAGCGCCGCTTTTGCCGAAAGACGCCGGCAAGCGGCACTTGCTTTCGGCCAGCTGCGGAGCTGCGTATTCTGCCTCTCTAGTCGCCTACATCTTCGCGAAAAGCTTTTCCGCTCCAGTTCTCAAGGAGAAAGTGTACCAGCACTGCTCACTTAGCCCGACCTTGCCAGGAAATGAGATTTGCTGCACATTCCAAGGACACTGCATTTTCCTGGGCAAGCTGCAACCTGCTGGCAGATGGCCGTGCTCTCTGCCCACTCCTGCCCAGTTCTTGGTACTAGCGGGCACGTTGCAGCCTGGCGAAGGCAAGAAACCTGGAGAGCTGTCACACAGCAGAAGGGCAGCTGAGATGCTGAAAAGCAGCAAAGCTGAACTGCCTGCCTCAGCTTCAGCAGTGTGTAATTGACTGAAGGCGAAAAACCAAGCAGCAGAGCAGCGGGCTTCTGTGCGCACTGAAGGCAATTGCAAGAATCCAGCAGCTGCTCCTTGCCAAGCACAGGCAGCTGCCTGTGTTCTTGCTTCTTGACCAACTCACAGTTGCCCTTCTTTTCAGCAGCTGCCACCGTGTTCTCTGCATCTCGGAGCCTCTGGGGAGCAGCAAGACTTTCCAAGGAGGGATGCATGACGACTATGTCAAAACCCAGGAAAGTTGTCCTGGAACACCTCCCATTGGCATGCCAAGAGTGAATTCAAGAGGCAGGAGAGCAGCAGCCACCGTCCTGCAGCTGTCTGCGAGCTTCGCACACAAGCCAGCTTCTTCGCGGCTTCGTTCTTCGCCTATGCAAGCTACCGCGTTATCCAGCTGCCGGACGCCAAGAAGCGGCTACTTCGCGCACAGATCACTGGAGCGGCAGCGGTGCGCTCCGAATCGCCGCTTTTGCCGAAAGACGCCGGGAAGCGGCACTTGCTTTCGGCCAGCTGCGGAGCTGCGTATTCTGCCTCTCTAGTCGCCTACATCTTAGCGAAAAGCATTTCCGCTCCAGTTCTCAAGGAGAAAGTGACCCAGCACTGCTCACTTAGCCCGACCTTGCCAGGAAATGAGATTTGCTGCACATTCCAAGGACACTGCATTTTCCTGGGCAAGCTGCAACCTGCTGGCAGATGGCCGTGCTCTCTGCCCACTCCTGCCCAGTTCTTGGTACTAGCGGGCACGTTGCAGCCTGGCGAAGGCAAGAAACCTGGAGAGCTGTCACAGAGCAGAAGGGCAGCTGAGATGCTGAAAAGCAGCAAAGCTGAACTGCCTGCCTCAGCTTCAGCAGTGTGCAATTGACTGAAGGCGAAAAACCCAGCAGCAGAGCAGCGGGCTTCTGTGCGCACTGAAGACAATTGCAAGAATCCAGCAGCTGCTCCTTGCCAAGCACAGGCAGCTGCCTGTGTTCTTGCTTCTTGACCAACTCACAGTTGCCCTTCTTTTCAGCAGCTGCCACCGTGTTCTCTGCATCTCGGAGCCTCAGGGGAGCAACAAGAATTTCCAAGGAGGGATGCATGAAAACTAAAATATAAACTCAGGAAGTTTGTCCTGGAACACCTCCCATTGGCATGCCAAGAGTGAATTCAAGAGGCAGGAGAGCGGCAGCCACCGTTCTGCAGCTGTCTGCGAGCTTCGCACACAAGCCGGCTTCTTCGCGGCTTCGTTCTTAGCCTCTTGCAAGCTACCGCGATCTCCGGCTCCCGGAGGCCAAGAAGCGGCTACTTCGCGCACAGATCACTGGAGCGGCAGCGGTGCGCTCCGAAGCACCGCTTTTGCAGAAAGACGCCGGCAAGCGGCACTTGCTTTCGGCCAGCTGCGGAGCTGCGTATTCTGCCTCTCTAGTCGCCTACATCTTCGCGAAAAGCTTTTCCGCTCCAGTTCTCAAGGAGAAAGTGTCCCAGCACTGCTCACTTAGCCCGACCTTGCCAGGAAATGAGATTTGCTGCACATTCCAAGGACACTGCATTTTCCTGGGCAAGCTGCAGCCTGCTGGCAGATGGCCGTGCTCTCTGCCCACTCCTGCCCAGTTCTTGGTACTAGCGGGCACGTTGCAGCCTGGCGAAGGGAAGAAACCTCTGAAACGATACGCGGAAGAAATAAATAGACTCCATAACCTGGGGTAGTTATGAAGTGGGTATGTGTGTCAGCGCCCGGCACAAGTGAGATAGCTCTCCAAAACTTGTGCCCCGAGCCTCAGTCTGACCCACACTTTTATTCTTAAAGACGTTCCATATGCAATACACTGCACAACTTTTTCATGCATATTCAACCCCTGGCCCCGCCTGTCCTCGCTTCTCATGCTAAGTAAGTCCACGGCCTTCTGGGCATGCGTGGTTTGCTGTGGTGGTCGTACGGGGGTCTCTTGGTGGTCCTGAGGCTGACGATTGTGGTCTTCCTCATGATTGAACTTTTGAACTTTTCCTCTCTGCGCGTGCGCTTTTGGTCCTTTGGTGCTTCTCTGAGTACGTCTGTCAGTCTTGATAGGCTTGGAGACAGAGGAGCTTCTTTATCTGGGTTCTTTGCTTCTTCTGGTATTGTTCTTTATGCAAGAAGCTTCAGAAATTTGCATTTTCCTTTGCCCTTTGTATTAGGCAGAGGTTTCTTAAGCAAGAGGTTGAAAATTCAACACATAACTCTACAAGCTACATTAGAAATGCTTAATTCATTTTGTTAACCCAACTCTAAAAATCTATTTCACCTCGAGAGCTGTCACAGAGCAGAAAGCAGCTGAGATGCTGAAAAGCAGCAAAGCTGAACTGCCTGCCTCAGCTTCAGCAATGTGCAATTGACTGAAGGCGAAACACGAAGCAGCAGAGCAGCGGGCTTCTGTGCGCACTGAAGGCAATTGCAAGAATCCAGCAGCTGCCCCTTGCCAAGCACAGTCAGCTGCCTGTGTTCTTGCTTCTTGACCAACTCACAGTTGCCCTTCTTTTCAGCAGCTGCCACTGTGTTCTCTGCATCTCGGAGCCTCAGGGGAGCAACAAGAATTTCCAAGGTGGGATGCATGACGACTACGTCAAAACCCAGGAAAGTTGTCCTGGAACACCTTCCTTTGGCATGCCAGGAGTGAATTCAAGAGGCAGGAGAGCGGCAGCCACCGTCCTGGAGCTGTCTGCGAGCTTCGCACGCAAGCCGGCTTCTTCGCGGCTTCGTTCTTCACCTATGCAAGCTACCGCGATCTCCGGCTGCCGGAGGCCAAGAAGCGGCTACTTCGCGCACAGATCACTGGAGCGGCAGTGGTGCGCTCCGAAGCGCCGCTTTTGCCGAAAGACGCCGGCAAGAGGCACTTGCTTTCGGCCAGCTGCGGAGCTCCGTATTCTGCCTCTCTAGTCGCCTACATCTTCGCGAAAAGCTTTTCCGCTCCAGTTCTCAAGGAGAAAGTGTACCAGCACTGCTCACTTAGCCCGACCTTGCCAGGAAATGAGATTTGCTGCACATTCCAAGGACACTGCATTTTCCTGGGCAAGCTGCAACCTGCTGGCAGATGGCCGTGCTCTCTGCCCACTCCTGCCCAGTTCTTGGTACTAGCGGGCACATTGCAGCCTGGCGAAGGCAAGAAACCTGGAGAGCTGTCACACAGCAGAAGGGCAGATGAGATGCTGAAAAGCAGCAAAGCTGAACAGCCTGCCTCAGCTTCAGCAGTGTGTAATCGACTGAAGGCGAAAAACCAAGCAGCAGAGCAGCGGGCTTCTGTGCGCACTGAAGACAATTGCAAGAATCCAGCAGCTGCTCCTAGCCAAGCACAGTCAACTGCCTAGGTTCTTGCTTCTTGACCAACTCACAGTTGCCCTTCTTTTCAGCAGCTGCCACCGTGTTCTCTGCATCTCGGAGCCTCTGGGGAGCAGCAAGCATTTCCAAGGAGGGATGTAGCAGGACTACGTCTAAACCCAGGAAAATTGTCCTGGAACACCTTCCATTGGCATGCCAAGAGTGAATTCAAGAGGCAGGAGAGCGGCAGCCACCGTCCTGCAGCAGTCTGCGAGCTTCGCACACAAGCCGGCTTCTTCGCGGCTTCGTTCTTCGCCTATGCAAGCTACCGCGATCTCCGGCTGCCGGACGCCAAGAAGCGGCTACTTCGCGCACAGATCACTGGAGCGGCAGCGGTGCGCTCCGAAGCGCCGCTTTTGCCGAAAGACGCCGGGAAGCGGCACTTGCTTTCGGCCAGCTGCGGAGCTCCGTATTCTGCCTCTCGAGTCGCCTACATCTTCGCGCAAAGCTTTTCCGCTCCAGTTCTCAAGGAGAAAGTGTACCAGCACTGCTCACTTAGCCCGACCTTGCCAGGAAATGAGATTTGCTGCACATTCCAAGGACACTGCATTTTCCTGGGCAAGCTGCAACCTGCTGGCAGATGGCCGTGCTCTCTGCCCACTCCTGCCCAGTTCTTGGTACTAGCGGGCACATTGCAGCCTGGCGAAGGCAAGAAACCTGGAGAGCTGTCACAGAGCAGAAGGGCAGCTGAGATGCTGAAAAGCAGCAAAGCTGAACTGCCTGCCTCAGCTTCCGCAATGTGTAATTGACTGAAGGCGAAAAACCAAGCAGCAGAGCAGCGGGCTTCTGTGCGCACTGAAGGCAATTGCAAGAATCCAGCAGCTGCTCCTTGCCAAGCACAGGCAGCTGCCTGTGTTCTTGCTTCTTGACCAACTCACAGTTGCCCTTCTTTTCAGCAGCTGCCACCGTGTTCTCTGCATCTCGGAGCCTCTGGGGAGTAGCAGGACTTTCCAAGGAGGTATGCATGACGACTATGTCAAAACCCAGGAAAGTTGTCCTGGAACACCTCCCATTGGCATGCCAAGAGTGAATTCAACAGGCAGGAGAGCGGCATCCACCGTCCTGCAGCTGTCTGCGAGCTTCGCACACAAGCCGGCTTCTTCGCGGCTTCGTTCTTAGCCTCTTGCAAGCTACCGCGATCTCCGGCTGCCGGACGCCAAGAAGCGGCTACTTCGCGCACAGATCACTGGAGCGGCAGCGGTGCGCTCCGAAGCGCCGCTTTTGCCGAAAGACGCCGGGAAGCGGCACTTGCTTTCGGCCAGCTGCGGAGCTGCGTATTCTGCCTCTCTAGTCGCCTACATCTTCGCGAAAAGCTTTTCCGCTCCAGTTCTCAAGGAGAAAGTGTCCCAGCACTGCTCACTTAGCCCGACCTTGCCAGGAAATGAGATTTGCTGCACATTCCAAGGACACTGCATTTTCCTGGGCAAGCTGCAACCTGCTGGCAGATGGCCGTGCTCTCTGCCCACTCCTGCCCAGTTCTTGGTACTAGCGGGCACGTTGCAGCCTGGCGAAGGCAAGAAACCTGGAGAGCTGTCACAGAGCAGAAGGGCAGCTGAGATGCTGAAAAGCAGCAAAGCTGAACTGCCTGCCTCAGCTTCAGCAGTGTGTAATTGACTGAAGGCGAAAAACCCAGCAGCAGAGCAGCGGGCTTCTGTGCGCACTGAAGACAATTGCAAGAATCCAGCAGCTGCTCCTTGCCAAGCACAGGCAGCTGCCTGTGTTCTTGCTTCTTGACCAACTCACAGTTGCCCTTCTTTTCAGCAGCTGCCACCGTGTTCTCTGCATCTCGGAGCCTCAGGGGAGCAACAAGAATTTCCAAGGAGGGATGCATGAAAACTAAAATATAAACTCAGGAAGTTTGTCCTGGAACACCTCCCATTGGCATGCCAAGAGTGAATTCAAGAGGCAGGAGAGCGGCAGCCACCGTTCTGCAGCTGTCTGCGAGCTTCGCACACAAGCCGGCTTCTTCGCGGCTTCGTTCTTAGCCTCTTGCAAGCTACCGCGATCTCCGGCTCCCGGAGGCCAAGAAGCGGCTACTTCGCGCACAGATCACTGGAGCGGCAGCGGTGCGCTCCGAAGCGCCGCTTTTGCCGAAAGACCCCGGCAAGCGGCACTTGCTTTCGGCCAGCTGCGGAGCTGCGTATTCTGCCTCTCTAGTCGCCTACATCTTCGCGAAAAGCTTTTCCGCTCCAGTTCTCAAGGAGAAAGTGTACCAGCACTGCTCACTTAGCCCGACCTTGCCAGGAAATGAGATTTGCTGCACATTCCAAGGACACTGCATTTTCTTGGGCAAGCTGCAACCTGCTGGCAGATGGCCGTGCTCTCTGCCCACTCCTGCCCAGTTCTTGGTACTAGCGGGCACGTTGCAGCCTGGCGAAGGCAAGAAACCTGGAGAGCTGTCACAGCGCAGAAGGGCAGCTGAGATGCTGAAAAGCAGCAAAGCTGAACTGCCTGCCTCAGCTTCAGCAGTGTGTAATTGACTGAAGGCTAAAAACCAAGCAGCAGAGCAGCGGGCTTCTGTGCGCACTGAAGACAATTGCAAGAATCCAGCAGCTGCTCCTAGCCAAGCACAGTCAACTGCCTAGGTTCTTGCTTCTTGACCAACTCACAGTTGCCCTTCTTTTCAGCAGCTGCCACCGTGTTCTCTGCATCTCGGAGCCTCTGGGGAGCAGCAAGCATTTCCAAGGAGGGATGTAGCAGGACTACGTCTAAACCCAGGAAAATTGTCCTGGAACACCTTCCATTGGCATGCCAAGAGTGAATTCAAGAGGCAGGAGAGCGGCAGCCACCGTCCTGCAGCAGTCTGCGAGTTTCGCACACAAGCCGGCTTCTTCGCGGCTTCGTTCTTCGCCTCTTGCAAGCTACCGCGATCTCCGGCTGCCGGAGGCCAAGAAGCGGCTACTTCGCGCACAGATCACTGGAGCGGCAGCGGTGCGCTCCGAATCGCCGCTTTTGCCGAAAGACGCCGGGAAGCGGCACTTGCTTTCGGCCAGCTGCGGAGCTGCGTATTCTGCCTCTCTAGTCGCCTACATCTTCGCGAAAAGCTTTTCCGCTCCAGTTCTCAAGGAGAAAGTGTACCAGCACTGCTCACTTAGCCCGACCTTGCCAGGAAATGAGATTTGCTGCACATTCCAAGGACACTGCATTTTCCTGGGCAAGCTGCAACCTGCTGGCAGATGGCCGTGCTCTCTGCCCACTCCTGCCCAGTTCTTGGTACTAGCGGGCACGTTGCAGCCTGGCGAAGGCAAGAAACCTGGAGAGCTGTCACAGAGCAGAAGGGCAGCTGAGATGCTGAAAAGCAGCAAAGCTGAACTGCCTGCCTCAGCTTCCGCAATGTGTAATTGACTGAAGGCGAAAAACCAAGCAGCAGAGCAGCGGGCTTCTGTGCGCACTGAAGGCAATTGCAAGAATCCAGCAGCTGCTCCTTGCCAAGCACAGGCAGCTGCCTGTGTTCTTGCTTCTTGACCAACTCACAGTTGCCCTTCTTTTCAGCAGCTGCCACCGTGTTCTCTGCATCTCGGAGCCTCAGGGGAGCAACAAGAATTTCCAAGGAGGGATGCATGACGACTACGTCAAAACCCAGGAAAGTTGTCCTGGAACACCTTCCTTTGGCATGCCAGGAGTGAATTCAAGAGGCAGGAGAGCGGCAGCCACCGTCCTGGAGCTGTCTGCGAGCTTCGCACACAAGCCGGCTTCTTCGCGGCTTCGTTCTTCGCCTATGCAAGCTACCGCGATCTCCGGCTGCCGGAGGCCAAGAAGCGGCTACTTCGCGCACAGATGACTGGAGCGGCAGCGGTGCGCTCCGAAGCGCCGCTTTTGCCGAAAGACGCCGGGAAGCGGCACTTGCTTTCGGCCAGCTGCGGAGCTGCGTATTCTGCCTCTCTAGTCGCCTACATCTTCGCGAAAAGCTTTTCCGCTCCAGTTCTCAAGGAGAAAGTGTCCCAGCACTGCTCACTTAGCCCGACCTTGCCAGGAAATGAGATTTGCTGCACATTCCAAGGACACTGCATTTTCCTGGGCAAGCTGCAACCTGCTGGCAGATGGCCGTGCTCTCTGCCCACTCCTGCCCAGTTCTTGGTACTAGCGGGCACGTTGCAGCCTGGCGAAGGCAAGAAACCTGGAGAGCTGTCACAGAGCAGAAGGGCAGCTGAGATGCTGAAAAGCAGCAAAGCTGAACTGCCTGCCTCAGCTTCAGCAGTGTGCAATTGACTGAAGGCGAAAAACCCAGCAGCAGAGCAGCGGGCTTCTGTGCGCACTGAAGACAATTGCAAGAATCCAGCAGCTGCTCCTTGCCAAGCACAGGCAGCTGCCTGTGTTCTTGCTTCTTGACCAACTCACAGTTGCCCTTCTTTTCAGCAGCTGCCACCGTGTTCTCTGCATCTCGGAGCCTCAGGGGAGCAACAAGAATTTCCAAGGAGGGATGCATGAAAACTAAAATATAAACTCAGGAAGTTTGTCCTGGAACACCTCCCATTGGCATGCCAAGAGTGAATTCAAGAGGCAGGAGAGCGGCAGCCACCGTTCTGCAGCTGTCTGCGAGCTTCGCACACAAGCCGGCTTCTTCGCGGCTTCGTTCTTAGCCTCTTGCAAGCTACCGCGATCTCCGGCTCCCGGAGGCCAAGAAGCGGCTACTTCGCGCACAGATCACTGGAGCGGCAGCGGTGCGCTCCGAAGCGCCGCTTTTGCCGAAAGACGCCGGCAAGCGGCACTTGCTTTCGGCCAGCTGCCGAGCTGCGTATTCTGCCTCTCTAGTCGCCTACATCTTCGCGAAAAGCTTTTCCGCTCCAGTTCTCAAGGAGAAAGTGTCCCAGCACTGCTCACTTAGCCCGACCTTGCCAGGAAATGAGATTTGCTGCACATTCCAAGGACACTGCATTTTCCTGGGCAAGCTGCAGCCTGCTGGCAGATGGCCGTGCTCTCTGCCCACTCCTGCCCAGTTCTTGGTACTAGCGGGCACGTTGCAGCCTGGCGAAGGGAAGAAACCTCTGAAACGATACGCGGAAGAAATAAATAGACTCCATAACCTGGGGTAGTTATGAAGTGGGTATGTATGTCAGCGCCCGGCACAAGTGAGATAGCTCTCCAAAACTTGTGCCCCGAGCCTCAGTCTGACCCACACTTTTATTCTTAAAGACGTTCCATATGCAATACACTGCACAACTTTTTCATGCATATTCAACCCCTGGCCCCGCCTGTCCTCGCTTCTCATGCTAAGTAAGTCCACGGCCTTCTGGGCATGCGTGGTTTGCTGTGGTGGTCGTACGGGGGTCTCTTGGTGGTCCTGAGGCTGAAGATTGTGGTCTTCCTCATGATTGAACTTTTGAACTTTTCCTCTCTGCGCGTGCGCTTTTGGTCCTTTGGTGCTTCTCTGAGTACGTCTGTCAGTCTTGATAGGCTTGGAGACAGAGGAGCTTCTTTATCTGGGTTCTTTGCTTCTTCTGGTATTGTTCTTTATGCAAGAAGCTTCAGAAATTTGCATTTTCCTTTGCCCTTTGTATTAGGCAGAGGTTTCTTAAGCAAGAGGTTGAAAATTCAACACATAACTCTACAAGCTACATTAGAAATGCTTAATTCATTTTGTTAACCAACTCTAAAAATCTATTTCACCTCGAGAGCTGTCACAGAGCAGAAAGCAGCTGAGATGCTGAAAAGCAGCAAAGCTGAACTGCCTGCCTCAGCTTCAGCAATGTGCAATTGACTGAAGGCGAAACACGAAGCAGCAGAGCAGCGGGCTTCTGTGCGCACTGAAGGCAATTGCAAGAATCCAGCAGCTGCCCCTTGCCAAGCACAGTCAGCTGCCTGTGTTCTTGCTTCTTGACCAACTCACAGTTGCCCTTCTTTTCAGCAGCTGCCACTGTGTTCTCTGCATCTCGGAGCCTCAGGGGAGCAACAAGAATTTCCAAGGTGGGATGCATGACGACTACGTCAAAACCCAGGAAAGTTGTCCTGGAACACCTTCCTTTGGCATGCCAAGAGTGAATTCAAGAGGCAGGAGAGCGG
Source organism: Vidua macroura (assembly GCF_024509145.1). Classification (NCBI taxonomy): domain Eukaryota; kingdom Metazoa; phylum Chordata; class Aves; order Passeriformes; family Viduidae; genus Vidua; species Vidua macroura. Next base: position 1,448,388 of record NC_071602.1, read on the forward strand.
CAGCCACCGTCCTGCAGCTGTCTGCGAGCTTCGCACGCAAGCCGGCTTCTTCGCGGCTTCGTTCTTCACCTATGCAAGCTACCGCGATCTCCGGCTGCCGGAGGCCAAGAAGCGGCTACTTCGCGCACAGATGACTGGAGCGGCAGCGGTGCGCTCCGAAGCGCCGCTTTTGCCGAAGGACGCCGGCAAGAGGCACTTGCTTTCAGCCAGCTGCGGAGCTCCGTATTCTGCCTCTCTAGTCGCCTACATCTTCGCGAAAAGCTTTTCCGCTCCAGTTCTCAAGGAGAAAGTGTACCAGCACTGCTCACTTAGCCCGACCTTGCCAGGAAATGAGATTTGCTGCACATTCCAAGGACACTGCATTTTCCTGGGCAAGCTGCAACCTGCTGGCAGATGGCCGTGCTCTCTGCCCACTCCTGCCCAGTTCTTGGTACTAGCGGGCACGTTGCAGCCTGGCGAAGGCAAGAAACCTGGAGAGCTGTCACAGCGCAGAAGGGCAGCTGAGATGCTGAAAAGCAGCAAAGCTGAACTGCCTGCCTCAACTTCAGCAGTGTGTAATTGACTGAAGGCGAAAAACCAAGCAGCAGAGCAGCGGGCTTCTGTGCGCACTGAATGCAATTGCAAGACTCCAGCAGCCTGTTCTTGCCAAGCACAGGCAGCTGCCTGTGTTCTTGCTTCTTGACCAACTCACAGTTGCCCTTCTTTTCAGCAGCTGCCACCGTGTTCTCTGCATCTCGGAGCCTCTGGGGAGTAGCAGGACTTTCCAAGGAGGTATGCATGACGACTATGTCAAAACCCAGGAAAGTTGTCCTGGAACACCTCCCATTGGCATGCCAAGAGTGAATTCAAGAGGCAGGAGAGCGGCAGCCACCGTCCTGCAGCTGTCTGCGAGCTTCGCACACAAGCCGGCTTCTTCGCGGCTTCGTTCTTAGCCTCTTGCAAGCTACCGCGATCTCCGGCTGCCGGAGGCCAAGAAGCGGCTACTTCGCGCACAGATCACTGGAGCGGCAGCGGTGCGCCCCGAAGCGCCGCTTTTGCCGAAAGACGCCGGGAAGCGGCACTTGCTTTCGGCCAGCTGCGGAGCTCCGTATTCTGCCTCTCTAGTCGCCTACATCTTAGCGAAAAGCTTTTCCGCTCCAGTTCTCAAGGAGAAAGTGTCCCAGCACTGCTCACTTAGCCCGACCTTGCCAGGAAATGAGATTTGCTGCACATTCCAAGGACACTGCATTTTCCTGGGCAAGCTGCAACCTGCTGGCAGATGGCCGTGCTCTCTGCCCACTCCTGCCCAGTTCTTGTTACTAGCGGGCACGTTGCAGCCTGGCGAAGGCAAGAAACCTGGAGAGCTGTCACACAGCAGAAGGGCAGCTGAGATGCTGAAAAGCAGCAAAGCTGAACTGCCTGCCTCAGCTTCAGCAGTGTGTAATTGACTGAAGGCGAAAAACCAAGCAGCAGAGCAGCGGGCTTCTGTGCGCACTGAAGGCAATTGCAAGAATCCAGCAGCTGCTCCTTGCCAAGCACAGGCAGCTGCCTGTGTTCTTGCTTCTTGACCAACTCACAGTTGCCCTTCTTTTCAGCAGCTGCCACCGTGTTCTCTGCATCTCGGAGCCTCTGGGGAGCAGCAAGACTTTCCAAGGAGGGATGCATGACGACTATGTCAAAACCCAGGAAAGTTGTCCTGGAACACCTCCCATTGGCATGCCAAGAGTGAATTCAAGGGGAAGGAGAGCAGCAGCCACCGTCCTGCAGCTGTCTGCGAGCTTCGCACACAAGCCAGCTTCTTCGCGGCTTCGTTCTTCGCCTATGCAAGCTACCGCGATATCCAGCTGCCGGACGCCAAGAAGCGGCTACTTCGCGCACAGATCACTGGAGCGGCAGCGGTGCGCTCCGAATCGCCGCTTTTGCCGAAAGACCCCGGCAAGCGGCACTTGCTTTCGGCCAGCTGCGGAGCTGCGTATTCTGCCTCTCTAGTCGCCTACATCTTCGCGAAAAGCTTTTCCGCTCCAGTTCTCAAGGAGAAAGTGTACCAGCACTGCTCACTTAGCCCGACCTTGCCAGGAAATGAGATTTGCTGCACATTCCAAGGACACTGCATTTTCTTGGGCAAGCTGCAACCTGCTGGCAGATGGCCGTGCTCTCTGCCCACTCCTGCCCAGTTCTTGGTACTAGCGGGCACGTTGCAGCCTGGCGAAGGCAAGAAACCTGGAGAGCTGTCACAGCGCAGAAGGGCAGCTGAGATGCTGAAAAGCAGCAAAGCTGAACTGCCTGCCTCAGCTTCAGCAGTGTGTAATTGACTGAAGGCTAAAAACCAAGCAGCAGAGCAGCGGGCTTCTGTGCGCACTGAAGACAATTGCAAGAATCCAGCAGCTGCTCCTAGCCAAGCACAGTCAACTGCCTAGGTTCTTGCTTCTTGACCAACTCACAGTTGCCCTTCTTTTCAGCAGCTGCCACCGTGTTCTCTGCATCTCGGAGCCTCTGGGGAGCAGCAAGCATTTCCAAGGAGGGATGTAGCAGGACTACGTCTAAACCCAGGAAAATTGTCCTGGAACACCTTCCATTGGCATGCCAAGAGTGAATTCAAGAGGCAGGAGAGCGGCAGCCACCGTCCTGCAGCAGTCTGCGAGCTTCGCACACAAGCCGGCTTCTTCGCGGCTTCGTTCTTCGCCTATGCAAGCTACCGCGATCTCCGGCTGCCGGACGCCAAGAAGCGGCTACTTCGCGCACAGATCACTGGAGCGGCAGCGGTGCGCTCCGAATCGCCGCTTTTGCCGAAAGACGCCGGGAAGCGGCACTTGCTTTCGGCCAGCTGCGGAGCTCCGTATTCTGCCTCTCGAGTCGCCTACATCTTCGCGCAAAGCTTTTCCGCTCCAGTTCTCAAGGAGAAAGTGTACCAGCACTGCTCACTTAGCCCGACCTTGCCAGGAAATGAGATTTGCTGCACATTCCAAGGACACTGCATTTTCCTGGGCAAGCTGCAACCTGCTGGCAGATGGCCGTGCTCTCTGCCCACTCCTGCCCAGTTCTTGGTACTAGCGGGCACATTGCAGCCTGGCGAAGGCAAGAAACCTGGAGAGCTGTCACAGAGCAGAAGGGCAGCTGAGATGCTGAAAAGCAGCAAAGCTGAACTGCCTGCCTCAGCTTCAGCAATGTGTAATTGACTGAAGGCGAAAAACCAAGCAGCAGAGCAGCGGGCTTCTGTGCGCACTGAAGGCAATTGCAAGAATCCAGCAGCTGCTCCTTGCCAAGCACAGGCAGCTGCCTGTGTTCTTGCTTCTTGACCAACTCACAGTTGCCCTTCTTTTCAGCAGCTGCCACCGTGTTCTCTGCATCTCGGAGCCTCAGGGGAGCAACAAGAATTTCCAAGGACGGATGCATGAAAACTGAAATATAAACTCAGGAAGTTTGTCCTGGAACACCTCCCATTGGCATGCCAAGAGTGAATTCAAGAGGCAGGAGAGCGGCAGCCACCGTTCTGCAGCTGTCTGCGAGCTTCGCACACAAGCCGGCTTCTTCGCGGCTTCGTTCTTAGCCTCTTGCAAGCTACCGCGATCTCCGGCTCCCGGAGGCCAAGAAGCGGCTACTTCGCGCACAGATCACTGGAGCGGCAGCGGCGCGCTCCGAAGCGCCGCTTTTGCCGAAAGACGCCGGCAAGCGGCACTTGCTTTCGGCCAGCTGCGGAGCTGCGTATTCTGCCTCTCTAGTCGCCTACATCTTCGCGAAAAGCTTTTCCGCTCCAGTTCTCAAGGAGAAAGTGTACCAGCACTGCTCACTTAGCCCGACCTTGCCAGGAAATGAGATTTGCTGCACATTCCAAGGACACTGCATTTTCCTGGGCAAGCTGCAACCTGCTGGCAGATGGCCGTGCTCTCTGCCCACTCCTGCCCAGTTCTTGGTACTAGCGGGCACGTTGCAGCCTGGCGAAGGCAAGAAACCTGGAGAGCTGTCACAGCGCAGAAGGGCAGCTGAGATGCTGAAAAGCAGCAAAGCTGAACTGCCTGCCTCAACTTCAGCAGTGTGTAATTGACTGAAGGCGAAAAACCAAGCAGCAGAGCAGCGGGCTTCTGTGCGCACTGAATGCAATTGCAAGACTCCAGCAGCCTGTCCTTGCCAAGCACAGGCAGCTGCCTGTGTTCTTGCTTCTTGACCAACTCACAGTTGCCCTTCTTTTCAGCAGCTGCCACCGTGTTCTCTGCATCTCGGAGCCTCTGGGGAGTAGCAGGACTTTCCAAGGAGGTATGCATGACGACTATGTCAAAACCCAGGAAAGTTGTCCTGGAACACCTCCCATTGGCATGCCAAGAGTGAATTCAAGAGGCAGGAGAGCGGCAGCCACCGTCCTGCAGCTGTCTGCGAGCTTCGCACACAAGCCGGCTTCTTCGCGGCTTCGTTCTTAGCCTCTTGCAAGCTACCGCGATCTCCGGCTGCCGGAGGCCAAGAAGCGGCTACTTCGCGCACAGATCACTGGAGCGGCAGCGGTGCGCCCCGAAGCGCCGCTTTTGCCGAAAGACGCCGGGAAGCGGCACTTGCTTTCGGCCAGCTGCGGAGCTCCGTATTCTGCCTCTCTAGTCGCCTACATCTTAGCGAAAAGCTTTTCCGCTCCAGTTCTCAAGGAGAAAGTGTCCCAGCACTGCTCACTTAGCCCGACCTTGCCAGGAAATGAGATTTGCTGCACATTCCAAGGACACTGCATTTTCCTGGGCAAGCTGCAACCTGCTGGCAGATGGCCGTGCTCTCTGCCCACTCCTGCCCAGTTCTTGGTACTAGCGGGCACGTTGCAGCCTGGCGAAGGCAAGAAACCTGGAGAGCTGTCACACAGCAGAAGGGCAGCTGAGATGCTGAAAAGCAGCAAAGCTGAACTGCCTGCCTCAGCTTCAGCAGTGTGTAATTGACTGAAGGCGAAAAACCAAGCAGCAGAGCAGCGGGCTTCTGTGCGCACTGAAGGCAATTGCAAGAATCCAGCAGCTGCTCCTTGCCAAGCACAGGCAGCTGCCTGTGTTCTTGCTTCTTGACCAACTCACAGTTGCCCTTCTTTTCAGCAGCTGCCACCGTGTTCTCTGCATCTCGGAGCCTCTGGGGAGCAGCAAGACTTTCCAAGGAGGGATGCATGACGACTATGTCAAAACCCAGGAAAGTTGTCCTGGAACACCTCCCATTGGCATGCCAAGAGTGAATTCAAGAGGCAGGAGAGCAGCAGCCACCGTCCTGCAGCTGTCTGCGAGCTTCGCACACAAGCCAGCTTCTTCGCGGCTTCGTTCTTCGCCTATGCAAGCTACCGCGTTATCCAGCTGCCGGACGCCAAGAAGCGGCTACTTCGCGCACAGATCACTGGAGCGGCAGCGGTGCGCTCCGAATCGCCGCTTTTGCCGAAAGACGCCGGGAAGCGGCACTTGCTTTCGGCCAGCTGCGGAGCTGCGTATTCTGCCTCTCTAGTCGCCTACATCTTAGCGAAAAGCATTTCCGCTCCAGTTCTCAAGGAGAAAGTGACCCAGCACTGCTCACTTAGCCCGACCTTGCCAGGAAATGAGATTTGCTGCACATTCCAAGGACACTGCATTTTCCTGGGCAAGCTGCAACCTGCTGGCAGATGGCCGTGCTCTCTGCCCACTCCTGCCCAGTTCTTGGTACTAGCGGGCACGTTGCAGCCTGGCGAAGGCAAGAAACCTGGAGAGCTGTCACAGAGCAGAAGGGCAGCTGAGATGCTGAAAAGCAGCAAAGCTGAACTGCCTGCCTCAGCTTCAGCAGTGTGCAATTGACTGAAGGCGAAAAACCCAGCAGCAGAGCAGCGGGCTTCTGTGCGCACTGAAGACAATTGCAAGAATCCAGCAGCTGCTCCTTGCCAAGCACAGGCAGCTGCCTGTGTTCTTGCTTCTTGACCAACTCACAGTTGCCCTTCTTTTCAGCAGCTGCCACCGTGTTCTCTGCATCTCGGAGCCTCAGGGGAGCAACAAGAATTTCCAAGGAGGGATGCATGAAAACTAAAATATAAACTCAGGAAGTTTGTCCTGGAACACCTCCCATTGGCATGCCAAGAGTGAATTCAAGAGGCAGGAGAGCGGCAGCCACCGTTCTGCAGCTGTCTGCGAGCTTCGCACACAAGCCGGCTTCTTCGCGGCTTCGTTCTTAGCCTCTTGCAAGCTACCGCGATCTCCGGCTCCCGGAGGCCAAGAAGCGGCTACTTCGCGCACAGATCACTGGAGCGGCAGCGGTGCGCTCCGAAGCACCGCTTTTGCAGAAAGACGCCGGCAAGCGGCACTTGCTTTCGGCCAGCTGCGGAGCTGCGTATTCTGCCTCTCTAGTCGCCTACATCTTCGCGAAAAGCTTTTCCGCTCCAGTTCTCAAGGAGAAAGTGTCCCAGCACTGCTCACTTAGCCCGACCTTGCCAGGAAATGAGATTTGCTGCACATTCCAAGGACACTGCATTTTCCTGGGCAAGCTGCAGCCTGCTGGCAGATGGCCGTGCTCTCTGCCCACTCCTGCCCAGTTCTTGGTACTAGCGGGCACATTGCAGCCTGGCGAAGGCAAGAAACCTGGAGAGCTGTCACAGAGCAGAAGGGCAGCTGAGATGCTGAAAAGCAGCAAAGCTGAACAGCCTGCCTCAGCTTCAGCAGTGTGTAATCGACTGAAGGCGAAAAACCAAGCAGCAGAGCAGCGGGCTTCTGTGCGCACTGAAGGCAATTGCAAGAATCCAGCAGCTGCTCCTCGCCAAGCACAGTCAACTGCCTAGGTTCTTGCTTCTTGACCAACTCACAGTTGCCCTTCTTTTCAGCAGCTGCCACCGTGTTCTCTGCATCTCGGAGCCTCTGGGGAGCAGCAAGAATTTCCAAGGTGGGATGCATGACAACTATGTCAAAACCCAGGAAAATTGTCCTAGAACATCTTCCACTCGCATGCCAAGAGTGAATTCAAGAGGCAGGAGAGCGGCAGCCACCGTCCTGCAGCAGTCTGCGAGCTTCGCACACAAGCCGGCTTCTTCGCGGCTTCGTTCTTCGCCTATGCAAGCTACCGCGATCTCCGGCTGCCGGAGGCCAAGAAGCAGCTACTTCGCGCACAGATGACTGGAGAGGCAGCGGTGCGCTCCGAAGCGCCGCTTTTGCCGAAAGACGCCGGCAAGCGGCACTTGCTTTCGGCCAGCTGCGGAGCTGCGTATTCTGCCTCTCTAGTCGCCGACATCTTAGCGAAAAGCTTTTCCGCTCCAGTTCTCAAGGAGAAAGTGTCCCAGCACTGCTCACTTAGCCCGACCTTGCCAGGAAATGAGATTTGCTGCACATTCCAAGGACACTGCATTTTCCTGGGCAAGCTGCAACCTGCTGGCAGATGGCCGTGCTCTCTGCCCACTCCTGCCCAGTTCTTGGTACTAGCGGGCACGTTGCAGCCTGGCGAAGGCAAGAAACCTGGAGAGCTGTCACAGAGCAGAAGGGCAGCTGAGATGCTGAAAAGCAGCAAAGCTGAACTGCCTGCCTCAGCTTCAGCAGTGTGCAATTGACTGAAGGCGAAAAACCCAGCAGCAGAGCAGCGGGCTTCTGTGCGCACTGAAGACAATTGCAAGAATCCAGCAGCTGCTCCTTGCCAAGCACAGGCAGCTGCCTGTGTTCTTGCTTCTTGACCAACTCACAGTTGCCCTTCTTTTCAGCAGCTGCCACCGTGTTCTCTGCATCTCGGAGCCTCAGGGGAGCAACAAGAATTTCCAAGGAGGGATGCATGAAAACTAAAATATAAACTCAGGAAGTTTGTCCTGGAACACCTCCCATTGGCATGCCAAGAGTGAATTCAAGAGGCAGGAGAGCGGCAGCCACCGTTCTGCAGCTGTCTGCGAGCTTCGCACACAAGCCGGCTTCTTCGCGGCTTCGTTCTTAGCCTCTTGCAAGCTACCGCGATCTCCGGCTCCCGGAGGCCAAGAAGCGGCTACTTCGCGCACAGATCACTGGAGCGGCAGCGGTGCGCTCCGAAGCACCGCTTTTGCCGAAAGACGCCGGCAAGCGGCACTTGCTTTCGGCCAGCTGCGGAGCTGCGTATTCTGCCTCTCTAGTCGCCTACATCTTCGCGAAAAGCTTTTCCGCTCCAGTTCTCAAGGAGAAAGTGTCCCAGCACTGCTCACTTAGCCCGACCTTGCCAGGAAATGAGATTTGCTGCACATTCCAAGGACACTGCATTTTCCTGGGCAAGCTGCAGCCTGCTGGCAGATGGCCGTGCTCTCTGCCCACTCCTGCCCAGTTCTTGGTACTAGCGGGCACGTTGCAGCCTGGCGAAGGGAAGAAACCTCTGAAACGATACGCGGAAGAAATAAATAGACTCCATAACCTGGGGTAGTTATGAAGTGGGTATGTGTGTCAGCGCCCGGCACAAGTGAGATAGCTCTCCAAAACTTGTGCCCCGAGCCTCAGTCTGACCCACACTTTTATTCTTAAAGACGTTCCATATGCAATACACTGCACAACTTTTTCATGCATATTCAACCCCTGGCCCCGCCTGTCCTCGCTTCTCATGCTAAGTAAGTCCACGGCCTTCTGGGCATGCGTGGTTTGCTGTGGTGGTCGTACGGGGGTCTCTTGGTGGTCCTGAGGCTGACGATTGTGGTCTTCCTCATGATTGAACTTTTGAACTTTTCCTCTCTGCGCGTGCGCTTTTGGTCCTTTGGTGCTTCTCTGAGTACGTCTGTCAGTCTTGATAGGCTTGGAGACAGAGGAGCTTCTTTATCTGGGTTCTTTGCTTCTTCTGGTATTGTTCTTTATGCAAGAAGCTTCAGAAATTTGCATTTTCCTTTGCCCTTTGTATTAGGCAGAGGTTTCTTAAGCAAGAGGTTGAAAATTCAACACATAACTCTACAAGCTACATTAGAAATGCTTAATTCATTTTGTTAACCCAACTCTAAAAATCTATTTCACCTCGAGAGCTGTCACAGAGCAGAAAGCAGCTGAGATGCTGAAAAGCAGCAAAGCTGAACTGCCTGCCTCAGCTTCAGCAGTGTGTAATTGACTGAAGGCTAAAAACCAAGCAGCAGAGCAGCGGGCTTCTGTGCGCACTGAAGACAATTGCAAGAATCCAGCAGCTGCTCCTAGCCAAGCACAGTCAACTGCCTAGGTTCTTGCTTCTTGACCAACTCACAGTTGCCCTTCTTTTCAGCAGCTGCCACCGTGTTCTCTGCATCTCGGAGCCTCTGAGGAGCAGCAAGCATTTCCAAGGAGGGATGTAGCAGGACTACGTCTAAACCCAGGAAAATTGTCCTGGAACACCTTCCATTGGCATGCCAGGAGTGAATTCAAGAGGCAGGAGAGCGGCAGCCACCGTCCTGGAGCTGTCTGCGAGTTTCGCACACAAGCCGGCTTCTTCGCGGCTTCGTTCTTCGCCTCTTGCAAGCTACCGCGATCTCCGGCTGCCGGAGGCCAAGAAGCGGCTACTTCGCGCACAGATGCCTGGAGCGGCAGCGGTGCGCTCCGAAGCGCCGCTTTTGCCGAAAGACGCCGGGAAGCGGCACTTGCTTTCGGCCAGCTGCGGAGCTGCGTATTCTGCCTCTCTAGTCGCCTACATCTTCGCGAAAAGCTTTTCCGCTCCAGTTCTCAAGGAGAAAGTGTACCAGCACTGCTCACTTAGCCCGACCTTGCCAGGAAATGAGATTTGCTGCACATTCCAAGGACACTGCATTTTCCTGGGCAAGCTGCAACCTGCTGGCAGATGGCCGTGCTCTCTGCCCACTCCTGCCCAGTTCTTGGTACTAGCGGGCACGTTGCAGCCTGGCGAAGGCAAGAAACCTGGAGAGCTGTCACAGAGCAGAAGGGCAGCTGAGATGCTGAAAAGCAGCAAAGCTGAACTGCCTGCCTCAGCTTCCGCAATGTGTAATTGACTGAAGGCGAAAAACCAAGCAGCAGAGCAGCGGGCTTCTGTGCGCACTGAAGGCAATTGCAAGAATCCAGCAGCTGCTCCTTGCCAAGCACAGTCAGCTGCCTGTGTTCTTGCTTCTTGACCAACTCACAGTTGCCCTTCTTTTCAGCAGCTGCCACCGTGTTCTCTGCATCTCGGAGCCTCAGGGGAGCAACAAGAATTTCCAAGGAGGGATGCATGAAAACTAAAATATAAACTCAGGAAGTTTGTCCTGGAACACCTCCCATTGGCATGCCAAGAGTGAATTCAAGAGGCAGGAGAGCGGCAGCCACCGTTCTGCAGCTGTCTGCGAGCTTCGCACACAAGCCGGCTTCTTCGCGGCTTCGTTCTTAGCCTCTTGCAAGCTACCGCGATCTCCGGCTGCCGGACGCCAAGAAGCGGCTACTTCGCGCACAGATCACTGGAGCGGCAGCGGTGCGCTCCGAATCGCCGCTTTTGCCGAAAGACGCCGGGAAGCGGCACTTGCTTTCGGCCAGCTGCGGAGCTGCGTATTCTGCCTCTCTAGTCGCCTACATCTTAGCGAAAAGCTTTTCCGCTCCAGTTCTCAAGGAGAAAGTGTACCAGCACTGCTCACTTAGCCCGACCTTGCCAGGAAATGAGATTTGCTGCACATTCCAAGGACACTGCATTTTCTTGGGCAAGCTGCAACCTGCTGGCAGATGGCCGTGCTCTCTGCCCACTCCTGCCCAGTTCTTGGTACTAGCGGGCACGTTGCAGCCTGGCGAAGGCAAGAAACCTGGAGAGCTGTCACAGCGCAGAAGGGCAGCTGAGATGCTGAAAAGCAGCAAAGCTGAACTGCCTGCCTCAGCTTCAGCAGTGTGTAATTGACTGAAGGCTAAAAACCAAGCAGCAGAGCAGCGGGCTTCTGTGCGCACTGAAGACAATTGCAAGAATCCAGCAGCTGCTCCTAGCCAAGCACAGTCAACTGCCTAGGTTCTTGCTTCTTGACCAACTCACAGTTGCCCTTCTTTTCAGCAGCTGCCACCGTGTTCTCTGCATCTCGGAGCCTCTGGGGAGCAGCAAGCATTTCCAAGGAGGGATGTAGCAGGACTACGTCTAAACCCAGGAAAATTGTCCTGGAACACCTTCCATTGGCATGCCAAGAGTGAATTCAAGAGGCAGGAGAGCGGCAGCCACCGTCCTGCAGCAGTCTGCGAGTTTCGCACACAAGCCGGCTTCTTCGCGGCTTCGTTCTTCGCCTCTTGCAAGCTACCGCGATCTCCGGCTGCCGGAGGCCAAGAAGCGGCTACTTCGCGCACAGATCACTGGAGCGGCAGCGGTGCGCTCCGAATCGCCGCTTTTGCCGAAAGACGCCGGGAAGCGGCACTTGCTTTCGGCCAGCTGCGGAGCTGCGTATTCTGCCTCTCTAGTCGCCTACATCTTCGCGAAAAGCTTTTCCGCTCCAGTTCTCAAGGAGAAAGTGTACCAGCACTGCTCACTTAGCCCGACCTTGCCAGGAAATGAGATTTGCTGCACATTCCAAGGACACTGCATTTTCCTGGGCAAGCTGCAACCTGCTGGCAGATGGCCGTGCTCTCTGCCCACTCCTGCCCAGTTCTTGGTACTAGCGGGCACGTTGCAGCCTGGCGAAGGCAAGAAACCTGGAGAGCTGTCACAGAGCAGAAGGGCAGCTGAGATGCTGAAAAGCAGCAAAGCTGAACTGCCTGCCTCAGCTTCCGCAATGTGTAATTGACTGAAGGCTAAAAACCAAGCAGCAGAGCAGCGGGCTTCTGTGCGCACTGAAGGCAATTGCAAGAATCCAGCAGCTGCTCCTTGCCAAGCACAGGCAGCTGCCTGTGTTCTTGCTTCTTGACCAACTCACAGTTGCCCTTCTTTTCAGCAGCTGCCACCGTGTTCTCTGCATCTCGGAGCCTCAGGGGAGCAACAAGAATTTCCAAGGAGGGATGCATGAAAACTAAAATATAAACTCAGGAAGTTTGTCCTGGAACACCTCCCATTGGCATGCCAAGAGTGAATTCAAGAGGCAGGAGAGCGGCAGCCACCGTTCTGCAGCTGTCTGCGAGCTTCGCACACAAGCCGGCTTCTTCGCGGCTTCGTTCTTAGCCTCTTGCAAGCTACCGCGATCTCCGGCTGCCGGAGGCCAAGAAGCGGCTACTTCGCGCACAGATCACTGGAGCGGCAGCGGTGCGCTCCGAAGCGCCGCTTTTGCCGAAAGACGCCGGCAAGCGGCACTTGCTTTCGGCCAGCTGCGGAGCTGCGTATTCTGCCTCTCTAGTCGCCTACATCTTCGCGAAAAGCTTTTCCGCTCCAGTTCTCAAGGAGAAAGTGTCCCAGCACTGCTCACTTAGCCCGACCTTGCCAGGAAATGAGATTTGCTGCACATTCCAAGGACACTGCATTTTCCTGGGCAAGCTGCAGCCTGCTGGCAGATGGCCGTGCTCTCTGCCCACTCCTGCCCAGTTCTTGGTACTAGCGGGCACGTTGCAGCCTGGCGAAGGGAAGAAACCTCTGAAACGATACGCGGAAGAAATAAATAGACTCCATAACCTGGGGTAGTTATGAAGTGGGTATGTGTGTCAGCGCCCGGCACAAGTGAGATAGCTCTCCAAAACTTGTGCCCCGAGCCTCAGTCTGACCCACACTTTTATTCTTAAAGACGTTCCATATGCAATACACTGCACAACTTTTTCATGCATATTCAACCCCTGGCCCCGCCTGTCCTCGCTTCTCATGCTAAGTAAGTCCACGGCCTTCTGGGCATGCGTGGTTTGCTGTGGTGGTCGTACGGGGGTCTCTTGGTTGTCCTGAGGCTGACGATTGTGGTCTTCCTCATCATTGAACTTTTGAACTTTTCCTCTCTGCGCGTGCGCTTTTGGTCCTTTGGTGCTTCTCTGAGTACGTCTGTCAGTCTTGATAGGCTTGGAGACAGAGGAGCTTCTTTATCTGGGTTCTTTGCTTCTTCTGGTATTGTTCTTTATGCAAGAAGCTTCAGAAATTTGCATTTTCCTTTGCCCTTTGTATTAGGCCGAGGTTTCTTAAGCAAGAGGTTGAAAATTCAACACATAACTCTACAAGCTACATTAGAAATGCTTAATTCATTTTGTTAACCCAACTCTAAAAATCTATTTCACCTCGAGAGCTGTCACAGAGCAGAAAGCAGCTGAGATGCTGAAAAGCAGCAAAGCTGAACTGCCTGCCTCAGCTTCAGCAATGTGCAATTGACTGAAGGCGAAACACGAAGCAGCAGAGCAGCGGGCTTCTGTGCGCACTGAAGGCAATTGCAAGAATCCAGCAGCTGCCCCTTGCCAAGCACAGTCAGCTGCCTGTGTTCTTGCTTCTTGACCAACTCACAGTTGCCCTTCTTTTCAGCAGCTGCCACTGTGTTCTCTGCATCTCGGAGCCTCAGGGGAGCAACAAGAATTTCCAAGGTGGGATGCATGACGACTACGTCAAAACCCAGGAAAGTTGTCCTGGAACACCTTCCTTTGGCATGCCAGGAGTGAATTCAAGAGGCAGGAGAGCGGCAGCCACCGTCCTGGAGCTGTCTGCGAGCTTCGCACGCAAGCCGGCTTCTTCGCGGCTTCGTTCTTCACCTATGCAAGCTACCGCGATCTCCGGCTGCCGGAGGCCAAGAAGCGGCTACTTCGCGCACAGATCACTGGAGCGGCAGCGGTGCGCTCCGAAGCGCCGCTTTTGCCGAAAGACGCCGGCAAGAGGCACTTGCTTTCGGCCAGCTGCGGAGCTCCGTATTCTGCCTCTCTAGTCGCCTACATCTTCGCGAAAAGCTTTTCCGCTCCAGTTCTCAAGGAGAAAGTGTACCAGCACTGCTCACTTAGCCCGACCTTGCCAGGAAATGAGATTTGCTGCACATTCCAAGGACACTGCATTTTCCTGGGCAAGCTGCAACCTGCTGGCAGATGGCCGTGCTCTCTGCCCACTCCTGCCCAGTTCTTGGTACTAGCGGGCACATTGCAGCCTGGCGAAGGCAAGAAACCTGGAGAGCTGTCACACAGCAGAAGGGCAGATGAGATGCTGAAAAGCAGCAAAGCTGAACAGCCTGCCTCAGCTTCAGCAGTGTGTAATCGACTGAAGGCGAAAAACCAAGCAGCAGAGCAGCGGGCTTCTGTGCGCACTGAAGACAATTGCAAGAATCCAGCAGCTGCTCCTAGCCAAGCACAGTCAACTGCTAGGTTCTTGCTTCTTGACCAACTCACAGTTGCCCTTCTTTTCAGCAGCTGCCACCGTGTTCTCTGCATCTCGGAGCCTCTGGGGAGCAGCAAGCATTTCCAAGGAGGGATGTAGCAGGACTACGTCTAAACCCAGGAAAATTGTCCTGGAACACCTTCCATTGGCATGCCAAGAGTGAATTCAAGAGGCAGGAGAGCGGCAGCCACCGTCCTGCAGCAGTCTGCGAGCTTCGCACACAAGCCGGCTTCTTCGCGGCTTCGTTCTTCGCCTATGCAAGCTACCGCGATCTCCGGCTGCCGGACGCCAAGAAGCGGCTACTTCGCGCACAGATCACTGGAGCGGCAGCGGTGCGCTCCGAAGCGCCGCTTTTGCCGAAAGACGCCGGGAAGCGGCACTTGCTTTCGGCCAGCTGCGGAGCTCCGTATTCTGCCTCTCGAGTCGCCTACATCTTCGCGCAAAGCTTTTCCGCTCCAGTTCTCAAGGAGAAAGTGTACCAGCACTGCTCACTTAGCCCGACCTTGCCAGGAAATGAGATTTGCTGCACATTCCAAGGACACTGCATTTTCCTGGGCAAGCTGCAACCTGCTGGCAGATGGCCGTGCTCTCTGCCCACTCCTGCCCAGTTCTTGGTACTAGCGGGCACATTGCAGCCTGGCGAAGGCAAGAAACCTGGAGAGCTGTCACAGAGCAGAAGGGCAGCTGAGATGCTGAAAAGCAGCAAAGCTGAACTGCCTGCCTCAGCTTCCGCAATGTGTAATTGACTGAAGGCGAAAAACCAAGCAGCAGAGCAGCGGGCTTCTGTGCGCACTGAAGGCAATTGCAAGAATCCAGCAGCTACTCCTTGCCAAGCACAGGCAGCTGCCTGTGTTCTTGCTTCTTGACCAACTCACAGTTGCCCTTCTTTTCAGCAGCTGCCACCGTGTTCTCTGCATCTCGGAGCCTCTGGGGAGTAGCAGGACTTTCCAAGGAGGTATGCATGACGACTATGTCAAAACCCAGGAAAGTTGTCCTGGAACACCTCCCATTGGCATGCCAAGAGTGAATTCAACAGGCAGGAGAGCGGCATCCACCGTCCTGCAGCTGTCTGCGAGCTTCGCACACAAGCCGGCTTCTTCGCGGCTTCGTTCTTAGCCTCTTGCAAGCTACCGCGATCTCCGGCTGCCGGACGCCAAGAAGCGGCTACTTCGCGCACAGATCACTGGAGCGGCAGCGGTGCGCCCCGAAGCGCCGCTTTTGCCGAAAGACGCCGGGAAGCGGCACTTGCTTTCGGCCAGCTGCGGAGCTCCGTATTCTGCCTCTCTAGTCGCCTACATCTTCGCGAAAAGCTTTTCCGCTCCAGTTCTCAAGGAGAAAGTGTCCCAGCACTGCTCACTTAGCCCGACCTTGCCAGGAAATGAGATTTGCTGCACATTCCAAGGACACTGCATTTTCCTGGGCAAGCTGCAACCTGCTGGCAGATGGCCGTGCTCTCTGCCCACTCCTGCCCAGTTCTTGGTACTAGCGGGCACGTTGCAGCCTGGCGAAGGCAAGAAACCTGGAGAGCTGTCACAGAGCAGAAGGGCAGCTGAGATGCTGAAAAGCAGCAAAGCTGAACTGCCTGCCTCAGCTTCAGCAGTGTGTAATTGACTGAAGGCGAAAAACCCAGCAGCAGAGCAGCGGGCTTCTGTGCGCACTGAAGACAATTGCAAGAATCCAGCAGCTGCTCCTTGCCAAGCACAGGCAGCTGCCTGTGTTCTTGCTTCTTGACCAACTCACAGTTGCCCTTCTTTTCAGCAGCTGCCACCGTGTTCTCTGCATCTCGGAGCCTCAGGGGAGCAACAAGAATTTCCAAGGAGGGATGCATGAAAACTAAAATATAAACTCAGGAAGTTTGTCCTGGAACACCTCCCATTGGCATGCCAAGAGTGAATTCAAGAGGCAGGAGAGCGGCAGCCACCGTTCTGCAGCTGTCTGCGAGCTTCGCACACAAGCCGGCTTCTTCGCGGCTTCGTTCTTAGCCTCTTGCAAGCTACCGCGATCTCCGGCTCCCGGAGGCCAAGAAGCGGCTACTTCGCGCACAGATCACTGGAGCGGCAGCGGTGCGCTCCGAAGCGCCGCTTTTGCCGAAAGACCCCGGCAAGCGGCACTTGCTTTCGGCCAGCTGCGGAGCTGCGTATTCTGCCTCTCTAGTCGCCTACATCTTCGCGAAAAGCTTTTCCGCTCCAGTTCTCAAGGAGAAAGTGTACCAGCACTGCTCACTTAGCCCGACCTTGCCAGGAAATGAGATTTGCTGCACATTCCAAGGACACTGCATTTTCTTGGGCAAGCTGCAACCTGCTGGCAGATGGCCGTGCTCTCTGCCCACTCCTGCCCAGTTCTTGGTACTAGCGGGCACGTTGCAGCCTGGCGAAGGCAAGAAACCTGGAGAGCTGTCACAGCGCAGAAGGGCAGCTGAGATGCTGAAAAGCAGCAAAGCTGAACTGCCTGCCTCAGCTTCAGCAGTGTGTAATTGACTGAAGGCTAAAAACCAAGCAGCAGAGCAGCGGGCTTCTGTGCGCACTGAAGACAATTGCAAGAATCCAGCAGCTGCTCCTAGCCAAGCACAGTCAACTGCCTAGGTTCTTGCTTCTTGACCAACTCACAGTTGCCCTTCTTTTCAGCAGCTGCCACCGTGTTCTCTGCATCTCGGAGCCTCTGGGGAGCAGCAAGCATTTCCAAGGAGGGATGTAGCAGGACTACGTCTAAACCCAGGAAAATTGTCCTGGAACACCTTCCATTGGCATGCCAAGAGTGAATTCAAGAGGCAGGAGAGCGGCAGCCACCGTCCTGCAGCAGTCTGCGAGTTTCGCACACAAGCCGGCTTCTTCGCGGCTTCGTTCTTCGCCTCTTGCAAGCTACCGCGATCTCCGGCTGCCGGACGCCAAGAAGCGGCTACTTCGCGCACAGATCACTGGAGCGGCAGCGGTGCGCTCCGAATCGCCGCTTTTGCCGAAAGACGCCGGGAAGCGGCACTTGCTTTCGGCCAGCTGCGGAGCTGCGTATTCTGCCTCTCTAGTCGCCTACATCTTCGCGAAAAGCTTTTCCGCTCCAGTTCTCAAGGAGAAAGTGTACCAGCACTGCTCACTTAGCCCGACCTTGCCAGGAAATGAGATTTGCTGCACATTCCAAGGACACTGCATTTTCCTGGGCAAGCTGCAACCTGCTGGCAGATGGCCGTGCTCTCTGCCCACTCCTGCCCAGTTCTTGGTACTAGCGGGCACGTTGCAGCCTGGCGAAGGCAAGAAACCTGGAGAGCTGTCACAGAGCAGAAGGGCAGCTGAGATGCTGAAAAGCAGCAAAGCTGAACTGCCTGCCTCAGCTTCCGCAATGTGTAATTGACTGAAGGCGAAAAACCAAGCAGCAGAGCAGCGGGCTTCTGTGCGCACTGAAGGCAATTGCAAGAATCCAGCAGCTGCTCCTTGCCAAGCACAGGCAGCTGCCTGTGTTCTTGCTTCTTGACCAACTCACAGTTGCCCTTCTTTTCAGCAGCTGCCACCGTGTTCTCTGCATCTCGGAGCCTCAGGGGAGCAACAAGAATTTCCAAGGAGGGATGCATGACGACTACGTCAAAACCCAGGAAAGTTGTCCTGGAACACCTTCCTTTGGCATGCCAGGAGTGAATTCAAGAGGCAGGAGAGCGGCAGCCACCGTCCTGGAGCTGTCTGCGAGCTTCGCACACAAGCCGGCTTCTTCGCGGCTTCGTTCTTCGCCTATGCAAGCTACCGCGATCTCCGGCTGCCGGAGGCCAAGAAGCGGCTACTTCGCGCACAGATGACTGGAGCGGCAGCGGTGCGCTCCGAAGCGCCGCTTTTGCCGAAAGACGCCGGGAAGCGGCACTTGCTTTCGGCCAGCTGCGGAGCTCCGTATTCTGCCTCTCTAGTCGCCTACATCTTCGCGAAAAGCTTTTCCGCTCCAGTTCTCAAGGAGAAAGTGTCCCAGCACTGCTCACTTAGCCCGACCTTGCCAGGAAATGAGATTTGCTGCACATTCCAAGGACACTGCATTTTCCTGGGCAAGCTGCAGCCTGCTGGCAGATGGCCGTGCTCTCTGCCCACTCCTGCCCAGTTCTTGGTACTAGCGGGCACATTGCAGCCTGGCGAAGGCAAGAAACCTGGAGAGCTGTCACAGAGCAGAAGGGCAGCTGAGATGCTGAAAAGCAGCAAAGCTGAACAGCCTGCCTCAGCTTCAGCAGTGTGTAATCGACTGAAGGCGAAAAACCAAGCAGCAGAGCAGCGGGCTTCTGTGCGCACTGAAGGCAATTGCAAGAATCCAGCAGCTGCTCCTCGCCAAGCACAGTCAACTGCCTAGGTTCTTGCTTCTTGACCAACTCACAGTTGCCCTTCTTTTCAGCAGCTGCCACCGTGTTCTCTGCATCTCGGAGCCTCTGGGGAGCAGCAAGAATTTCCAAGGTGGGATGCATGACAACTATGTCAAAACCCAGGAAAATTGTCCTAGAACATCTTCCACTCGCATGCCAAGAGTGAATTCAAGAGGCAGGAGAGCGGCAGCCACCGTCCTGCAGCAGTCTGCGAGCTTCGCACACAAGCCGGCTTCTTCGCGGCTTCGTTCTTCGCCTATGCAAGCTACCGCGATCTCCGGCTGCCGGAGGCCAAGAAGCAGCTACTTCGCGCACAGATGACTGGAGAGGCAGCGGTGCGCTCCGAAGCGCCGCTTTTGCCGAAAGACGCCGGGAAGCGGCACTTGCTTTCGGCCAGCTGCGGAGCTGCGTATTCTGCCTCTCTAGTCGCCGACATCTTAGCGAAAAGCTTTTCCGCTCCAGTTCTCAAGGAGAAAGTGTACCAGCACTGCTCACTTAGCCCGACCTTGCCAGGAAATGAGATTTGCTGCACATTCCAAGGACACTGCATTTTCCTGGGCAAGCTGCAACCTGCTGGCAGATGGCCGTGCTCTCTGCCCACTCCTGCCCAGTTCTTGGTACTAGCGGGCACGTTGCAGCCTGGCGAAGGCAAGAAACCTGGAGAGCTGTCACAGAGCAGAAGGGCAGCTGAGATGCTGAAAAGCAGCAAAGCTGAACTGCCTGCCTCAGCTTCAGCAGTGTGCAATTGACTGAAGGCGAAAAACCCAGCAGCAGAGCAGCGGGCTTCTGTGCGCACTGAAGACAATTGCAAGAATCCAGCAGCTGCTCCTTGCCAAGCACAGGCAGCTGCCTGTGTTCTTGCTTCTTGACCAACTCACAGTTGCCCTTCTTTTCAGCAGCTGCCACCGTGTTCTCTGCATCTCGGAGCCTCAGGGGAGCAACAAGAATTTCCAAGGAGGGATGCATGAAAACTAAAATATAAACTCAGGAAGTTTGTCCTGGAACACCTCCCATTGGCATGCCAAGAGTGAATTCAAGAGGCAGGAGAGCGGCAGCCACCGTTCTGCAGCTGTCTGCGAGCTTCGCACACAAGCCGGCTTCTTCGCGGCTTCGTTCTTAGCCTCTTGCAAGCTACCGCGATCTCCGGCTCCCGGAGGCCAAGAAGCGGCTACTTCGCGCACAGATCACTGGAGCGGCAGCGGTGCGCTCCGAAGCGCCGCTTTTGCCGAAAGACGCCGGCAAGCGGCACTTGCTTTCGGCCAGCTGCGGAGCTGCGTATTCTGCCTCTCTAGTCGCCTACATCTTCGCGAAAAGCTTTTCCGCTCCAGTTCTCAAGGAGAAAGTGTCCCAGCACTGCTCACTTAGCCCGACCTTGCCAGGAAATGAGATTTGCTGCACATTCCAAGGACACTGCATTTTCCTGGGCAAGCTGCAGCCTGCTGGCAGATGGCCGTGCTCTCTGCCCACTCCTGCCCAGTTCTTGGTACTAGCGGGCACGTTGCAGCCTGGCGAAGGGAAGAAACCTCTGAAACGATACGCGGAAGAAATAAATAGACTCCATAACCTGGGGTAGTTATGAAGTGGGTATGTATGTCAGCGCCCGGCACAAGTGAGATAGCTCTCCAAAACCTGTGCCCCGAGCTTCAGTCTGACCCACACTTTTATTCTTAAAGACGTTCCATATGCAATACACTGCACAACTTTTTCATGCATATTCAACCCCTGGCCCCGCCTGTCCTCGCTTCTCATGCTAAGTAAGTCCACGGCCTTCTGGGCATGCGTGGTTTGCTGTGGTGGTCGTACGGGGGTCTCTTGGTGGTCCTGAGGCTGACGATTGTGGTCTTCCTCATGATTGAACTTTTGAACTTTTCCTCTCTGCGCGTGCGCTTTTGGTCCTTTGGTGCTTCTCTGAGTACGTCTGTCAGTCTTGATAGGCTTGGAGACAGAGGAGCTTCTTTATCTGGGTTCTTTGCTTCTTCTGGTATTGTTCTTTATGCAAGAAGCTTCAGAAATTTGCATTTTCCTTTGCCCTTTGTATTAGGCCGAGGTTTCTTAAGCAAGAGGTTGAAAATTCAACACATAACTCTACAAGCTACATTAGAAATGCTTAATTCATTTTGTTAACCCAACTCTAAAAATCTATTTCACCTCGAGAGCTGTCACAGAGCAGAAAGCAGCTGAGATGCTGAAAAGCAGCAAAGCTGAACTGCCTGCCTCAGCTTCAGCAATGTGCAATTGACTGAAGGCGAAAAACCCAGCAGCAGAGCAGCGGGCTTCTGTGCGCACTGAAGACAATTGCAAGAATCCAGCAGCTGCCCCTTGCCAAGCACAGTCAGCTGCCTGTGTTCTTGCTTCTTGACCAACTCACAGTTGCCCTTCTTTTCAGCAGCTGCCACTGTGTTCTCTGCATCTCGGAGCCTCAGGGGAGCAACAAGAATTTCCAAGGTGGGATGCATGACGACTACGTCAAAACCCAGGAAAGTTGTCCTGGAACACCTTCCTTTGGCATGCAAGGAGTGAATTCAAGAGGCAGGAGAGCGGCAGCCACCGTCCTGCAGCTGTCTGCGAGCTTCGCACGCAAGCCGGCTTCTTCGCGGCTTCGTTCTTCACCTATGCAAGCTACCGCGATCTCCGGCTGCCGGAGGCCAAGAAGCGGCTACTTCGCGCACAGATCACTGGAGCGGCAGCGGTGCGCTCCGAAGCGCCGCTTTTGCCGAAAGACGCCGGCAAGAGGCACTTGCTTTCGGCCAGCTGCGGAGCTCCGTATTCTGCCTCTCTAGTCGCCTACATCTTCGCGAAAAGTTTTCCGCTCCAGTTCTCAAGGAGAAAGTGTACCAGCACTGCTCACTTAGCCCGACCTTGCCAGGAAATGAGATTTGCTGCACATTCCAAGGACACTGCATTTTCCTGGGCAAGCTGCAACCTGCTGGCAGATGGCCGTGCTCTCTGCCCACTCCTGCCCAGTTCTTGGTACTAGCGGGCACATTGCAGCCTGGCGAAGGCAAGAAACCTGGAGAGCTGTCACACAGCAGAAGGGCAGATGAGATGCTGAAAAGCAGCAAAGCTGAACAGCCTGCCTCAGCTTCAGCAGTGTGTAATCGACTGAAGGCGAAAAACCAAGCAGCAGAGCAGCGGGCTTCTGTGCGCACTGAAGACAATTGCAAGAATCCAGCAGCTGCTCCTAGCCAAGCACAGTCAACTGCCTAGGTTCTTGCTTCTTGACCAACTCACAGTTGCCCTTCTTTTCAGCAGCTGCCACCGTGTTCTCTGCATCTCGGAGCCTCTGGGGAGCAGCAAGCATTTCCAAGGAGGGATGTAGCAGGACTACGTCTAAACCCAGGAAAATTGTCCTGGAACACCTTCCATTGCCATGCCAAGAGTGAATTCAAGAGGCAGGAGAGCGGCAGCCACCGTCCTGCAGCAGTCTGCGAGCTTCGCACACAAGCCGGCTTCTTCGCGGCTTCGTTCTTCGCCTATGCAAGCTACCGCGATCTCCGGCTCCCGGAGGCCAAGAAGCGGCTACTTCGCGCACAGATCACTGGAGCGGCAGCGGTGCGCTCCGAAGCGCCGCTTTTGCCGAAAGACGCCGGGAAGCGGCACTTGCTTTCGGCCAGCTGCGGAGCTCCGTATTCTGCCTCTCTAGTCGCCTACATCTTCGCGCAAAGCTTTTCCGCTCCAGTTCTCAAGGAGAAAGTGTACCAGCACTGCTCACTTAGCCCGACCTTGCCAGGAAATGAGATTTGCTGCACATTCCAAGGACACTGCATTTTCCTGGGCAAGCTGCAACCTGCTGGCAGATGGCCGTGCTCTCTGCCCACTCCTGCCCAGTTCTTGGTACTAGCGGGCACGTTGCAGCCTGGCGAAGGCAAGAAACCTGGAGAGCTGTCACAGAGCAGAAGGGCAGCTGAGATGCTGAAAAGCAGCAAAGCTGAACTGCCTGCCTCAGCTTCCGCAATGTGTAATTGACTGAAGGCGAAAAACCAAGCAGCAGAGCAGCGGGCTTCTGTGCGCACTGAAGGCAATTGCAAGAATCCAGCAGCTGCTCCTTGCCAAGCACAGGCAGCTGCCTGTGTTCTTGCTTCTTGACCAACTCACAGTTGCCCTTCTTTTCAGCAGCTGCCACCGTGTTCTCTGCATCTCGGAGCCTCAGGGGAGCAACAAGAATTTCCAAGGAGGGATGCATGAAAACTGAAATATAAACTCAGGAAGTTTGTCCTGGAACACCTCCCATTGGCATGCCAAGAGTGAATTCAAGAGGCAGGAGAGCGGCAGCCACCGTTCTGCAGCTGTCTGCGAGCTTCGCACACAAGCCGGCTTCTTCGCGGCTTCGTTCTTAGCCTCTTGCAAGCTACCGCGATCTCCGGCTCCCGGAGGCCAAGAAGCGGCTACTTCGCGCACAGATCACTGGAGCGGCAGCGGCGCGCTCCGAAGCGCCGCTTTTGCCGAAAGACGCCGGGAAGCGGCACTTGCTTTCGGCCAGCTGCGGAGCTGCGTATTCTGCCTCTCTAGTCGCCTACATCTTCGCGAAAAGCTTTTCCGCTCCAGTTCTCAAGGAGAAAGTGTACCAGCACTGCTCACTTAGCCCGACCTTGCCAGGAAATGAGATTTGCTGCACATGCCAAGGACACTGCATTTTCCTGGGCAAGCTGCAACCTGCTGGCAGATGGCCGTGCTCTCTGCCCACTCCTGCCCAGTTCTTGGTACTAGCGGGCACGTTGCAGCCTGGCGAAGGCAAGAAACCTGGAGAGCTGTCACAGCGCAGAAGGGCAGCTGAGATGCTGAAAAGCAGCAAAGCTGAACTGCCTGCCTCAGCTTCAGCAGTGTGTAATTGACTGAAGGCTAAAAACCAAGCAGCAGAGCAGCGGGCTTCTGTGCGCACTGAAGGCAATTGCAAGAATCCAGCAGCTGCTCCTAGCCAAGCACAGTCAACTGCCTAGGTTCTTGCTTCTTGACCAACTCACAGTTGCCCTTCTTTTCAGCAGCTGCCACCGTGTTCTCTGCATCTCGGAGCCTCTGGGGAGCAGCAAGCATTTCCAAGGAGGGATGTAGCAGGACTACGTCTAAACCCAGGAAAATTGTCCTGGAACACCTTCCATTGGCATGCCAAGAGTGAATTCAAGAGGCAGGAGAGCGGCAGCCACCGTCCTGCAGCAGTCTGCGAGTTTCGCACACAAGCCGGCTTCTTCGCGGCTTCGTTCTTCGCCTCTTGCAAGCTACCGCGATCTCCGGCTGCCGGAGGCCAAGAAGCGGCTACTTCGCGCACAGATCACTGGAGCGGCAGCGGTGCGCTCCGAATCGCCGCTTTTGCCGAAAGACGCCGGGAAGCGGCACTTGCTTTCGGCCAGCTGCGGAGCTGCGTATTCTGCCTCTCTAGTCGCCTACATCTTCGCGAAAAGCTTTTCCGCTCCAGTTCTCAAGGAGAAAGTGTACCAGCACTGCTCACTTAGCCCGACCTTGCCAGGAAATGAGATTTGCTGCACATTCCAAGGACACTGCATTTTCCTGGGCAAGCTGCAACCTGCTGGCAGATGGCCGTGCTCTCTGCCCACTCCTGCCCAGTTCTTGGTACTAGCGGGCACGTTGCAGCCTGGCGAAGGCAAGAAACCTGGAGAGCTGTCACAGAGCAGAAGGGCAGCTGAGATGCTGAAAAGCAGCAAAGCTGAACTGCCTGCCTCAGCTTCCGCAATGTGTAATTGACTGAAGGCGAAAAACCAAGCAGCAGAGCAGCGGGCTTCTGTGCGCACTGAAGGCAATTGCAAGAATCCAGCAGCTGCTCCTTGCCAAGCACAGGCAGCTGCCTGTGTTCTTGCTTCTTGACCAACTCACAGTTGCCCTTCTTTTCAGCAGCTGCCACCGTGTTCTCTGCATCTCGGAGCCTCAGGGGAGCAACAAGAATTTCCAAGGAGGGATGCATGACGACTACGTCAAAACCCAGGAAAGTTGTCCTGGAACACCTTCCTTTGGCATGCCAGGAGTGAATTCAAGAGGCAGGAGAGCGGCAGCCACCGTCCTGGAGCTGTCTGCGAGTTTCGCACACAAGCCGGCTTCTTCGCGGCTTCGTTCTTCGCCTATGCAAGCTACCGCGATCTCCGGCTGCCGGAGGCCAAGAAGCGGCTACTTCGCGCACAGATCACTGGAGCGGCAGCGGTGCGCTCCGAAGCGCCGCTTTTGCCGAAAGACGCCGGGAAGCGGCACTTGCTTTCGGCCAGCTGCGGAGCTCCGTATTCTGCCTCTCTAGTCGCCTACATCTTCGCGAAAAGCTTTTCCGCTCCAGTTCTCAAGGAGAAAGTGTCCCAGCACTGCTCACTTAGCCCGACCTTGCCAGGAAATGAGATTTGCTGCACATTCCAAGGACACTGCATTTTCCTGGGCAAGCTGCAGCCTGCTGGCAGATGGCCGTGCTCTCTGCCCACTCCTGCCCAGTTCTTGGTACTAGCGGGCACATTGCAGCCTGGCGAAGGCAAGAAACCTGGAGAGCTGTCACAGAGCAGAAGGGCAGCTGAGATGCTGAAAAGCAGCAAAGCTGAACAGCCTGCCTCAGCTTCAGCAGTGTGTAATCGACTGAAGGCGAAAAACCAAGCAGCAGAGCAGCGGGCTTCTGTGCGCACTGAAGGCAATTGCAAGAATCCAGCAGCTGCTCCTCGCCAAGCACAGTCAACTGCCTAGGTTCTTGCTTCTTGACCAACTCACAGTTGCCCTTCTTTTCAGCAGCTGCCACCGTGTTCTCTGCATCTCGGAGCCTCTGGGGAGCAGCAAGAATTTCCAAGGTGGGATGCATGACAACTATGTCAAAACCCAGGAAAATTGTCCTAGAACATCTTCCACTCGCATGCCAAGAGTGAATTCAAGAGGCAGGAGAGCGGCAGCCACCGTCCTGCAGCAGTCTGCGAGCTTCGCACACAAGCCGGCTTCTTCGCGGCTTCGTTCTTCGCCTATGCAAGCTACCGCGATCTCCGGCTGCCGGAGGCCAAGAAGCAGCTACTTCGCGCACAGATGACTGGAGAGGCAGCGGTGCGCTCCGAAGCGCCGCTTTTGCCGAAAGACGCCGGGAAGCGGCACTTGCTTTCGGCCAGCTGCGGAGCTGCGTATTCTGCCTCTCTAGTCGCCGACATCTTAGCGAAAAGCTTTTCCGCTCCAGTTCTCAAGGAGAAAGTGTCCCAGCACTGCTCACTTAGCCCGACCTTGCCAGGAAATGAGATTTGCTGCACATTCCAAGGACACTGCATTTTCCTGGGCAAGCTGCAACCTGCTGGCAGATGGCCGTGCTCTCTGCCCACTCCTGCCCAGTTCTTGGTACTAGCGGGCACGTTGCAGCCTGGCGAAGGCAAGAAACCTGGAGAGCTGTCACAGAGCAGAAGGGCAGCTGAGATGCTGAAAAGCAGCAAAGCTGAACTGCCTGCCTCAGCTTCAGCAGTGTGCAATTGACTGAAGGCGAAAAACCCAGCAGCAGAGCAGCGGGCTTCTGTGCGCACTGAAGACAATTGCAAGAATCCAGCAGCTGCTCCTTGCCAAGCACAGGCAGCTGCCTGTGTTCTTGCTTCTTGACCAACTCACAGTTGCCCTTCTTTTCAGCAGCTGCCACCGTGTTCTCTGCATCTCGGAGCCTCAGGGGAGCAACAAGAATTTCCAAGGAGGGATGCATGAAAACTAAAATATAAACTCAGGAAGTTTGTCCTGGAACACCTCCCATTGGCATGCCAAGAGTGAATTCAAGAGGCAGGAGAGCGGCAGCCACCGTTCTGCAGCTGTCTGCGAGCTTCGCACACAAGCCGGCTTCTTCGCGGCTTCGTTCTTAGTCTCTTGCAAGCTACCGCGATCTCCGGCTCCCGGAGGCCAAGAAGCGGCTACTTCGCGCACAGATCACTGGAGCGGCAGCGGTGCGCTCCGAAGCGCCGCTTTTGCCGAAAGACGCCGGCAAGCGGCACTTGCTTTCGGCCAGCTGCGGAGCTGCGTATTCTGCCTCTCTAGTCGCCTACATCTTCGCGAAAAGCTTTTCCGCTCCAGTTCTCAAGGAGAAAGTGTCCCAGCACTGCTCACTTAGCCCGACCTTGCCAGGAAATGAGATTTGCTGCACATTCCAAGGACACTGCATTTTCCTGGGCAAGCTGCAGCCTGCTGGCAGATGGCCGTGCTCTCTGCCCACTCCTGCCCAGTTCTTGGTACTAGCGGGCACGTTGCAGCCTGGCGAAGGGAAGAAGCCTCTGAAACGATACGCGGAAGAAATAAATAGACTCCATAACCTGGGGTAGTTATGAAGTGGGTATGTGTGTCAGCGCCCGGCACAAGTGAGATAGCTCTCCAAAACTTGTGCCCCGAGCCTCAGTCTGACCCACACTTTTATTCTTAAAGACGTTCCATATGCAATACACTGCACAACTTTTTCATGCATATTCAACCCCTGGCCCCGCCTGTCCTCGCTTCTCATGCTAAGTAAGTCCACGGCCTTCTGGGCATGCGTGGTTTGCTGTGGTGGTCGTACGGGGGTCTCTTGGTGGTCCTGAGGCTGACGATTGTGGTCTTCCTCATGATTGAACTTTTGAACTTTTCCTCTCTGCGCGTGCGCTTTTGGTCCTTTGGTGCTTCTCTGAGTACGTCTGTCAGTCTTGATAGGCTTGGAGACAGAGGAGCTTCTTTATCTGGGTTCTTTGCTTCTTCTGGTATTGTTCTTTATGCAAGAAGCTTCAGAAATTTGCATTTTCCTTTGCCCTTTGTATTAGGCAGAGGTTTCTTAAGCAAGAGGTTGAAAATTCAACACATAACTCTACAAGCTACATTAGAAATGCTTAATTCATTTTGTTAACCCAACTCTAAAAATCTATTTCACCTCGAGAGCTGTCACAGAGCAGAAAGCAGCTGAGATGCTGAAAAGCAGCAAAGCTGAACTGCCTGCCTCAGCTTCAGCAATGTGCAATTGACTGAAGGCGAAACACGAAGCAGCAGAGCAGCGGGCTTCTGTGCGCACTGAAGGCAATTGCAAGAATCCAGCAGCTGCCCCTTGCCAAGCACAGGCAGCTGCCTGTGTTCTTGCTTCTTGACCAACTCACAGTTGCCCTTCTTTTCAGCAGCTGCCACTGTGTTCTCTGCATCTCGGAGCCTCAGGGGAGCAACAAGAATTTCCAAGGTGGGATGCATGACGACTACGTCAAAACCCAGGAAAGTTGTCCTGGAACACCTTCCTTTGGCATGCCAGGAGTGAATTCAAGAGGCAGGAGAGCGGCAGCCACCGTCCTGCAGCTGTCTGCGAGCTTCGCACGCAAGCCGGCTTCTTCGCGGCTTCGTTCTTCACCTATGCAAGCTACCGCGATCTCCGGCTGCCGGAGGCCAAGAAGCGGCTACTTCGCGCACAGATCACTGGAGCGGCAGCGGTGCGCTCCGAATCGCCGCTTTTGCCGAAAGACGCCGGGAAGCGGCACTTGCTTTCGGCCAGCTGCGGAGCTCCGTATTCTGCCTCTCTAGTCGCCTACATCTTCGCGAAAAGCTTTTCCGCTCCAGTTCTCAAGGAGAAAGTGTCCCAGCACTGCTCACTTAGCCCGACCTTGCCAGGAAATGAGATTTGCTGCACATTCCAAGGACACTGCATTTTCCTGGGCAAGCTGCAGCCTGCTGGCAGATGGCCGTGCTCTCTGCCCACTCCTGCCCAGTTCTTGGTACTAGCGGGCACATTGCAGCCTGGCGAAGGCAAGAAACCTGGAGAGCTGTCACAGAGCAGAAGGGCAGCTGAGATGCTGAAAAGCAGCAAAGCTGAACAGCCTGCCTCAGCTTCAGCAGTGTGTAATCGACTGAAGGCGAAAAACCAAGCAGCAGAGCAGCGGGCTTCTGTGCGCACTGAAGGCAATTGCAAGAATCCAGCAGCTGCTCCTCGCCAAGCACAGTCAACTGCCTAGGTTCTTGCTTCTTGACCAACTCACAGTTGCCCTTCTTTTCAGCAGCTGCCACCGTGTTCTCTGCATCTCGGAGCCTCTGGGGAGCAGCAAGAATTTCCAAGGTGGGATGCATGACAACTATGTCAAAACCCAGGAAAATTGTCCTAGAACATCTTCCACTCGCATGCCAAGAGTGAATTCAAGAGGCAGGAGAGCGGCAGCCACCGTCCTGCAGCAGTCTGCGAGCTTCGCACACAAGCCGGCTTCTTCGCGGCTTCGTTCTTCGCCTATGCAAGCTACCGCGATCTCCGGCTGCCGGAGGCCAAGAAGCAGCTACTTCGCGCACAGATGACTGGAGAGGCAGCGGTGCGCTCCGAAGCGCCGCTTTTGCCGAAAGACGCCGGGAAGCGGCACTTGCTTTCGGCCAGCTGCGGAGCTGCGTATTCTGCCTCTCTAGTCGCCGACATCTTAGCGAAAAGCTTTTCCGCTCCAGTTCTCAAGGAGAAAGTGTCCCAGCACTGCTCACTTAGCCCGACCTTGCCAGGAAATGAGATTTGCTGCACATTCCAAGGACACTGCATTTTCCTGGGCAAGCTGCAACCTGCTGGCAGATGGCCGTGCTCTCTGCCCACTCCTGCCCAGTTCTTGGTACTAGCGGGCACGTTGCAGCCTGGCGAAGGCAAGAAACCTGGAGAGCTGTCACAGAGCAGAAGGGCAGCTGAGATGCTGAAAAGCAGCAAAGCTGAACTGCCTGCCTCAGCTTCAGCAGTGTGCAATTGACTGAAGGCGAAAAACCCAGCAGCAGAGCAGCGGGCTTCTGTGCGCACTGAAGACAATTGCAAGAATCCAGCAGCTGCTCCTTGCCAAGCACAGGCAGCTGCCTGTGTTCTTGCTTCTTGACCAACTCACAGTTGCCCTTCTTTTCAGCAGCTGCCACCGTGTTCTCTGCATCTCGGAGCCTCAGGGGAGCAACAAGAATTTCCAAGGAGGGATGCATGAAAACTAAAATATAAACTCAGGAAGTTTGTCCTGGAACACCTCCCATTGGCATGCCAAGAGTGAATTCAAGAGGCAGGAGAGCGGCAGCCACCGTTCTGCAGCTGTCTGCGAGCTTCGCACACAAGCCGGCTTCTTCGCGGCTTCGTTCTTAGCCTCTTGCAAGCTACCGCGATCTCCGGCTCCCGGAGGCCAAGAAGCGGCTACTTCGCGCACAGATCACTGGAGCGGCAGCGGTGCGCTCCGAAGCGCCGCTTTTGCCGAAAGACGCCGGCAAGCGGCACTTGCTTTCGGCCAGCTGCGGAGCTGCGTATTCTGCCTCTCTAGTCGCCTACATCTTCGCGAAAAGCTTTTCCGCTCCAGTTCTCAAGGAGAAAGTGTCCCAGCACTGCTCACTTAGCCCGACCTTGCCAGGAAATGAGATTTGCTGCACATTCCAAGGACACTGCATTTTCCTGGGCAAGCTGCAGCCTGCTGGCAGATGGCCGTGCTCTCTGCCCACTCCTGCCCAGTTCTTGGTACTAGCGGGCACGTTGCAGCCTGGCGAAGGGAAGAAACCTCTGAAACGATACGCGGAAGAAATAAATAGACTCCATAACCTGGGGTAGTTATGAAGTGGGTATGTATGTCAGCGCCCGGCACAAGTGAGATAGCTCTCCAAAACCTGTGCCCCGAGCTTCAGTCTGACCCACACTTTTATTCTTAAAGACGTTCCATATGCAATACACTGCACAACTTTTTCATGCATATTCAACCCCTGGCCCCGCCTGTCCTCGCTTCTCATGCTAAGTAAGTCCACGGCCTTCTGGGCATGCGTGGTTTGCTGTGGTGGTCGTACGGGGGTCTCTTGGTGGTCCTGAGGCTGACGATTGTGGTCTTCCTCATGATTGAACTTTTGAACTTTTCCTCTCTGCGCGTGCGCTTTTGGTCCTTTGGTCCTTCTCTGAGTACGTCTGTCAGTCTTGATAGGCTTGGAGACAGAGGAGCTTCTTTATCTGGGTTCTTTGCTTCTTCTGGTATTGTTCTTTATGCAAGAAGCTTCAGAAATTTGCATTTTCCTTTGCCCTTTGTATTAGGCCGAGGTTTCTTAAGCAAGAGGTTGAAAATTCAACACATAACTCTACAAGCTACATTAGAAATGCTTAATTCATTTTGTTAACCCAACTCTAAAAATCTATTTCACCTCGAGAGCTGTCACAGAGCAGAAAGCAGCTGAGATGCTGAAAAGCAGCAAAGCTGAACTGCCTGCCTCAGCTTCAGCAATGTGCAATTGACTGAAGGCGAAAAACCCAGCAGCAGAGCAGCGGGCTTCTGTGCGCACTGAAGACAATTGCAAGAATCCAGCAGCTGCCCCTTGCCAAGCACAGTCAGCTGCCTGTGTTCTTGCTTCTTGACCAACTCACAGTTGCCCTTCTTTTCAGCAGCTGCCACTGTGTTCTCTGCATCTCGGAGCCTCAGGGGAGCAACAAGAATTTCCAAGGTGGGATGCATGACGACTACGTCAAAACCCAGGAAAGTTGTCCTGGAACACCTTCCTTTGGCATGCAAGGAGTGAATTCAAGAGGCAGGAGAGCGGCAGCCACCGTCCTGCAGCTGTCTGCGAGCTTCGCACGCAAGCCGGCTTCTTCGCGGCTTCGTTCTTCACCTATGCAAGCTACCGCGATCTCCGGCTGCCGGAGGCCAAGAAGCGGCTACTTCGCGCACAGATCACTGGAGCGGCAGCGGTGCGCTCCGAAGCGCCGCTTTTGCCGAAAGACGCCGGCAAGAGGCACTTGCTTTCGGCCAGCTGCGGAGCTCCGTATTCTGCCTCTCTAGTCGCCTACATCTTCGCGAAAAGTTTTCCGCTCCAGTTCTCAAGGAGAAAGTGTCCCAGCACTGCTCACTTAGCCCGACCTTGCCAGGAAATGAGATTTGCTGCACATTCCAAGGACACTGCATTTTCCTGGGCAAGCTGCAACCTGCTGGCAGATGGCCGTGCTCTCTGCCCACTCCTGCCCAGTTCTTGGTACTAGCGGGCACATTGCAGCCTGGCGAAGGCAAGAAACCTGGAGAGCTGTCACACAGCAGAAGGGCAGATGAGATGCTGAAAAGCAGCAAAGCTGAACAGCCTGCCTCAGCTTCAGCAGTGTGTAATCGACTGAAGGCGAAAAACCAAGCAGCAGAGCAGCGGGCTTCTGTGCGCACTGAAGACAATTGCAAGAATCCAGCAGCTGCTCCTAGCCAAGCACAGTCAACTGCCTAGGTTCTTGCTTCTTGACCAACTCACAGTTGCCCTTCTTTTCAGCAGCTGCCACCGTGTTCTCTGCATCTCGGAGCCTCTGGGGAGCAGCAAGCATTTCCAAGGAGGGATGTAGCAGGACTACGTCTAAACCCAGGAAAATTGTCCTGGAACACCTTCCATTGCCATGCCAAGAGTGAATTCAAGAGGCAGGAGAGCGGCAGCCACCGTCCTGCAGCAGTCTGCGAGCTTCGCACACAAGCCGGCTTCTTCGCGGCTTCGTTCTTCGCCTATGCAAGCTACCGCGATCTCCGGCTCCCGGAGGCCAAGAAGCGGCTACTTCGCGCACAGATCACTGGAGCGGCAGCGGTGCGCTCCGAAGCGCCGCTTTTGCCGAAAGACGCCGGGAAGCGGCACTTGCTTTCGGCCAGCTGCGGAGCTCCGTATTCTGCCTCTCTAGTCGCCTACATCTTCGCGCAAAGCTTTTCCGCTCCAGTTCTCAAGGAGAAAGTGTACCAGCACTGCTCACTTAGCCCGACCTTGCCAGGAAATGAGATTTGCTGCACATTCCAAGGACACTGCATTTTCCTGGGCAAGCTGCAACCTGCTGGCAGATGGCCGTGCTCTCTGCCCACTCCTGCCCAGTTCTTGGTACTAGCGGGCACGTTGCAGCCTGGCGAAGGCAAGAAACCTGGAGAGCTGTCACAGAGCAGAAGGGCAGCTGAGATGCTGAAAAGCAGCAAAGCTGAACTGCCTGCCTCAGCTTCCGCAATGTGTAATTGACTGAAGGCGAAAAACCAAGCAGCAGAGCAGCGGGCTTCTGTGCGCACTGAAGGCAATTGCAAGAATCCAGCAGCTGCTCCTTGCCAAGCACAGGCAGCTGCCTGTGTTCTTGCTTCTTGACCAACTCACAGTTGCCCTTCTTTTCAGCAGCTGCCACCGTGTTCTCTGCATCTCGGAGCCTCAGGCGAGCAACAAGAATTTCCAAGGAGGGATGCATGAAAACTGAAATATAAACTCAGGAAGTTTGTCCTGGAACACCTCCCATTGGCATGCCAAGAGTGAATTCAAGAGGCAGGAGAGCGGCAGCCACCGTTCTGCAGCTGTCTGCGAGCTTCGCACACAAGCCGGCTTCTTCGCGGCTTCGTTCTTAGCCTCTTGCAAGCTACCGCGATCTCCGGCTGCCGGAGGCCAAGAAGCGGCTACTTCGCGCACAGATCACTGGAGCGGCAGCGGCGCGCTCCGAAGCGCCGCTTTTGCCGAAAGACGCCGGCAAGCGGCACTTGCTTTCGGCCAGCTGCGGAGCTGCGTATTCTGCCTCTCTAGTCGCCTACATCTTCGCGAAAAGCTTTTCCGCTCCAGTTCTCAAGGAGAAAGTGTACCAGCACTGCTCACTTAGCCCGACCTTGCCAGGAAATGAGATTTGCTGCACATGCCAAGGACACTGCATTTTCCTGGGCAAGCTGCAACCTGCTGGCAGATGGCCGTGCTCTCTGCCCACTCCTGCCCAGTTCTTGGTACTAGCGGGCACGTTGCAGCCTGGCGAAGGCAAGAAACCTGGAGAGCTGTCACAGCGCAGAAGGGCAGCTGAGATGCTGAAAAGCAGCAAAGCTGAACTGCCTGCCTCAGCTTCAGCAGTGTGTAATTGACTGAAGGCTAAAAACCAAGCAGCAGAGCAGCGGGCTTCTGTGCGCACTGAAGACAATTGCAAGAATCCAGCAGCTGCTCCTAGCCAAGCACAGTCAACTGCCTAGGTTCTTGCTTCTTGACCAACTCACAGTTGCCCTTCTTTTCAGCAGCTGCCACCGTGTTCTCTGCATCTCGGAGCCTCTGGGGAGCAGCAAGCATTTCCAAGGAGGGATGTAGCAGGACTACGTCTAAACCCAGGAAAATTGTCCTGGAACACCTTCCATTGGCATGCCAAGAGTGAATTCAAGAGGCAGGAGAGCGGCAGCCACCGTCCTGCAGCAGTCTGCGAGTTTCGCACACAAGCCGGCTTCTTCGCGGCTTCGTTCTTCGCCTCTTGCAAGCTACCGCGATCTCCGGCTGCCGGAGGCCAAGAAGCGGCTACTTCGCGCACAGATCACTGGAGCGGCAGCGGTGCGCTCCGAATCGCCGCTTTTGCCGAAAGACGCCGGGAAGCGGCACTTGCTTTCGGCCAGCTGCGGAGCTGCGTATTCTGCCTCTCTAGTCGCCTACATCTTCGCGAAAAGCTTTTCCGCTCCAGTTCTCAAGGAGAAAGTGTACCAGCACTGCTCACTTAGCCCGACCTTGCCAGGAAATGAGATTTGCTGCACATTCCAAGGACACTGCATTTTCCTGGGCAAGCTGCAACCTGCTGGCAGATGGCCGTGCTCTCTGCCCACTCCTGCCCAGTTCTTGGTACTAGCGGGCACGTTGCAGCCTGGCGAAGGCAAGAAACCTGGAGAGCTGTCACAGAGCAGAAGGGCAGCTGAGATGCTGAAAAGCAGCAAAGCTGAACTGCCTGCCTCAGCTTCCGCAATGTGTAATTGACTGAAGGCGAAAAACCAAGCAGCAGAGCAGCGGGCTTCTGTGCGCACTGAAGGCAATTGCAAGAATCCAGCAGCTGCTCCTTGCCAAGCACAGTCAACTGCCTGTGTTCTTGCTTCTTGACCAACTCACAGTTGCCCTTCTTTTCAGCAGCTGCCACCGTGTTCTCTGCATCTCGGAGCCTCAGGGGAGCAACAAGAATTTCCAAGGAGGGATGCATGACGACTACGTCAAAACCCAGGAAAGTTGTCCTGGAACACCTTCCTTTGGCATGCCAGGAGTGAATTCAAGAGGCAGGAGAGCGGCAGCCACCGTCCTGGAGCTGTCTGCGAGTTTCGCACACGAGCCGGCTTCTTCGCGGCTTCGTTCTTCGCCTATGCAAGCTACCGCGATCTCCGGCTGCCGGAGGCCAAGAAGCGGCTACTTCGCGCACAGATGCCTGGAGCGGCAGCGGTGCGCTCCGAAGCGCCGCTTTTGCCGAAAGACGCCGGCAAGCGGCACTTGCTTTCGGCCAGCTGCGGAGCTCCGTATTCTGCCTCTCTAGTCGCCTACATCTTCGCGAAAAGCTTTTCCGCTCCAGTTCTCAAGGAGAAAGTGTCCCAGCACTGCTCACTTAGCCCGACCTTGCCAGGAAATGAGATTTGCTGCACATTCCAAGGACACTGCATTTTCCTGGGCAAGCTGCAGCCTGCTGGCAGATGGCCGTGCTCTCTGCCCACTCCTGCCCAGTTCTTGGTACTAGCGGGCACATTGCAGCCTGGCGAAGGCAAGAAACCTGGAGAGCTGTCACAGAGCAGAAGGGCAGCTGAGATGCTGAAAAGCAGCAAAGCTGAACAGCCTGCCTCAGCTTCAGCAGTGTGTAATCGACTGAAGGCGAAAAACCAAGCAGCAGAGCAGCGGGCTTCTGTGCGCACTGAAGGCAATTGCAAGAATCCAGCAGCTGCTCCTCGCCAAGCACAGTCAACTGCCTAGGTTCTTGCTTCTTGACCAACTCACAGTTGCCCTTCTTTTCAGCAGCTGCCACCGTGTTCTCTGCATCTCGGAGCCTCTGGGGAGCAACAAGAATTTCCAAGGTGGGATGCATGACAACTATGTCAAAACCCAGGAAAATTGTCCTAGAACATCTTCCACTCGCATGCCAAGAGTGAATTCAAGAGGCAGGAGAGCGGCAGCCACCGTCCTGCAGCAGTCTGCGAGCTTCGCACACAAGCCGGCTTCTTCGCGGCTTCGTTCTTCGCCTATGCAAGCTACCGCGATCTCCGGCTGCCGGAGGCCAAGAAGCAGCTACTCCGCGCACAGATGACTGGAGCGGCAGCGGCGCGCTCCGAAGCGCCGCTTTTGCCGAAAGACGCCGGGAAGCGGCACTTGCTTTCGGCCAGCTGCGGAGCTGCGTATTCTGCCTCTCTAGTCGCCGACATCTTAGCGAAAAGCTTTTCCGCTCCAGTTCTCAAGGAGAAAGTGTCCCAGCACTGCTCACTTAGCCCGACCTTGCCAGGAAATGAGATTTGCTGCACATTCCAAGGACACTGCATTTTCCTGGGCAAGCTGCAACCTGCTGGCAGATGGCCGTGCTCTCTGCCCACTCCTGCCCAGTTCTTGGTACTAGCGGGCACGTTGCAGCCTGGCGAAGGCAAGAAACCTGGAGAGCTGTCACAGAGCAGAAGGGCAGCTGAGATGCTGAAAAGCAGCAAAGCTGAACTGCCTGCCTCAGCTTCAGCAGTGTGCAATTGACTGAAGGCGAAAAACCCAGCAGCAGAGCAGCGGGCTTCTGTGCGCACTGAAGACAATTGCAAGAATCCAGCAGCTGCTCCTTGCCAAGCACAGGCAGCTGCCTGTGTTCTTGCTTCTTGACCAACTCACAGTTGCCCTTCTTTTCAGCAGCTGCCACCGTGTTCTCTGCATCTCGGAGCCTCAGGGGAGCAACAAGAATTTCCAAGGAGGGATGCATGAAAACTAAAATATAAACTCAGGAAGTTTGTCCTGGAACACCTCCCATTGGCATGCCAAGAGTGAATTCAAGAGGCAGGAGAGCGGCAGCCACCGTTCTGCAGCTGTCTGCGAGCTTCGCACACAAGCCGGCTTCTTCGCGGCTTCGTTCTTAGCCTCTTGCAAGCTACCGCGATCTCCGGCTCCCGGAGGCCAAGAAGCGGCTACTTCGCGCACAGATCACTGGAGCGGCAGCGGTGCGCTCCGAAGCACCGCTTTTGCCGAAAGACGCCGGCAAGCGGCACTTGCTTTCGGCCAGCTGCGGAGCTGCGTATTCTGCCTCTCTAGTCGCCTACATCTTCGCGAAAAGCTTTTCCGCTCCAGTTCTCAAGGAGAAAGTGTCCCAGCACTGCTCACTTAGCCCGACCTTGCCAGGAAATGAGATTTGCTGCACATTCCAAGGACACTGCATTTTCCTGGGCAAGCTGCAGCCTGCTGGCAGATGGCCGTGCTCTCTGCCCACTCCTGCCCAGTTCTTGGTACTAGCGGGCACGTTGCAGCCTGGCGAAGGGAAGAAACCTCTGAAACGATACGCGGAAGAAATAAATAGACTCCATAACCTGGGGTAGTTATGAAGTGGGTATGTGTGTCAGCGCCCGGCACAAGTGAGATAGCTCTCCAAAACTTGTGCCCCGAGCCTCAGTCTGACCCACACTTTTATTCTTAAAGACGTTCCATATGCAATACACTGCACAACTTTTTCATGCATATTCAACCCCTGGCCCCGCCTGTCCTCGCTTCTCATGCTAAGTAAGTCCACGGCCTTCTGGGCATGCGTGGTTTGCTGTGGTGGTCGTACGGGGGTCTCTTGGTGGTCCTGAGGCTGACGATTGTGGTCTTCCTCATGATTGAACTTTTGAACTTTTCCTCTCTGCGCGTGCGCTTTTGGTCCTTTGGTGCTTCTCTGAGTACGTCTGTCAGTCTTGATAGGCTTGGAGACAGAGGAGCTTCTTTATCTGGGTTCTTTGCTTCTTCTGGTATTGTTCTTTATGCAAGAAGCTTCAGAAATTTGCATTTTCCTTTGCCCTTTGTATTAGGCAGAGGTTTCTTAAGCAAGAGGTTGAAAATTCAACACATAACTCTACAAGCTACATTAGAAATGCTTAATTCATTTTGTTAACCCAACTCTAAAAATCTATTTCACCTCGAGAGCTGTCACAGAGCAGAAAGCAGCTGAGATGCTGAAAAGCAGCAAAGCTGAACTGCCTGCCTCAGCTTCAGCAATGTGCAATTGACTGAAGGCGAAACACGAAGCAGCAGAGCAGCGGGCTTCTGTGCGCACTGAAGGCAATTGCAAGAATCCAGCAGCTGCCCCTTGCCAAGCACAGTCAGCTGCCTGTGTTCTTGCTTCTTGACCAACTCACAGTTGCCCTTCTTTTCAGCAGCTGCCACCGTGTTCTCTGCATCTCGGAGCCTCTGGGGAGCAACAAGAATTTCCAAGGTGGGATGCATGACAACTATGTCAAAAGCCAGGAAAATTGTCCTAGAACATCTTCCACTCGCATGCCAAGAGTGAATTCAAGAGGCAGGAGAGCGGCAGCCACCGTCCTGCAGCAGTCTGCGAGCTTCGCACACAAGCCGGCTTCTTCGCGGCTTCGTTCTTCGCCTATGCAAGCTACCGCGATCTCCGGCTGCCGGACGCCAAGAAGCGGCTACTTCGCGCACAGATCACTGGAGCGGCAGCGGTGCGCTCCGAAGCGCCGCTTTTGCCGAAAGACGCCGGGAAGCGGCACTTGCTTTCGGCCAGCTGCGGAGCTCCGTATTCTGCCTCTCTAGTCGCCTACATCTTCGCGAAAAGCTTTTCCGCTCCAGTTCTCAAGGAGAAAGTGTCCCAGCACTGCTCACTTAGCCCGACCTTGCCAGGAAATGAGATTTGCTGCACATTCCAAGGACACTGCATTTTCCTGGGCAAGCTGCAACCTGCTGGCAGATGGCCGTGCTCTCTGCCCACTCCTGCCCAGTTCTTGGTACTAGCGGGCACGTTGCAGCCTGGCGAAGGCAAGAAACCTGGAGAGCTGTCACAGAGCAGAAGGGCAGCTGAGATGCTGAAAAGCAGCAAAGCTGAACTGCCTGCCTCAGCTTCCGCAATGTGTAATTGACTGAAGGCGAAAAACCAAGCAGCAGAGCAGCGGGCTTCTGTGCGCACTGAAGGCAATTGCAAGAATCCAGCAGCTGCTCCTTGCCAAGCACAGGCAGCTGCCTGTGTTCTTGCTTCTTGACCAACTCACAGTTGCCCTTCTTTTCAGCAGCTGCCACCGTGTTCTCTGCATCTCGGAGCCTCAGGGGAGCAACAAGAATTTCCAAGGAGGGATGCATGAAAACTGAAATATAAACTCAGGAAGTTTGTCCTGGAACACCTTCCATTGGCATGCCAAGAGTGAATTCAAGAGGCAGGAGAGCGGCAGCCACCGTTCTGCAGCTGTCTGCGAGCTTCGCACACAAGCCGGCTTCTTCGCGGCTTCGTTCTTAGCCTCTTGCAAGCTACCGCGATCTCCGGCTCCCGGAGGCCAAGAAGCGGCTACTTCGCGCACAGATCACTGGAGCGGCAGCGGCGCGCTCCGAAGCGCCGCTTTTGCCGAAAGACGCCGGCAAGCGGCACTTGCTTTCGGCCAGCTGCGGAGCTGCGTATTCTGCCTCTCTAGTCGCCTACATCTTCGCGAAAAGCTTTTCCGCTCCAGTTCTCAAGGAGAAAGTGTACCAGCACTGCTCACTTAGCCCGACCTTGCCAGGAAATGAGATTTGCTGCACATGCCAAGGACACTGCATTTTCCTGGGCAAGCTGCAACCTGCTGGCAGATGGCCGTGCTCTCTGCCCACTCCTGCCCAGTTCTTGGTACTAGCGGGCACGTTGCAGCCTGGCGAAGGCAAGAAACCTGGAGAGCTGTCACAGCGCAGAAGGGCAGCTGAGATGCTGAAAAGCAGCAAAGCTGAACTGCCTGCCTCAACTTCAGCAGTGTGTATTTGACTGAAGGCGAAAAACCAAGCAGCAGAGCAGCGGGCTTCTGTGCGCACTGAATGCAATTGCAAGACTCCAGCAGCCTGTTCTTGCCAAGCACAGGCAGCTGCCTGTGTTCTTGCTTCTTGACCAACTCACAGTTGCCCTTCTTTTCAGCAGCTGCCACCGTGTTCTCTGCATCTCGGAGCCTCTGGGGAGTAGCAGGACTTTCCAAGGAGGTATGCATGACGACTATGTCAAAACCCAGGAAAGTTGTCCTGGAACACCTCCCATTGGCATGCCAAGAGTGAATTCAAGAGGCAGGAGAGCGGCAGCCACCGTCCTGGAGCTGTCTGCGAGCTTCGCACACAAGCCGGCTTCTTCGCGGCTTCGTTCTTAGCCTCTTGCAAGCTACCGCGATCTCCGGCTGCCGGAGGCCAAGAAGCGGCTACTTCGCGCACAGATCACTGGAGCGGCAGCGGTGCGCCCCGAAGCGCCGCTTTTGCCGAAAGACGCCGGGAAGCGGCACTTGCTTTCGGCCAGCTGCGGAGCTCCGTATTCTGCCTCTCTAGTCGCCTACATCTTAGCGAAAAGCTTTTCCGCTCCAGTTCTCAAGGAGAAAGTGTCCCAGCACTGCTCACTTAGCCCGACCTTGCCAGGAAATGAGATTTGCTGCACATTCCAAGGACACTGCATTTTCCTGGGCAAGCTGCAACCTGCTGGCAGATGGCCGTGCTCTCTGCCCACTCCTGCCCAGTTCTTGGTACTAGCGGGCACGTTGCAGCCTGGCGAAGGCAAGAAACCTGGAGAGCTGTCACAGAGCAGAAGGGCAGCTGAGATGCTGAAAAGCAGCAAAGCTGAACTGCCTGCCTCAGCTTCAGCAGTGTGTAATTGACTGAAGGCGAAAAACCAAGCAGCAGAGCAGCGGGCTTCTGTGCGCACTGAAGGCAATTGCAAGAATCCAGCAGCTGCTCCTTGCCAAGCACAGGCAGCTGCCTGTGTTCTTGCTTCTTGACCAACTCACAGTTGCCCTTCTTTTCAGCAGCTGCCACCGTGTTCTCTGCATCTCGGAGCCTCTGGGGAGCAGCAGGACTTTCCAAGGAGGGATGCATGACGACTATGTCAAAACCCAGGAAAGTTGTCCTGGAACACCTCCCATTGGCATGCCAAGAGTGAATTCAAGAGGCAGGAGAGCAGCAGCCACCGTCCTGCAGCTGTCTGCGAGCTTCGCACACAAGCCGGCTTCTTCGCGGCTTCGTTCTTCGCCTATGCAAGCTACCGCGATATCCAGCTGCCGGACGCCAAGAAGCGGCTACTTCGCGCACAGATCACTGGAGCGGCAGCAGTGCGCTCCGAATCGCCGCTTTTGCCGAAAGACGCCGGGAAGCGGCACTTGCTTTCGGCCAGCTGCGGAGCTGCGTATTCTGCCTCTCTAGTCGCCTACATCTTCGCGAAAAGCTTTTCCGCTCCAGTTCTCAAGGAGAAAGTGTACCAGCACTGCTCACTTAGCCCGACCTTGCCAGGAAATGAGATTTGCTGCACATTCCAAGGACACTGCATTTTCTTGGGCAAGCTGCAACCTGCTGGCAGATGGCCGTGCTCTCTGCCCACTCCTGCCCAGTTCTTGGTACTAGCGGGCACGTTGCAGCCTGGCGAAGGCAAGAAACCTGGAGAGCTGTCACAGCGCAGAAGGGCAGCTGAGATGCTGAAAAGCAGCAAAGCTGAACTGCCTGCCTCAGCTTCAGCAGTGTGTAATTGACTGAAGGCTAAAAACCAAGCAGCAGAGCAGCGGGCTTCTGTGCGCACTGAAGGCAATTGCAAGAATCCAGCAGCTGCTCCTAGCCAAGCACAGTCAACTGCCTAGGTTCTTGCTTCTTGACCAACTCACAGTTGCCCTTCTTTTCAGCAGCTGCCACCGTGTTCTCTGCATCTCGGAGCCTCTGGGGAGCAGCAAGCATTTCCAAGGAGGGATGTAGCAGGACTACGTCTAAACCCAGGAAAATTGTCCTGGAACACCTTCCATTGGCATGCCAAGAGTGAATTCAAGAGGCAGGAGAGCGGCAGCCACCGTCCTGCAGCAGTCTGCGAGTTTCGCACACAAGCCGGCTTCTTCGCGGCTTCGTTCTTCGCCTCTTGCAAGCTACCGCGATCTCCGGCTGCCGGAGGCCAAGAAGCGGCTACTTCGCGCACAGATCACTGGAGCGGCAGCGGTGCGCTCCGAAGCGCCGCTTTTGCCGAAAGACGCCGGGAAGCGGCACTTGCTTTCGGCCAGCTGCGGAGCTGCGTATTCTGCCTCTCTAGTCGCCTACATCTTCGCGAAAAGCTTTTCCGCTCCAGTTCTCAAGGAGAAAGTGTACCAGCACTGCTCACTTAGCCCGACCTTGCCAGGAAATGAGATTTGCTGCACATTCCAAGGACACTGCATTTTCCTGGGCAAGCTGCAACCTGCTGGCAGATGGCCGTGCTCTCTGCCCACTCCTGCCCAGTTCTTGGTACTAGCGGGCACGTTGCAGCCTGGCGAAGGCAAGAAACCTGGAGAGCTGTCACAGAGCAGAAGGGCAGCTGAGATGCTGAAAAGCAGCAAAGCTGAACTGCCTGCCTCAGCTTCCGCAATGTGTAATTGACTGAAGGCGAAAAACCAAGCAGCAGAGCAGCGGGCTTCTGTGCGCACTGAAGGCAATTGCAAGAATCCAGCAGCTGCTCCTTGCCAAGCACAGGCAGCTGCCTGTGTTCTTGCTTCTTGACCAACTCACAGTTGCCCTTCTTTTCAGCAGCTGCCACCGTGTTCTCTGCATCTCGGAGCCTCAGGGGAGCAACAAGAATTTCCAAGGAGGGATGCATGAAAACTAAAATATAAACTCAGGAAGTTTGTCCTGGAACACCTCCCATTGGCATGCCAAGAGTGAATTCAAGAGGCAGGAGAGCGGCAGCCACCGTCCTGCAGCTGTCTGCGAGCTTCGCACACAAGCCGGCTTCTTCGCGGCTTCGTTCTTCGCCTCTTGCAAGCTACCGCGATCTCCGGCTCCCGGAGGCCAAGAAGCGGCTACTTCGCGCACAGATCACTGGAGCGGCAGCGGTGCGCTCCGAAGCGCCGCTTTTGCCGAAAGACGCCGGCAAGAGGCACTTGCTTTCGGCCAGCTGCGGAGCTGCGTATTCTGCCTCTCTAGTCGCCTACATCTTAGCGAAAAGCATTTCCGCTCCAGTTCTCAAGGAGAAAGTGACCCAACACTGCTCACTTAGCCCGACCTTGCCAGGAAATGAGATTTGCTGCACATTCCAAGGACACTGCATTTTCCTGGGCAAACTGCAACCTGCTGGCAGATGGCCGTGCTCTCTGCCCACTCCTGCCCAGTTCTTGGTACTAGCGGGCACGTTGCAGCCTGGCGAAGGCAAGAAACCTGGAGAGCTGTCACAGAGCAGAAGGGCAGCTGAGATGCTGAAAAGCAGCAAAGCTGAACTGCCTGCCTCAGCTTCAGCAGTGTGTAATTGACTGAAGGCGAAAAACCAAGCAGCAGAGCAGCGGGCTTCTGTGCGCACTGAATGCAATTGCAAGACTCCAGCAGCCTGTCCTTGCCAAGCACAGGCAGCTGCCTGTGTTCTTGCTTCTTGACCAACTCACAGTTGCCCTTCTTTTCAGCAGCTGCCACCGTGTTCTCTGCATCTCGGAGCCTCTGGGGAGCAGCAGGACTTTCCAAGGAGGTATGCATGACGACTATGTCAAAACCCAGGAAAGTTGTCCTGGAACACCTTCCATTGGCATGCCAAGAGTGAATTCAAGAGGCAGGAGAGCGGCAGCCACCGTTCTGCAGCTGTCTGCGAGCTTCGCACACAAGCCAGCTTCTTCGCGGCTTCGTTCTTCGCCTCTTGCAAGCTACCGCGATCTCCGGCTGCCGGAGGCCAAGAAGCCGCTACTTCGCGCACAGATCACTGGAGCGGCAGCGGTGCGCCCCGAAGCGCCGCTTTTGCCGAAAGACGCCGGGAAGCGGCGCTTGCTTTCGGCCAGCTGCGGAGCTCCGTATTCTGCCTCTCTAGTCGCCTACATCTTAGCCAAAAGCTTTTCCGCTCCAGTTCTCAAGGAGAAAGTGTACCAGCACTGCTCACTCAGCCCTACCTTGCCAGGAAATAAGATTTGCTGCACATGCCAAGGACACTGCATTTTCCTGGGCAAGCTGCAACTTGCTGGCAGATGGCCGTGCTCTCTGCCCACTCCTGCCCAGTTCTTGGTACTAGCGGGCACGTTGCAGCCTGGCGAAGGCAAGAAACCTGGAGAGCTGTCACAGAGCAGAAGGGCAGCTGAGATGCTGAAAAGCAGCAAAGCTGAACAGCCTGCCTCAGCTTCAGCAGTGTGCAATTGACTGAAGGCGAAAAACCAAGCAGCAGAGCAGCGGGCTTCTGTGCGCACTGAAGGCAATTGCAAGAATCCAGCAGCTGCTCCTTGCCAAGCACAGGCAGCTGCCTGTGTTCTTGCTTCTTGACCAACTCACAGTTGCCCTTCTTTTCAGCAGCTGCCACCGTGTTCTCTGCATCTCGGAGCCTCAGGGGAGCAACAAGAATTTCCAAGGAGGGATGCATGAAAACTAAAATATAAACTCAGGATGTTTGTCCTGGAACACCTCCCATTGGCATGCCAAGAGTGAATTCAAGAGGCAGGAGAGCGGCAGCCACCGTTCTGCAGCTGTCTGCGAGCTTCGCACACAAGCCGGCTTCTTCGCGGCTTCGTTCTTCGCCTCTTGCAAGCTACCGCGATCTCCGGCTCCCGGAGGCCAAGAAGTGGCTACTTCGCGCACAGATCACTGGAGCGGCAGCGGTGCGCTCCGAAGCGCCGCTTTTGCCGAAAGACGCCGGCAAGCGGCACTTGCTTTCGGCCAGCTGCGGAGCTGCGTATTCTGCCTCTCTAGTCGCCTACATCTTAGCGAAAAGCATTTCCGCTCCAGTTCTCAAGGAGAAAGTGACCCAGCACTGCTCACTTAGCCCGACCTTGCCAGGAAATAAGATTTGCTGCACATTCCAAGGACACTGCATTTTCCTGGGCAAACTGCAACCTGCTGGCAGATGGCCGTGCTCTCTGCCCACTCCTGCCCAGTTCTTGGTACTAGCGGGCACGTTGCAGCCTGGCGAAGGGAAGAAACCTCTGAAACGATACGCGGAAGAAATAAATAGACTCCATAACCTGGGGTAGTTATGAAGTGGGTATGTGTGTCAGCGCCCGGCACAAGTGAGATAGCTCTCCAAAACTTGTGCCCCGAGCCTCAGTCTGACCCACACTTTTATTCTTAAAGACGTTCCATATGCAATACACTGCACAACTTTTTCATGCATATTCAACCCCTGGCCCCGCCTGTCCTCGCTTCTCATGCTAAGTAAGTCCACGGCCTTCTGGGCATGCGTGGTTTGCTGTGGTGGTCGTACGGGGGTCTCTTGGTGGTCCTGAGGCTGAAGATTGTGGTCTTCCTCATGATTAAACTTTTGAACTTTTCCTCTCTGCGCGTGCGCTTTTGGTCCTTTGGTGCTTCTCTGAGTACGTCTGTCAGTCTTGATAGGCTTGGAGACAGAGGAGCTTCTTTATCTGGGTTCTTTGCTTCTTCTGGTATTGTTCTTTATGCAAGAAGCTTCAGAAATTTGCATTTTCCTATGCCCTTTGTACTAGGCAGAGGTTTCTTAAGTAAAGGTTGAAAATTCAACACATAACTCTACAAGCTAAATTAGAAATGCTTCATTCATTTTGTCAACCTAACTCTAAAAATCTCTGCTTCAGTCCCCCCTTTTCTTAAAATAGAGTAAATTCTCTTACTACAGGGGTCTTGATTTAAATTCTGATCTACTATCATGACCGTCCTCTTTCAGTAAGATTCTAGGAGTTCTAGAGAGTGATGTCAGACTGGCCATGTCTTTTAACATCCTCGAATTCTACATGAGTGTTAAAGTAGACATCATTAAACTTACAGTAACTAAAATTAATAGAATTATAATTGGGTGACATAAAGTCTTCTAAACAGTGTATTTCACTAGTTATGACTTCTGTTTATTAGCTAGTGATTGGTGCTGGATACACCAAGTTAAGAGACTTAACATACAGGAGGTTAGTGACATGTCTTGGCTAGACATTCTCTTTAGCACCCCATATGGTTTT
The DNA here is from genome assembly GCF_024509145.1 of Vidua macroura. Lineage (NCBI taxonomy): Eukaryota > Metazoa > Chordata > Aves > Passeriformes > Viduidae > Vidua > Vidua macroura. The sequence goes on from NC_071602.1 coordinate 1,493,385, forward strand.
TCATAAAGCAATTCAAAGTGGTTTAGCTTTTCTTTACTCTTGGGTTTGGTTCGGATCTGCAGTAGTGCTAATGGGAGGGATTGAGTCCATGACAAATTAGCTTCTTGTCCCAATTGTACAATTTGTTGTTTGATCAAATGGTTCATTTTTTTTTACCTGACCACTTGATTGTGGGTTATATGGGGTGTGAAGTTCTCAGTCTATGTTCAAGTATTGGCTAACTTGTTGCACGAATTTTACAATAAAATGTGGTCCTCTATTTGAGGAGATTGTGGCCAGGACTCTAAAGCGTGGTATGTTTTCTTGTACCGATACCTTAGTTACTTCTTGAGCTTTAGAAGTCCTGGTGGGGAATGCTTCTGGCCATCCTGAAAAGGTATCTGTTAGCACCAGGAAAAACTTATACCCCCCTTTTCTTGGCAATTCTGTACAATGAATCTGCCATTGCTGCTCCGGCCCATGACCCTTCCTCATCTGGCTAAGCTTTGGTTTGGGAGTATTTTTGGGGTTGGTCTGGAGGCAAAGGTCACATTGTCCAGTTGTAAATGTCTAGTTATGCTAGAGCATCAATACCCCAATGGTTTTCTGGTGTTCTTCCTTTATTAGGGACCATCATAAATAGGAGGGTAGAACTAATTTTCCTTCTATGGTGGCCCATCCCTCTTGGTTATAGTCTCCTTTTTGCTCATAGATTCATTTTTTTTCTAGTTTGTTGTATCTTGGCTTACCTTTAGGGGAAATGTGCCCGTCTTGCTGCTTCTTTTGCTTCCCTATCTGCCAGCTCGTTTCCTTCTTCCAATTCGGAGTTGATCTTCTGATGTGCCTTAATGTGCATGATCGCTACTTTCTCTGGCAACTGGACTGCTTCTAGAAGTCGCAGTACTTCTGATGCATCTTTAATATTTTTCCCTTGAGAGTTCAGCAGTCCTCTCTCTTTCTAAATGGCTCTGTGAGCATGCACTACTCCAAATGCATACTTCGAGTCCGTGTATATGCTTATTTCTTTCCCTCTTGCCAATTCTAGGGCCCGAGTTAGAGCAATTATCTCGGCCTTCTGTGCACAGGTATTTGTTGGCAGGGGCCCAGATGATATTACTTCCTTGCACGTTGGAACTGCCCAGCCGGCGTGCCGTTTTCCACTGATGATATAACTGCTTCCATCAGTAAACGAGACTTCTGCATTCTCAAGAGGGGTGTCCTTCGAGTCAGGGCAGCTGGAGTAGGTGGCTTCAATGGTCTCCAGGCAGTCATGTTCCACTGGTTCCCCTTGGTTTCTACTGAGGAAGGAGGCTGGATTGACAATGTTAGCCACTACTATCTCTACATCATCTTGCTCCGCTATGATAGCTTGGTATCTCAGGAGCCGTTGTGGGGAAAGCCAATGCCCACCTTTTACCTCTAGCACTGCAGACACTGTGTGAGACACTAGCACAGTTCTTTTCTGGCCTAGGGTGAATTTGTGTGCCTCTTGGATGTTCAGGACGACTGCTGCAACAGCTCTGAGGCACCCAGGCCACCCTTTAGCTGCTGTATCCAATTGCTTAGAGAAGTAAGCCACTGCTCTCCGATATGGGCCCAGGTCCTGTGCTAGTATTCCTAAGGCGATTCCTTGCTTCTCATGGGAGAATAAAAGGAAAGGCTTACTCACGTCCGGCAATCTCAGGGCTGGAGCTGACATGAGGGCTTTTTTCAGCTGGTTGAAAGCTTGCGTAGCTTCCTTTCTCTCTTGGATGTTCCTGCTTTCAGTTGCAATCAGTTCATAGAAGGGCTTAACAAACAGTCCATAGTTATAGATCCAAACCTGCACCACCCTGTCATCCTCAGGAAAGTTCGTAGTTCCTTCACAGTCTGAGGTTTTGGGCTCTGGCATATTGCCTCCTTCCGGCTTTGGCCCAAGGTACGTTGTCTAGCACTGACTTCGTAACCCAGATAAGTTACTTTCTGGTTTACTACTTGGGCTTTTTTCTTTGATACTCGGTACCCTTGGAGCCCCAAAAAGTTCAAGAGGCTTATCGTCCAGGCCGTGCATGCTTCCCTTGTCCGTGTGGCTATCAGGATGTCATCTACGTACTCTAGCAACTTCCCTTCCTCTGGAGGGGCTTCTCAGGTCTCTAATTCTTTTGCAAGTTGTTCTCCAAACAAAGTGGGTGAGTTTTTGAATCCTTGTGGGAGTCCATGTCAGTTGAGTTCTTCGCCCGCTCTTAGGATTTTCCCATTCAAATGCAAAAATTTTTCTGGCTTCGTGGATAGGAAGGCAAAAGAAGGCATCTTTTAAATCTAAAACGGTAAACCAAGTTAGCTCGGCTGTTAAGCAAGTTAATAACGTGTAGGGATTGGCCACCACAGGATACAGATCCTCAGTGACCTTGTTTATGGCCCGCAGATCCTGTACTAACCGGTATGACCCATCAGGTTTACCAACTGGTAGGATAGGGGTATTAACACTTACATAACATAAGTTGGAACAAGGTATTATAGACAATATCATGGTCATCAATGGAAGCAATATTTGATGGAACTTTTTCAGTTCTGAGGGTTCGTAACTTGTGTTTGTCGGTGACAGCAGGGAAGCACAGTGAGGCTGCTTAACAGGGCAGCATGCATACATATACTTTCCTTCGTCTACATTCACTTAACTTTATTTTACTTACTCTTACACATAACAAAACAACCACAACAACAAGGTACCTTTTCTTTTTCAACACACCTATTACACTTTTAGGTGTCCCTGGCTAGTCCCAGTGCTCTTGGATACCCCTCAATCTAGCTGTGTGGTTCCCAACTCTAGATCCTGTCAGACTTCTCTTCAAACTGGCAAAATTTTTACTCAATCTTGGCTGCTCTCAACAACCCAGCAAACTTAATTCTGGGTGCTCTTGGAATGTTAATCCCTCAATCCAGCAGGTTTGAATCAACCCTGGATGCTCTTGGAACATTAATCCCTCAATCCAGCAGGTTTGAATCAACCCTGGATGCTCTTGGAATATTAATCCCTCAATCCAGCAGGTTTGATCTTGGATGTTCTTGGGCATTCTTATCCCTCAATCCAGCAGAATTTTTAGGGGCCCCTCCTACACATTTTACCTTTTATTTTTCCCCAATAGATTATGCCCAGAAAACCCTCTTTTTACCTTTTAATTAATTTTTTTTTCTAATTAATTACATTTTACTCCCCCCCCCCCCTCCTCCCCCCCCACTAAGGGGTCCCACTCTTTCTCTGAGACCCAGTCCCAGGGGAGGTTCTCTCACTCTCTTTATCACTCGCTTCGTCTCTTTACTGGCCGCTTTTCTGGCGAAAAAGACGGAAACGCAGCATGGGAGACTGCCGCTCTCGCTTAGCAGGTCTGGGGTAACCAGCCCGCCTCTGTCACGATCCGCTTCTTGCGGGGTGTCGTGATGGTTCTTTTCACCCATCCCAAAAGTGCAACAAAGGCAAACAACAAGGGACTATCAGTTAATCACAACAAATGCACCTTTAGTAGGGGCCAAAACAGTAAACGCGATAGTGGGGATCTGAAAGGAGATAAAAGGTTAGAGAGAGAAGAGGGCTATGGGAATAGCTACCAACACAGGCGAGATCCTCAGTGCTCCGGACGATGGGGATCCGTCTGTCGTGTCAGGGGAGTCTTCGAAGTTCTGGTCGACTCGGGCCTCCAATTATAGTCCACAGAGGAGAGAGGGGGGGAACAAGTGTAATAATGAAAGTCCATTGTAATCGCCCCGAGGGAACGGGTGAGTCCACAGAAACCACCAAAGCAAGACGAATCCAATGAAGAATAAGTCCATTTGAATCACTGAAGGGAAACAGGTCATGTCATTAGTGGTCAGACCACCAATTTCCCCTCCTCCCTATAGCAGGGGTCTCAGTCTCAGTCCTTGGGAGGAGGGTTCTCATTCTTTCTTTGTCACAGTGGTAACGAGGCAGATGAGGGGTCTTCAATGAAGGACCGCGAGAGTCACCCCAAAAGTTCATTGGGCTTAAGAACGGAGATTAGAAGCAGGCCGCGCATCAGGCTGTCCCGTGCTGGCTCCATGTCAGGTCTTTGCCAAGTCCTTGCCAAGTTCTTACCAGGCCTTGTTGGGAACAGCCAGCATGACGGTTCAGTGGTTCCACCTGTGCTGTGTCCTGTTCTAAGCTGGAACTACAGTGGGGGAAGGGATTCTTTTTTGTGGCAATCGGAAGGCAGAATGGAAAATGAGGGGCTTCTGACGGGCTCTTACACCACCCCGTGACTGACGATTGCCCTCAAAAGATCTTCATCAGCAGGATTCCATGCTGTCGTCGTGGAGTCTTCAGGACTCGTCAAGTGTTGGCAGCACGTCCCAGGGAAAAGAGAAGAGGAAAAGGGAAAGAAAGAGAAAACAGGAAAACTAAAACAATCACAACATATTAGTAATCACAACAAATTATAATTAAACAATAAGCAAAATACAATTAGTAAATCAATAACAGTTATTTAAATAATAATCAATATTAATCAATTAAACAATAAATTGATCAAATAATAAACCAGTATCATCAATATTAAACAGTAAAGTAATAAACCTAGTATAATCGATATTACTCAGTACAATTTTATAAACAATAAACAAAAATAATTAAAACAGCGATTAGAACAAATCATAAAAGAAAATGATGTAAAACATATCTTCTAACCTTATCATCTTCTTGTGTCTACTGTCCTGGGAACATCTCTAGTGTAAAGGATGTCGGCCAAGTGGTGTGCATTAATTATAGATGTTAATTTTATTAATCGTTTCATCATTCTCCAATTTACAATAAGCAAGATTACTGATAAAACAAAACCAATCATAACTAAAATCAGAAGAACAACAATGGGATGACACAATTTGTTCAGGATACCGGTGGCGGTGGGTGACCACCCGAAAAGGGTATCCCACCACTTGTGCTCGGCATCACTTTTCACCCTTTCTACAACACGATGTATTTCTTGCACATGATGATGAACAGTTACCAGAGTTTTCTGTCCATTCCCCTTGATTTTTCCTCTATTAGATCTTGATGAAGTAATAATTGCTTTACCAGAGAAAGGTTCATCCCAATGGGAGTAGGCAGTAGCTTGTGAATCAACGTGAGATTGGATTCTAAAAGTTCATGTGAAGTAACTGGAGCTACAAAAGAAAAATCACATCCTGCAATTTTAGTAAAGTTGCAAGCACAAAAATTGGAATGATTTTTAGTAGCTACTACTGTACTTTCTATAAACACAGTATCCCAAGCGGTTCTGAAGCAGGCACACCCATTGTCTGTAGATACAAGGACTGTTTCAGAAGTCTCGTTAGGATGAATATCAAAATGACAGCTATTTTGTTCTGTCTCCAGACAAATATCTTGAGCTACAATTGCATTACCTTCACAGATAAACCCTAGTTGTTCTCAGATGGTACAGGACTCTAAATGGACAGGTTGCCATTTGTCATCAATTTGACGGGCCCATTCTCTATGTTCAGAAGGATAGAAAGTGGGTCCATCATGATTTAATCCTAGTGCAATGATAGGGAATATCAAATGCACCGAGGCATTTCTTATGGTCAACGCAAATGCTGTGGCTGTGTTTGTGTTAGGGTCATAGGTAAAATTCACTAAATTCCACCAGGATTGGAAATCTCTTTCAAAGTCAGTGGCACTGTCCCAGACTATTTTCCTCATTTCAGTAGGAAAAGTGCCTTCTTCACCTTCTCTTAGAATTGAGGCAGCAACTGACTGCATCCATCATTGAGCCTGGATACAGCTAAGAGCTAAGGAAACGTTGCTTTGTGTGGCATTAAGTGCATCAATGATCAATTTGCTATTATTTACATTTATCTTTTCCCAATTTGCTAGAATGTTTGATAGCAACCACTGATGTGTTCCCAAGGCTGATAAGGACGATTGCAGTGGTTGTTGTATTTTGGTTAAATCTTTAGTTGTGGAAGCCAATTTATTCATTCGTACTTCTGAATCAATACTATTTAGGATTCCCAATCCTGTTCCCACAAGACCAGTTATGTCTCTTGGCACGCGGTTTTTAGGAGGCTTCCACTGTCGCAGCCAGGTTGTCCAAGCCTGAAAAGAGGTCTGCAAAAAGGGTGAACAAGCTGGTTGTATTTCTGAGATATTGTTTTGCATCAGCAATTTGACTTGTTTAAGAGACCATAACAGATTAAACAATATCTGTTGTTGGCCAGTTTTCCTGATTCTATATGGTCCAATTTCAAAAATTTTCGGGCTAAATGTAACCAGTGGTTGGGTGGTAGGTGTCACAACATTAACATCAAGTCCTACTCCAGTATTTGAATCAATACTTTCAACTTAAAAAACAAAAACAAAAACAAAAACAAAAACAAAACAAAAAAAAAAGTGCTTCGGTATTTTTGGACCAAAACCAAACTACTTCTACAGTTTGTGTTCATGTGAAATTGTGCCAACAATCCTGTATGCTTGGCTGCGTACAAACCTTTTTGTGCTTCAAGAGATCCTTTCACTTTTTCTGCATGCTACCACAATTAGTTCAGACCACGGTCACTCAGCTGGTTTCTGGCCATGGGGTTGTGGTAGGATGCAGAAAAGTATTACCAGTTTTATCATGGATTAGGTGGTCTTCATGTCCCTCGGAGTTCTTCTGAAAAAGTCAACACAACAGGATTCTGCCGCCGAGAGGCAGAAAAGTTAGAATGATGGAATTATCCAGCATGTATTTGTCCAATGCTCTTTCCCTAGAGCACCAGAGGATTCCCATGCATATTTCTTCAGAGGGGGTTTTAGCACAAGTGCTACTAGTCCTATAGTAAGAGAGGTCCACCAGAACAGGTTGGCCAGGGTCATGAGCTGGATTATTAGGATCATTTGGTAGAGAGCATAGGAGTCAGTGTAGATGCAGACCAAAGAGGAATTCTGTGTTTCTCGTTGAAAAACACTCCAGACAGCTATCAGCTCCCCACTGTGTGTACTACCTTCTTTCTCCCTCTGTAATAATTTGCTCACCAGAGGAAAAGTGGAGGGCTTCTGCCCTAGATTTCCATCCTTTTCCTTCCCCTTTAGCAGAAGCATCAGTAAACCAAGAGTTTGCTGATTGTTCGGGGCAGAAAGGAGGGGTTAGTTTGATTACAGAGGCAGGTTTGTCCAAGCTCTCCGTTTCTTGGATTGCTAAAGTTTTTACAGCTCCTTCTGTCATTGAGAAGAAGTTACAGTAATGTTCAACCTGAGCATACCACTTTCTCACTGAGGCCCTCTGGGCCACCCCGTCAGGAGGGGGACTCCCACTAGTGACTGTCTTAATAACCTTGAAGGGGCCTCTCAATACAATTGGTTGTTTTCGTGCAATTTTTTCTACTTCTAGGAAAGCTAAGATAACCATCAACAATCCTTTTTCCCAGGTAGTGTATCTTTTCTCAGCATCTTTGGAACCACGGGAATCAAAACCAACAGGTCTTGTCGGAGCCTCAGGACCCCGCTGCCATATGTGTACTGACAGCCCTGAGGAGGCAAATCCCCATTCCACCTGGAAAGGATCTGTAGGATGGATAGGGCCCAGTGCTTGATGAGCTGTTGCTTCAAAAATCAGCAATTGCAATGCTGACTCCTGAGAAAGACTCCAATCCCATTTCACCCCTTTCCTCAACAAGTCATAAAGGGGAACAAATGGGTCGTTCCAGTGACTAGGAAATCTATCTGGTCTTTCTACAGGAGATACAGCTGCTATCGTTTTTGGAAGGAGAATTGCTGTAGGTTTGAGTGATTCTGGAAGCCCACAAATTCAAGGGGTCATTATCTTGGGCTTCACAGGTAATTGCATCAGGGATTCAAAGCCAGGAATTCATTTCTTTTGGTGAGTCATTTGCAGGCAAGCAGCTTTGTGCACATTTTCCAAGAGCTGGTCGGGGGTACTAATTCTAGCTATGGGATCTCCCCTTTCCAAGGGGCTTGTTCCCCCGGCCCAAAAAGCTGCACGCTGTGTCAGGGACCATGTGTCACCTTTCTCTCCTGTTGTTAAGAAGACACCATGTCCCCAATACCCACTGGCTTCCTGTTCAGTTAATTGAATTTGATCACCACCAGTGAGGGACACCCGGAAAACATATTCTGTTTCTGATTCATGTGGAGGCTGTCCGTATTCCCTTTTAAGCTTAGCTAGCTCGGTGGCAGTGTTTACTTGTGATGGTATGTGTTTGGTTGTGATGTGAGGTTCCAGATCATCATCACTGAGATAGTTCTACTCTGTTTTAATCAAGGGTCTCAAGTGATGGCAGCAATGTTCCCCACAATTACTTGCTGCTTCAAGTTCTTGATGAGGATAGATTTGTTTAATGTGAGGAGTTTCCTTCTCCTCAAGCTCTGTAGAGGAATCAGCATGATGTGATTTGTTAATATGTTCCTCTGTTAAGGCAGCTCGCAATGCATAGATCACATTTTTTGCTTCATAGAACTGTTTTTGCAAAATTTCAACTAGATTTTGAAGGGAGTCTATTATAGCATGTTCCTCACTTCTTCGCTGGAAGCCATTTTCTATAGCTGCCATAAGACAAGCTCCCAAAACTGAGCAGAAGATAGTTTTATTTTTGCCCAGTTTGAATTTTGTTTCATGTTGTAATGAACACACTCTATCAATAACATTTTCTAAGTTCAACCAATTACTCTGTGCCCATTTTTCTCCTTCTGTAGAAGGTTTGGCATTGTGTTTGGCTAGTAGTGCATAAAATTCAGCTTTAATTTCAAGGCTAAGATTGTCACTCATTTTGGGAAGGGACCAAAACCACGACAGGGAGCTACAAACTTAAGTTCCACAAAACTACACAGCCCTCGCTGTGTCGCCCTTCGCTTCCCTGGCTGGGTGAAAGGACAATAATCTGCCTGGGGGGCTCTGCTTAGTTGCTTCAAGTTGTCCCTTCCTTCCCAGACCACATACACACAACAACAACAAAACAACAGTGTCCCGCCTTTTGCACTAAGGGATCCTTTATGAATTTCCAAAGACAGTATGGGTGCCTTTTCAGCTGCAACCCTTCTGTCTAGACAGAAATCCTGTCCGTGACGCCAATTTTAATGACACGATCCGTTTCTTGCGGGGTGTCGTGATGGTTCTTTTCACCGATCCCAAAAGTGCAACAAAGGCAAACAACAAGGGACTATCAGTTAATCACAACAAATGCACCTTTAGTAGGGGCCAAAACAGTAAACGCGATAGTGGGGATCTGAAAGGAGATAAAAGGTTAGAGAGAGAAGAGGGCTATGGGAATAGCTACCAACACAGGCGAGATCCTCAGTGCTCCGGACGATGGGGATCCGTCTGTCGTGTCGGGGGAGTCTTCGAAGTTCTGGTCGACTCGGGCCTCCAATTCTAGTCCACAGAGGAGAGAGGGGGGGAACAAGTGTAATAATGAAAGTCCATTGTAATCGCCCCGAGGGAACGGGTGAGTCCACAGAAACCACCAAAGCAAGACGAATCCAATGAAGAATAAGTCCATTTGAATCACTGAAGGGAAACAGGTCATGTCATTAGTGGTCAGACCACCAATTTCCCCTCCTCCCTATAGCAGGGGTCTCAGTCTCAGTCCTTGGGAGGAGGGTTCTCATTCTTTCTTTGTCACAGTGGTAACGAGGCAGATGAGGGGTCTTCAATGAAGGACCGCGAGAGTCACCCCAAAAGTTCATTGGGCTTAAGAACGGAGATTAGAAGCAGGCCGCGCATCAGGCTGTCCCGTGCTGGCTCCATGTCAGGTCTTTGCCAAGTCCTTGCCAAGTCCTTGCCAAGTTCTTACCAGGCCTTGTTGGGAACAGCCAGCATGACGGTTCAGTGGTTCCACCTGTGCTGTGTCCTGTTCTAAGCCGGAACTACAGTGGGGGAAGGGATTCTTTCTTGTGGCAATCGGAAGGCAGAATGGAAAATGAGGGGCTTCTGACGGGCTCTTACAGCCTCTCATTCACACACATTCATCCCCCCTTTATTCGCCCTGTAATGGAAAGGATCTCCCAGTTGCCGAGCCGTGGGGGCTTTTAGCCACTCGGCACGAAGCTCGGATAGCTGGTACATCTGAGGGTCCACCAGAAGAACGGGAGGGACACTCGGGCTGCTGAAATCCTGCTCGTTGATTGAAGGGTCGCAGAAGGGGCAAACAGGGAGACAACGAAGCAGAAGGGAGGCAGATTCCGAGAGCCCCGAAGGGCGGGCTGAGGATTCTTTTACTGCGTAGGGGTAGGAAGGTTTAGCATTCGAGGGTACAATCGGGAGAAGGCTAAAGGGAGGGGAAATATAACATTAACCAGTGTTGAAAAGGGAAAGGAGTGTTCTTGGTGGAAGAACCAAAGGGAAAACGTGGAACAGAGAAGATTCTAGGCTAAGGGGCAGACTTGAACAATAACTGACAGGACAGGGGGAGGGTACAATTCTCTTACGAAAGGGGGTGGAGAACTCATACAACTGCTGTTTCCCATGGCAACCCTAGACTGCCTTCCCCAACCCCTCCTCCTGCACCAGTGACAGCTTTTAACACTGAAGGGCAGTGCTATTGTATAACAAACACTTAACTCTTAGCCCAGCCGGGCTCGCTGGCTACTTTTGCAAGCTTTTTACCAACTAGCGATGCTTGTAAGCGGTGCTTGTAACTCCTAGCTTGTACCACGCTCCCACTAGCTGCGCTATCAGCTAGCGGCGTTCAAAGCAGCTCCTCAAACCGCGGCTTGTGCCCGCGCGCCCGCTGCGCTATCAGCTGGGCTGCGCCTAAAGCACCTTTGCAAGCCCCGACTTAAGCCCCGCGCCGCGCTCCCCCAGCTCGCCAGAGACAGCCCGTGCCACGCATGCGCACCACCCGCTCTATCAGGTAGAGTGCGCACTACCCGCACGATCAGGTAGTGTGGGCTGAGAGCTGCCCTGCGCATGCGCTCTCTAGCACCGCCGCGCCGCCTCTCTGTATCTTAGCAAGGCCGCACCGCGCTTCACCGTTCCACTCACACATACACACACACGCACAAGCACGCACGTCCGGACGTAACAGACACACTACACTGCAATCGGGACACACACCACACACTGAAATCGCGATTTCGCCCTCCCCGAGCCGCGCTATCAGCTGGGGAGGTCCTCCCGCCGCCGGCCTCTCCCCCGATGGCGGTCTGCTTGCAAGCCCCTAGGCAAACCTGCGCGCAAAAACATCTTTTTGCGACTTATCAGTGCCAACCGTAAGAAAATAAATTAACACATACCGCTTTCATCCGCTAGTCGACGGGCCGTGGTCTGCTCCCCGCAGTGTACAGCCGAGGCGCAGAGGCCCTCCGGGGAAAAGCCCCGTGGCGCCTGAGGGTGTCTGCTCCCAACCGGACCTGCGGGTGAGCAGAGCAGTCCCTTCGTGGTCGCCAACTGAAACGATACGCGGAAGGAATCAATAGACTCCATAACCTGGGGTAGTTATGAAGTGGGTATGTATGTCAGCGCCCGGCACAAGTGAGATAGCTCTCCAAAACCTGTGCCCCGAGCTTCAGTCTGACCCACACTTTTATTCTTAAAGACGTTCCATATGCAATACACTGCACAACTTTTTCATGCATATTCAACCCCTGGCCCCGCCTGTCCTCGCTTCTCATGCTAAGTAAGTCCACGGCCTTCTGGGCATGCGTGGTTTGCTGTGGTGGTCGTACGGGGGTCTCTTGGTGGTCCTGAGGCTGAAGATTGTGGTCTTCCTCATGATTGAACTTTTGAACTTTTCCTCTCTGCGCGTGCGCTTTTGGTCCTTTGGTCCTTCTCTGAGTACGTCTGTCAGTCTTGATAGGCTTGGAGACAGAGGAGCTTCTTTATCTGGGTTCTTTGCTTCTTCTGGTATTGTTCTTTATGCAAGAAGCTTCAGAAATTTGCATTTTCCTTTGCCCTTTGTATTAGGCAGAGGTTTCTTAAGCAAAAGGTTGAAAATTCAACACATAACTCTACAAGCTACATTAGAAATGCTTAATTCATTTTGTTAACCCAACTCTAAAAATCTATTTCACCTCGAGAGCTGTCACAGAGCAGAAAGCAGCTGAGATGCTGAAAAGCAGCAAAGCTGAACTGCCTGCCTCAGCTTCAGCAATGTGCAATTGACTGAAGGCGAAACACGAAGCAGCAGAGCAGCGGGCTTCTGTGCGCACTGAAGGCAATTGCAAGAATCCAGCAGCTGCCCCTTGCCAAGCACAGTCAGCTGCCTGTGTTCTTGCTTCTTGACCAACTCACAGTTGCCCTTCTTTTCAGCAGCTGCCACTGTGTTCTCTGCATCTCGGAGCCTCAGGGGAGCAACAAGAATTTCCAAGGAGGGATGCATGACGACTACGTCAAAACCCAGGAAAGTTGTCCTGGAACACCTTCCTTTGGCATGCCAGGAGTGAATTCAAGAGGCAGGAGAGCGGCAGCCACCGTCCTGGAGCTGTCTGCGAGCTTCGCACACAAGCCGGCTTCTTCGCGGCTTCGTTCTTCGCCTCTGCAAGCTACCGCGATCTCCGGCTGCCGGAGGCCAAGAAGCGGCTACTTCGCGCACAGATCACTGGAGCGGCAGCGGTGCGCTCCGAAGCGCCGCTTTTGCCGAAAGACGCCGGCAAGCGGCACTTGCTTTCGGCCAGCTGCGGAGCTGCGTATTCTGCCTCTCTAGTCGCCTACATCTTCGCGAAAAGCTTTTCCGCTCCAGTTCTCAAGGAGAAAGTGTCCCAGCACTGCTCACTTAGCCCGACCTTGCCAGGAAATGAGATTTGCTGCACATTCCAAGGACACTGCATTTTCCTGGGCAAGCTGCAGCCTGCTGGCAGATGGCCGTGCTCTCTGCCCACTCCTGCCCAGTTCTTGGTACTAGCGGGCACATTGCAGCCTGGCGAAGGCAAGAAACCTGGAGAGCTGTCACAGAGCAGAAGGGCAGCTGAGATGCTGAAAAGCAGCAAAGCTGAACAGCCTGCCTCAGCTTCAGCAGTGTGTAATCGACTGAAGGCGAAAAACCAAGCAGCAGAGCAGCGGGCTTCTGTGCGCACTGAAGGCAATTGCAAGAATCCAGCAGCTGCTCCTCGCCAAGCACAGTCAACTGCCTAGGTTCTTGCTTCTTGACCAACTCACAGTTGCCCTTCTTTTCAGCAGCTGCCACCGTGTTCTCTGCATCTCGGAGCCTCTGGGGAGCAGCAAGCATTTCCAAGGAGGGATGTAGCAGGACTACGTCTAAACCCAGGAAAATTGTCCTGGAACACCTTCCATTGGCATGCCAAGAGTGAATTCAAGAGGCAGGAGAGCGGCAGCCACCGTCCTGCAGCAGTCTGCGAGTTTCGCACACAAGCCGGCTTCTTCGCGGCTTCGTTCTTCGCCTCTTGCAAGCTACCGCGATCTCCGGCTGCCGGAGGCCAAGAAGCGGCTACTTCGCGCACAGATCACTGGAGCGGCAGCGGTGCGCTCCGAAGCGCCGCTTTTGCCGAAAGACGCCGGGAAGCGGCACTTGCTTTCGGCCAGCTGCGGAGCTGCGTATTCTGCCTCTCTAGTCGCCTACATCTTCGCGAAAAGCTTTTCCGCTCCAGTTCTCAAGGAGAAAGTGTACCAGCACTGCTCACTTAGCCCGACCTTGCCAGGAAATGAGATTTGCTGCACATTCCAAGGACACTGCATTTTCCTGGGCAAGCTGCAACCTGCTGGCAGATGGCCGTGCTCTCTGCCCACTCCTGCCCAGTTCTTGGTACTAGCGGGCACGTTGCAGCCTGGCGAAGGCAAGAAACCTGGAGAGCTGTCACAGAGCAGAAGGGCAGCTGAGATGCTGAAAAGCAGCAAAGCTGAACTGCCTGCCTCAGCTTCCGCAATGTGTAATTGACTGAAGGCGAAAAACCAAGCAGCAGAGCAGCGGGCTTCTGTGCGCACTGAAGGCAATTGCAAGAATCCAGCAGCTGCTCCTTGCCAAGCACAGGCAGCTGCCTGTGTTCTTGCTTCTTGACCAACTCACAGTTGCCCTTCTTTTCAGCAGCTGCCACCGTGTTCTCTGCATCTCGGAGCCTCAGGGGAGCAACAAGAATTTCCAAGGAGGGATGCATGAAAACTAAAATATAAACTCAGGAAGTTTGTCCTGGAACACCTCCCATTGGCATGCCAAGAGTGAATTCAAGAGGCAGGAGAGCGGCAGCCACCGTCCTGCAGCTGTCTGCGAGCTTCGCACACAAGCCGGCTTCTTCGCGGCTTCGTTCTTCGCCTCTTGCAAGCTACCGCGATCTCCGGCTCCCGGAGGCCAAGAAGCGGCTACTTCGCGCACAGATCACTGGAGCGGCAGCGGTGCGCTCCGAAGCGCCGCTTTTGCCGAAAGACGCCGGCAAGAGGCACTTGCTTTCGGCCAGCTGCGGAGCTGCGTATTCTGCCTCTCTAGTCGCCTACATCTTAGCGAAAAGCATTTCCGCTCCAGTTCTCAAGGAGAAAGTGACCCAACACTGCTCACTTAGCCCGACCTTGCCAGGAAATGAGATTTGCTGCACATTCCAAGGACACTGCATTTTCCTGGGCAAACTGCAACCTGCTGGCAGATGGCCGTGCTCTCTGCCCACTCCTGCCCAGTTCTTGGTACTAGCGGGCACGTTGCAGCCTGGCGAAGGCAAGAAACCTGGAGAGCTGTCACAGAGCAGAAGGGCAGCTGAGATGCTGAAAAGCAGCAAAGCTGAACTGCCTGCCTCAGCTTCAGCAGTGTGTAATTGACTGAAGGCGAAAAACCAAGCAGCAGAGCAGCGGGCTTCTGTGCGCACTGAATGCAATTGCAAGACTCCAGCAGCCTGTCCTTGCCAAGCACAGGCAGCTGCCTGTGTTCTTGCTTCTTGACCAACTCACAGTTGCCCTTCTTTTCAGCAGCTGCCACCGTGTTCTCTGCATCTCGGAGCCTCTGGGGAGCAGCAGGACTTTCCAAGGAGGTATGCATGACGACTATGTCAAAACCCAGGAAAGTTGTCCTGGAACACCTTCCATTGGCATGCCAAGAGTGAATTCAAGAGGCAGGAGAGCGGCAGCCACCGTTCTGCAGCTGTCTGCGAGCTTCGCACACAAGCCAGCTTCTTCGCGGCTTCGTTCTTCGCCTCTTGCAAGCTACCGCGATCTCCGGCTGCCGGAGGCCAAGAAGCCGCTACTTCGCGCACAGATCACTGGAGCGGCAGCGGTGCGCCCCGAAGCGCCGCTTTTGCCGAAAGACGCCGGGAAGCGGCGCTTGCTTTCGGCCAGCTGCGGAGCTCCGTATTCTGCCTCTCTAGTCGCCTACATCTTAGCGAAAAGCTTTTCCGCTCCAGTTCTCAAGGAGAAAGTGTACCAGCACTGCTCACTCAGCCCTACCTTGCCAGGAAATAAGATTTGCTGCACATGCCAAGGACACTGCATTTTCCTGGGCAAGCTGCAACTTGCTGGCAGATGGCCGTGCTCTCTGCCCACTCCTGCCCAGTTCTTGGTACTAGCGGGCACGTTGCAGCCTGGCGAAGGCAAGAAACCTGGAGAGCTGTCACAGAGCAGAAGGGCAGCTGAGATGCTGAAAAGCAGCAAAGCTGAACAGCCTGCCTCAGCTTCAGCAGTGTGCAATTGACTGAAGGCGAAAAACCAAGCAGCAGAGCAGCGGGCTTCTGTGCGCACTGAAGGCAATTGCAAGAATCCAGCAGCTGCTCCTTGCCAAGCACAGGCAGCTGCCTGTGTTCTTGCTTCTTGACCAACTCACAGTTGCCCTTCTTTTCAGCAGCTGCCACCGTGTTCTCTGCATCTCGGAGCCTCAGGGGAGCAACAAGAATTTCCAAGGAGGGATGCATGAAAACTAAAATATAAACTCAGGAAGTTTGTCCTGGAACACCTCCCATTGGCATGCCAAGAGTGAATTCAAGAGGCAGGAGAGCGGCAGCCACCGTTCTGCAGCTGTCTGCGAGCTTCGCACACAAGCCGGCTTCTTCGCGGCTTCGTTCTTCGCCTCTTGCAAGCTACCGCGATCTCCGGCTCCCGGAGGCCAAGAAGCGGCTACTTCGCGCACAGATCACTGGAGCGGCAGCGGTGCGCTCCGAAGCGCCGCTTTTGCCGAAAGACGCCGGCAAGCGGCACTTGCTTTCGGCCAGCTGCGGAGCTGCGTATTCTGCCTCTCTAGTCGCCTACATCTTAGCGAAAAGCATTTCCGCTCCAGTTCTCAAGGAGAAAGTGACCCAGCACTGCTCACTTAGCCCGACCTTGCCAGGAAATAAGATTTGCTGCACATTCCAAGGACACTGCATTTTCCTGGGCAAACTGCAACCTGCTGGCAGATGGCCGTGCTCTCTGCCCACTCCTGCCCAGTTCTTGGTACTAGCGGGCACGTTGCAGCCTGGCGAAGGCAAGAAACCTCTGAAACGATACGCGGAAGAAATAAATAGACTCCATAACCTGGGGTAGTTATGAAGTGGGTATGTATGTCAGCGCCCGGCACAAGTGAGATAGCTCTCCAAAACTTGTGCCCCGAGCCTCAGTCTGACCCACACTTTTATTCTTAAAGACGTTCCATATGCAATACACTGCACAACTTTTTCATGCATATTCAACCCCTGGCCCCGCCTGTCCTCGCTTCTCATGCTAAGTAAGTCCACGGCCTTCTGGGCATGCGTGGTTTGCTGCGGTGGTCGTACGGGGGTCTCTTGGTGGTCCTGAGGCTGAAGATTGTGGTCTTCCTCATGATTAAACTTTTGAACTTTTCCTCTCTGCGCGTGCGCTTTTGGTCCTTTGGTGCTTCTCTGAGTACGTCTGTCAGTCTTGATAGGCTTGGAGACAGAGGAGCTTCTTTATCTGGGTTCTTTGCTTCTTCTGGTATTGTTCTTTATGCAAGAAGCTTCAGAAATTTGCATTTTCCTATGCCCTTTGTACTAGGCAGAGGTTTCTTAAGTAAAGGTTGAAAATTCAACACATAACTCTACAAGCTAAATTAGAAATGCTTCATTCATTTTGTCAACCTAACTCTAAAAATCTCTGCTTCAGTCCCCCCTTTTCTTAAAATAGAGTAAATTCTCTTACTACAGGGGTCTTGATTTAAATTCTGATCTACTATCATGACCGTCCTCTTTCAGTAAGATTCTAGGAGTTCTAGAGAGTGATGTCAGACTGGCCATGTCTTTTAACATCCTCGAATTCTACATGAGTGTTAAAGTAGACATCATTAAACTTACAGTAACTAAAATTAATAGAATTATAATTGGGTGACATAAAGTCTTCTAAACAGTGTATTTCACTAGTTATGACTTCTGTTTATTAGCTAGTGATTGGTGCTGGATACACCAAGTTAAGAGACTTAACATACAGGAGGTTAGTGACATGTCTTGGCTAGACATTCTCTTTCGCACCCCATATGGTTTTTCATAAAGCAATTCAAAGTGGTTTAGCTTTTCTTTACTCTTGGGTTTGGTTCGGATCTGCAGTAGTGCTAATGGGAGGGATTGAGTCCATGACAAATTAGCTTCTTGTCCCAATTGTACAATTTGTTGTTTGATCAAATGGTTCATTTTTTTTTACCTGACCACTTGATTGTGGGTTATATGGGGTGTGAAGTTCTCAGTCTATGTTCAAGTATTGGCTAACTTGTTGCACGAATTTTACAATAAAATGTGGTCCTCTATTTGAGGAGATTGTGGCCAGGACTCTAAAGCGTGGTATGTTTTCTTGTACCGATACCTTAGTTACTTCTTGAGCTTTAGAAGTCCTGGTGGGGAATGCTTCTGGCCATCCTGAAAAGGTATCTGTTAGCACCAGGAAAAACTTATACCCCCCTTTTCTTGGCAATTCTGTACAATGAATCTGCCATTGCTGCTCCGGCCCATGACCCTTCCTCATCTGGCTAAGCTTTGGTTTGGGAGTATTTTTGGGGTTGGTCTGGAGGCAAAGGTCACATTGTCCAGTTGTAAATGTCTAGTTATGCTAGAGCATCAATACCCCAATGGTTTTCTGGTGTTCTTCCTTTATTAGGGACCATCATAAATAGGAGGGTAGAACTAATTTTCCTTCTATGGTGGCCCATCCCTCTTGGTTATAGTCTCCTTTTTGCTCATAGATTCATTTTTTTTCTAGTTTGTTGTATCTTGGCTTACCTTTAGGGGAAATGTGCCCGTCTTGCTGCTTCTTTTGCTTCCCTATCTGCCAGCTCGTTTCCTTCTTCCAATTCGGAGTTGATCTTCTGATGTGCCTTAATGTGCATGATCGCTACTTTCTCTGGCAACTGGACTGCTTCTAGAAGTCGCAGTACTTCTGATGCATCTTTAATATTTTTCCCTTGAGAGTTCAGCAGTCCTCTCTCTTTCTAAATGGCTCTGTGAGCATGCACTACTCCAAATGCATACTTCGAGTCCGTGTATATGCTTATTTCTTTCCCTCTTGCCAATTCTAGGGCCCGAGTTAGAGCAATTATCTCGGCCTTCTGTGCACAGGTATTTGTTGGCAGGGGCCCAGATGATATTACTTCCTTGCACGTTGGAACTGCCCAGCCGGCGTGCCGTTTTCCACTGATGATATAACTGCTTCCATCAGTAAACGAGACTTCTGCATTCTCAAGAGGGGTGTCCTTCGAGTCAGGGCAGCTGGAGTAGGTGGCTTCAATGGTCTCCAGGCAGTCATGTTCCACTGGTTCCCCTTGGTTTCTACTGAGGAAGGAGGCTGGATTGACAATGTTAGCCACTACTATCTCTACATCATCTTGCTCCGCTATGATAGCTTGGTATCTCAGGAGCCGTTGTGGGGAAAGCCAATGCCCACCTTTTACCTCTAGCACTGCAGACACTGTGTGAGACACTAGCACAGTTCTTTTCTGGCCTAGGGTGAATTTGTGTGCCTCTTGGATGTTCAGGACGACTGCTGCAACAGCTCTGAGGCACCCAGGCCACCCTTTAGCTGCTGTATCCAATTGCTTAGAGAAGTAAGCCACTGCTCTCCGATATGGGCCCAGGTCCTGTGCTAGTATTCCTAAGGCGATTCCTTGCTTCTCATGGGAGAATAAAAGGAAAGGCTTACTCACGTCCGGCAATCTCAGGGCTGGAGCTGACATGAGGGCTTTTTTCAGCTGGTTGAAAGCTTGCGTAGCTTCCTTTCTCTCTTGGATGTTCCTGCTTTCAGTTGCAATCAGTTCATAGAAGGGCTTAACAAACAGTCCATAGTTATAGATCCAAACCTGCACCACCCTGTCATCCTCAGGAAAGTTCGTAGTTCCTTCACAGTCTGAGGTTTTGGGCTCTGGCATATTGCCTCCTTCCGGCTTTGGCCCAAGGTACGTTGTCTAGCACTGACTTCCTAACCCAGATAAGTTACTTTCTGGTTTACTACTTGGGCTTTTTTCTTTGATACTCGGTACCCTTGGAGCCCCAAAAAGTTCAAGAGGCTTATCGTCCAGGCCGTGCATGCTTCCCTTGTCCGTGTGGCTATCAGGATGTCATCTACGTACTCTAGCAACTTCCCTTCCTCTGGAGGGGCTTCTCAGGTCTCTAATTCTTTTGCAAGTTGTTCTCCAAACAAAGTGGGTGAGTTTTTGAATCCTTGTGGGAGTCCATGTCAGTTGAGTTCTTCGCCCGCTCTTAGGATTTTCCCATTCAAATGCAAAAATTTTTCTGGCTTCGTGGATAGGAAGGCAAAAGAAGGCATCTTTTAAATCTAAAACGGTAAACCAAGTTAGCTCGGCTGTTAAGCAAGTTAATAACGTGTAGGGATTGGCCACCACAGGATACAGATCCTCAGTGACCTTGTTTATGGCCCGCAGATCCTGTACTAACCGGTATGACCCATCAGGTTTACCAACTGGTAGGATAGGGGTATTAACACTTACATAACATAAGTTGGAACAAGGTATTATATACAATATCATGGTCATCAATGGAAGCAATATTTGATGGAACTTTTTCAGTTCTGAGGGTTCGTAACTTGTGTTTGTCGGTGACAGCAGGGAAGCACAGTGAGGCTGCTTAACAGGGCAGCATGCATACATATACTTTCCTTCGTCTACATTCACTTAACTTTATTTTACTTACTCTTACACATAACAAAACAACCACAACAACAAGGTACCTTTTCTTTTTCAACACACCTATTACACTTTTAGGTGTCCCTGGCTAGTCCCAGTGCTCTTGGATACCCCTCAATCTAGCTGTGTGGTTCCCAACTCTAGATCCTGTCAGACTTCTCTTCAAACTGGCAAAATTTTTACTCAATCTTGGGTGCTCTCAACAACCCAGCAAACTTAATTCTGGGTGCTCTTGGAATGTTAATCCCTCAATCCAGCAGGTTTGAATCAACCCTGGATGCTCTTGGAACATTAATCCCTCAATCCAGCAGGTTTGAATCAACCCTGGATGCTCTTGGAATATTAATCCCTCAATCCAGCAGGTTTGATCTTGGATGTTCTTGGGCATTCTTATCCCTCAATCCAGCAGAATTTTTAGGGGCCCCTCCTACACATTTTACCTTTTATTTTTCCCCAATAGATTATGCCCAGAAAACCCTCTTTTTACCTTTTAATTAATTTTTTTTTCTAATTAATTACATTTTACTCCCCCCCCCCCTCCTCCCCCCCCACTAAGGGGTCCCACTCTTTCTCTGAGACCCAGTCCCAGGGGAGGTTCTCTCACTCTCTTTATCACTCGCTTCGTCTCTTTACTGGCCGCTTTTCTGGCGAAAAAGACGGAAACGCAGCATGGGAGACTGCCGCTCTCGCTTAGCAGGTCTGGGGTAACCAGCCCGCCTCTGTCACGATCCGCTTCTTGCGGGGTGTCGTGATGGTTCTTTTCACCCATCCCAAAAGTGCAACAAAGGCAAACAACAAGGGACTATCAGTTAATCACAACAAATGCACCTTTAGTAGGGGCCAAAACAGTAAACGCGATAGTGGGGATCTGAAAGGAGATAAAAGGTTAGAGAGAGAAGAGGGCTATGGGAATAGCTACCAACACAGGCGAGATCCTCAGTGCTCCGGACGATGGGGATCCGTCTGTCGTGTCAGGGGAGTCTTCGAAGTTCTGGTCGACTCGGGCCTCCAATTATAGTCCACAGAGGAGAGAGGGGGGGAACAAGTGTAATAATGAAAGTCCATTGTAATCGCCCCGAGGGAACGGGTGAGTCCACAGAAACCACCAAAGCAAGACGAATCCAATGAAGAATAAGTCCATTTGAATCATTGAAGGGAAACAGGTCATGTCATTAGTGGTCAGACCACCAATTTCCCCTCCTCCCTATAGCAGGGGTCTCAGTCTCAGTCCTTGGGAGGAGGGTTCTCATTCTTTCTTTGTCACAGTGGTAACGAGGCAGATGAGGGGTCTTCAATGAAGGACCGCGAGAGTCACCCCAAAAGTTCATTGGGCTTAAGAACGGAGATTAGAAGCAGGCCGCGCATCAGGCTGTCCCGTGCTGGCTCCATGTCAGGTCTTTGCCAAGTCCTTGCCAAGTTCTTACCAGGCCTTGTTGGGAACAGCCAGCATGACGGTTCAGTGGTTCCACCTGTGCTGTGTCCTGTTCTAAGCTGGAACTACAGTGGGGGAAGGGATTCTTTTTTGTGGCAATCGGAAGGCAGAATGGAAAATGAGGGGCTTCTGACGGGCTCTTACACCACCCCGTGACTGACGATTGCCCTCGAAAGATCTTCATCAGCAGGATTCCATGCTGTCGTCGTGGAGTCTTCAGGACTCGTCAAGTGTTGGCAGCACGTCCCAGGGAAAAGAGAAGAGGAAAAGGGAAAGAAAGAGAAAACAGGAAAACTAAAACAATCACAACATATTAGTAATCACAACAAATTATAATTAAACAATAAGCAAAATACAATTAGTAAATCAATAACAGTTATTTAAATAATAATCAATATTAATCAATTAAACAATAAATTGATCAAATAATAAACCAGTATCATCAATATTAAACAGTAAAGTAATAAACCTAGTATAATCGATATTACTCAGTACAATTTTATAAACAATAAACAAAAATAAATAAAACAGCGATTAGAACAAATCATAAAAGAAAATGATGTAAAACATATCTTCTAACCTTATCATCTTCTTGTGTCTACTGTCCTGGGAACATCTCTAGTGTAAAGGATGTCGGCCAAGTGGTGTGCATTAATTATAGATGTTAATTTTATTAATCGTTTCATCATTCTCCAATTTACAATAAGCAAGATTACTGATAAAACAAAACCAATCATAACTAAAATCAGAAGAACAACAATGGGATGACACAATTTGTTCAGGATACCGGTGGCGGTGGGTGACCACCCGAAAAGGGTATCCCACCACTTGTGCTCGGCATCACTTTTCACCCTTTCTACAACACGATGTATTTCTTGCACATGATGATGAACAGTTACCAGAGTTTTCTGTCCATTCCCCTTGATTTTTCCTCTATTAGATCTTGATGAAGTAACAATTGCTTTACCAGAGAAAGGTTCATCCCAATGGGAGTAGGCAGTAGCTTGTGAATCAACGTGAGATTGGATTCTAAAAGTTCATGTGAAGTAACTGGAGCTACAAAAGAAAAATCACATCCTGCAATTTTAGTAAAGTTGCAAGCACAAAAATTGGAATGATTTTTAGTAGCTACTACTGTACTTTCTATAAACACAGTATCCCAAGCGGTTCTGAAGCAGGCACACCCATTGTCTGTAGATACAAGGACTGTTTCAGAAGTCTCGTTAGGATGAATATCAAAATGACAGCTATTTTGTTCTGTCTCCAGACAAATATCTTGAGCTACAATTGCATTACCTTCACAGATAAACCCTAGTTGTTCTCAGATGGTACAGGACTCTAAATGGACAGGTTGCCATTTGTCATCAATTTGACGGGCCCATTCTCTATGTTCAGAAGGATAGAAAGTGGGTCCATCATGATTTAATCCTAGTGCAATGATAGGGAATATCAAATGCACCGAGGCATTTCTTATGGTCAACGCAAATGCTGTGGCTGTGTTTGTGTTAGGGTCATAGGTAAAATTCACTAAATTCCACCAGGATTGGAAATCTCTTTCAAAGTCAGTGGCACTGTCCCAGACTATTTTCCTCATTTCAGTAGGAAAAGTGCCTTCTTCACCTTCTCTTAGAATTGAGGCAGCAACTGACTGCATCCATCATTGAGCCTGGATACAGCTAAGAGCTAAGGAAACGTTGCTTTGTGTGGCATTAAGTGCATCAATGATCAATTTGCTATTATTTACATTTATCTTTTCCCAATTTGCTAGAATGTTTGATAGCAACCACTGATGTGTTCCCAAGGCTGATAAGGACGATTGCAGTGGTTGTTGTATTTTGGTTAAATCTTTAGTTGTGGAAGCCAATTTATTCATTCGTACTTCTGAATCAATACTATTTAGGATTCCCAATCCTGTTCCCACAAGACCAGTTATGTCTCTTGGCACGCGGTTTTTAGGAGGCTTCCACTGTCGCAGCCAGGTTGTCCAAGCCTGAAAAGAGGTCTGCAAAAAGGGTGAACAAGCTGGTTGTATTTCTGAGATATTGTTTTGCATCAGCAATTTGACTTGTTTAAGAGACCATAACAGATTAAACAATATCTGTTGTTGGCCAGTTTTCCTGATTCTATATGGTCCAATTTCAAAAATTTTCGGGCTAAATGTAACCAGTGGTTGGGTGGTAGGTGTCACAACATTAACATCAAGTCCTACTCCAGTATTTGAATCAATACTTTCAACTTAAAAAACAAAAACAAAAACAAAAACAAAAACAAAACAAAAAAAAAAGTGCTTCGGTATTTTTGGACCAAAACCAAACTACTTCTACAGTTTGTGTTCATGTGAAATTGTGCCAACAATCCTGTATGCTTGGCTGCGTACAAACCTTTTTGTGCTTCAAGAGATCCTTTCACTTTTTCTGCATGCTACCACAATTAGTTCAGACCACGGTCACTCAGCTGGTTTCTGGCCATGGGGTTGTGGTAGGATGCAGAAAAGTATTACCAGTTTTATCATGGATTAGGTGGTCTTCATGTCCCTCGGAGTTCTTCTGAAAAAGTCAACACAACAGGATTCTGCCGCCGAGAGGCAGAAAAGTTAGAATGATGGAATTATCCAGCATGTATTTGTCCAATGCTCTTTCCCTAGAGCACCAGAGGATTCCCATGCATATTTCTTCAGAGGGGGTTTTAGCACAAGTGCTACTAGTCCTATAGTAAGAGAGGTCCACCAGAACAGGTTGGCCAGGGTCATGAGCTGGATTATTAGGATCATTTGGTAGAGAGCATAGGAGTCAGTGTAGATGCAGACCAAAGAGGAATTCTGTGTTTCTCGTTGAAAAACACTCCAGACAGCTATCAGCTCCCCACTGTGTGTACTACCTTCTTTCTCCCTCTGTAATAATTTGCTCACCAGAGGAAAAGTGGAGGGCTTCTGCCCTAGATTTCCATCCTTTTCCTTCCCCTTTAGCAGAAGCATCAGTAAACCAAGAGTTTGCTGATTGTTCGGGGCAGAAAGGAGGGGTTACTTTGATTACAGAGGCAGGTTTGTCCAAGCTCTCCGTTTCTTGGATTGCTAAAGTTTTTACAGCTCCTTCTGTCATTGAGAAGAAGTTACAGTAATGTTCAACCTGAGCATACCACTTTCTCACTGAGGCCCTCTGGGCCACCCCGTCAGGAGGGGGAGTCCCACTAGTGACTGTCTTAATAACCTTGAAGGGGCCTCTCAATACAATTGGTTGTTTTCGTGCAATTTTTTCTACTTCTAGGAAAGCTAAGATAACCATCAACAATCCTTTTTCCCAGGTAGTGTATCTTTTCTCAGCATCTTTGGAACCACGGGAATCAAAACCAACAGGTCTTGTCGGAGCCTCAGGACCCCGCTGCCATATGTGTACTGACAGCCCTGAGGAGGCAAATCCCCATTCCACCTGGAAAGGATCTGTAGGATGGATAGGGCCCAGTGCTTGATGAGCTGTTGCTTCAAAAATCAGCAATTGCAATGCTGACTCCTGAGAAAGACTCCAATCCCATTTCACCCCTTTCCTCAACAAGTCATAAAGGGGAACAAATGGGTCGTTCCAGTGACTAGGAAATCTATCTGGTCTTTCTACAGGAGATACAGCTGCTATCGTTTTTGGAAGGAGAATTGCTGTAGGTTTGAGTGATTCTGGAAGCCCACAAATTCAAGGGGTCATTATCTTGGGCTTCACAGGTAATTGCATCAGGGATTCAAAGCCAGGAATTCATTTCTTTTGGTGAGTCATTTGCAGGCAAGCAGCTTTGTGCACATTTTCCAAGAGCTGGTCGGGGGTACTAATTCTAGCTATGGGATCTCCCCTTTCCAAGGGGCTTGTTCCCCCGGCCCAAAAAGCTGCACGCTGTGTCAGGGACCATGTGTCACCTTTCTCTCCTGTTGTTAAGAAGACACCATGTCCCCAATACCCACTGGCTTCCTGTTCAGTTAATTGAATTTGATCACCACCAGTGAGGGACACCCGGAAAACATATTCTGTTTCTGATTCATGTGGAGGCTGTCCGTATTCCCTTTTAAGCTTAGCTAGCTCGGTGGCAGTGTTTACTTGTGATGGTATGTGTTTGGTTGTGATGTGAGGTTCCAGATCATCATCACTGAGATAGTTCTACTCTGTTTTAATCAAGGGTCTCAAGTGATGGCAGCAATGTTCCCCACAATTACTTGCTGCTTCAAGTTCTTGATGAGGATAGATTTGTTTAATGTGAGGAGTTTCCTTCTCCTCAAGCTCTGTAGAGGAATCAGCATGATGTGATTTGTTAATATGTTCCTCTGTTAAGGCAGCTCGCAATGCATAGATCACATTTTTTGCTTCATAGAACTGTTTTTGCAAAATTTCAACTAGATTTTGAAGGGAGTCTATTATAGCATGTTCCTCACTTCTTCGCTCGAAGCCATTTTCTATAGCTGCCATAAGACAAGCTCCCAAAACTGAGCAGAAGATAGTTTTATTTTTGCCCAGTTTGAATTTTGTTTCATGTTGTAATGAACACACTCTATCAATAACATTTTCTAAGTTCAACCAATTACTCTGTGCCCATTTTTCTCCTTCTGTAGAAGGTTTGGCATTGTGTTTGGCTAGTAGTGCATAAAATTCAGCTTTAATTTCAAGGCTAAGATTGTCACTCATTTTGGGAAGGGACCAAAACCACGACAGGGAGCTACAAACTTAAGTTCCACAAAACTACACAGCCCTCGCTGTGTCGCCCTTCGCTTCCCTGGCTGGGTGAAAGGACAATCATCTGCCTGGGGGGCTCTGCTTAGTTGCTTCAAGTTGTCCCTTCCTTCCCAGACCACATACACACAACAACAACAAAACAACAGTGTCCCGCCTTTTGCACTAAGGGATCCTTTATGAATTTCCAAAGACAGTATGGGTGCCTTTTCAGCTGCAACCCTTCTGTCTAGACAGAAATCCTGTCCGTGACGCCAATTTTAATGACACGATCCGTTTCTTGCGGGGTGTCGTGATGGTTCTTTTCACCGATCCCAAAAGTGCAACAAAGGCAAACAACAAGGGACTATCAGTTAATCACAACAAATGCACCTTTAGTAGGGGCCAAAACAGTAAACGCGATAGTGGGGATCTGAAAGGAGATAAAAGGTTAGAGAGAGAAGAGGGCTATGGGAATAGCTACCAACACAGGCGAGATCCTCAGTGCTCCGGACGATGGGGATCCGTCTGTCGTGTCGGGGGAGTCTTCGAAGTTCTGGTCGACTCGGGCCTCCAATTCTAGTCCACAGAGGAGAGAGGGGGGGAACAAGTGTAATAATGAAAGTCCATTGTAATCGCCCCGAGGGAACGGGTGAGTCCACAGAAACCACCAAAGCAAGACGAATCCAATGAAGAATAAGTCCATTTGAATCACTGAAGGGAAACAGGTCATGTCATTAGTGGTCAGACCACCAATTTCCCCTCCTCCCTATAGCAGGGGTCTCAGTCTCAGTCCTTGGGAGGAGGGTTCTCATTCTTTCTTTGTCACAGTGGTAACGAGGCAGATGAGGGGTCTTCAATGAAGGACCGCGAGAGTCACCCCAAAAGTTCATTGGGCTTAAGAACGGAGATTAGAAGCAGGCCGCGCATCAGGCTGTCCCGTGCTGGCTCCATGTCAGGTCTTTGCCAAGTCCTTGCCAAGTCCTTGCCAAGTTCTTACCAGGCCTTGTTGGGAACAGCCAGCATGACGGTTCAGTGGTTCCACCTGTGCTGTGTCCTGTTCTAAGCCGGAACTACAGTGGGGGAAGGGATTCTTTCTTGTGGCAATCGGAAGGCAGAATGGAAAATGAGGGGCTTCTGACGGGCTCTTACAGCCTCTCATTCACACACATTCATCCCCCCTTTATTCGCCCTGTAATGGAAAGGATCTCCCAGTTGCCGAGCCGTGGGGGCTTTTAGCCACTCGGCACGAAGCTCGGATAGCTGGTACATCTGAGGGTCCACCAGAAGAACGGGAGGGACACTCGGGCTGCTGAAATCCTGCTCGTTGATTGAAGGGTCGCAGAAGGGGCAAACAGGGAGACAACGAAGCAGAAGGGAGGCAGATTCCGAGAGCCCCGAAGGGCGGGCTGAGGATTCTTTTACTGCGTAGGGGTAGGAAGGTTTAGCATTCGAGGGTACAATCGGGAGAAGGCTAAAGGGAGGGGAAATATAACATTAACCAGTGTTGAAAAGGGAAAGGAGTGTTCTTGGTGGAAGAACCAAAGGGAAAACGTGGAACAGAGAAGATTCTAGGCTAAGGGGCAGACTTGAACAATAACTGACAGGACAGGGGGAGGGTACAATTCTCTTACGAAAGGGGGTGGAGAACTCATACAACTGCTGTTTCCCATGGCAACCCTAGACTGCCTTCCCCAACCCCTCCTCCTGCACCAGTGACAGCTTTTAACACTGAAGGGCAGTGCTATTGTATAACAAACACTTAACTCTTAGCCCAGCCGGGCTCGCTGGCTACTTTTGCAAGCTTTTTACCAACTAGCGATGCTTGTAAGCGGTGCTTGTAACTCCTAGCTTGTACCACGCTCCCACTAGCTGCGCTATCAGCTAGCGGCGTTCAAAGCAGCTCCTCAAACCGCGGCTTGTGCCCGCGCGCCCGCTGCGCTATCAGCTGGGCTGCGCCTAAAGCACCTTTGCAAGCCCCGACTTAAGCCCCGCGCCGCGCTCCCCCAGCTCGCCAGAGACAGCCCGTGCCACGCATGCGCACCACCCGCTCTATCAGGTAGAGTGCGCACTACCCGCACGATCAGGTAGTGTGGGCTGAGAGCTGCCCTGCGCATGCGCTCTCTAGCACCGCCGCGCCGCCTCTCTGTATCTTAGCAAGGCCGCACCGCGCTTCACCGTTCCACTCACACATACACACACACGCACAAGCACGCACGTCCGGACGTAACAGACACACTACACTGCAATCGGGACACACACCACACACTGAAATCGCGATTTCGCCCTCCCCGAGCCGCGCTATCAGCTGGGGAGGTCCTCCCGCCGCCGGCCTCTCCCCCGATGGCGGTCTGCTTGCAAGCCCCTAGGCAAACCTGCGCGCAAAAACATCTTTTTGCGACTTATCAGTGCC
Source organism: Vidua macroura (assembly GCF_024509145.1). Taxonomy (NCBI): domain Eukaryota; kingdom Metazoa; phylum Chordata; class Aves; order Passeriformes; family Viduidae; genus Vidua; species Vidua macroura. The sequence continues at coordinate 1,521,859 of NC_071602.1, forward strand.
AACCGTAAGAAAATAAATTAACACATACCGCTTTCATCCGCTAGTCGACGGGCCGTGGTCTGCTCCCCGCAGTGTACAGCCGAGGCGCAGAGGCCCTCCGGGGAAAAGCCCCGTGGCGCCTGAGGGTGTCTGCTCCCAACCGGACCTGCGGGTGAGCAGAGCAGTCCCTTCGTGGTCGCCAACTGAAACGATACGCGGAAGGAATCAATAGACTCCATAACCTGGGGTAGTTATGAAGTGGGTATGTATGTCAGCGCCCGGCACAAGTGAGATAGCTCTCCAAAACCTGTGCCCCGAGCTTCAGTCTGACCCACACTTTTATTCTTAAAGACGTTCCATATGCAATACACTGCACAACTTTTTCATGCATATTCAACCCCTGGCCCCGCCTGTCCTCGCTTCTCATGCTAAGTAAGTCCACGGCCTTCTGGGCATACGTGGTTTGCTGTGGTGGTCGTACGGGGGTCTCTTGGTGGTCCTGAGGCTGAAGATTGTGGTCTTCCTCATGATTGAACTTTTGAACTTTTCCTCTCTGCGCGTGCGCTTTTGGTCCTTTGGTGCTTATCTGAGTACGTCTGTCAGTCTTGATAGGCTTGGAGACAGAGGAGCTTCTTTATCTGGGTTCTTTGCTTCTTCTGGTATTGTTCTTTATGCAAGAAGCTTCAGAAATTTGCATTTTCCTTTGCCCTTTGTATTAGGCAGAGGTTTCTTAAGCAAAAGGTTGAAAATTCAACACATAACTCTACAAGCTACATTAGAAATGCTTAATTCATTTTGTTAACCCAACTCTAAAAATCTATTTCACCTCGAGAGCTGTCACAGAGCAGAAAGCAGCTGAGATGCTGAAAAGCAGCAAAGCTGAACTGCCTGCCTCAGCTTCAGCAATGTGCAATTGACTGAAGGCGAAACACGAAGCAGCAGAGCAGCGGGCTTCTGTGCGCACTGAAGGCAATTGCAAGAATCCAGCAGCTGCCCCTTGCCAAGCACAGTCAGCTGCCTGTGTTCTTGCTTCTTGACCAACTCACAGTTGCCCTTCTTTTCAGCAGCTGCCACTGTGTTCTCTGCATCTCGGAGCCTCAGGGGAGCAACAAGAATTTCCAAGGAGGGATGCATGACGACTACGTCAAAACCCAGGAAAGTTGTCCTGGAACACCTTCCTTTGGCATGCCAGGAGTGAATTCAAGAGGCAGGAGAGCGGCAGCCACCGTCCTGGAGCTGTCTGCGAGCTTCGCACACAAGCCGGCTTCTTCGCGGCTTCGTTCTTCGCCTCTTGCAAGCTACCGCGATCTCCGGCTGCCGGAGGCCAAGAAGCGGCTACTTCGCGCACAGATGCCTGGAGCGGCAGCGGTGCGCTCCGAAGCGCCGCTTTTGCCGAAAGACGCCGGCAAGCGGCACTTGCTTTCGGCCAGCTGCGGAGCTGCGTATTCTGCCTCTCTAGTCGCCTACATCTTCGCGAAAAGCTTTTCCGCTCCAGTTCTCAAGGAGAAAGTGTCCCAGCACTGCTCACTTAGCCCGACCTTGCCAGGAAATGAGATTTGCTGCACATTCCAAGGACACTGCATTTTCCTGGGCAAGCTGCAGCCTGCTGGCAGATGGCCGTGCTCTCTGCCCACTCCTGCCCAGTTCTTGGTACTAGCGGGCACATTGCAGCCTGGCGAAGGCAAGAAACCTGGAGAGCTGTCACAGAGCAGAAGGGCAGCTGAGATGCTGAAAAGCAGCAAAGCTGAACAGCCTGCCTCAGCTTCAGCAGTGTGTAATCGACTGAAGGCGAAAAACCAAGCAGCAGAGCAGCGGGCTTCTGTGCGCACTGAAGGCAATTGCAAGAATCCAGCAGCTGCTCCTCGCCAAGCACAGTCAACTGCCTGTGTTCTTGCTTCTTGACCAACTCACAGTTGCCCTTCTTTTCAGCAGCTGCCACCGTGTTCTCTGCATCTCGGAGCCTCTGGGGAGCAGCAAGAATTTCCAAGGTGGGATGCATGACAACTATGTCAAAAGCCAGGAAAATTGTCCTAGAACATCTTCCACTCGCATGCCAAGAGTGAATTCAAGAGGCAGGAGAGCGGCAGCCACCGTCCTGCAGCAGCCTGCGAGCTTCGCACACAAGCCGGCTTCTTCGCGGCTTCGTTCTTCGCCTATGCAAGCTACCGCGATCTCCGGCTGCCGGAGGCCAAGAAGCAGCTACTTCGCGCACAGATGACTGGAGAGGCAGCGGTGCGCTCCGAAGCGCCGCTTTTGCCGAAAGACGCCGGGAAGCGGCACTTGCTTTCGGCCAGCTGCGGAGCTGCGTATTCTGCCTCTCTAGTCGCCTACATCTTAGCGCAAAGCTTTTCCGCTCCAGTTCTCAAGGAGAAAGTGTACCAGCACTGCTCACTTAGCCCGACCTTGCCAGGAAATGAGATTTGCTGCACATTCCAAGGACACTGCATTTTCCTGGGCAAGCTGCAACCTGCTGGCAGATGGCCGTGCTCTCTGCCCACTCCTGCCCAGTTCTTGGTACTAGCGGGCACGTTGCAGCCTGGCGAAGGCAAGAAACCTGGAGAGCTGTCACAGAGCAGAAGGGCAGCTGAGATGCTGAAAAGCAGCAAAGCTGAACTGCCTGCCTCAGCTTCAGCAGTGTGTAATTGACTGAAGGCGAAAAACCAAGCAGCAGAGCAGCGGGCTTCTGTGCGCACTGAAGACAATTGCAAGAATCCAGCAGCTGCTCCTTGCCAAGCACAGGCAGCTGCCTGTGTTCTTGCTTCTTGACCAACTCACAGTTGCCCTTCTTTTCAGCAGCTGCCACCGTGTTCTCTGCATCTCGGAGCCTCAGGGGAGCAACAAGAATTTCCAAGGTGGGATGCATGAAAACTAAAATATAAACTCAGGAAGTTTGTCCTGGAACACCTCCCATTGGCATGCCAAGAGTGAATTCAAGAGGCAGGAGAGCGGCAGCCACCGTTCTGCAGCTGTCTGCGAGCTTCGCACACAAGCCGGCTTCTTCGCGGCTTCGTTCTTAGCCTCTTGCAAGCTACCGCGATCTCCGGCTCCCGGAGGCCAAGAAGCGGCTACTTCGCGCACAGATCACTGGAGCGGCAGCGGTGCGCTCCGAAGCGCCGCTTTTGCCGAAAGACGCCGGCAAGCGGCACTTGCTTTCGGCCAGCTGCGGAGCTGCGTATTCTGCCTCTCTAGTCGCCTACATCTTCGCGAAAAGCTTTTCCGCTCCAGTTCTCAAGGAGAAAGTGTACCAGCACTGCTCACTTAGCCCGACCTTGCCAGGAAATGAGATTTGCTGCACATGCCAAGGACACTTCATTTTCCTGGGCAAGCTGCAACCTGCTGGCAGATGGCCGTGCTCTCTGCCCACTCCTGCCCAGTTCTTGGTACTAGCGGGCACGTTGCAGCCTGGCGAAGGCAAGAAACCTGGAGAGCTGTCACACAGCAGAAGGGCAGCTGAGATGCTGAAAAGCAGCAAAGCTGAACTGCCTGCCTCAGCTTCAGCAGTGTGTAATTGACTGAAGGCGAAAAACCAAGCAGCAGAGCAGCGGGCTTCTGTGCGCACTGAAGGCAATTGCAAGAATCCAGCAGCTGCTCCTCGCCAAGCACAGTCAACTGCCTGTGTTCTTGCTTCTTGACCAACTCACAGTTGCCCTTCTTTTCAGCAGCTGCCACCGTGTTCTCTGCATCTCGGAGCCTCAGGGGAGCAACAAGAATTTCCAAGGAGGGATGCATGAAAACTAAAATATAAACTCAGGAAGTTTGTCCTGGAACACCTCCCATTGGCATGCCAAGAGTGAATTCAAGAGGCAGGAGAGCGGCAGCCACCGTCCTGCAGCAGTCTGCGAGTTTCGCACACAAGCCGGCTTCTTCGCGGCTTCGTTCTTCGCCTCTTGCAAGCTACCGCGATCTCCGGCTGCCGGAGGCCAAGAAGCGGCTACTTCGCGCACAGATGACTGGAGCGGCAGCGGTGCGCTCCGAATCGCCGCTTTTGCCGAAAGACGCCGGGAAGCGGCACTTGCTTTCGGCCAGCTGCGGAGCTGCGTATTCTGCCTCTCTAGTCGCCTACATCTTAGCGAAAAGCTTTTCCGCTCCAGTTCTCAAGGAGAAAGTGTACCAGCACTGCTCACTTAGCCCGACCTTGCCAGGAAATGAGATTTGCTGCACATTCCAAGGACACTGCATTTTCCTGGGCAAGCTGCAACCTGCTGGCAGATGGCCGTGCTCTCTGCCCACTCCTGCCCAGTTCTTGGTACTAGCGGGCACGTTGCAGCCTGGCGAAGGCAAGAAACCTGGAGAGCTGTCACAGAGCAGAAGGGCAGAGGAGATGCTGAAAAGCAGCAAAGCTGAACTGCCTGCCTCAGCTTCAGCAGTGTGTAATTGACTGAAGGCGAAAAACCAAGCAGCAGAGCAGCGGGCTTCTGTGCGCACTGAAGGCAATTGCAAGAATCCAGCAGCTGCTCCTTGCCAAGCACAGGCAGCTGCCTGTGTTCTTGCTTCTTGACCAACTCACAGTTGCCCTTCTTTTCAGCAGCTGCCACCGTGTTCTCTGCATCTCGGAGCCTCAGGGGAGCAACAAGAATTTCCAAGGAGGGATGCATGAAAACTAAAATATAAACTCAGGAAGTTTGTCCTGGAACACCTCCCATTGGCATGCCAAGAGTGAATTCAAGTGGCAGGAGAGCGGCAGCCACCGTTCTGCAGCTGTCTGCGAGCTTCGCACACAAGCCGGCTTCTTCGCGGCTTCGTTCTTCGCCTCTTGCAAGCTACCGCGATCTCCGGCTCCCGGAGGCCAAGAAGCGGCTACTTCGCGCACAGATGACTGGAGCGGCAGCGGTGCGCTCCGAAGCGCCGCTTTTGCCGAAAGACGCCGGCAAGCGGCACTTGCTTTCGGCCAGCTGCGGAGCTGCGTATTCTGCCTCTCTAGTCGCCTACATCTTAGCGAAAAGCATTTCCGCTCCAGTTCTCAAGGAGAAACTGACCCAGCACTGCTCACTTAGCCCGACCTTGCCAGGAAATAAGATTTGCTGCACAATCCAAGGACACTGCATTTTCCTGGGCAAACTGCAACCTGCTGGCAGATGGCCGTGCTCTCTGCCCACTCCTGCCCAGTTCTTGGTACTAGCGGGCACGTTGCAGCCTGGCGAAGGGAAGAAACCTCTGAAACGATACGCGGAAGAAATAAATAGACTCCATAACCTGGGGTAGTTATGAAGTGGGTATGTATGTCAGCGCCCGGCACAAGTGAGATAGCTCTCCAAAACTTGTGCCCCGAGCCTCAGTCTGACCCACACTTTTATTCTTAAAGACGTTCCATATGCAATACACTGCACAACTTTTTCATGCATATTCAACCCCTGGCCCCGCCTGTCCTCGCTTCTCATGCTAAGTAAGTCCACGGCCTTCTGGGCATGCGTGGTTTGCTGTGGTGGTCGTACGGGGGTCTCTTGGTGGTCCTGAGGCTGAAGATTGTGGTCTTCCTCATGATTAAACTTTTGAACTTTTCCTCTCTGCGCGTGCGCTTTTGGTCCTTTGGTGCTTCTCTGAGTACGTCTGTCAGTCTTGATAGGCTTGGAGACAGAGGAGCTTCTTTATCTGGGTTCTTTGCTTCTTCTGGTATTGTTCTTTATGCAAGAAGCTTCAGAAATTTGCATTTTCCTATGCCCTTTGTACTAGGCAGAGGTTTCTTAAGTAAAGGTTGAAAATTCAACACATAACTCTACAAGCTAAATTAGAAATGCTTCATTCATTTTGTCAACCTAACTCTAAAAATCTCTGCTTCAGTCCCCCCTTTTCTTAAAATAGAGTAAATTCTCTTACTACAGGGGTCTTGATTTAAATTCTGATCTACTATCATGACCGTCCTCTTTCAGTAAGATTCTAGGAGTTCTAGAGAGTGATGTCAGACTGGCCATGTCTTTTAACATCCTCGAATTCTACATGAGTGTTAAAGTAGACATCATTAAACTTACAGTAACTAAAATTAATAGAATTATAATTGGGTGACATAAAGTCTTCTAAACAGTGTATTTCACTAGTTATGACTTCTGTTTATTAGCTAGTGATTGGTGCTGGATACACCAAGTTAAGAGACTTAACATACAGGAGGTTAGTGACATGTCTTGGGTAGACATTCTCTTTCGCACCCCATATGGTTTTTCATAAAGCAATTCAAAGTGGTTTAGCTTTTCTTTACTCTTGGGTTTGGTTCGGATCTGCAGTAGTGCTAATGGGAGGGATTGAGTCCATGACAAATTAGCTTCTTGTCCCAATTGTACAATTTGTTGTTTGATCAAATGGTTCATTTTTTTTTACCTGACCACTTGATTGTGGGTTATATGGGGTGTGAAGTTCTCAGTCTATGTTCAAGTATTGGCTAACTTGTTGCACGAATTTTACAATAAAATGTGGTCCTCTATTTGAGGAGATTGTGGCCAGGACTCTAAAGCGTGGTATGTTTTCTTGTACCGATACCTTAGTTACTTCTTGAGCTTTAGAAGTCCTGGTGGGGAATGCTTCTGGCCATCCTGAAAAGGTATCTGTTAGCACCAGGAAAAACTTATACCCCCCTTTTCTTGGCAATTCTGTACAATGAATCTGCCATTGCTGCTCCGGCCCATGACCCTTCCTCATCTGGCTAAGCTTTGGTTTGGGAGTATTTTTGGGGTTGGTCTGGAGGCAAAGGTCACATTGTCCAGTTGTAAATGTCTAGTTATGCTAGAGCATCAATACCCCAATGGTTTTCTGGTGTTCTTCCTTTATTAGGGACCATCATAAATAGGAGGGTAGAACTAATTTTCCTTCTATGGTGGCCCATCCCTCTTGGTTATAGTCTCCTTTTTGCTCATAGATTCATTTTTTTTCTAGTTTGTTGTATCTTGGCTTACCTTTAGGGGAAATGTGCCCGTCTTGCTGCTTCTTTTGCTTCCCTATCTGCCAGCTCGTTTCCTTCTTCCAATTCGGAGTTGATCTTCTGATGTGCCTTAATGTGCATGATCGCTACTTTCTCTGGCAACTGGACTGCTTCTAGAAGTCGCAGTACTTCTGATGCATCTTTAATATTTTTCCCTTGAGAGTTCAGCAGTCCTCTCTCTTTCTAAATGGCTCTGTGAGCATGCACTACTCCAAATGCATACTTCGAGTCCGTGTATATGCTTATTTCTTTCCCTCTTGCCAATTCTAGGGCCCGAGTTAGAGCAATTATCTCGGCCTTCTGTGCACAGGTATTTGTTGGCAGGGGCCCAGATGATATTACTTCCTTGCACGTTGGAACTGCCCAGCCGGCGTGCCGTTTTCCACTGATGATATAACTGCTTCCATCAGTAAACGAGACTTCTGCATTCTCAAGAGGGGTGTCCTTCGAGTCAGGGCAGCTGGAGTAGGTGGCTTCAATGGTCTCCAGGCAGTCATGTTCCACTGGTTCCCCTTGGTTTCTACTGAGGAAGGAGGCTGGATTGACAATGTTAGCCACTACTATCTCTACATCATCTTGCTCCGCTATGATAGCTTGGTATCTCAGGAGCCGTTGTGGGGAAAGCCAATGCCCACCTTTTACCTCTAGCACTGCAGACACTGTGTGAGACACTAGCACAGTTCTTTTCTGGCCTAGGGTGAATTTGTGTGCCTCTTGGATGTTCAGGACGACTGCTGCAACAGCTCTGAGGCACCCAGGCCACCCTTTAGCTGCTGTATCCAATTGCTTAGAGAAGTAAGCCACTGCTCTCCGATATGGGCCCAGGTCCTGTGCTAGTATTCCTAAGGCGATTCCTTGCTTCTCATGGGAGAATAAAAGGAAAGGCTTACTCACGTCCGGCAATCTCAGGGCTGGAGCTGACATGAGGGCTTTTTTCAGCTGGTTGAAAGCTTGCGTAGCTTCCTTTCTCTCTTGGATGTTCCTGCTTTCAGTTGCAATCAGTTCATAGAAGGGCTTAACAAACAGTCCATAGTTATAGATCCAAACCTGCACCACCCTGTCATCCTCAGGAAAGTTCGTAGTTCCTTCACAGTCTGAGGTTTTGGGCTCTGGCATATTGCCTCCTTCCGGCTTTGGCCCAAGGTACGTTGTCTAGCACTGACTTCCTAACCCAGATAAGTTACTTTCTGGTTTACTACTTGGGCTTTTTTCTTTGATACTCGGTACCCTTGGAGCCCCAAAAAGTTCAAGAGGCTTATCGTCCAGGCCGTGCATGCTTCCCTTGTCCGTGTGGCTATCAGGATGTCATCTACGTACTCTAGCAACTTCCCTTCCTCTGGAGGGGCTTCTCAGGTCTCTAATTCTTTTGCAAGTTGTTCTCCAAACAAAGTGGGTGAGTTTTTGAATCCTTGTGGGAGTCCATGTCAGTTGAGTTCTTCGCCCGCTCTTAGGATTTTCCCATTCAAATGCAAAAATTTTTCTGGCTTCGTGGATAGGAAGGCAAAAGAAGGCATCTTTTAAATCTAAAACGGTAAACCAAGTTAGCTCGGCTGTTAAGCAAGTTAATAACGTGTAGGGATTGGCCACCACAGGATACAGATCCTCAGTGACCTTGTTTATGGCCCGCAGATCCTGTACTAACCGGTATGACCCATCAGGTTTACCAACTGGTAGGATAGGGGTATTAACACTTACATAACATAAGTTGGAACAAGGTATTATAGACAATATCATGGTCATCAATGGAAGCAATATTTGATGGAACTTTTTCAGTTCTGAGGGTTCGTAACTTGTGTTTGTCGGTGACAGCAGGGAAGCACAGTGAGGCTGCTTAACAGGGCAGCATGCATACATATACTTTCCTTCGTCTACATTCACTTAACTTTATTTTACTTACTCTTACACATAACAAAACAACCACAACAACAAGGTACCTTTTCTTTTTCAACACACCTATTACACTTTTAGGTGTCCCTGGCTAGTCCCAGTGCTCTTGGATACCCCTCAATCTAGCTGTGTGGTTCCCAACTCTAGATCCTGTCAGACTTCTCTTCAAACTGGCAAAATTTTTACTCAATCTTGGCTGCTCTCAACAACCCAGCAAACTTAATTCTGGGTGCTCTTGGAATGTTAATCCCTCAATCCAGCAGGTTTGAATCAACCCTGGATGCTCTTGGAATATTAATCCCTCAATCCAGCAGGTTTGATCTTGGATGTTCTTGGGCATTCTTATCCCTCAATCCAGCAGAATTTTTAGGGGCCCCTCCTACACATTTTACCTTTTATTTTTCCCCAATAGATTATGCCCAGAAAACCCTCTTTTTACCTTTTAATTAATTTTTTTTTCTAATTAATTACATTTTACTCCCCCCCCCTCCTCCCCCCCCACTAAGGGGTCCCACTCTTTCTCTGAGACCCAGTCCCAGGGGAGGTTCTCTCACTCTCTTTATCACTCGCTTCGTCTCTTTACTGGCCGCTTTTCTGGCGAAAAAGACGGAAACGCAGCATGGGAGACTGCCGCTCTCGCTTAGCAGGTCTGGGGTAACCAGCCCGCCTCTGTCACGATCCGCTTCTTGCGGGGTGTCGTGATGGTTCTTTTCACCCATCCCAAAAGTGCAACAAAGGCAAACAACAAGGGACTATCAGTTAATCACAACAAATGCACCTTTAGTAGGGGCCAAAACAGTAAACGCGATAGTGGGGATCTGAAAGGAGATAAAAGGTTAGAGAGAGAAGAGGGCTATGGGAATAGCTACCAACACAGGCGAGATCCTCAGTGCTCCGGACGATGGGGATCCGTCTGTCGTGTCGGGGGAGTCTTCGAAGTTCTGGTCGACTCGGGCCTCCAATTCTAGTCCACAGAGGAGAGAGGGGGGGAACAAGTGTAATAATGAAAGTCCATTGTAATCGCCCCGAGGGAACGGGTGAGTCCACAGAAACCACCAAAGCAAGACGAATCCAATGAAGAATAAGTCCATTTGAATCATTGAAGGGAAACAGGTCATGTCATTAGTGGTCAGACCACCAATTTCCCCTCCTCCCTATAGCAGGGGTCTCAGTCTCAGTCCTTGGGAGGAGGGTTCTCATTCTTTCTTTGTCACAGTGGTAACGAGGCAGATGAGGGGTCTTCAATGAAGGACCGCGAGAGTCACCCCAAAAGTTCATTGGGCTTAAGAACGGAGATTAGAAGCAGGCCGCGCATCAGGCTGTCCCGTGCTGGCTCCATGTCAGGTCTTTGCCAAGTCCTTGCCAAGTTCTTACCAGGCCTTGTTGGGAACAGCCAGCATGACGGTTCAGTGGTTCCACCTGTGCTGTGTCCTGTTCTAAGCTGGAACTACAGTGGGGGAAGGGATTCTTTTTTGTGGCAATCGGAAGGCAGAATGGAAAATGAGGGGCTTCTGACGGGCTCTTACACCACCCCGTGACTGACGATTGCCCTCAAAAGATCTTCATCAGCAGGATTCCATGGTGTCGTCGTGGAGTCTTCAGGACTCGTCAAGTGTTGGCAGCACGTCCCAGGGAAAAGAGAAGAGGAAAAGGGAAAGAAAGAGAAAACAGGAAAACTAAAACAATCACAACATATTAGTAATCACAACAAATTATAATTAAACAATAAGCAAAATACAATTAGTAAATCAATAACAGTTATTTAAATAATAATCAATATTAATCAATTAAACAATAAATTGATCAAATAATAAACCAGTATCATCAATATTAAACAGTAAAGTAATAAACCTAGTATAATCGATATTACTCAGTACAATTTTATAAACAATAAACAAAAATAATTAAAACAGCGATTAGAACAAATCATAAAAGAAAATGATGTAAAACATATCTTCTAACCTTATCATCTTCTTGTGTCTACTGTCCTGGGAACATCTCTAGTGTAAAGGATGTCGGCCAAGTGGTGTGCATTAATTATAGATGTTAATTTTATTAATCGTTTCATCATTCTCCAATTTACAATAAGCAAGATTACTGATAAAACAAAACCAATCATAACTAAAATCAGAAGAACAACAATGGGATGACACAATTTGTTCAGGATACCGGTGGCGGTGGGTGACCACCCGAAAAGGGTATCCCACCACTTGTGCTCGGCATCACTTTTCACCCTTTCTACAACACGATGTATTTCTTGCACATGATGATGAACAGTTACCAGAGTTTTCTGTCCATTCCCCTTGATTTTTCCTCTATTAGATCTTGATGAAGTAACAATTGCTTTACCAGAGAAAGGTTCATCCCAATGGGAGTAGGCAGTAGCTTGTGAATCAACGTGAGATTGGATTCTAAAAGTTCATGTGAAGTAACTGGAGCTACAAAAGAAAAATCACATCCTGCAATTTTAGTAAAGTTGCAAGCACAAAAATTGGAATGATTTTTAGTAGCTACTACTGTACTTTCTATAAACACAGTATCCCAAGCGGTTCTGAAGCAGGCACACCCATTGTCTGTAGATACAAGGACTGTTTCAGAAGTCTCGTTAGGATGAATATCAAAATGACAGCTATTTTGTTCTGTCTCCAGACAAATATCTTGAGCTACAATTGCATTACCTTCACAGATAAACCCTAGTTGTTCTCAGATGGTACAGGACTCTAAATGGACAGGTTGCCATTTGTCATCAATTTGACGGGCCCATTCTCTATGTTCAGAAGGATAGAAAGTGGGTCCATCATGATTTAATCCTAGTGCAATGATAGGGAATATCAAATGCACCGAGGCATTTCTTATGGTCAACGCAAATGCTGTGGCTGTGTTTGTGTTAGGGTCATAGGTAAAATTCACTAAATTCCACCAGGATTGGAAATCTCTTTCAAAGTCAGTGGCACTGTCCCAGACTATTTTCCTCATTTCAGTAGGAAAAGTGCCTTCTTCACCTTCTCTTAGAATTGAGGCAGCAACTGACTGCATCCATCATTGAGCCTGGATACAGCTAAGAGCTAAGGAAACGTTGCTTTGTGTGGCATTAAGTGCATCAATGATCAATTTGCTATTATTTACATTTATCTTTTCCCAATTTGCTAGAATGTTTGATAGCAACCACTGATGTGTTCCCAAGGCTGATAAGGACGATTGCAGTGGTTGTTGTATTTTGGTTAAATCTTTAGTTGTGGAAGCCAATTTATTCATTCGTACTTCTGAATCAATACTATTTAGGATTCCCAATCCTGTTCCCACAAGACCAGTTATGTCTCTTGGCACGCGGTTTTTAGGAGGCTTCCACTGTCGCAGCCAGGTTGTCCAAGCCTGAAAAGAGGTCTGCAAAAAGGGTGAACAAGCTGGTTGTATTTCTGAGATATTGTTTTGCATCAGCAATTTGACTTGTTTAAGAGACCATAACAGATTAAACAATATCTGTTGTTGGCCAGTTTTCCTGATTCTATATGGTCCAATTTCAAAAATTTTCGGGCTAAATGTAACCAGTGGTTGGGTGGTAGGTGTCACAACATTAACATCAAGTCCTACTCCAGTATTTGAATCAATACTTTCAACTTAAAAAACAAAAACAAAAACAAAAACAAAAACAAAACAAAAAAAAAAGTGCTTCGGTATTTTTGGACCAAAACCAAACTACTTCTACAGTTTGTGTTCATGTGAAATTGTGCCAACAATCCTGTATGCTTGGCTGCGTACAAACCTTTTTGTGCTTCAAGAGATCCTTTCACTTTTTCTGCATGCTACCACAATTAGTTCAGACCACGGTCACTCAGCTGGTTTCTGGCCATGGGGTTGTGGTAGGATGCAGAAAAGTATTACCAGTTTTATCATGGATTAGGTGGTCTTCATGTCCCTCGGAGTTCTTCTGAAAAAGTCAACACAACAGGATTCTGCCGCCGAGAGGCAGAAAAGTTAGAATGATGGAATTATCCAGCATGTATTTGTCCAATGCTCTTTCCCTAGAGCACCAGAGGATTCCCATGCATATTTCTTCAGAGGGGGTTTTAGCACAAGTGCTACTAGTCCTATAGTAAGAGAGGTCCACCAGAACAGGTTGGCCAGGGTCATGAGCTGGATTATTAGGATCATTTGGTAGAGAGCATAGGAGTCAGTGTAGATGCAGACCAAAGAGGAATTCTGTGTTTCTCGTTGAAAAACACTCCAGACAGCTATCAGCTCCCCACTGTGTGTACTACCTTCTTTCTCCCTCTGTAATAATTTGCTCACCAGAGGAAAAGTGGAGGGCTTCTGCCCTAGATTTCCATCCTTTTCCTTCCCCTTTAGCAGAAGCATCAGTAAACCAAGAGTTTGCTGATTGTTCGGGGCAGAAAGGAGGGGTTACTTTGATTACAGAGGCAGGTTTGTCCAAGCTCTCCGTTTCTTGGATTGCTAAAGTTTTTACAGCTCCTTCTGTCATTGAGAAGAAGTTACAGTAATGTTCAACCTGAGCATACCACTTTCTCACTGAGGCCCTCTGGGCCACCCCGTCAGGAGGGGGAGTCCCACTAGTGACTGTCTTAATAACCTTGAAGGGGCCTCTCAATACAATTGGTTGTTTTCGTGCAATTTTTTCTACTTCTAGGAAAGCTAAGATAACCATCAACAATCCTTTTTCCCAGGTAGTGTATCTTTTCTCAGCATCTTTGGAACCACGGGAATCAAAACCAACAGGTCTTGTCGGAGCCTCAGGACCCCGCTGCCATATGTGTACTGACAGCCCTGAGGAGGCAAATCCCCATTCCACCTGGAAAGGATCTGTAGGATGGATAGGGCCCAGTGCTTGATGAGCTGTTGCTTCAAAAATCAGCAATTGCAATGCTGACTCCTGAGAAAGACTCCAATCCCATTTCACCCCTTTCCTCAACAAGTCATAAAGGGGAACAAATGGGTCGTTCCAGTGACTAGGAAATCTATCTGGTCTTTCTACAGGAGATACAGCTGCTATCGTTTTTGGAAGGAGAATTGCTGTAGGTTTGAGTGATTCTGGAAGCCCACAAATTCAAGGGGTCATTATCTTGGGCTTCACAGGTAATTGCATCAGGGATTCAAAGCCAGGAATTCATTTCTTTTGGTGAGTCATTTGCAGGCAAGCAGCTTTGTGCACATTTTCCAAGAGCTGGTCGGGGGTACTAATTCTAGCTATGGGATCTCCCCTTTCCAAGGGGCTTGTTCCCCCGGCCCAAAAAGCTGCACGCTGTGTCAGGGACCATGTGTCACCTTTCTCTCCTGTTGTTAAGAAGACACCATGTCCCCAATACCCACTGGCTTCCTGTTCAGTTAATTGAATTTGATCACCACCAGTGAGGGACACCCGGAAAACATATTCTGTTTCTGATTCATGTGGAGGCTGTCCGTATTCCCTTTTAAGCTTAGCTAGCTCGGTGGCAGTGTTTACTTGTGATGGTATGTGTTTGGTTGTGATGTGAGGTTCCAGATCATCATCACTGAGATAGTTCTACTCTGTTTTAATCAAGGGTCTCAAGTGATGGCAGCAATGTTCCCCACAATTACTTGCTGCTTCAAGTTCTTGATGAGGATAGATTTGTTTAATGTGAGGAGTTTCCTTCTCCTCAAGCTCTGTAGAGGAATCAGCATGATGTGATTTGTTAATATGTTCCTCTGTTAAGGCAGCTCGCAATGCATAGATCACATTTTTTGCTTCATAGAACTGTTTTTGCAAAATTTCAACTAGATTTTGAAGGGAGTCTATTATAGCATGTTCCTCACTTCTTCGCTCGAAGCCATTTTCTATAGCTGCCATAAGACAAGCTCCCAAAACTGAGCAGAAGATAGTTTTATTTTTGCCCAGTTTGAATTTTGTTTCATGTTGTAATGAACACACTCTATCAATAACATTTTCTAAGTTCAACCAATTACTCTGTGCCCATTTTTCTCCTTCTGTAGAAGGTTTGGCATTGTGTTTGGCTAGTAGTGCATAAAATTCAGCTTTAATTTCAAGGCTAAGATTGTCACTCATTTTGGGAAGGGACCAAAACCACGACAGGGAGCTACAAACTTAAGTTCCACAAAACTACACAGCCCTCGCTGTGTCGCCCTTCGCTTCCCTGGCTGGGTGAAAGGACAATCATCTGCCTGGGGGGCTCTGCTTAGTTGCTTCAAGTTGTCCCTTCCTTCCCAGACCACATACACACAACAACAACAAAACAACAGTGTCCCGCCTTTTGCACTAAGGGATCCTTTATGAATTTCCAAAGACAGTATGGGTGCCTTTTCAGCTGCAACCCTTCTGTCTAGACAGAAATCCTGTCCGTGACGCCAATTTTAATGACACGATCCGTTTCTTGCGGGGGTGTCGTGATGGTTCTTTTCACCGATCCCAAAAGTGCAACAAAGGCAAACAACAAGGGACTATCAGTTAATCACAACAAATGCACCTTTAGTAGGGGCCAAAACAGTAAACGCGATAGTGGGGATCTGAAAGGAGATAAAAGGTTAGAGAGAGAAGAGGGCTATGGGAATAGCTACCAACACAGGCGAGATCCTCAGTGCTCCGGACGATGGGGATCCGTCTGTCGTGTCGGGGGAGTCTTCGAAGTTCTGGTCGACTCGGGCCTCCAATTCTAGTCCACAGAGGAGAGAGGTGGGGAACAAGTGTAATAATGAAAGTCCATTGTAATCGCCCCGAGGGAACGGGTGAGTCCACAGAAACCACCAAAGCAAGACGAATCCAATGAAGAATAAGTCCATTTGAATCACTGAAGGGAAACAGGTCATGTCATTAGTGGTCAGACCACCAATTTCCCCTCCTCCCTATAGCAGGGGTCTCAGTCTCAGTCCTTGGGAGGAGGGTTCTCATTCTTTCTTTGTCACAGTGGTAACGAGGCAGATGAGGGGTCGTCAATGAAGGACCGCGAGAGTCACCCCAAAAGTTCATTGGGCTTAAGAACGGAGATTAGAAGCAGGCCGCGCATCAGGCTGTCCCGTGCGCTCCATGTCAGGTCTTTGCCAAGTCCTTGCCAAGTCCTTGCCAAGTTCTTACCAGGCCTTGTTGGGAACAGCCAGCATGACGGTTCAGTGGTTCCACCTGTGCTGTGTCCTGTTCTAAGCCGGAACTACAGTGGGGGAAGGGATTCTTTCTTGTGGCAATCGGAAGGCAGAATGGAAAATGAGGGGCTTCTGACGGGCTCTTACAGCCTCTCATTCACACACATTCATCCCCCCTTTATTCGCCCTGTAATGGAAAGGATCTCCCAGTTGCCGAGCCGTGGGGGCTTTTAGCCACTCGGCACGAAGCTCGGATAGCTGGTACATCTGAGGGTCCACCAGAAGAACGGGAGGGACACTCGGGCTGCTGAAATCCTGCTCGTTGATTGAAGGGTCGCAGAAGGGGCAAACAGGGAGACAACGAAGCAGAAGGGAGGCAGATTCCGAGAGCCCCGAAGGGCGGGCTGAGGATTCTTTTACTGCGTAGGGGTAGGAAGGTTTAGCATTCGAGGGTACAATCGGGAGAAGGCTAAAGGGAGGGGAAATATAACATTAACCAGTGTTGAAAAGGGAAAGGAGTGTTCTTGGTGGAAGAACCAAAGGGAAAACGTGGAACAGAGAAGATTCTAGGCTAAGGGGCAGACTTGAACAATAACTGACAGGACAGGGGGAGGGTACAATTCTCTTACGAAAGGGGGTGGAGAACTCATACAACTGCTGTTTCCCATGGCAACCCTAGACTGCCTTCCCCAACCCCTCCTCCTGCACCAGTGACAGCTTTTAACACTGAAGGGCAGTGCTATTGTATAACAAACACTTAACTCTTAGCCCAGCCGGGCTCGCTGGCTACTTTTGCAAGCTTTTTACCAACTAGCGATGCTTGTAAGCGGTGCTTGTAACTCCTAGCTTGTACCACGCTCCCACTAGCTGCGCTATCAGCTAGCGGCGTTCAAAGCAGCTCCTCAAACCGCGGCTTGTGCCCGCGCGCCCGCTGCGCTATCAGCTGGGCTGCGCCTAAAGCACCTTTGCAAGCCCCGACTTAAGCCCCGCGCCGCGCTCCCCCAGCTCGCCAGAGACAGCCCGTGCCACGCATGCGCACCACCCGCTCTATCAGGTAGAGTGCGCACTACCCGCACGATCAGGTAGTGTGGGCTGAGAGCTGCCCTGCGCATGCGCTCTCTAGCACCGCCGCGCCGCCTCTCTGTATCTTAGCAAGGCCGCACCGCGCTTCACCGTTCCACTCACACATACACACACACGCACAAGCACGCACGTCCGGACGTAACAGACACACTACACTGCAATCGGGACACACACCACACACTGAAATCGCGATTTCGCCCTCCCCGAGCCGCGCTATCAGCTGGGGAGGTCCTCCCGCCGCCGGCCTCTCCCCCGATGGCGGTCTGCTTGCAAGCCCCTAGGCAAACCTGCGCGCAAAAACATCTTTTTGCGACTTATCAGTGCCAACCGTAAGAAAATAAATTAACACATACCGCTTTCATCCGCTAGTCGACGGGCCGTGGTCTGCTCCCCGCAGTGTACAGCCGAGGCGCAGAGGCCCTCCGGGGAAAAGCCCCGTGGCGCCTGAGGGTGTCTGCTCCCAACCGGACCTGCGGGTGAGCAGAGCAGTCCCTTCGTGGTCGCCAACTGAAACGATACGCGGAAGGAATCAATAGACTCCATAACCTGGGGTAGTTATGAAGTGGGTATGTATGTCAGCGCCCGGCACAAGTGAGATAGCTCTCCAAAACCTGTGCCCCGAGCTTCAGTCTGACCCACACTTTTATTCTTAAAGACGTTCCATATGCAATACACTGCACAACTTTTTCATGCATATTCAACCCCTGGCCCCGCCTGTCCTCGCTTCTCATGCTAAGTAAGTCCACGGCCTTCTGGGCATACGTGGTTTGCTGTGGTGGTCGTACGGGGGTCTCTTGGTGGTCCTGAGGCTGAAGATTGTGGTCTTCCTCATGATTGAACTTTTGAACTTTTCCTCTCTGCGCGTGCGCTTTTGGTCCTTTGGTGCTTATCTGAGTACGTCTGTCAGTCTTGATAGGCTTGGAGACAGAGGAGCTTCTTTATCTGGGTTCTTTGCTTCTTCTGGTATTGTTCTTTATGCAAGAAGCTTCAGAAATTTGCATTTTCCTTTGCCCTTTGTATTAGGCAGAGGTTTCTTAAGCAAAAGGTTGAAAATTCAACACATAACTCTACAAGCTACATTAGAAATGCTTAATTCATTTTGTTAACCCAACTCTAAAAATCTATTTCACCTCGAGAGCTGTCACAGAGCAGAAAGCAGCTGAGATGCTGAAAAGCAGCAAAGCTGAACTGCCTGCCTCAGCTTCAGCAATGTGCAATTGACTGAAGGCGAAACACGAAGCAGCAGAGCAGCGGGCTTCTGTGCGCACTGAAGGCAATTGCAAGAATCCAGCAGCTGCCCCTTGCCAAGCACAGTCAGCTGCCTGTGTTCTTGCTTCTTGACCAACTCACAGTTGCCCTTCTTTTCAGCAGCTGCCACTGTGTTCTCTGCATCTCGGAGCCTCAGGGGAGCAACAAGAATTTCCAAGGAGGGATGCATGACGACTACGTCAAAACCCAGGAAAGTTGTCCTGGAACACCTTCCTTTGGCATGCCAGGAGTGAATTCAAGAGGCAGGAGAGCGGCAGCCACCGTCCTGGAGCTGTCTGCGAGCTTCGCACACAAGCCGGCTTCTTCGCGGCTTCGTTCTTCGCCTCTTGCAAGCTACCGCGATCTCCGGCTGCCGGAGGCCAAGAAGCGGCTACTTCGCGCACAGATGACTGGAGCGGCAGCGGTGCGCTCCGAAGCGCCGCTTTTGCCGAAAGACGCCGGCAAGCGGCACTTGCTTTCGGCCAGCTGCGGAGCTGCGTATTCTGCCTCTCTAGTCGCCTACATCTTCGCGAAAAGCTTTTCCGCTCCAGTTCTCAAGGAGAAAGTGTCCCAGCACTGCTCACTTAGCCCGACCTTGCCAGGAAATGAGATTTGCTGCACATTCCAAGGACACTGCATTTTCCTGGGCAAGCTGCAGCCTGCTGGCAGATGGCCGTGCTCTCTGCCCACTCCTGCCCAGTTCTTGGTACTAGCGGGCACATTGCAGCCTGGCGAAGGCAAGAAACCTGGAGAGCTGTCACAGAGCAGAAGGGCAGCTGAGATGCTGAAAAGCAGCAAAGCTGAACAGCCTGCCTCAGCTTCAGCAGAGTGTAATCGACTGAAGGCGAAAAACCAAGCAGCAGAGCAGCGGGCTTCTGTGCGCACTGAAGGCAATTGCAAGAATCCAGCAGCTGCTCCTCGCCAAGCACAGTCAACTGCCTAGGTTCTTGCTTCTTGACCAACTCACAGTTGCCCTTCTTTTCAGCAGCTGCCACCGTGTTCTCTGCATCTCGGAGCCTCAGGGGAGCAACAAGAATTTCCAAGGAGGGATGCATGAAAACTAAAATATAAACTCAGGAAGTTTGTCCTGGAACACCTCCCATTGGCATGCCAAGAGTGAATTCAAGAGGCAGGAGAGCGGCAGCCACCGTCCTGCAGCTGTCTGCGAGCTTCGCACACAAGCCGGCTTCTTCGCGGCTTCGTTCTTCGCCTCTTGCAAGCTACCGCGATCTCCGGCTCCCGGAGGCCAAGAAGCGGCTACTTCGCGCACAGATGACTGGAGCGGCAGCGGTGCGCTCCGAAGCGCCGCTTTTGCCGAAAGACGCCGGCAAGAGGCACTTGCTTTCGGCCAGCTGCGGAGCTGCGTATTCTGCCTCTCTAGTCGCCTACATCTTAGCGAAAAGCATTTCCGCTCCAGTTCTCAAGGAGAAAGTGACCCAACACTGCTCACTTAGCCCGACCTTGCCAGGAAATGAGATTTGCTGCACATTCCAAGGACACTGCATTTTCCTGGGCAAACTGCAACCTGCTGGCAGATGGCCGTGCTCTCTGCCCACTCCTGCCCAGTTCTTGGTACTAGCGGGCACGTTGCAGCCTGGCGAAGGCAAGAAACCTGGAGAGCTGTCACAGAGCAGAAGGGCAGCTGAGATGCTGAAAAGCAGCAAAGCTGAACTGCCTGCCTCAGCTTCAGCAGTGTGTAATTGACTGAAGGCGAAAAACCAAGCAGCAGAGCAGCGGGCTTCTGTGCGCACTGAATGCAATTGCAAGACTCCAGCAGCCTGTCCTTGCCAAGCACAGGCAGCTGCCTGTGTTCTTGCTTCTTGACCAACTCACAGTTGCCCTTCTTTTCAGCAGCTGCCACCGTGTTCTCTGCATCTCGGAGCCTCTGGGGAGCAGCAGGACTTTCCAAGGAGGTATGCATGACGACTATGTCAAAACCCAGGAAAGTTGTCCTGGAACACCTTCCATTGGCATGCCAAGAGTGAATTCAAGAGGCAGGAGAGCGGCAGCCACCGTTCTGCAGCTGTCTGCGAGCTTCGCACACAAGCCAGCTTCTTCGCGGCTTCGTTCTTCGCCTCTTGCAAGCTACCGCGATCTCCGGCTGCCGGAGGCCAAGAAGCCGCTACTTCGCGCACAGATCACTGGAGCGGCAGCGGTGCGCCCCGAAGCGCCGCTTTTGCCGAAAGACGCCGGGAAGCGGCGCTTGCTTTCGGCCAGCTGCGGAGCTCCGTATTCTGCCTCTCTAGTCGCCTACATCTTAGCCAAAAGCTTTTCCGCTCCAGTTCTCAAGGAGAAAGTGTACCAGCACTGCTCACTCAGCCCTACCTTGCCAGGAAATAAGATTTGCTGCACATGCCAAGGACACTGCATTTTCCTGGGCAAGCTGCAACTTGCTGGCAGATGGCCGTGCTCTCTGCCCACTCCTGCCCAGTTCTTGGTACTAGCGGGCACGTTGCAGCCTGGCGAAGGCAAGAAACCTGGAGAGCTGTCACAGAGCAGAAGGGCAGCTGAGATGCTGAAAAGCAGCAAAGCTGAACAGCCTGCCTCAGCTTCAGCAGTGTGCAATTGACTGAAGGCGAAAAACCAAGCAGCAGAGCAGCGGGCTTCTGTGCGCACTGAATGCAATTGCAAGACTCCAGCAGCCTGTCCTTGCCAAGCACAGGCAGCTGCCTGTGTTCTTGCTTCTTGACCAACTCACAGTTGCCCTTCTTTTCAGCAGCTGCCACCGTGTTCTCTGCATCTCGGAGCCTCTGGGGAGCAGCAGGACTTTCCAAGGAGGTATGCATGACGACTATGTCAAAACCCAGGAAAGTTGTCCTGGAACACCTTCCATTGGCATGCCAAGAGTGAATTCAAGAGGCAGGAGAGCGGCAGCCACCGTTCTGCAGCTGTCTGCGAGCTTCGCACACAAGCCAGCTTCTTCGCGGCTTCGTTCTTCGCCTCTTGCAAGCTACCGCGATCTCCGGCTGCCGGAGGCCAAGAAGCCGCTACTTCGCGCACAGATCACTGGAGCGGCAGCGGTGCGCTCCGAAGCGCCGCTTTTGCCGAAAGACGCCGGCAAGCGGCGCTTGCTTTCGGCCAGCTGCGGAGCTCCGTATTCTGCCTCTCTAGTCGCCTACATCTTAGCCAAAAGCTTTTCCGCTCCAGTTCTCAAGGAGAAAGTGTACCAGCACTGCTCACTCAGCCCTACCTTGCCAGGAAATAAGATTTGCTGCACATGCCAAGGACACTGCATTTTCCTGGGCAAGCTGCAACTTGCTGGCAGATGGCCGTGCTCTCTGCCCACTCCTGCCCAGTTCTTGGTACTAGCGGGCACGTTGCAGCCTGGCGAAGGCAAGAAACCTGGAGAGCTGTCACAGAGCAGAAGGGCAGCTGAGATGCTGAAAAGCAGCAAAGCTGAACTGCCTGCCTCAGCTTCAGCAGTGTGCAATTGACTGAAGGCGAAAAACCAAGCAGCAGAGCAGCGGGCTTCTGTGCGCACTGAAGGCAATTGCAAGAATCCAGCAGCTGCTCCTTGCCAAGCACAGGCAGCTGCCTGTGTTCTTGCTTCTTGACCAACTCACAGTTGCCCTTCTTTTCAGCAGCTGCCACCGTGTTCTCTGCATCTCGGAGCCTCAGGGGAGCAACAAGAATTTCCAAGGAGGGATGCATGAAAACTAAAATATAAACTCAGGAAGTTTGTCCTGGAACACCTCCCATTGGCATGCCAAGAGTGAATTCAAGAGGCAGGAGAGCGGCAGCCACCGTTCTGCAGCTGTCTGCGAGCTTCGCACACAAGCCGGCTTCTTCGCGGCTTCGTTCTTCGCCTCTTGCAAGCTACCGCGATCTCCGGCTCCCGGAGGCCAAGAAGCGGCTACTTCGCGCACAGATCACTGGAGCGGCAGCGGTGCGCTCCGAAGCGCCGCTTTTGCCGAAAGACGCCGGCAAGCGGCACTTGCTTTCGGCCAGCTGCGGAGCTGCGTATTCTGCCTCTCTAGTCGCCTACATCTTAGCGAAAAGCATTTCCGCTCCAGTTCTCAAGGAGAAAGTGACCCAGCACTGCTCACTTAGCCCGACCTTGCCAGGAAATAAGATTTGCTGCACATTCCAAGGACACTGCATTTTCCTGGGCAAACTGCAACCTGCTGGCAGATGGCCGTGCTCTCTGCCCACTCCTGCCCAGTTCTTGGTACTAGCGGGCACGTTGCAGCCTGGCGAAGGGAAGAAACCTCTGAAACGATACGCGGAAGAAATAAATAGACTCCATAACCTGGGGTAGTTATGAAGTGGGTATGTATGTCAGCGCCCGGCACAAGTGAGATAGCTCTCCAAAACTTGTGCCCCGAGCCTCAGTCTGACCCACACTTTTATTCTTAAAGACGTTCCATATGCAATACACTGCACAACTTTTTCATGCATATTCAACCCCTGGCCCCGCCTGTCCTCGCTTCTCATGCTAAGTAAGTCCACGGCCTTCTGGGCATGCGTGGTTTGCTGTGGTGGTCGTACGGGGGTCTCTTGGTGGTCCTGAGGCTGAAGATTGTGGTCTTCCTCATGATTAAACTTTTGAACTTTTCCTCTCTGCGCGTGCGCTTTTGGTCCTTTGGTGCTTCTCTGAGTACGTCTGTCAGTCTTGATAGGCTTGGAGACAGAGGAGCTTCTTTATCTGGGTTCTTTGCTTCTTCTGGTATTGTTCTTTATGCAAGAAGCTTCAGAAATTTGCATTTTCCTATGCCCTTTGTACTAGGCAGAGGTTTCTTAAGTAAAGGTTGAAAATTCAACACATAACTCTACAAGCTAAATTAGAAATGCTTCATTCATTTTGTCAACCTAACTCTAAAAATCTCTGCTTCAGTCCCCCCTTTTCTTAAAATAGAGTAAATTCTCTTACTACAGGGGTCTTGATTTAAATTCTGATCTACTATCATGACCGTCCTCTTTCAGTAAGATTCTAGGAGTTCTAGAGAGTGATGTCAGACTGGCCATGTCTTTTAACATCCTCGAATTCTACATGAGTGTTAAAGTAGACATCATTAAACTTACAGTAACTAAAATTAATAGAATTATAATTGGGTGACATAAAGTCTTCTAAACAGTGTATTTCACTAGTTATGACTTCTGTTTATTAGCTAGTGATTGGTGCTGGATACACCAAGTTAAGAGACTT
Organism: Vidua macroura; assembly: GCF_024509145.1. Lineage (NCBI taxonomy): Eukaryota > Metazoa > Chordata > Aves > Passeriformes > Viduidae > Vidua > Vidua macroura. The sequence goes on from NC_071602.1 coordinate 1,545,177, forward strand.
AACATACAGGAGGTTAGTGACATGTCTTGGCTAGACATTCTCTTTCGCACCCCATATGGTTTTTCATAAAGCAATTCAAAGTGGTTTAGCTTTTCTTTACTCTTGGGTTTGGTTCGGATCTGCAGTAGTGCTAATGGGAGGGATTGAGTCCATGACAAATTAGCTTCTTGTCCCAATTGTACAATTTGTTGTTTGATCAAATGGTTCATTTTTTTTTACCTGACCACTTGATTGTGGGTTATATGGGGTGTGAAGTTCTCAGTCTATGTTCAAGTATTGGCTAACTTGTTGCACGAATTTTACAATAAAATGTGGTCCTCTATTTGAGGAGATTGTGGCCAGGACTCTAAAGCGTGGTATGTTTTCTTGTACCGATACCTTAGTTACTTCTTGAGCTTTAGAAGTCCTGGTGGGGAATGCTTCTGGCCATCCTGAAAAGGTATCTGTTAGCACCAGGAAAAACTTATACCCCCCTTTTCTTGGCAATTCTGTACAATGAATCTGCCATTGCTGCTCCGGCCCATGACCCTTCCTCATCTGGCTAAGCTTTGGTTTGGGAGTATTTTTGGGGTTGGTCTGGAGGCAAAGGTCACATTGTCCAGTTGTAAATGTCTAGTTATGCTAGAGCATCAATACCCCAATGGTTTTCTGGTGTTCTTCCTTTATTAGGGACCATCATAAATAGGAGGGTAGAACTAATTTTCCTTCTATGGTGGCCCATCCCTCTTGGTTATAGTCTCCTTTTTGCTCATAGATTCATTTTTTTTCTAGTTTGTTGTATCTTGGCTTACCTTTAGGGGAAATGTGCCCGTCTTGCTGCTTCTTTTGCTTCCCTATCTGCCAGCTCGTTTCCTTCTTCCAATTCGGAGTTGATCTTCTGATGTGCCTTAATGTGCATGATCGCTACTTTCTCTGGCAACTGGACTGCTTCTAGAAGTCGCAGTACTTCTGATGCATCTTTAATATTTTTCCCTTGAGAGTTCAGCAGTCCTCTCTCTTTCTAAATGGCTCTGTGAGCATGCACTACTCCAAATGCATACTTCGAGTCCGTGTATATGCTTATTTCTTTCCCTCTTGCCAATTCTAGGGCCCGAGTTAGAGCAATTATCTCGGCCTTCTGTGCACAGGTATTTGTTGGCAGGGGCCCAGATGATATTACTTCCTTGCACGTTGGAACTGCCCAGCCGGCGTGCCGTTTTCCACTGATGATATAACTGCTTCCATCAGTAAACGAGACTTCTGCATTCTCAAGAGGGGTGTCCTTCGAGTCAGGGCAGCTGGAGTAGGTGGCTTCAATGGTCTCCAGGCAGTCATGTTCCACTGGTTCCCCTTGGTTTCTACTGAGGAAGGAGGCTGGATTGACAATGTTAGCCACTACTATCTCTACATCATCTTGCTCCGCTATGATAGCTTGGTATCTCAGGAGCCGTTGTGGGGAAAGCCAATGCCCACCTTTTACCTCTAGCACTGCAGACACTGTGTGAGACACTAGCACAGTTCTTTTCTGGCCTAGGGTGAATTTGTGTGCCTCTTGGATGTTCAGTACGACTGCTGCAACAGCTCTGAGGCACCCAGGCCACCCTTTAGCTGCTGTATCCAATTGCTTAGAGAAGTAAGCCACTGCTCTCCGATATGGGCCGAGGTCCTGTGCTAGTATTCCTAAGGCGATTCCTTGCTTCTCATGGGAGAATAAAAGGAAAGGCTTACTCATGTCTGGCAATCTCAGGGCTGGAGCTGACATGAGGGCTTTTTTCAGCTGGTTGAAAGCTTGCGTAGCTTCCTTTCTCTCTTGGATGTTCCTGCTTTCAGTTGCAATCAGTTCATAGAAGGGCTTAACAAACAGTCCATAGTTATAGATCCAAACCTGCACCACCCTGTCATCCTCAGGAAAGTTCGTAGTTCCTTCACAGTCTGAGGTTTTGGGCTCTGGCATATTGCCTCCTTCCGGCTTTGGCCCAAGGTACGTTGTCTAGCACTGACTTCCTAACCCAGATAAGTTACTTTCTGGTTTACTACTTGGGCTTTTTTCTTTGATACTCGGTACCCTTGGAGCCCCAAAAAGTTCAAGAGGCTTATCGTCCAGGCCGTGCATGCTTCCCTTGTCCGTGTGGCTATCAGGATGTCATCTACGTACTCTAGCAACTTCCCTTCCTCTGGAGGGGCTTCTCAGGTCTCTAATTCTTTTGCAAGTTGTTCTCCAAACAAAGTGGGTGAGTTTTTGAATCCTTGTGGGAGTCCATGTCAGTTGAGTTCTTCGCCCGCTCTTAGGATTTTCCCATTCAAATGCAAAAATTTTTCTGGCTTCGTGGATAGGAAGGCAAAAGAAGGCATCTTTTAAATCTAAAACGGTAAACCAAGTTAGCTCGGCTGTTAAGCAAGTTAATAACGTGTAGGGATTGGCCACCACAGGATACAGATCCTCAGTGACCTTGTTTATGGCCCGCAGATCCTGTACTAACCGGTATGACCCATCAGGTTTACCAACTGGTAGGATAGGGGTATTAACACTTACATAACATAAGTTGGAACAAGGTATTATAGACAATATCATGGTCATCAATGGAAGCAATATTTGATGGAACTTTTTCAGTTCTGAGGGTTCGTAACTTGTGTTTGTCGGTGACAGCAGGGAAGCACAGTGAGGCTGCTTAACAGGGCAGCATGCATACATATACTTTCCTTCGTCTACATTCACTTAACTTTATTTTACTTACTCTTACACATAACAAAACAACCACAACAACAAGGTACCTTTTCTTTTTCAACACACCTATTACACTTTTAGGTGTCCCTGGCTAGTCCCAGTGCTCTTGGATACCCCTCAATCTAGCTGTGTGGTTCCCAACTCTAGATCCTGTCAGACTTCTCTTCAAACTGGCAAAATTTTTACTCAATCTTGGGTGCTCTCAACAACCCAGCAAACTTAATTCTGGGTGCTCTTGGAATGTTAATCCCTCAATCCAGCAGGTTTGAATCAACCCTGGATGCTCTTGGAACATTAATCCCTCAATCCAGCAGGTTTGAATCAACCCTGGATGCTCTTGGAATATTAATCCCTCAATCCAGCAGGTTTGATCTTGGATGTTCTTGGGCATTCTTATCCCTCAATCCAGCAGAATTTTTAGGGGCCCCTCCTACACATTTTACCTTTTATTTTTCCCCAATAGATTATGCCCAGAAAACCCTCTTTTTACCTTTTAATTAATTTTTTTTTCTAATTAATTACATTTTACTCCCCCCCCCCCCTCCTCCCCCCCCACTAAGGGGTCCCACTCTTTCTCTGAGACCCAGTCCCAGGGGAGGTTCTCTCACTCTCTTTATCACTCGCTTCGTCTCTTTACTGGCCGCTTTTCTGGCGAAAAAGACGGAAACGCAGCATGGGAGACTGCCGCTCTCGCTTAGCAGGTCTGGGGTAACCAGCCCGCCTCTGTCACGATCCGCTTCTTGCGGGGTGTCGTGATGGTTCTTTTCACCCATCCCAAAAGTGCAACAAAGGCAAACAACAAGGGACTATCAGTTAATCACAACAAATGCACCTTTAGTAGGGGCCAAAACAGTAAACGCGATAGTGGGGATCTGAAAGGAGATAAAAGGTTAGAGAGAGAAGAGGGCTATGGGAATAGCTACCAACACAGGCGAGATCCTCAGTGCTCCGGACGATGGGGATCCGTCTGTCGTGTCAGGGGAGTCTTCGAAGTTCTGGTCGACTCGGGCCTCCAATTATAGTCCACAGAGGAGAGAGGGGGGGAACAAGTGTAATAATGAAAGTCCATTGTAATCGCCCTGAGGGAACGGGTGAGTCCACAGAAACCACCAAAGCAAGACGAATCCAATGAAGAATAAGTCCATTTGAATCATTGAAGGGAAACAGGTCATGTCATTAGTGGTCAGACCACCAATTTCCCCTCCTCCCTATAGCAGGGGTCTCAGTCTCAGTCCTTGGGAGGAGGGTTCTCATTCTTTCTTTGTCACAGTGGTAACGAGGCAGATGAGGGGTCTTCAATGAAGGACCGCGAGAGTCACCCCAAAAGTTCATTGGGCTTAAGAACGGAGATTAGAAGCAGGCCGCGCATCAGGCTGTCCCGTGCTGGCTCCATGTCAGGTCTTTGCCAAGTCCTTGCCAAGTTCTTACCAGGCCTTGTTGGGAACAGCCAGCATGACGGTTCAGTGGTTCCACCTGTGCTGTGTCCTGTTCTAAGCTGGAACTACAGTGGGGGAAGGGATTCTTTTTTGTGGCAATCGGAAGGCAGAATGGAAAATGAGGGGCTTCTGACGGGCTCTTACACCACCCCGTGACTGACGATTGCCCTCGAAAGATCTTCATCAGCAGGATTCCATGCTGTCGTCGTGGAGTCTTCAGGACTCGTCAAGTGTTGGCAGCACGTCCCAGGGAAAAGAGAAGAGGAAAAGGGAAAGAAAGAGAAAACAGGAAAACTAAAACAATCACAACATATTAGTAATCACAACAAATTATAATTAAACAATAAGCAAAATACAATTAGTAAATCAATAACAGTTATTTAAATAATAATCAATATTAATCAATTAAACAATAAATTGATCAAATAATAAACCAGTATCATCAATATTAAACAGTAAAGTAATAAACCTAGTATAATCGATATTACTCAGTACAATTTTATAAACAATAAACAAAAATAATTAAAACAGCGATTAGAACAAATCATAAAAGAAAATGATGTAAAACATATCTTCTAACCTTATCATCTTCTTGTGTCTACTGTCCTGGGAACATCTCTAGTGTAAAGGATGTCGGCCAAGTGGTGTGCATTAATTATAGATGTTAATTTTATTAATCGTTTCATCATTCTCCAATTTACAATAAGCAAGATTACTGATAAAACAAAACCAATCATAACTAAAATCAGAAGAACAACAATGGGATGACACAATTTGTTCAGGATACCGGTGGCGGTGGGTGACCACCCGAAAAGGGTATCCCACCACTTGTGCTCGGCATCACTTTTCACCCTTTCTACAACACGATGTATTTCTTGCACATGATGATGAACAGTTACCAGAGTTTTCTGTCCATTCCCCTTGATTTTTCCTCTATTAGATCTTGATGAAGTAACAATTGCTTTACCAGAGAAAGGTTCATCCCAATGGGAGTAGGCAGTAGCTTGTGAATCAACGTGAGATTGGATTCTAAAAGTTCATGTGAAGTAACTGGAGCTACAAAAGAAAAATCACATCCTGCAATTTTAGTAAAGTTGCAAGCACAAAAATTGGAATGATTTTTAGTAGCTACTACTGTACTTTCTATAAACACAGTATCCCAAGCGGTTCTGAAGCAGGCACACCCATTGTCTGTAGATACAAGGACTGTTTCAGAAGTCTCGTTAGGATGAATATCAAAATGACAGCTATTTTGTTCTGTCTCCAGACAAATATCTTGAGCTACAATTGCATTACCTTCACAGATAAACCCTAGTTGTTCTCAGATGGTACAGGACTCTAAATGGACAGGTTGCCATTTGTCATCAATTTGACGGGCCCATTCTCTATGTTCAGAAGGATAGAAAGTGGGTCCATCATGATTTAATCCTAGTGCAATGATAGGGAATATCAAATGCACCGAGGCATTTCTTATGGTCAACGCAAATGCTGTGGCTGTGTTTGTGTTAGGGTCATAGGTAAAATTCACTAAATTCCACCAGGATTGGAAATCTCTTTCAAAGTCAGTGGCACTGTCCCAGACTATTTTCCTCATTTCAGTAGGAAAAGTGCCTTCTTCACCTTCTCTTAGAATTGAGGCAGCAACTGACTGCATCCATCATTGAGCCTGGATACAGCTAAGAGCTAAGGAAACGTTGCTTTGTGTGGCATTAAGTGCATCAATGATCAATTTGCTATTATTTACATTTATCTTTTCCCAATTTGCTAGAATGTTTGATAGCAACCACTGATGTGTTCCCAAGGCTGATAAGGACGATTGCAGTGGTTGTTGTATTTTGGTTAAATCTTTAGTTGTGGAAGCCAATTTATTCATTCGTACTTCTGAATCAATACTATTTAGGATTCCCAATCCTGTTCCCACAAGACCAGTTATGTCTCTTGGCACGCGGTTTTTAGGAGGCTTCCACTGTCGCAGCCAGGTTGTCCAAGCCTGAAAAGAGGTCTGCAAAAAGGGTGAACAAGCTGGTTGTATTTCTGAGATATTGTTTTGCATCAGCAATTTGACTTGTTTAAGAGACCATAACAGATTAAACAATATCTGTTGTTGGCCAGTTTTCCTGATTCTATATGGTCCAATTTCAAAAATTTTCGGGCTAAATGTAACCAGTGGTTGGGTGGTAGGTGTCACAACATTAACATCAAGTCCTACTCCAGTATTTGAATCAATACTTTCAACTTAAAAAACAAAAACAAAAACAAAAACAAAAACAAAACAAAAAAAAAAGTGCTTCGGTATTTTTGGACCAAAACCAAACTACTTCTACAGTTTGTGTTCATGTGAAATTGTGCCAACAATCCTGTATGCTTGGCTGCGTACAAACCTTTTTGTGCTTCAAGAGATCCTTTCACTTTTTCTGCATGCTACCACAATTAGTTCAGACCACGGTCACTCAGCTGGTTTCTGGCCATGGGGTTGTGGTAGGATGCAGAAAAGTATTACCAGTTTTATCATGGATTAGGTGGTCTTCATGTCCCTCGGAGTTCTTCTGAAAAAGTCAACACAACAGGATTCTGCCGCCGAGAGGCAGAAAAGTTAGAATGATGGAATTATCCAGCATGTATTTGTCCAATGCTCTTTCCCTAGAGCACCAGAGGATTCCCATGCATATTTCTTCAGAGGGGGTTTTAGCACAAGTGCTACTAGTCCTATAGTAAGAGAGGTCCACCAGAACAGGTTGGCCAGGGTCATGAGCTGGATTATTAGGATCATTTGGTAGAGAGCATAGGAGTCAGTGTAGATGCAGACCAAAGAGGAATTCTGTGTTTCTCGTTGAAAAACACTCCAGACAGCTATCAGCTCCCCACTGTGTGTACTACCTTCTTTCTCCCTCTGTAATAATTTGCTCACCAGAGGAAAAGTGGAGGGCTTCTGCCCTAGATTTCCATCCTTTTCCTTCCCCTTTAGCAGAAGCATCAGTAAACCAAGAGTTTGCTGATTGTTCGGGGCAGAAAGGAGGGGTTACTTTGATTACAGAGGCAGGTTTGTCCAAGCTCTCCGTTTCTTGGATTGCTAAAGTTTTTACAGCTCCTTCTGTCATTGAGAAGAAGTTACAGTAATGTTCAACCTGAGCATACCACTTTCTCACTGAGGCCCTCTGGGCCACCCCGTCAGGAGGGGGAGTCCCACTAGTGACTGTCTTAATAACCTTGAAGGGGCCTCTCAATACAATTGGTTGTTTTCGTGCAATTTTTTCTACTTCTAGGAAAGCTAAGATAACCATCAACAATCCTTTTTCCCAGGTAGTGTATCTTTTCTCAGCATCTTTGGAACCACGGGAATCAAAACCAACAGGTCTTGTCGGAGCCTCAGGACCCCGCTGCCATATGTGTACTGACAGCCCTGAGGAGGCAAATCCCCATTCCACCTGGAAAGGATCTGTAGGATGGATAGGGCCCAGTGCTTGATGAGCTGTTGCTTCAAAAATCAGCAATTGCAATGCTGACTCCTGAGAAAGACTCCAATCCCATTTCACCCCTTTCCTCAACAAGTCATAAAGGGGAACAAATGGGTCGTTCCAGTGACTAGGAAATCTATCTGGTCTTTCTACAGGAGATACAGCTGCTATCGTTTTTGGAAGGAGAATTGCTGTAGGTTTGAGTGATTCTGGAAGCCCACAAATTCAAGGGGTCATTATCTTGGGCTTCACAGGTAATTGCATCAGGGATTCAAAGCCAGGAATTCATTTCTTTTGGTGAGTCATTTGCAGGCAAGCAGCTTTGTGCACATTTTCCAAGAGCTGGTCGGGGGTACTAATTCTAGCTATGGGATCTCCCCTTTCCAAGGGGCTTGTTCCCCCGGCCCAAAAAGCTGCACGCTGTGTCAGGGACCATGTGTCACCTTTCTCTCCTGTTGTTAAGAAGACACCATGTCCCCAATACCCACTGGCTTCCTGTTCAGTTAATTGAATTTGATCACCACCAGTGAGGGACACCCGGAAAACATATTCTGTTTCTGATTCATGTGGAGGCTGTCCGTATTCCCTTTTAAGCTTAGCTAGCTCGGTGGCAGTGTTTACTTGTGATGGTATGTGTTTGGTTGTGATGTGAGGTTCCAGATCATCATCACTGAGATAGTTCTACTCTGTTTTAATCAAGGGTCTCAAGTGATGGCAGCAATGTTCCCCACAATTACTTGCTGCTTCAAGTTCTTGATGAGGATAGATTTGTTTAATGTGAGGAGTTTCCTTCTCCTCAAGCTCTGTAGAGGAATCAGCATGATGTGATTTGTTAATATGTTCCTCTGTTAAGGCAGCTCGCAATGCATAGATCACATTTTTTGCTTCATAGAACTGTTTTTGCAAAATTTCAACTAGATTTTGAAGGGAGTCTATTATAGCATGTTCCTCACTTCTTCGCTCGAAGCCATTTTCTATAGCTGCCATAAGACAAGCTCCCAAAACTGAGCAGAAGATAGTTTTATTTTTGCCCAGTTTGAATTTTGTTTCATGTTGTAATGAACACACTCTATCAATAACATTTTCTAAGTTCAACCAATTACTCTGTGCCCATTTTTCTCCTTCTGTAGAAGGTTTGGCATTGTGTTTGGCTAGTAGTGCATAAAATTCAGCTTTAATTTCAAGGCTAAGATTGTCACTCATTTTGGGAAGGGACCAAAACCACGACAGGGAGCTACAAACTTAAGTTCCACAAAACTACACAGCCCTCGCTGTGTCGCCCTTCGCTTCCCTGGCTGGGTGAAAGGACAATCATCTGCCTGGGGGGCTCTGCTTAGTTGCTTCAAGTTGTCCCTTCCTTCCCAGACCACATACACACAACAACAACAAAACAACAGTGTCCCGCCTTTTGCACTAAGGGATCCTTTATGAATTTCCAAAGACAGTATGGGTGCCTTTTCAGCTGCAACCCTTCTGTCTAGACAGAAATCCTGTCCGTGACGCCAATTTTAATGACACGATCCGTTTCTTGCGGGGTGTCGTGATGGTTCTTTTCACCGATCCCAAAAGTGCAACAAAGGCAAACAACAAGGGACTATCAGTTAATCACAACAAATGCACCTTTAGTAGGGGCCAAAACAGTAAACGCGATAGTGGGGATCTGAAAGGAGATAAAAGGTTAGAGAGAGAAGAGGGCTATGGGAATAGCTACCAACACAGGCGAGATCCTCAGTGCTCCGGACGATGGGGATCCGTCTGTCGTGTCGGGGGAGTCTTCGAAGTTCTGGTCGACTCGGGCCTCCAATTCTAGTCCACAGAGGAGAGAGGGGGGGAACAAGTGTAATAATGAAAGTCCATTGTAATCGCCCCGAGGGAACGGGTGAGTCCACAGAAACCACCAAAGCAAGACGAATCCAATGAAGAATAAGTCCATTTGAATCACTGAAGGGAAACAGGTCATGTCATTAGTGGTCAGACCACCAATTTCCCCTCCTCCCTATAGCAGGGGTCTCAGTCTCAGTCCTTGGGAGGAGGGTTCTCATTCTTTCTTTGTCACAGTGGTAACGAGGCAGATGAGGGGTCTTCAATGAAGGACCGCGAGAGTCACCCCAAAAGTTCATTGGGCTTAAGAACGGAGATTAGAAGCAGGCCGCGCATCAGGCTGTCCCGTGCTGGCTCCATGTCAGGTCTTTGCCAAGTCCTTGCCAAGTCCTTGCCAAGTTCTTACCAGGCCTTGTTGGGAACAGCCAGCATGACGGTTCAGTGGTTCCACCTGTGCTGTGTCCTGTTCTAAGCCGGAACTACAGTGGGGGAAGGGATTCTTTCTTGTGGCAATCGGAAGGCAGAATGGAAAATGAGGGGCTTCTGACGGGCTCTTACAGCCTCTCATTCACACACATTCATCCCCCCTTTATTCGCCCTGTAATGGAAAGGATCTCCCAGTTGCCGAGCCGTGGGGGCTTTTAGCCACTCGGCACGAAGCTCGGATAGCTGGTACATCTGAGGGTCCACCAGAAGAACGGGAGGGACACTCGGGCTGCTGAAATCCTGCTCGTTGATTGAAGGGTCGCAGAAGGGGCAAACAGGGAGACAACGAAGCAGAAGGGAGGCAGATTCCGAGAGCCCCGAAGGGCGGGCTGAGGATTCTTTTACTGCGTAGGGGTAGGAAGGTTTAGCATTCGAGGGTACAATCGGGAGAAGGCTAAAGGGAGGGGAAATATAACATTAACCAGTGTTGAAAAGGGAAAGGAGTGTTCTTGGTGGAAGAACCAAAGGGAAAACGTGGAACAGAGAAGATTCTAGGCTAAGGGGCAGACTTGAACAATAACTGACAGGACAGGGGGAGGGTACAATTCTCTTACGAAAGGGGGTGGAGAACTCATACAACTGCTGTTTCCCATGGCAACCCTAGACTGCCTTCCCCAACCCCTCCTCCTGCACCAGTGACAGCTTTTAACACTGAAGGGCAGTGCTATTGTATAACAAACACTTAACTCTTAGCCCAGCCGGGCTCGCTGGCTACTTTTGCAAGCTTTTTACCAACTAGCGATGCTTGTAAGCGGTGCTTGTAACTCCTAGCTTGTACCACGCTCCCACTAGCTGCGCTATCAGCTAGCGGCGTTCAAAGCAGCTCCTCAAACCGCGGCTTGTGCCCGCGCGCCCGCTGCGCTATCAGCTGGGCTGCGCCTAAAGCACCTTTGCAAGCCCCGACTTAAGCCCCGCGCCGCGCTCCCCCAGCTCGCCAGAGACAGCCCGTGCCACGCATGCGCACCACCCGCTCTATCAGGTAGAGTGCGCACTACCCGCACGATCAGGTAGTGTGGGCTGAGAGCTGCCCTGCGCATGCGCTCTCTAGCACCGCCGCGCCGCCTCTCTGTATCTTAGCAAGGCCGCACCGCGCTTCACCGTTCCACTCACACATACACACACACGCACAAGCACGCACGTCCGGACGTAACAGACACACTACACTGCAATCGGGACACACACCACACACTGAAATCGCGATTTCGCCCTCCCCGAGCCGCGCTATCAGCTGGGGAGGTCCTCCCGCCGCCGGCCTCTCCCCCGATGGCGGTCTGCTTGCAAGCCCCTAGGCAAACCTGCGCGCAAAAACATCTTTTTGCGACTTATCAGTGCCAACCGTAAGAAAATAAATTAACACATACCGCTTTCATCCGCTAGTCGACGGGCCGTGGTCTGCTCCCCGCAGTGTACAGCCGAGGCGCAGAGGCCCTCCGGGGAAAAGCCCCGTGGCGCCTGAGGGTGTCTGCTCCCAACCGGACCTGCGGGTGAGCAGAGCAGTCCCTTCGTGGTCGCCAACTGAAACGATACGCGGAAGGAATCAATAGACTCCATAACCTGGGGTAGTTATGAAGTGGGTATGTATGTCAGCGCCCGGCACAAGTGAGATAGCTCTCCAAAACCTGTGCCCCGAGCTTCAGTCTGACCCACACTTTTATTCTTAAAGACGTTCCATATGCAATACACTGCACAACTTTTTCATGCATATTCAACCCCTGGCCCCGCCTGTCCTCGCTTCTCATGCTAAGTAAGTCCACGGCCTTCTGGGCATACGTGGTTTGCTGTGGTGGTCGTACGGGGGTCTCTTGGTGGTCCTGAGGCTGAAGATTGTGGTCTTCCTCATGATTGAACTTTTGAACTTTTCCTCTCTGCGCGTGCGCTTTTGGTCCTTTGGTGCTTATCTGAGTACGTCTGTCAGTCTTGATAGGCTTGGAGACAGAGGAGCTTCTTTATCTGGGTTCTTTGCTTCTTCTGGTATTGTTCTTTATGCAAGAAGCTTCAGAAATTTGCATTTTCCTTTGCCCTTTGTATTAGGCAGAGGTTTCTTAAGCAAAAGGTTGAAAATTCAACACATAACTCTACAAGCTACATTAGAAATGCTTAATTCATTTTGTTAACCCAACTCTAAAAATCTATTTCACCTCGAGAGCTGTCACAGAGCAGAAAGCAGCTGAGATGCTGAAAAGCAGCAAAGCTGAACTGCCTGCCTCAGCTTCAGCAATGTGCAATTGACTGAAGGCGAAACACGAAGCAGCAGAGCAGCGGGCTTCTGTGCGCACTGAAGGCAATTGCAAGAATCCAGCAGCTGCCCCTTGCCAAGCACAGTCAGCTGCCTGTGTTCTTGCTTCTTGACCAACTCACAGTTGCCCTTCTTTTCAGCAGCTGCCACTGTGTTCTCTGCATCTCGGAGCCTCAGGGGAGCAACAAGAATTTCCAAGGAGGGATGCATGACGACTACGTCAAAACCCAGGAAAGTTGTCCTGGAACACCTTCCTTTGGCATGCCAGGAGTGAATTCAAGAGGCAGGAGAGCGGCAGCCACCGTCCTGGAGCTGTCTGCGAGCTTCGCACACAAGCCGGCTTCTTCGCGGCTTCGTTCTTCGCCTCTTGCAAGCTACCGCGATCTCCGGCTGCCGGAGGCCAAGAAGCGGCTACTTCGCGCACAGATGACTGGAGCGGCAGCGGTGCGCTCCGAAGCGCCGCTTTTGCCGAAAGACGCCGGCAAGCGGCACTTGCTTTCGGCCAGCTGCGGAGCTGCGTATTCTGCCTCTCTAGTCGCCTACATCTTCGCGAAAAGCTTTTCCGCTCCAGTTCTCAAGGAGAAAGTGTCCCAGCACTGCTCACTTAGCCCGACCTTGCCAGGAAATGAGATTTGCTGCACATTCCAAGGACACTGCATTTTCCTGGGCAAGCTGCAGCCTGCTGGCAGATGGCCGTGCTCTCTGCCCACTCCTGCCCAGTTCTTGGTACTAGCGGGCACGTTGCAGCCTGGCGAAGGCAAGAAACCTGGAGAGCTGTCACAGAGCAGAAGGGCAGCTGAGATGCTGAAAAGCAGCAAAGCTGAACTGCCTGCCTCAGCTTCAGCAGTGTGTAATTGACTGAAGGCGAAAAACCAAGCAGCAGAGCAGCGGGCTTCTGTGCGCACTGAAGGCAATTGCAAGAATCCAGCAGCTGCTCCTTGCCAAGCACAGTCAGCTGCCTGTGTTCTTGCTTCTTGACCAACTCACAGTTGCCCTTCTTTTCAGCAGCTGCCACCGTGTTCTCTGCATCTCGGAGCCTCTGGGGACCAGCAAGAATTTCCAACGAGGGATGTAGCAGGACTACGTCAAAACCCAGGAAAATTGTCATGGAACACCTTCCACTCGCATGCCAAGAGTGAATTCAACCGCTGGAGAGCGGCAGCCACCGTCCTGCAGCTGTCTGCGAGTTTCGCACACAAGCCGGCTTCTTCGCGGCTTCGTTCTTCGCCTATGCAAGCTACCGCGATCTCCGGCTGCCGGAGGCCAAGAAGCAGCTACTTCGCGCACAGATGACTGGAGAGGCAGCGGTGCGCTCCGAAGCGCCGCTTTTGCCGAAAGACGCCGGCAAGCGGCACTTGCTTTCGGCCAGCTGCGGAGCTGCGTATTCTGCCTCTCTAGTCGCCTACATCTTAGCGAAAAGCTTTTCCGCTCCAGTTCTCAAGGAGAAAGTGTACCAGCACTGCTCACTTAGCCCGACCTTGCCAGGAAATGAGATTTGCTGCACATTCCAAGGACACTGCATTTTCCTGGGCAAGCTGCAACCTGCTGGCAGATGGCCGTGCTCTCTGCCCACTCCTGCCCAGTTCTTGGCACTAGCGGGCACATTGCAGCCTGGCGAAGGCAAGAAACCTGGAGAGCTGTCACAGAGCAGAAGGGCAGCTGAGATGCTGAAAAGCAGCAAAGCTGAACAGCCTGCCTCAGCTTCAGCAGTGTGTAATTGACTGAAGGCGAAAAACCAAGCAGCAGAGCAGCGGGCTTCTGTGCGCACTGAAGACAATTGCAAGAATCCAGCAGCTGCTCCTTGCCAAGCACAGGCAGCTGCCTGTGTTCTTGCTTCTTGACCAACTCACAGTTGCCCTTCTTTTCAGCAGCTGCCACCGTGTTCTCTGCATCTCGGAGCCTCAGGGGAGCAACAAGAATTTCCAAGGAGGGATGCATGAAAACTAAAATATAAACTCAGGAAGTTTGTCCTGGAACACCTCCCATTGGCATGCCAAGAGTGAATACAAGAGGCAGGAGAGCGGCAGCCACCGTCCTGCAGCAGCCTGCGAGTTTCGCACACAAGCCGGCTTCTTCGCGGCTTCGTTCTTCGCCTATGCAAGCTACCGCGATCTCCGGCTGCCGGAGGCCAAGAAGCGGCTACTTCGCGCACAGATGACTGGAGCGGCAGCGGTGCGCTCCGAAGCGCCGCTTTTGCTGAAAGACGCCGGGATGCGGCATTTGCTTTCGGCCAGCTGCGGAGCTGCGTATTCAGCCTCTCTAGTCGCCTACATCTTAGCGCAAAGCTTTTCCGCTCCAGTTCTCAAGGAGAAAGTGTACCAGCACTGCTCACTTAGCCCGACCTTGCCAGGAAATGAGATTTGCTGCACATTCCAAGGACACTGCATTTTCCTGGGCAAGCTGCAACCTGCTGACTGATGGCCGTGCTCTCTGCCCACTCCTGCCCAGTTCTTGGTACTAGCGGGCACGTTGCAGCCTGGCGAAGGCAAGAAACCTGGAGAGCTGTCACAGAGCAGAAGGGCAGCTGAGATGCTGAAAAGCAGCAAAGCTGAACAGCCTGCCTCAGCTTCAGCAGTGTGTAATTGACTGAAGGCGAAAAACCAAGCAGCAGAGCAGCGGGCTTCTGTGCGCACTGAAGACAATTGCAAGAATCCAGCAGCTGCTCCTTGCCAAGCACAGGCAGCTGCCTGTGTTCTTGCTTCTTGACCAACTCACAGTTGCCCTTCTTTTCAGCAGCTGCCACCGTGTTCTCTGCATCTCGGAGCCTCAGGGGAGCAACAAGAATTTCCAAGGAGGGATGCATGAAAACTAAAATATAAACTCAGTAAGTTTGTCCTGGAACACCTCCCATTGGCATGCCAAGAGTGAATTCAAGAGGCAGGAGAGCGGCAGCCACCGTCCTGCAGCAGCCTGCGAGTTTCGCACACAAGCCGGCTTCTTCGCGGCTTCGTTCTTCGCCTATGCAAGCTACCGCGATCTCCGGCTGCCGGAGGCCAAGAAGCGGCTACTTCGCGCACAGATGACTGGAGCGGCAGCGGTGCGCTCCGAAGCGCCGCTTTTGCTGAAAGACGCCGGGAAGCGGCATTTGCTTTCGGCCAGCTGCGGAGCTGCGTATTCAGCCTCTCTAGTCGCCTACATCTTAGCGAAAAGCTTTTCCGCTCCAGTTCTCAAGGAGAAAGTGTACCAGCACTGCTCACTTAGCCCGACCTTGCCAGGAAATGAGATTTGCTGCACATTCCAAGGACACTGCATTTTCCTGGGCAAGCTGCAACCTGCTGACAGATGGCCGTGCTCTCTGCCCACTCCTGCCCAGTTCTTGGTACTAGCGGGCACGTTGCAGCCTGGCGAAGGCAAGAAACCTGGAGAGCTGTCACAGAGCAGAAGGGCAGCTGAGATGCTGAAAAGCAGCAAAGCTGAACAGCCTGCCTCAGCTTCAGCAGTGTGTAATTGACTGAAGGCGAAAAACCAAGCAGCAGAGCAGCGGGCTTCTGTGCGCACTGAAGACAATTGCAAGAATCCAGCAGCTGCTCCTTGCCAAGCACAGGCAGCTGCCTGTGTTCTTGCTTCTTGACCAACTCACAGTTGCCCTTCTTTTCAGCAGCTGCCACCGTGTTCTCTGCATCTCGGAGCCTCAGGGGAGCAACAAGAATTTCCAAGGAGGGATGCATGAAAACTAAAATATAAACTCAGTAAGTTTGTCCTGGAACACCTCCCATTGGCATGCCAAGAGTGAATTCAAGAGGCAGGAGAGCGGCAGCCACCGTCCTGCAGCAGCCTGCGAGTTTCGCACACAAGCCGGCTTCTTCGCGGCTTCGTTCTTCGCCTATGCAAGCTACCGCGATCTCCGGCTGCCGGAGGCCAAGAAGCGGCTACTTCGCGCACAGATGACTGGAGCGGCAGCGGTGCGCTCCGAAGCGCCGCTTTTGCTGAAAGACGCCGGGAAGCGGCACTTGCTTTCGGCCAGCTGCGGAGCTGCGTATTCTGCCTCTCTAGTCGCCTACATCTTAGCGAAAAGCTTTTCCGCTCCAGTTCTCAAGGAGAAAGTGTACCAGCACTGCTCACTTAGCCCGACCTTGCCAGGAAATGAGATTTGCTGCACATTCCAAGGACACTGCATTTTCCTGGGCAAGCTGCAACCTGCTGACAGATGGCCGTGCTCTCTGCCCACTCCTGCCCAGTTCTTGGTACTAGCGGGCACGTTGCAGCCTGGCGAAGGCAAGAAACCTGGAGAGCTGTCACAGAGCAGAAGGGCAGCTGAGATGCTGAAAAGCAGCAAAGCTGAACTGCCTGCCTCAGCTTCAGCAGTGTGTAATTGACTGAAGGCGAAAAACCCAGCAGCAGAGCAGCGGGCTTCTGTGCGCACTGAAGACAATTGCAAGAATCCAGCAGCTGCTCCTTGCCAAGCACAGGCAGCTGCCTGTGTTCTTGCTTCTTGACCAACTCACAGTTGCCCTTCTTTTCAGCAGCTGCCACCGTGTTCTCTGCATCTCGGAGCCTCAGGGGAGCAACAAGAATTTCCAAGGAGGGATGCATGAAAACTAAAATATAAACTCAGTAAGTTTGTCCTGGAACACCTCCCATTGGCATGCCAAGAGTGAATACAAGAGGCAGGAGAGCGGCAGCCACCGTCCTGCAGCAGCCTGCGAGCTTCGCACACAAGACGGTTTCTTCGCGGCTTCGTTCTTCGCCTATGCAAGCTACCGCGATCTCCGGCTGCCGGAGGCCAAGAAGCGGCTACTTCGCGCACAGATGACTGGAGCGGCAGCGGTGCGCTCCGAAGCGCCGCTTTTGCCGAAAGACGCCGGGAAGCGGCATTTGCTTTCGGCCAGCTGCGGAGCTGCGTATTCAGCCTCTCTAGTCGCCTACATCTTAGCGAAAAGCTTTTCCGCTCCAGTTCTCAAGGAGAAAGTGTACCAGCACTGCTCACTTAGCCCGACCTTGCCAGGAAATGAGATTTGCTGCACATTCCAAGGACACTGCATTTTCCTGGGCAAGCTGCAACCTGCTGACAGATGGCCGTGCTCTCTGCCCACTCCTGCCCAGTTCTTGGTACTAGCGGGCACGTTGCAGCCTGGCGAAGGCAAGAAACCTGGAGAGCTGTCACAGAGCAGAAGGGCAGCTGAGATGCTGAAAAGCAGCAAAGCTGAACTGCCTGCCTCAGCTTCAGCAGTGTGTAATTGACTGAAGGCGAAAAACCCAGCAGCAGAGCAGCGGGCTTCTGTGCGCACTGAAGACAATTGCAAGAATCCAGCAGCTGCTCCTTGCCAAGCACAGGCAGCTGCCTGTGTTCTTGCTTCTTGACCAACTCACAGTTGCCCTTCTTTTCAGCAGCTGCCACCGTGTTCTCTGCATCTCGGAGCCTCAGGGGAGCAACAAGAATTTCCAAGGAGGGATGCATGAAAACTAAAATATAAACTCAGTAAGTTTGTCCTGGAACACCTCCCATTGGCATGCCAAGAGTGAATTCAAGAGGCAGGAGAGCGGCAGCCACCGTCCTGCAGTAGCCTGCGAGTTTCGCACACAAGCCGGCTTCTTCGCGGCTTCGTTCTTCGCCTATGCAAGCTACCGCGATCTCCGGCTGCCGGAGGCCAAGAAGTGGCTACTTCGCGCACAGATGACTGGAGCGGCAGCGGTGCGCTCCGAAGCGCCGCTTTTGCTGAAAGACGCCGGGAAGCGGCATTTGCTTTCGGCCAGCTGCGGAGCTGCGTATTCAGCCTCTCTAGTCGCCTACATCTTAGCGAAAAGCTTTTCCGCTCCAGTTCTCAAGGAGAAAGTGTACCAGCACTGCTCACTTAGCCCGACCTTGCCAGGAAATGAGATTTGCTGCACATTCCAAGGACACTGCATTTTCCTGGGCAAGCTGCAACCTGCTGACAGATGGCCGTGCTCTCTGCCCACTCCTGCCCAGTTCTTGGTACTAGCGGGCACGTTGCAGCCTGGCGAAGGCAAGAAACCTGGAGAGCTGTCACAGAGCAGAAGGGCAGCTGAGATGCTGAAAAGCAGCAAAGCTGAACAGCCTGCCTCAGCTTCAGCAGTGTGTAATTGACTGAAGGCGAAAAACCAAGCAGCAGAGCAGCGGGCTTCTGTGCGCACTGAAGACAATTGCAAGAATCCAGCAGCTGCTCCTTGCCAAGCACAGGCAGCTGCCTGTGTTCTTGCTTCTTGACCAACTCACAGTTGCCCTTCTTTTCAGCAGCTGCCACCGTGTTCTCTGCATCTCGGAGCCTCAGGGGAGCAACAAGAATTTCCAAGGACGGATGCATGAAAACTAAAATATAAACTCAGTAAGTTTGTCCTGGAACACCTCCCATTGGCATGCCAAGAGTGAATTCAAGAGGCAGGAGAGCGGCAGCCACCGTCCTGCAGCAGCCTGCGAGTTTCGCACACAAGCCGGCTTCTTCGCGGCTTCGTTCTTCGCCTATGCAAGCTACCGCGATCTCCGGCTGCCGGAGGCCAAGAAGCAGCTACTTCGCGCACAGATGACTGGAGCGGCAGCGGTGCGCTCCGAAGCGCCGCTTTTGCTGAAAGACGCCGGGAAGCGGCACTTGCTTTCGGCCAGCTGCGGAGCTGCGTATTCTGCCTCTCTAGTCGCCTACATCTTAGCGAAAAGCTTTTCCGCTCCAGTTCTCAAGGAGAAAGTGTACCAGCACTGCTCACTTAGCCCGACCTTGCCAGGAAATGAGATTTGCTGCACATTCCAAGGACACTGCATTTTCCTGGGCAAGCTGCAACCTGCTGACTGATGGCCGTGCTCTCTGCCCACTCCTGCCCAGTTCTTGGTACTAGCGGGCACGTTGCAGCCTGGCGAAGGCAAGAAACCTGGAGAGCTGTCACAGAGCAGAAGGGCAGCTGAGATGCTGAAAAGCAGCAAAGCTGAACAGCCTGCCTCAGCTTCAGCAGTGTGTAATTGACTGAAGGCGAAAAACCAAGCAGCAGAGCAGCGGGCTTCTGTGCGCACTGAAGACAATTGCAAGAATCCAGCAGCTGCTCCTTGCCAAGCACAGGCAGCTGCCTGTGTTCTTGCTTCTTGACCAACTCACAGTTGCCCTTCTTTTCAGCAGCTGCCACCGTGTTCTCTGCATCTCGGAGCCTCAGGGGAGCAACAAGAATTTCCAAGGAGGGATGCATGAAAACTAAAATATAAACTCAGGAAGTTTGTCCTGGAACACCTCCCATTGGCATGCCAAGAGTGAATTCAAGAGGCAGGAGAGCGGCAGCCACCGTCCTGCAGCAGCCTGCGAGTTTCGCACACAAGCCGGCTTCTTCGCGGCTTCGTTCTTCGCCTATGCAAGCTACCGCGATCTCCGGCTCCCGGAGGCCAAGAAGCGGCTACTTCGCGCACAGATGACTGGAGCGGCAGCGGTGCGCTCCGAAGCGCCGCTTTTGCTGAAAGACGCCGGGATGCGGCATTTGCTTTCGGCCAGCTGCGGAGCTGCGTATTCAGCCTCTCTAGTCGCCTACATCTTAGCGAAAAGCTTTTCCGCTCCAGTTCTCAAGGAGAAAGTGTACCAGCACTGCTCACTTAGCCCGACCTTGCCAGGAAATGAGATTTGCTGCACATTCCAAGGACACTGCATTTTCCTGGGCAAGCTGCAACCTGCTGACTGATGGCCGTGCTCTCTGCCCACTCCTGCCCAGTTCTTGGTACTAGCGGGCACGTTGCAGCCTGGCGAAGGCAAGAAACCTGGAGAGCTGTCACAGAGCAGAAGGGCAGCTGAGATGCTGAAAAGCAGCAAAGCTGAACAGCCTGCCTCAGCTTCAGCAGTGTGTAATTGACTGAAGGCGAAAAACCAAGCAGCAGAGCAGCGGGCTTCTGTGCGCACTGAAGACAATTGCAAGAATCCAGCAGCTGCTCCTTGCCAAGCACAGGCAGCTGCCTGTGTTCTTGCTTCTTGACCAACTCACAGTTGCCCTTCTTTTCAGCAGCTGCCACCGTGTTCTCTGCATCTCGGAGCCTCAGGGGAGCAACAAGAATTTCCAAGGAGGGATGCATGAAAACTAAAATATAAACTCAGGAAGTTTGTCCTGGAACACCTCCCATTGGCATGCCAAGAGTGAATTCAAGAGGCAGGAGAGCGGCAGCCACCGTCCTGCAGCAGCCTGCGAGTTTCGCACACAAGCCGGCTTCTTCGCGGCTTCGTTCTTCGCCTATGCAAGCTACCGCGATCTCCGGCTGCCGGAGGCCAAGAAGCGGCTACTTCGCGCACAGATGACTGGAGCGGCAGCGGTGCGCTCCGAAGCGCCGCTTTTGCTGAAAGACGCCGGGATGCGGCATTTGCTTTCGGCCAGCTGCGGAGCTGCGTATTCAGCCTCTCTAGTCGCCTACATCTTAGCGAAAAGCTTTTCCGCTCCAGTTCTCAAGGAGAAAGTGACCAAGCACTGCTCACTTAGCCCGACCTTGCCAGGAAATGAGATTTGCTGCACATTCCAAGGACACTGCATTTTCCTGGGCAAGCTGCAACCTGCTGACTGATGGCCGTGCTCTCTGCCCACTCCTGCCCAGTTCTTGGTACTAGCGGGCACGTTGCAGCCTGGCGAAGGCAAGAAACCTGGAGAGCTGTCACAGAGCAGAAGGGCAGCTGAGATGCTGAAAAGCAGCAAAGCTGAACAGCCTGCCTCAGCTTCAGCAGTGTGTAATTGACTGAAGGCGAAAAACCAAGCAGCAGAGCAGCGGGCTTCTGTGCGCACTGAAGACAATTGCAAGAATCCAGCAGCTGCTCCTTGCCAAGCACAGGCAGCTGCCTGTGTTCTTGCTTCTTGACCAACTCACAGTTGCCCTTCTTTTCAGCAGCTGCCACCGTGTTCTCTGCATCTCGGAGCCTCAGGGGAGCAACAAGAATTTCCAAGGAGGGATGCATGAAAACTAAAATATAAACTCAGTAAGTTTGTCCTGGAACACCTCCCATTGGCATGCCAAGAGTGAGTTCAAGAGGCAGGAGAGCGGCAGCCACCGTCCTGCAGCAGCCTGCGAGTTTCGCACACAAGCCGGCTTCTTCGCGGCTTCGTTCTTCGCCTATGCAAGCTACCGCGATCTCCGGCTGCCGGAGGCCAAGAAGCGGCTACTTCGCGCACAGATGACTGGAGCGGCAGCGGTGCGCTCCGAAGCGCCGCTTTTGCTGAAAGACGCCGGGAAGCGGCACTTGCTTTCGGCCAGCTGCGGAGCTGCGTATTCTGCCTCTCTAGTCGCCTACATCTTAGCGAAAAGCTTTTCCGCTCCAGTTCTCAAGGAGAAAGTGTACCAGCACTGCTCACTTAGCCCGACCTTGCCAGGAAATGAGATTTGCTGCACATTCCAAGGACACTGCATTTTCCTGGGCAAGCTGCAACCTGCTGACAGATGGCCGTGCTCTCTGCCCACTCCTGCCCAGTTCTTGGTACTAGCGGGCACGTTGCAGCCTGGCGAAGGCAAGAAACCTGGAGAGCTGTCACAGAGCAGAAGGGCAGCTGAGATGCTGAAAAGCAGCAAAGCTGAACAGCCTGCCTCAGCTTCAGCAGTGTGTAATTGACTGAAGGCGAAAAACCAAGCAGCAGAGCAGCGGGCTTCTGTGCGCACTGAAGACAATTGCAAGAATCCAGCAGCTGCTCCTTGCCAAGCACAGGCAGCTGCCTGTGTTCTTGCTTCTTGACCAACTCACAGTTGCCCTTCTTTTCAGCAGCTGCCACCGTGTTCTCTGCATCTCGGAGCCTCAGGGGAGCAACAAGAATTTCCAAGGAGGGATGCATGAAAACTAAAATATAAACTCAGGAAGTTTGTCCTGGAACACCTCCCATTGGCATGCCAAGAGTGAATTCAAGAGGCAGGAGAGCGGCAGCCACCGTCCTGCAGCAGCCTGCGAGTTTCGCACACAAGCCGGCTTCTTCGCGGCTTCGTTCTTCGCCTATGCAAGCTACCGCGATCTCCGGCTCCCGGAGGCCAAGAAGCGGCTACTTCGCGCACAGATGACTGGAGCGGCAGCGGTGCGCTCCGAAGCGCCGCTTTTGCTGAAAGACGCCGGGATGCGGCATTTGCTTTCGGCCAGCTGCGGAGCTGCGTATTCAGCCTCTCTAGTCGCCTACATCTTAGCGAAAAGCTTTTCCGCTCCAGTTCTCAAGGAGAAAGTGTACCAGCACTGCTCACTTAGCCCGACCTTGCCAGGAAATGAGATTTGCTGCACATTCCAAGGACACTGCATTTTCCTGGGCAAGCTGCAACCTGCTGACTGATGGCCGTGCTCTCTGCCCACTCCTGCCCAGTTCTTGGTACTAGCGGGCACGTTGCAGCCTGGCGAAGGCAAGAAACCTGGAGAGCTGTCACAGAGCAGAAGGGCAGCTGAGATGCTGAAAAGCAGCAAAGCTGAACAGCCTGCCTCAGCTTCAGCAGTGTGTAATTGACTGAAGGCGAAAAACCAAGCAGCAGAGCAGCGGGCTTCTGTGCGCACTGAAGACAATTGCAAGAATCCAGCAGCTGCTCCTTGCCAAGCACAGGCAGCTGCCTGTGTTCTTGCTTCTTGACCAACTCACAGTTGCCCTTCTTTTCAGCAGCTGCCACCGTGTTCTCTGCATCTCGGAGCCTCAGGGGAGCAACAAGAATTTCCAAGGAGGGATGCATGAAAACTAAAATATAAACTCAGGAAGTTTGTCCTGGAACACCTCCCATTGGCATGCCAAGAGTGAATTCAAGAGGCAGGAGAGCGGCAGCCACCGTCCTGCAGCAGCCTGCGAGTTTCGCACACAAGCCGGCTTCTTCGCGGCTTCGTTCTTCGCCTATGCAAGCTACCGCGATCTCCGGCTGCCGGAGGCCAAGAAGCGGCTACTTCGCGCACAGATGACTGGAGCGGCAGCGGTGCGCTCCGAAGCGCCGCTTTTGCTGAAAGACGCCGGGATGCGGCATTTGCTTTCGGCCAGCTGCGGAGCTGCGTATTCAGCCTCTCTAGTCGCCTACATCTTAGCGAAAAGCTTTTCCGCTCCAGTTCTCAAGGAGAAAGTGACCAAGCACTGCTCACTTAGCCCGACCTTGCCAGGAAATGAGATTTGCTGCACATTCCAAGGACACTGCATTTTCCTGGGCAAGCTGCAACCTGCTGACTGATGGCCGTGCTCTCTGCCCACTCCTGCCCAGTTCTTGGTACTAGCGGGCACGTTGCAGCCTGGCGAAGGCAAGAAACCTGGAGAGCTGTCACAGAGCAGAAGGGCAGCTGAGATGCTGAAAAGCAGCAAAGCTGAACAGCCTGCCTCAGCTTCAGCAGTGTGTAATTGACTGAAGGCGAAAAACCAAGCAGCAGAGCAGCGGGCTTCTGTGCGCACTGAAGACAATTGCAAGAATCCAGCAGCTGCTCCTTGCCAAGCACAGGCAGCTGCCTGTGTTCTTGCTTCTTGACCAACTCACAGTTGCCCTTCTTTTCAGCAGCTGCCACCGTGTTCTCTGCATCTCGGAGCCTCAGGGGAGCAACAAGAATTTCCAAGGAGGGATGCATGAAAACTAAAATATAAACTCAGTAAGTTTGTCCTGGAACACCTCCCATTGGCATGCCAAGAGTGAGTTCAAGAGGCAGGAGAGCGGCAGCCACCGTCCTGCAGCAGCCTGCGAGTTTCGCACACAAGCCGGCTTCTTCGCGGCTTCGTTCTTCGCCTATGCAAGCTACCGCGATCTCCGGCTGCCGGAGGCCAAGAAGCGGCTACTTCGCGCACAGATGACTGGAGCGGCAGCGGTGCGCTCCGAAGCGCCGCTTTTGCTGAAAGACGCCGGGAAGCGGCACTTGCTTTCGGCCAGCTGCGGAGCTGCGTATTCTGCCTCTCTAGTCGCCTACATCTTAGCGAAAAGCTTTTCCGCTCCAGTTCTCAAGGAGAAAGTGTACCAGCACTGCTCACTTAGCCCGACCTTGCCAGGAAATGAGATTTGCTGCACATTCCAAGGACACTGCATTTTCCTGGGCAAGCTGCAACCTGCTGACAGATGGCCGTGCTCTCTGCCCACTCCTGCCCAGTTCTTGGTACTAGCGGGCACGTTGCAGCCTGGCGAAGGCAAGAAACCTGGAGAGCTGTCACAGAGCAGAAGGGCAGCTGAGATGCTGAAAAGCAGCAAAGCTGAACAGCCTGCCTCAGCTTCAGCAGTGTGTAATTGACTGAAGGCGAAAAACCAAGCAGCAGAGCAGCGGGCTTCTGTGCGCACTGAAGACAATTGCAAGAATCCAGCAGCTGCTCCTTGCCAAGCACAGGCAGCTGCCTGTGTTCTTGCTTCTTGACCAACTCACAGTTGCCCTTCTTTTCAGCAGCTGCCACCGTGTTCTCTGCATCTCGGAGCCTCAGGGGAGCAACAAGAATTTCCAAGGAGGGATGCATGAAAACTAAAATATAAACTCAGGAAGTTTGTCCTGGAACACCTCCCATTGGCATGCCAAGAGTGAATTCAAGAGGCAGGAGAGCGGCAGCCACCGTCCTGCAGCAGCCTGCGAGTTTCGCACACAAGCCGGCTTCTTCGCGGCTTCGTTCTTCGCCTATGCAAGCTACCGCGATCTCCGGCTCCCGGAGGCCAAGAAGCGGCTACTTCGCGCACAGATGACTGGAGCGGCAGCGGTGCGCTCCGAAGCGCCGCTTTTGCTGAAAGACGCCGGGATGCGGCATTTGCTTTCGGCCAGCTGCGGAGCTGCGTATTCAGCCTCTCTAGTCGCCTACATCTTAGCGAAAAGCTTTTCCGCTCCAGTTCTCAAGGAGAAAGTGTACCAGCACTGCTCACTTAGCCCGACCTTGCCAGGAAATGAGATTTGCTGCACATTCCAAGGACACTGCATTTTCCTGGGCAAGCTGCAACCTGCTGACTGATGGCCGTGCTCTCTGCCCACTCCTGCCCAGTTCTTGGTACTAGCGGGCACGTTGCAGCCTGGCGAAGGCAAGAAACCTGGAGAGCTGTCACAGAGCAGAAGGGCAGCTGAGATGCTGAAAAGCAGCAAAGCTGAACAGCCTGCCTCAGCTTCAGCAGTGTGTAATTGACTGAAGGCGAAAAACCAAGCAGCAGAGCAGCGGGCTTCTGTGCGCACTGAAGACAATTGCAAGAATCCAGCAGCTGCTCCTTGCCAAGCACAGGCAGCTGCCTGTGTTCTTGCTTCTTGACCAACTCACAGTTGCCCTTCTTTTCAGCAGCTGCCACCGTGTTCTCTGCATCTCGGAGCCTCAGGGGAGCAACAAGAATTTCCAAGGAGGGATGCATGAAAACTAAAATATAAACTCAGGAAGTTTGTCCTGGAACACCTCCCATTGGCATGCCAAGAGTGAATTCAAGAGGCAGGAGAGCGGCAGCCACCGTCCTGCAGCAGCCTGCGAGTTTCGCACACAAGCCGGCTTCTTCGCGGCTTCGTTCTTCGCCTATGCAAGCTACCGCGATCTCCGGCTGCCGGAGGCCAAGAAGCGGCTACTTCGCGCACAGATGACTGGAGCGGCAGCGGTGCGCTCCGAAGCGCCGCTTTTGCTGAAAGACGCCGGGATGCGGCATTTGCTTTCGGCCAGCTGCGGAGCTGCGTATTCAGCCTCTCTAGTCGCCTACATCTTAGCGAAAAGCTTTTCCGCTCCAGTTCTCAAGGAGAAAGTGACCAAGCACTGCTCACTTAGCCCGACCTTGCCAGGAAATGAGATTTGCTGCACATTCCAAGGACACTGCATTTTCCTGGGCAAGCTGCAACCTGCTGACTGATGGCCGTGCTCTCTGCCCACTCCTGCCCAGTTCTTGGTACTAGCGGGCACGTTGCAGCCTGGCGAAGGCAAGAAACCTGGAGAGCTGTCACAGAGCAGAAGGGCAGCTGAGATGCTGAAAAGCAGCAAAGCTGAACAGCCTGCCTCAGCTTCAGCAGTGTGTAATTGACTGAAGGCGAAAAACCAAGCAGCAGAGCAGCGGGCTTCTGTGCGCACTGAAGACAATTGCAAGAATCCAGCAGCTGCTCCTTGCCAAGCACAGGCAGCTGCCTGTGTTCTTGCTTCTTGACCAACTCACAGTTGCCCTTCTTTTCAGCAGCTGCCACCGTGTTCTCTGCATCTCGGAGCCTCAGGGGAGCAACAAGAATTTCCAAGGAGGGATGCATGAAAACTAAAATATAAACTCAGTAAGTTTGTCCTGGAACACCTCCCATTGGCATGCCAAGAGTGAGTTCAAGAGGCAGGAGAGCGGCAGCCACCGTCCTGCAGCAGCCTGCGAGTTTCGCACACAAGCCGGCTTCTTCGCGGCTTCGTTCTTCGCCTATGCAAGCTACCGCGATCTCCGGCTGCCGGAGGCCAAGAAGCGGCTACTTCGCGCACAGATGACTGGAGCGGCAGCGGTGCGCTCCGAAGCGCCGCTTTTGCTGAAAGACGCCGGGAAGCGGCACTTGCTTTCGGCCAGCTGCGGAGCTGCGTATTCTGCCTCTCTAGTCGCCTACATCTTAGCGAAAAGCTTTTCCGCTCCAGTTCTCAAGGAGAAAGTGTACCAGCACTGCTCACTTAGCCCGACCTTGCCAGGAAATGAGATTTGCTGCACATTCCAAGGACACTGCATTTTCCTGGGCAAGCTGCAACCTGCTGACAGATGGCCGTGCTCTCTGCCCACTCCTGCCCAGTTCTTGGTACTAGCGGGCACGTTGCAGCCTGGCGAAGGCAAGAAACCTGGAGAGCTGTCACAGAGCAGAAGGGCAGCTGAGATGCTGAAAAGCAGCAAAGCTGAACAGCCTGCCTCAGCTTCAGCAGTGTGTAATTGACTGAAGGCGAAAAACCAAGCAGCAGAGCAGCGGGCTTCTGTGCGCACTGAAGACAATTGCAAGAATCCAGCAGCTGCTCCTTGCCAAGCACAGGCAGCTGCCTGTGTTCTTGCTTCTTGACCAACTCACAGTTGCCCTTCTTTTCAGCAGCTGCCACCGTGTTCTCTGCATCTCGGAGCCTCAGGGGAGCAACAAGAATTTCCAAGGAGGGATGCATGAAAACTAAAATATAAACTCAGTAAGTTTGTCCTGGAACACCTCCCATTGGCATGCCAAGAGTGAATTCAAGAGGCAGGAGAGCGGCAGCCACCGTCCTGCAGCAGCCTGCGAGTTTCGCACACAAGCCGGCTTCTTCGCGGCTTCGTTCTTCGCCTATGCAAGCTACCGCGATCTCCGGCTGCCGGAGGCCAAGAAGCGGCTACTTCGCGCACAGATGACTGGAGCGGCAGCGGTGCGCTCCGAAGCGCCGCTTTTGCTGAAAGACGCCGGGAAGCGGCATTTGCTTTCGGCCAGCTGCGGAGCTGCGTATTCAGCCTCTCTAGTCGCCTACATCTTAGCGAAAAGCTTTTCCGCTCCAGTTCTCAAGGAGAAAGTGTACCAGCACTGCTCACTTAGCCCGACCTTGCCAGGAAATGAGATTTGCTGCACATTCCAAGGACACTGCATTTTCCTGGGCAAGCTGCAACCTGCTGACAGATGGCCGTGCTCTCTGCCCACTCCTGCCCAGTTCTTGGTACTAGCGGGCACGTTGCAGCCTGGCGAAGGCAAGAAACCTGGAGAGCTGTCACAGAGCAGAAGGGCAGCTGAGATGCTGAAAAGCAGCAAAGCTGAACAGCCTGCCTCAGCTTCAGCAGTGTGTAATTGACTGAAGGCGAAAAACCAAGCAGCAGAGCAGCGGGCTTCTGTGCGCACTGAAGACAATTGCAAGAATCCAGCAGCTGCTCCTTGCCAAGCACAGGCAGCTGCCTGTGTTCTTGCTTCTTGACCAACTCACAGTTGCCCTTCTTTTCAGCAGCTGCCACCGTGTTCTCTGCATCTCGGAGCCTCAGGGGAGCAACAAGAATTTCCAAGGAGGGATGCATGAAAACTAAAATATAAACTCAGTAAGTTTGTCCTGGAACACCTCCCATTGGCATGCCAAGAGTGAATTCAAGAGGCAGGAGAGCGGCAGCCACCATCCTGCAGCAGCCTGCGAGTTTCGCACACAAGCCGGCTTCTTCGCGGCTTCGTTCTTCGCCTATGCAAGCTACCGCGATCTCCGGCTGCCGGAGGCCAAGAAGCAGCTACTTCGCGCACAGATGACTGGAGCGGCAGCGGTGCGCTCCGAAGCGCCGCTTTTGCTGAAAGACGCCGGCAAGCGGCACTTGCTTTCGGCCAGCTGCGGAGCTGCGTATTCTGCCTCTCTAGTCGCCTACATCTTAGCGAAAAGCTTTTCCGCTCCAGTTCTCAAGGAGAAAGTGTACCAGCACTGCTCACTTAGCCCGACCTTGCCAGGAAATGAGATTTGCTGCACATTCCAAGGACACTGCATTTTCCTGGGCAAGCTGCAACCTGCTGACAGATGGCCGTGCTCTCTGCCCACTCCTGCCCAGTTCTTGGTACTAGCGGGCACGTTGCAGCCTGGCGAAGGCAAGAAACCTGGAGAGCTGTCACAGAGCAGAAGGGCAGCTGAGATGCTGAAAAGCAGCAAAGCTGAACTGCCTGCCTCAGCTTCAGCAGTGTGTAATTGACTGAAGGCGAAAAACCCAGCAGCAGAGCAGCGGGCTTCTGTGCGCACTGAAGACAATTGCAAGAATCCAGCAGCTGCTCCTTGCCAAGCACAGGCAGCTGCCTGTGTTCTTGCTTCTTGACCAACTCACAGTTGCCCTTCTTTTCAGCAGCTGCCACCGTGTTCTCTGCATCTCGGAGCCTCAGGGGAGCAACAAGAATTTCCAAGGAGGGATGCATGAAAACTAAAATATAAACTCAGGAAGTTTGTCCTGGAACACCTCCCATTGGCATGCCAAGAGTGA
Organism: Vidua macroura; assembly: GCF_024509145.1. Taxonomy (NCBI): domain Eukaryota; kingdom Metazoa; phylum Chordata; class Aves; order Passeriformes; family Viduidae; genus Vidua; species Vidua macroura. Next base: position 1,574,023 of record NC_071602.1, read on the forward strand.
ATTCAAGAGGCAGGAGAGCGGCAGCCACCGTCCTGCAGCAGCCTGCGAGTTTCGCACACAAGCCGGCTTCTTCGCGGCTTCGTTCTTCGCCTATGCAAGCTACCGCGATCTCCGGCTGCCGGAGGCCAAGAAGCGGCTACTTCGCGCACAGATGACTGGAGCGGCAGCGGTGCGCTCCGAAGCGCCGCTTTTGCTGAAAGACGCCGGGATGCGGCATTTGCTTTCGGCCAGCTGCGGAGCTGCGTATTCAGCCTCTCTAGTCGCCTACATCTTAGCGAAAAGCTTTTCCGCTCCAGTTCTCAAGGAGAAAGTGTACCAGCACTGCTCACTTAGCCCGACCTTGCCAGGAAATGAGATTTGCTGCACATTCCAAGGACACTGCATTTTCCTGGGCAAGCTGCAACCTGCTGACAGATGGCCGTGCTCTCTGCCCACTCCTGCCCAGTTCTTGGTACTAGCGGGCACGTTGCAGCCTGGCGAAGGCAAGAAACCTGGAGAGCTGTCACAGAGCAGAAGGGCAGCTGAGATGCTGAAAAGCAGCAAAGCTGAACAGCCTGCCTCAGCTTCAGCAGTGTGTAATTGACTGAAGGCGAAAAACCAAGCAGCAGAGCAGCGGGCTTCTGTGCGCACTGAAGACAATTGCAAGAATCCAGCAGCTGCTCCTTGCCAAGCACAGGCAGCTGCCTGTGTTCTTGCTTCTTGACCAACTCACAGTTGCCCTTCTTTTCAGCAGCTGCCACCGTGTTCTCTGCATCTCGGAGCCTCAGGGGAGCAACAAGAATTTCCAAGGAGGGATGCATGAAAACTAAAATATAAACTCAGTAAGTTTGTCCTGGAACACCTCCCATTGGCATGCCAAGAGTGAATTCAAGAGGCAGGAGAGCGGCAGCCACCGTCCTGCAGCAGCCTGCGAGTTTCGCACACAAGCCGGCTTCTTCGCGGCTTCGTTCTTCGCCTATGCAAGCTACCGCGATCTCCGGCTGCCGGAGGCCAAGAAGCGGCTACTTCGCGCACAGATGACTGGAGCGGCAGCGGTGCGCTCCGAAGCGCCGCTTTTGCTGAAAGACGCCGGGAAGCGGCATTTGCTTTCGGCCAGCTGCGGAGCTGCGTATTCAGCCTCTCTAGTCGCCTACATCTTAGCGAAAAGCTTTTCCGCTCCAGTTCTCAAGGAGAAAGTGTACCAGCACTGCTCACTTAGCCCGACCTTGCCAGGAAATGAGATTTGCTGCACATTCCAAGGACACTGCATTTTCCTGGGCAAGCTGCAACCTGCTGACAGATGGCCGTGCTCTCTGCCCACTCCTGCCCAGTTCTTGGTACTAGCGGGCACGTTGCAGCCTGGCGAAGGCAAGAAACCTGGAGAGCTGTCACAGAGCAGAAGGGCAGCTGAGATGCTGAAAAGCAGCAAAGCTGAACAGCCTGCCTCAGCTTCAGCAGTGTGTAATTGACTGAAGGCGAAAAACCAAGCAGCAGAGCAGCGGGCTTCTGTGCGCACTGAAGACAATTGCAAGAATCCAGCAGCTGCTCCTTGCCAAGCACAGGCAGCTGCCTGTGTTCTTGCTTCTTGACCAACTCACAGTTGCCCTTCTTTTCAGCAGCTGCCACCGTGTTCTCTGCATCTCGGAGCCTCAGGGGAGCAACAAGAATTTCCAAGGAGGGATGCATGAAAACTAAAATATAAACTCAGTAAGTTTGTCCTGGAACACCTCCCATTGGCATGCCAAGAGTGAATTCAAGAGGCAGGAGAGCGGCAGCCACCGTCCTGCAGCAGCCTGCGAGTTTCGCACACAAGCCGGCTTCTTCGCGGCTTCGTTCTTCGCCTATGCAAGCTACCGCGATCTCCGGCTGCCGGAGGCCAAGAAGCGGCTACTTCGCGCACAGATGACTGGAGCGGCAGCGGTGCGCTCCGAAGCGCCGCTTTTGCTGAAAGACGCCGGGAAGCGGCACTTGCTTTCGGCCAGCTGCGGAGCTGCGTATTCTGCCTCTCTAGTCGCCTACATCTTAGCGAAAAGCTTTTCCGCTCCAGTTCTCAAGGAGAAAGTGTACCAGCACTGCTCACTTAGCCCGACCTTGCCAGGAAATGAGATTTGCTGCACATTCCAAGGACACTGCATTTTCCTGGGCAAGCTGCAACCTGCTGACAGATGGCCGTGCTCTCTGCCCACTCCTGCCCAGTTCTTGGTACTAGCGGGCACGTTGCAGCCTGGCGAAGGCAAGAAACCTGGAGAGCTGTCACAGAGCAGAAGGGCAGCTGAGATGCTGAAAAGCAGCAAAGCTGAACAGCCTGCCTCAGCTTCAGCAGTGTGTAATTGACTGAAGGCGAAAAACCAAGCAGCAGAGCAGCGGGCTTCTGTGCGCACTGAAGACAATTGCAAGAATCCAGCAGCTGCTCCTTGCCAAGCACAGGCAGCTGCCTGTGTTCTTGCTTCTTGACCAACTCACAGTTGCCCTTCTTTTCAGCAGCTGCCACCGTGTTCTCTGCATCTCGGAGCCTCAGGGGAGCAACAAGAATTTCCAAGGAGGGATGCATGAAAACTAAAATATAAACTCAGTAAGTTTGTCCTGGAACACCTCCCATTGGCATGCCAAGAGTGAATTCAAGAGGCAGGAGAGCGGCAGCCACCATCCTGCAGCAGCCTGCGAGTTTCGCACACAAGCCGGCTTCTTCGCGGCTTCGTTCTTCGCCTATGCAAGCTACCGCGATCTCCGGCTGCCGGAGGCCAAGAAGCGGCTACTTCGCGCACAGATGACTGGAGCGGCAGCGGTGCGCTCCGAAGCGCCGCTTTTGCTGAAAGACGCCGGCAAGCGGCACTTGCTTTCGGCCAGCTGCGGAGCTGCGTATTCTGCCTCTCTAGTCGCCTACATCTTAGCGAAAAGCTTTTCCGCTCCAGTTCTCAAGGAGAAAGTGTACCAGCACTGCTCACTTAGCCCGACCTTGCCAGGAAATGAGATTTGCTGCACATTCCAAGGACACTGCATTTTCCTGGGCAAGCTGCAACCTGCTGACAGATGGCCGTGCTCTCTGCCCACTCCTGCCCAGTTCTTGGTACTAGCGGGCACGTTGCAGCCTGGCGAAGGCAAGAAACCTGGAGAGCTGTCACAGAGCAGAAGGGCAGCTGAGATGCTGAAAAGCAGCAAAGCTGAACTGCCTGCCTCAGCTTCAGCAGTGTGTAATTGACTGAAGGCGAAAAACCCAGCAGCAGAGCAGCGGGCTTCTGTGCGCACTGAAGACAATTGCAAGAATCCAGCAGCTGCTCCTTGCCAAGCACAGGCAGCTGCCTGTGTTCTTGCTTCTTGACCAACTCACAGTTGCCCTTCTTTTCAGCAGCTGCCACCGTGTTCTCTGCATCTCGGAGCCTCAGGGGAGCAACAAGAATTTCCAAGGAGGGATGCATGAAAACTAAAATATAAACTCAGTAAGTTTGTCCTGGAACACCTCCCATTGGCATGCCAAGAGTGAATACAAGAGGCAGGAGAGCGGCAGCCACCGTCCTGCAGCAGCCTGCGAGCTTCGCACACAAGCCGGTTTCTTCGCGGCTTCGTTCTTCGCCTATGCAAGCTACCGCGATCTCCGGCTGCCGGAGGCCAAGAAGCGGCTACTTCGCGCACAGATGACTGGAGCGGCAGCGGTGCGCTCCGAAGCGCCGCTTTTGCTGAAAGACGCCGGGAAGCGGCATTTGCTTTCGGCCAGCTGCGGAGCTGCGTATTCAGCCTCTCTAGTCGCCTACATCTTAGCGAAAAGCTTTTCCGCTCCAGTTTTCAAGGAGAAAGTGTACCAGCACTGCTCACTTAGCCCGACCTTGCCAGGAAATGAGATTTGCTGCACATTCCAAGGACATTGCATTTTCCTGGGCAAGCTGCAACCTGCTGGCAGATGGCCGTGCTCTCTGCCCACTCCTGCCCAGTTCTTGGTACTAGCGGGCACGTTGCAGCCTGGCGAAGGCAAGAAACCTGGAGAGCTGTCACAGAGCAGAAGGGCAGCTGAGATGCTGAAAAGCAGCAAAGCTGAACAGCCTGCCTCAGCTTCAGCAGTGTGTAATTGACTGAAGGCGAAAAACCCAGCAGCAGAGCAGCGGGCTTCTGTGCGCACTGAAGACAATTGCAAGAATCCAGCAGCTGCTCCTTGCCAAGCACAGGCAGCTGCCTGTGTTCTTGCTTCTTGACCAACTCACAGTTGCCCTTCTTTTCAGCAGCTGCCACCGTGTTCTCTGCATCTCGGAGCCTCAGGGGAGCAACAAGAATTTCCAAGGAGGGATGCATGAAAACTAAAATATAAACTCAGTAAGTTTGTCCTGGAACACCTCCCATTGGCATGCCAAGAGTGAATACAAGAGGCAGGAGAGCGGCAGCCACCGTCCTGCAGCAGCCTGCGAGCTTCGCACACAAGCCGGTTTCTTCGCGGCTTCGTTCTTCGCCTATGCAAGCTACCGCGATCTCCGGCTGCCGGAGGCCAAGAAGCGGCTACTTCGCGCACAGATGACTGGAGCGGCAGCGGTGCGCTCCGAAGCGCCGCTTTTGCTGAAAGACGCCGGGAAGCGGCATTTGCTTTCGGCCAGCTGCGGAGCTGCGTATTCAGCCTCTCTAGTCGCCTACATCTTAGCGAAAAGCTTTTCCGCTCCAGTTTTCAAGGAGAAAGTGTACCAGCACTGCTCACTTAGCCCGACCTTGCCAGGAAATGAGATTTGCTGCACATTCCAAGGACATTGCATTTTCCTGGGCAAGCTGCAACCTGCTGGCAGATGGCCGTGCTCTCTGCCCACTCCTGCCCAGTTCTTGGTACTAGCGAGCACGTTGCAGCCTGGCGAAGGCAAGAAACCTGGAGAGCTGTCACAGAGCAGAAGGGCAGCTGAGATGCTGAAAAGCAGCAAAGCTGAACAGCCTGCCTCAGCTTCAGCAGTGTGTAATTGACTGAAGGCGAAAAACCAAGCAGCAGAGCAGCGGGCTTCTGTGCGCACTGAAGACAATTGCAAGAATCCAGCAGCTGCTCCTTGCCAAGCACAGGCAGCTGCCTGTGTTCTTGCTTCTTGACCAACTCACAGTTGCCCTTCTTTTCAGCAGCTGCCACCGTGTTCTCTGCATCTCGGAGCCTCAGGGGAGCAACAAGAATTTCCAAGGAGGGATGCATGAAAACTAAAATATAAACTCAGGAAGTTTGTCCTGGAACACCTCCCATTGGCATGCCAAGAGTGAATTCAAGAGGCAGGAGAGCGGCAGCCACCGTCCTGCAGCAGCCTGCGAGTTTCGCACACAAGCCGGCTTCTTCGCGGCTTCGTTCTTCGCCTATGCAAGCTACCGCGATCTCCGGCTGCCGGAGGCCAAGAAGCGGCTACTTCGCGCACAGATGACTGGAGCGGCAGCGGTGCGCTCCGAAGCGCCTCTTTTGCCGAAAGACGCCGGGAAGCGGCATTTGCTTTCGGCCAGCTGCGGAGCTGCGTTTTCAGCCTCTCTAGTCGCCTACATCTTAGCGAAAAGCTTTTCCGCTCCAGTTCTCAAGGAGAAAGTGTACCAGCACTGCTCACTTAGCCCGACCTTGCCAGGAAATGAGATTTGCTGCACATTCCAAGGACACTGCATTTTCCTGGGCAAGCTGCAACCTGCTGACAGATGGCCGTGCTCTCTGCCCACTCCTGCCCAGTTCTTGGTACTAGCGGGCACGTTGCAGCCTGGCGAAGGCAAGAAACCTGGAGAGCTGTCACAGAGCAGAAGGGCAGCTGAGATGCTGAAAAGCAGCAAAGCTGAACTGCCTGCCTCAGCTTCAGCAGTGTGTAATTGACTGAAGGCGAAAAACCCAGCAGCAGAGCAGCGGGCTTCTGTGCGCACTGAAGACAATTGCAAGAATCCAGCAGCTGCTCCTTGCCAAGCACAGGCAGCTGCCTGTGTTCTTGCTTCTTGACCAACTCACAGTTGCCCTTCTTTTCAGCAGCTGCCACCGTGTTCTCTGCATCTCGGAGCCTCAGGGGAGCAACAAGAATTTCCAAGGAGGGATGCATGAAAACTAAAATATAAACTCAGTAAGTTTGTCCTGGAACACCTCCCATTGGCATGCCAAGAGTGAATACAAGAGGCAGGAGAGCGGCAGCCACCGTCCTGCAGCAGCCTGCGAGCTTCGCACACAAGCCGGTTTCTTCGCGGCTTCGTTCTTCGCCTATGCAAGCTACCGCGATCTCCGGCTGCCGGAGGCCAAGAAGCGGCTACTTCGCGCACAGATGACTGGAGCGGCAGCGGTGCGCTCCGAAGCGCCGCTTTTGCCGAAAGACGCCGGGAAGCGGCATTTGCTTTCGGCCAGCTGCGGAGCTGCGTATTCAGCCTCTCTAGTCGCCTACATCTTAGCGAAAAGCTTTTCCGCTCCAGTTTTCAAGGAGAAAGTGTACCAGCACTGCTCACTTAGCCCGACCTTGCCAGGAAATGAGATTTGCTGCACATTCCAAGGACACTGCATTTTCCTGGGCAAGCTGCAACCTGCTGACAGATGGCCGTGCTCTCTGCCCACTCCTGCCCAGTTCTTGGTACTAGCGGGCACGTTGCAGCCTGGCGAAGGCAAGAAACCTGGAGAGCTGTCACAGAGCAGAAGGGCAGCTGAGATGCTGAAAAGCAGCAAAGCTGAACTGCCTGCCTCAGCTTCAGCAGTGTGTAATTGACTGAAGGCGAAAAACCAAGCAGCAGAGCAGCGGGCTTCTGTGCGCACTGAAGACAATTGCAAGAATCCAGCAGCTGCTCCTTGCCAAGCACAGGCAGCTGCCTGTGTTCTTGCTTCTTGACCAACTCACAGTTGCCCTTCTTTTCAGCAGCTGCCACCGTGTTCTCTGCATCTCGGAGCCTCAGGGGAGCAACAAGAATTTCCAAGGAGGGATGCATGAAAACTAAAATATAAACTCAGTAAGTTTGTCCTGGAACACCTCCCATTGGCATGCCAAGAGTGAATACAAGAGGCAGGAGAGCGGCAGCCACCGTCCTGCAGCAGCCTGCGAGCTTCGCACACAAGCCGGTTTCTTCGCGGCTTCGTTCTTCGCCTATGCAAGCTACCGCGATCTCCGGCTGCCGGAGGCCAAGAAGCGGCTACTTCGCGCACAGATGACTGGAGCGGCAGCGGTGCGCTCCGAAGCGCCGCTTTTGCTGAAAGACGCCGGGAAGCGGCATTTGCTTTCGGCCAGCTGCGGAGCTGCGTATTCAGCCTCTCTAGTCGCCTACATCTTAGCGAAAAGCTTTTCCGCTCCAGTTTTCAAGGAGAAAGTGTACCAGCACTGCTCACTTAGCCCGACCTTGCCAGGAAATGAGATTTGCTGCACATTCCAAGGACATTGCATTTTCCTGGGCAAGCTGCAACCTGCTGGCAGATGGCCGTGCTCTCTGCCCACTCCTGCCCAGTTCTTGGTACTAGCGAGCACGTTGCAGCCTGGCGAAGGCAAGAAACCTGGAGAGCTGTCACAGAGCAGAAGGGCAGCTGAGATGCTGAAAAGCAGCAAAGCTGAACAGCCTGCCTCAGCTTCAGCAGTGTGTAATTGACTGAAGGCGAAAAACCAAGCAGCAGAGCAGCGGGCTTCTGTGCGCACTGAAGACAATTGCAAGAATCCAGCAGCTGCTCCTTGCCAAGCACAGGCAGCTGCCTGTGTTCTTGCTTCTTGACCAACTCACAGTTGCCCTTCTTTTCAGCAGCTGCCACCGTGTTCTCTGCATCTCGGAGCCTCTGGGGAGCAACAAGAATTTCCAAGGAGGGATGCATGAAAACTAAAATATAAACTCAGTAAGTTTGTCCTGGAACACCTCCCATTGGCATGCCAAGAGTGAATTCAAGAGGCAGGAGAGCGGCAGCCACCGTCCTGCAGCAGCCTGCGAGTTTCGCACACAAGCCGGCTTCTTCGCGGCTTCGTTCTTCGCCTATGCAAGCTACCGCGATCTCCGGCTGCCGGAGGCCAAGAAGTGGCTACTTCGCGCACAGATGACTGGAGCGGCAGCGGTGCGCTCCGAAGCGCCGCTTTTGCTGAAAGACGCCGGGAAGCGGCATTTGCTTTCGGCCAGCTGCGGAGCTGCGTATTCAGCCTCTCTAGTCGCCTACATCTTAGCGAAAAGCTTTTCCGCTCCAGTTCTCAAGGAGAAAGTGTACCAGCACTGCTCACTTAGCCCGACCTTGCCAGGAAATGAGATTTGCTGCACATTCCAAGGACACTGCATTTTCCTGGGCAAGCTGCAACCTGCTGACAGATGGCCGTGCTCTCTGCCCACTCCTGCCCAGTTCTTGGTACTAGCGGGCACGTTGCAGCCTGGCGAAGGCAAGAAACCTGGAGAGCTGTCACAGAGCAGAAGGGCAGCTGAGATGCTGAAAAGCAGCAAAGCTGAACAGCCTGCCTCAGCTTCAGCAGTGTGTAATTGACTGAAGGCGAAAAACCAAGCAGCAGAGCAGCGGGCTTCTGTGCGCACTGAAGACAATTGCAAGAATCCAGCAGCTGCTCCTTGCCAAGCACAGGCAGCTGCCTGTGTTCTTGCTTCTTGACCAACTCACAGTTGCCCTTCTTTTCAGCAGCTGCCACCGTGTTCTCTGCATCTCGGAGCCTCAGGGGAGCAACAAGAATTTCCAAGGAGGGATGCATGAAAACTAAAATATAAACTCAGGAAGTTTGTCCTGGAACACCTCCCATTGGCATGCCAAGAGTGAATTCAAGAGGCAGGAGAGCGGCAGCCACCGTCCTGTAGCTGTCTGCGAGCTTCGCACACAAGCCGGCTTCTTCGCGGCTTCGTTCTTCGCCTATGCAAGCTACCGCGATCTCCGGCTGCCGGAGGCCAAGAAGCGGCTACTTCGCGCACAGATGACTGGAGCGGCAGCGGTGCGCTCCGAAGCGCCGCTTTTGCTGAAAGACGCCGGGATGCGGCATTTGCTTTCGGCCAGCTGCGGAGCTGCGTATTCAGCCTCTCTAGTCGCCTACATCTTAGCGAAAAGCTTTTCCGCTCCAGTTCTCAAGGAGAAAGTGTACCAGCACTGCTCACTTAGCCCGACCTTGCCAGGAAATGAGATTTGCTGCACATTCCAAGGACACTGCATTTTCCTGGGCAAGCTGCAACCTGCTGACTGATGGCCGTGCTCTCTGCCCACTCCTGCCCAGTTCTTGGTACTAGCGGGCACGTTGCAGCCTGGCGAAGGCAAGAAACCTGGAGAGCTGTCACAGAGCAGAAGGGCAGCTGAGATGCTGAAAAGCAGCAAAGCTGAACAGCCTGCCTCAGCTTCAGCAGTGTGTAATTGACTGAAGGCGAAAAACCAAGCAGCAGAGCAGCGGGCTTCTGTGCGCACTGAAGACAATTGCAAGAATCCAGCAGCTGCTCCTTGCCAAGCACAGGCAGCTGCCTGTGTTCTTGCTTCTTGACCAACTCACAGTTGCCCTTCTTTTCAGCAGCTGCCACCGTGTTCTCTGCATCTCGGAGCCTCAGGGGAGCAACAAGAATTTCCAAGGAGGGATGCATGAAAACTAAAATATAAACTCAGGAAGTTTGTCCTGGAACACCTCCCATTGGCATGCCAAGAGTGAATTCAAGAGGCAGGAGAGCGGCAGCCACCGTCCTGCAGCAGCCTGCGAGTTTCGCACACAAGCCGGCTTCTTCGCGGCTTCGTTCTTCGCCTATGCAAGCTACCGCGATCTCCGGCTGCCGGAGGCCAAGAAGCGGCTACTTCGCGCACAGATGACTGGAGCGGCAGCGGTGCGCTCCGAAGCGCCGCTTTTGCTGAAAGACGCCGGGAAGCGGCATTTGCTTTCGGCCAGCTGCGGAGCTGCGTATTCAGCCTCTCTAGTCGCCTACATCTTAGCGAAAAGCTTTTCCGCTCCAGTTCTCAAGGAGAAAGTGACCAAGCACTGCTCACTTAGCCCGACCTTGCCAGGAAATGAGATTTGCTGCACATTCCAAGGACACTGCATTTTCCTGGGCAAGCTGCAACCTGCTGACTGATGGCCGTGCTCTCTGCCCACTCCTGCCCAGTTCTTGGTACTAGCGGGCACGTTGCAGCCTGGCGAAGGCAAGAAACCTGGAGAGCTGTCACAGAGCAGAAGGGCAGCTGAGATGCTGAAAAGCAGCAAAGCTGAACAGCCTGCCTCAGCTTCAGCAGTGTGTAATTGACTGAAGGCGAAAAACCAAGCAGCAGAGCAGCGGGCTTCTGTGCGCACTGAAGACAATTGCAAGAATCCAGCAGCTGCTCCTTGCCAAGCACAGGCAGCTGCCTGTGTTCTTGCTTCTTGACCAACTCACAGTTGCCCTTCTTTTCAGCAGCTGCCACCGTGTTCTCTGCATCTCGGAGCCTCAGGGGAGCAACAAGAATTTCCAAGGAGGGATGCATGAAAACTAAAATATAAACTCAGTAAGTTTGTCCTGGAACACCTCCCATTGGCATGCCAAGAGTGAGTTCAAGAGGCAGGAGAGCGGCAGCCACCGTCCTGCAGCAGCCTGCGAGTTTCGCACACAAGCCGGCTTCTTCGCGGCTTCGTTCTTCGCCTATGCAAGCTACCGCGATCTCCGGCTGCCGGAGGCCAAGAAGCAGCTACTTCGCGCACAGATGACTGGAGCGGCAGCGGTGCGCTCCGAAGCGCCGCTTTTGCTGAAAGACGCCGGGAAGCGGCACTTGCTTTCGGCCAGCTGCGGAGCTGCGTATTCTGCCTCTCTAGTCGCCTACATCTTAGCGAAAAGCTTTTCCGCTCCAGTTCTCAAGGAGAAAGTGTACCAGCACTGCTCACTTAGCCCGACCTTGCCAGGAAATGAGATTTGCTGCACATTCCAAGGACACTGCATTTTCCTGGGCAAGCTGCAACCTGCTGACAGATGGCCGTGCTCTCTGCCCACTCCTGCCCAGTTCTTGGTACTAGCGGGCACGTTGCAGCCTGGCGAAGGCAAGAAACCTGGAGAGCTGTCACAGAGCAGAAGGGCAGCTGAGATGCTGAAAAGCAGCAAAGCTGAACAGCCTGCCTCAGCTTCAGCAGTGTGTAATTGACTGAAGGCGAAAAACCAAGCAGCAGAGCAGCGGGCTTCTGTGCGCACTGAAGACAATTGCAAGAATCCAGCAGCTGCTCCTTGCCAAGCACAGGCAGCTGCCTGTGTTCTTGCTTCTTGACCAACTCACAGTTGCCCTTCTTTTCAGCAGCTGCCACCGTGTTCTCTGCATCTCGGAGCCTCAGGGGAGCAACAAGAATTTCCAAGGAGGGATGCATGAAAACTAAAATATAAACTCAGGAAGTTTGTCCTGGAACACCTCCCATTGGCATGCCAAGAGTGAATTCAAGAGGCAGGAGAGCGGCAGCCACCATCCTGCAGCAGCCTGCGAGTTTCGCACACAAGCCGGCTTCTTCGCGGCTTCGTTCTTCGCCTATGCAAGCTACCGCGATCTCCGGCTGCCGGAGGCCAAGAAGCAGCTACTTCGCGCACAGATGACTGGAGCGGCAGCGGTGCGCTCCGAAGCGCCGCTTTTGCTGAAAGACGCCGGCAAGCGGCACTTGCTTTCGGCCAGCTGCGGAGCTGCGTATTCTGCCTCTCTAGTCGCCTACATCTTAGCGAAAAGCTTTTCCGCTCCAGTTCTCAAGGAGAAAGTGTACCAGCACTGCTCACTTAGCCCGACCTTGCCAGGAAATGAGATTTGCTGCACATTCCAAGGACACTGCATTTTCCTGGGCAAGCTGCAACCTGCTGACAGATGGCCGTGCTCTCTGCCCACTCCTGCCCAGTTCTTGGTACTAGCGGGCACGTTGCAGCCTGGCGAAGGCAAGAAACCTGGAGAGCTGTCACAGAGCAGAAGGGCAGCTGAGATGCTGAAAAGCAGCAAAGCTGAACAGCCTGCCTCAGCTTCAGCAGTGTGTAATTGACTGAAGGCGAAAAACCAAGCAGCAGAGCAGCGGGCTTCTGTGCGCACTGAAGACAATTGCAAGAATCCAGCAGCTGCTCCTTGCCAAGCACAGGCAGCTGCCTGTGTTCTTGCTTCTTGACCAACTCACAGTTGCCCTTCTTTTCAGCAGCTGCCACCGTGTTCTCTGCATCTCGGAGCCTCAGGGGAGCAACAAGAATTTCCAAGGAGGGATGCATGAAAACTAAAATATAAACTCAGTAAGTTTGTCCTGGAACACCTCCCATTGGCATGCCAAGAGTGAATTCAAGAGGCAGGAGAGCGGCAGCCACCGTCCTGCAGCAGCCTGCGAGTTTCGCACACAAGCCGGCTTCTTCGCGGCTTCGTTCTTCGCCTATGCAAGCTACCGCGATCTCCGGCTGCCGGAGGCCAAGAAGCGGCTACTTCGCGCACAGATGACTGGAGCGGCAGCGGTGCGCTCCGAAGCGCCGCTTTTGCTGAAAGACGCCGGGATGCGGCATTTGCTTTCGGCCAGCTGCGGAGCTGCGTATTCAGCCTCTCTAGTCGCCTACATCTTAGCGAAAAGCTTTTCCGCTCCAGTTCTCAAGGAGAAAGTGTACCAGCACTGCTCACTTAGCCCGACCTTGCCAGGAAATGAGATTTGCTGCACATTCCAAGGACACTGCATTTTCCTGGGCAAGCTGCAACCTGCTGACTGATGGCCGTGCTCTCTGCCCACTCCTGCCCAGTTCTTGGTACTAGCGGGCACGTTGCAGCCTGGCGAAGGCAAGAAACCTGGAGAGCTGTCACAGAGCAGAAGGGCAGCTGAGATGCTGAAAAGCAGCAAAGCTGAACAGCCTGCCTCAGCTTCAGCAGTGTGTAATTGACTGAAGGCGAAAAACCAAGCAGCAGAGCAGCGGGCTTCTGTGCGCACTGAAGACAATTGCAAGAATCCAGCAGCTGCTCCTTGCCAAGCACAGGCAGCTGCCTGTGTTCTTGCTTCTTGACCAACTCACAGTTGCCCTTCTTTTCAGCAGCTGCCACCGTGTTCTCTGCATCTCGGAGCCTCAGGGGAGCAACAAGAATTTCCAAGGAGGGATGCATGAAAACTAAAATATAAACTCAGTAAGTTTGTCCTGGAACACCTCCCATTGGCATGCCAAGAGTGAATACAAGAGGCAGGAGAGCGGCAGCCACCGTCCTGCAGCAGCCTGCGAGTTTCGCACACAAGCCGGCTTCTTCGCGGCTTCGTTCTTCGCCTATGCAAGCTACCGCGATCTCCGGCTGCCGGAGGCCAAGAAGCGGCAACTTCGCGCACAGATGACTGGAGCGGCAGCGGTGCGCTCCGAAGCGCCGCTTTTGCTGAAAGACGCCGGGATGCGGCATTTGCTTTCGGCCAGCTGCGGAGCTGCGTATTCAGCCTCTCTAGTCGCCTACATCTTAGCGAAAAGCTTTTCCGCTCCAGTTCTCAAGGAGAAAGTGTACCAGCACTGCTCACTTAGCCCGACCTTGCCAGGAAATGAGATTTGCTGCACATTCCAAGGACACTGCATTTTCCTGGGCAAGCTGCAACCTGCTGACAGATGGCCGTGCTCTCTGCCCACTCCTGCCCAGTTCTTGGTACTAGCGGGCACGTTGCAGCCTGGCGAAGGCAAGAAACCTGGAGAGCTGTCACAGAGCAGAAGGGCAGCTGAGATGCTGAAAAGCAGCAAAGCTGAACAGCCTGCCTCAGCTTCAGCAGTGTGTAATTGACTGAAGGCGAAAAACCAAGCAGCAGAGCAGCGGGCTTCTGTGCGCACTGAAGACAATTGCAAGAATCCAGCAGCTGCTCCTTGCCAAGCACAGGCAGCTGCCTGTGTTCTTGCTTCTTGACCAACTCACAGTTGCCCTTCTTTTCAGCAGCTGCCACCGTGTTCTCTGCATCTCGGAGCCTCAGGGGAGCAACAAGAATTTCCAAGGAGGGATGCATGAAAACTAAAATATAAACTCAGGAAGTTTGTCCTGGAACACCTCCCATTGGCATGCCAAGAGTGAATTCAAGAGGCAGGAGAGCGGCAGCCACCGTCCTGCAGCAGCCTGCGAGTTTCGCACACAAGCCGGCTTCTTCGCGGCTTCGTTCTTCGCCTATGCAAGCTACCGCGATCTCCGGCTGCCGGAGGCCAAGAAGCGGCTACTTCGCGCACAGATGACTGGAGCGGCAGCGGTGCGCTCCGAAGCGCCGCTTTTGCTGAAAGACGCCGGGAAGCGGCATTTGCTTTCGGCCAGCTGCGGAGCTGCGTATTCAGCCTCTCTAGTCGCCTACATCTTAGCGAAAAGCTTTTCCGCTCCAGTTCTCAAGGAGAAAGTGTACCAGCACTGCTCACTTAGCCCGACCTTGCCAGGAAATGAGATTTGCTGCACATTCCAAGGACACTGCATTTTCCTGGGCAAGCTGCAACCTGCTGACAGATGGCCGTGCTCTCTGCCCACTCCTGCCCAGTTCTTGGTACTAGCGGGCACGTTGCAGCCTGGCGAAGGCAAGAAACCTGGAGAGCTGTCACAGAGCAGAAGGGCAGCTGAGATGCTGAAAAGCAGCAAAGCTGAACAGCCTGCCTCAGCTTCAGCAGTGTGTAATTGACTGAAGGCGAAAAACCAAGCAGCAGAGCAGCGGGCTTCTGTGCGCACTGAAGACAATTGCAAGAATCCAGCAGCTGCTCCTTGCCAAGCACAGGCAGCTGCCTGTGTTCTTGCTTCTTGACCAACTCACAGTTGCCCTTCTTTTCAGCAGCTGCCACCGTGTTCTCTGCATCTCGGAGCCTCAGGGGAGCAACAAGAATTTCCAAGGAGGGATGCATGAAAACTAAAATATAAACTCAGTAAGTTTGTCCTGGAACACCTCCCATTGGCATGCCAAGAGTGAATTCAAGAGGCAGGAGAGCGGCAGCCACCATCCTGCAGCAGCCTGCGAGTTTCGCACACAAGCCGGCTTCTTCGCGGCTTCGTTCTTCGCCTATGCAAGCTACCGCGATCTCCGGCTGCCGGAGGCCAAGAAGCAGCTACTTCGCGCACAGATGACTGGAGCGGCAGCGGTGCGCTCCGAAGCGCCGCTTTTGCTGAAAGACGCCGGCAAGCGGCACTTGCTTTCGGCCAGCTGCGGAGCTGCGTATTCTGCCTCTCTAGTCGCCTACATCTTAGCGAAAAGCTTTTCCGCTCCAGTTCTCAAGGAGAAAGTGTACCAGCACTGCTCACTTAGCCCGACCTTGCCAGGAAATGAGATTTGCTGCACATTCCAAGGACACTGCATTTTCCTGGGCAAGCTGCAACCTGCTGACAGATGGCCGTGCTCTCTGCCCACTCCTGCCCAGTTCTTGGTACTAGCGGGCACGTTGCAGCCTGGCGAAGGCAAGAAACCTGGAGAGCTGTCACAGAGCAGAAGGGCAGCTGAGATGCTGAAAAGCAGCAAAGCTGAACTGCCTGCCTCAGCTTCAGCAGTGTGTAATTGACTGAAGGCGAAAAACCCAGCAGCAGAGCAGCGGGCTTCTGTGCGCACTGAAGACAATTGCAAGAATCCAGCAGCTGCTCCTTGCCAAGCACAGGCAGCTGCCTGTGTTCTTGCTTCTTGACCAACTCACAGTTGCCCTTCTTTTCAGCAGCTGCCACCGTGTTCTCTGCATCTCGGAGCCTCAGGGGAGCAACAAGAATTTCCAAGGAGGGATGCATGAAAACTAAAATATAAACTCAGTAAGTTTGTCCTGGAACACCTCCCATTGGCATGCCAAGAGTGAATACAAGAGGCAGGAGAGCGGCAGCCACCGTCCTGCAGCAGCCTGCGAGCTTCGCACACAAGCCGGTTTCTTCGCGGCTTCGTTCTTCGCCTATGCAAGCTACCGCGATCTCCGGCTGCCGGAGGCCAAGAAGCGGCTACTTCGCGCACAGATGACTGGAGCGGCAGCGGTGCGCTCCGAAGCGCCGCTTTTGCTGAAAGACGCCGGGAAGCGGCATTTGCTTTCGGCCAGCTGCGGAGCTGCGTATTCAGCCTCTCTAGTCGCCTACATCTTAGCGAAAAGCTTTTCCGCTCCAGTTTTCAAGGAGAAAGTGTACCAGCACTGCTCACTTAGCCCGACCTTGCCAGGAAATGAGATTTGCTGCACATTCCAAGGACATTGCATTTTCCTGGGCAAGCTGCAACCTGCTGGCAGATGGCCGTGCTCTCTGCCCACTCCTGCCCAGTTCTTGGTACTAGCGAGCACGTTGCAGCCTGGCGAAGGCAAGAAACCTGGAGAGCTGTCACAGAGCAGAAGGGCAGCTGAGATGCTGAAAAGCAGCAAAGCTGAACAGCCTGCCTCAGCTTCAGCAGTGTGTAATTGACTGAAGGCGAAAAACCAAGCAGCAGAGCAGCGGGCTTCTGTGCGCACTGAAGACAATTGCAAGAATCCAGCAGCTGCTCCTTGCCAAGCACAGGCAGCTGCCTGTGTTCTTGCTTCTTGACCAACTCACAGTTGCCCTTCTTTTCAGCAGCTGCCACCGTGTTCTCTGCATCTCGGAGCCTCAGGGGAGCAACAAGAATTTCCAAGGAGGGATGCATGAAAACTAAAATATAAACTCAGTAAGTTTGTCCTGGAACACCTCCCATTGGCATGCCAAGAGTGAGTTCAAGAGGCAGGAGAGCGGCAGCCACCGTCCTGCAGCAGCCTGCGAGTTTCGCACACAAGCCGGCTTCTTCGCGGCTTCGTTCTTCGCCTATGCAAGCTACCGCGATCTCCGGCTGCCGGAGGCCAAGAAGCAGCTACTTCGCGCACAGATGACTGGAGCGGCAGCGGTGCGCTCCGAAGCGCCGCTTTTGCTGAAAGACGCCGGGAAGCGGCACTTGCTTTCGGCCAGCTGCGGAGCTGCGTATTCTGCCTCTCTAGTCGCCTACATCTTAGCGAAAAGCTTTTCCGCTCCAGTTCTCAAGGAGAAAGTGTACCAGCACTGCTCACTTAGCCCGACCTTGCCAGGAAATGAGATTTGCTGCACATTCCAAGGACACTGCATTTTCCTGGGCAAGCTGCAACCTGCTGACAGATGGCCGTGCTCTCTGCCCACTCCTGCCCAGTTCTTGGTACTAGCGGGCACGTTGCAGCCTGGCGAAGGCAAGAAACCTGGAGAGCTGTCACAGAGCAGAAGGGCAGCTGAGATGCTGAAAAGCAGCAAAGCTGAACAGCCTGCCTCAGCTTCAGCAGTGTGTAATTGACTGAAGGCGAAAAACCAAGCAGCAGAGCAGCGGGCTTCTGTGCGCACTGAAGACAATTGCAAGAATCCAGCAGCTGCTCCTTGCCAAGCACAGGCAGCTGCCTGTGTTCTTGCTTCTTGACCAACTCACAGTTGCCCTTCTTTTCAGCAGCTGCCACCGTGTTCTCTGCATCTCGGAGCCTCAGGGGAGCAACAAGAATTTCCAAGGAGGGATGCATGAAAACTAAAATATAAACTCAGTAAGTTTGTCCTGGAACACCTCCCATTGGCATGCCAAGAGTGAATTCAAGAGGCAGGAGAGCGGCAGCCACCGTCCTGCAGCAGCCTGCGAGTTTCGCACACAAGCCGGCTTCTTCGCGGCTTCGTTCTTCGCCTATGCAAGCTACCGCGATCTCCGGCTGCCGGAGGCCAAGAAGCGGCTACTTCGCGCACAGATGACTGGAGCGGCAGCGGTGCGCTCCGAAGCGCCGCTTTTGCTGAAAGACGCCGGGATGCGGCATTTGCTTTCGGCCAGCTGCGGAGCTGCGTATTCAGCCTCTCTAGTCGCCTACATCTTAGCGAAAAGCTTTTCCGCTCCAGTTCTCAAGGAGAAAGTGTACCAGCACTGCTCACTTAGCCCGACCTTGCCAGGAAATGAGATTTGCTGCACATTCCAAGGACACTGCATTTTCCTGGGCAAGCTGCAACCTGCTGACAGATGGCCGTGCTCTCTGCCCACTCCTGCCCAGTTCTTGGTACTAGCGGGCACGTTGCAGCCTGGCGAAGGCAAGAAACCTGGAGAGCTGTCACAGAGCAGAAGGGCAGCTGAGATGCTGAAAAGCAGCAAAGCTGAACAGCCTGCCTCAGCTTCAGCAGTGTGTAATTGACTGAAGGCGAAAAACCAAGCAGCAGAGCAGCGGGCTTCTGTGCGCACTGAAGACAATTGCAAGAATCCAGCAGCTGCTCCTTGCCAAGCACAGGCAGCTGCCTGTGTTCTTGCTTCTTGACCAACTCACAGTTGCCCTTCTTTTCAGCAGCTGCCACCGTGTTCTCTGCATCTCGGAGCCTCAGGGGAGCAACAAGAATTTCCAAGGAGGGATGCATGAAAACTAAAATATAAACTCAGTAAGTTTGTCCTGGAACACCTCCCATTGGCATGCCAAGAGTGAATACAAGAGGCAGGAGAGCGGCAGCCACCGTCCTGCAGCAGCCTGCGAGTTTCGCACACAAGCCGGCTTCTTCGCGGCTTCGTTCTTCGCCTATGCAAGCTACCGCGATCTCCGGCTGCCGGAGGCCAAGAAGCGGCTACTTCGCGCACAGATGACTGGAGCGGCAGCGGTGCGCTCCGAAGCGCCGCTTTTGCTGAAAGACGCCGGGATGCGGCATTTGCTTTCGGCCAGCTGCGGAGCTGCGTATTCAGCCTCTCTAGTCGCCTACATCTTAGCGAAAAGCTTTTCCGCTCCAGTTCTCAAGGAGAAAGTGTACCAGCACTGCTCACTTAGCCCGACCTTGCCAGGAAATGAGATTTGCTGCACATTCCAAGGACACTGCATTTTCCTGGGCAAGCTGCAACCTGCTGACTGATGGCCGTGCTCTCTGCCCACTCCTGCCCAGTTCTTGGTACTAGCGGGCACGTTGCAGCCTGGCGAAGGCAAGAAACCTGGAGAGCTGTCACAGAGCAGAAGGGCAGCTGAGATGCTGAAAAGCAGCAAAGCTGAACAGCCTGCCTCAGCTTCAGCAGTGTGTAATTGACTGAAGGCGAAAAACCAAGCAGCAGAGCAGCGGGCTTCTGTGCGCACTGAAGACAATTGCAAGAATCCAGCAGCTGCTCCTTGCCAAGCACAGGCAGCTGCCTGTGTTCTTGCTTCTTGACCAACTCACAGTTGCCCTTCTTTTCAGCAGCTGCCACCGTGTTCTCTGCATCTCGGAGCCTCAGGGGAGCAACAAGAATTTCCAAGGAGGGATGCATGAAAACTAAAATATAAACTCAGTAAGTTTGTCCTGGAACACCTCCCATTGGCATGCCAAGAGTGAATTCAAGAGGCAGGAGAGCGGCAGCCACCGTCCTGCAGCAGCCTGCGAGTTTCGCACACAAGCCGGCTTCTTCGCGGCTTCGTTCTTCGCCTATGCAAGCTACCGCGATCTCCGGCTGCCGGAGGCCAAGAAGCGGCTACTTCGCGCACAGATGACTGGAGCGGCAGCGGTGCGCTCCGAAGCGCCGCTTTTGCTGAAAGACGCCGGGAAGCGGCATTTGCTTTCGGCCAGCTGCGGAGCTGCGTATTCAGCCTCTCTAGTCGCCTACATCTTAGCGAAAAGCTTTTCCGCTCCAGTTCTCAAGGAGAAAGTGTACCAGCACTGCTCACTTAGCCCGACCTTGCCAGGAAATGAGATTTGCTGCACATTCCAAGGACACTGCATTTTCCTGGGCAAGCTGCAACCTGCTGACAGATGGCCGTGCTCTCTGCCCACTCCTGCCCAGTTCTTGGTACTAGCGGGCACGTTGCAGCCTGGCGAAGGCAAGAAACCTGGAGAGCTGTCACAGAGCAGAAGGGCAGCTGAGATGCTGAAAAGCAGCAAAGCTGAACAGCCTGCCTCAGCTTCAGCAGTGTGTAATTGACTGAAGGCGAAAAACCAAGCAGCAGAGCAGCGGGCTTCTGTGCGCACTGAAGACAATTGCAAGAATCCAGCAGCTGCTCCTTGCCAAGCACAGGCAGCTGCCTGTGTTCTTGCTTCTTGACCAACTCACAGTTGCCCTTCTTTTCAGCAGCTGCCACCGTGTTCTCTGCATCTCGGAGCCTCAGGGGAGCAACAAGAATTTCCAAGGAGGGATGCATGAAAACTAAAATATAAACTCAGTAAGTTTGTCCTGGAACACCTCCCATTGGCATGCCAAGAGTGAATTCAAGAGGCAGGAGAGCGGCAGCCACCATCCTGCAGCAGCCTGCGAGTTTCGCACACAAGCCGGCTTCTTCGCGGCTTCGTTCTTCGCCTATGCAAGCTACCGCGATCTCCGGCTGCCGGAGGCCAAGAAGCAGCTACTTCGCGCACAGATGACTGGAGCGGCAGCGGTGCGCTCCGAAGCGCCGCTTTTGCTGAAAGACGCCGGCAAGCGGCACTTGCTTTCGGCCAGCTGCGGAGCTGCGTATTCTGCCTCTCTAGTCGCCTACATCTTAGCGAAAAGCTTTTCCGCTCCAGTTCTCAAGGAGAAAGTGTACCAGCACTGCTCACTTAGCCCGACCTTGCCAGGAAATGAGATTTGCTGCACATTCCAAGGACACTGCATTTTCCTGGGCAAGCTGCAACCTGCTGACAGATGGCCGTGCTCTCTGCCCACTCCTGCCCAGTTCTTGGTACTAGCGGGCACGTTGCAGCCTGGCGAAGGCAAGAAACCTGGAGAGCTGTCACAGAGCAGAAGGGCAGCTGAGATGCTGAAAAGCAGCAAAGCTGAACTGCCTGCCTCAGCTTCAGCAGTGTGTAATTGACTGAAGGCGAAAAACCCAGCAGCAGAGCAGCGGGCTTCTGTGCGCACTGAAGACAATTGCAAGAATCCAGCAGCTGCTCCTTGCCAAGCACAGGCAGCTGCCTGTGTTCTTGCTTCTTGACCAACTCACAGTTGCCCTTCTTTTCAGCAGCTGCCACCGTGTTCTCTGCATCTCGGAGCCTCAGGGGAGCAACAAGAATTTCCAAGGAGGGATGCATGAAAACTAAAATATAAACTCAGTAAGTTTGTCCTGGAACACCTCCCATTGGCATGCCAAGAGTGAATACAAGAGGCAGGAGAGCGGCAGCCACCGTCCTGCAGCAGCCTGCGAGCTTCGCACACAAGCCGGTTTCTTCGCGGCTTCGTTCTTCGCCTATGCAAGCTACCGCGATCTCCGGCTGCCGGAGGCCAAGAAGCGGCTACTTCGCGCACAGATGACTGGAGCGGCAGCGGTGCGCTCCGAAGCGCCGCTTTTGCTGAAAGACGCCGGGAAGCGGCATTTGCTTTCGGCCAGCTGCGGAGCTGCGTATTCAGCCTCTCTAGTCGCCTACATCTTAGCGAAAAGCTTTTCCGCTCCAGTTTTCAAGGAGAAAGTGTACCAGCACTGCTCACTTAGCCCGACCTTGCCAGGAAATGAGATTTGCTGCACATTCCAAGGACATTGCATTTTCCTGGGCAAGCTGCAACCTGCTGGCAGATGGCCGTGCTCTCTGCCCACTCCTGCCCAGTTCTTGGTACTAGCGAGCACGTTGCAGCCTGGCGAAGGCAAGAAACCTGGAGAGCTGTCACAGAGCAGAAGGGCAGCTGAGATGCTGAAAAGCAGCAAAGCTGAACAGCCTGCCTCAGCTTCAGCAGTGTGTAATTGACTGAAGGCGAAAAACCAAGCAGCAGAGCAGCGGGCTTCTGTGCGCACTGAAGACAATTGCAAGAATCCAGCAGCTGCTCCTTGCCAAGCACAGGCAGCTGCCTGTGTTCTTGCTTCTTGACCAACTCACAGTTGCCCTTCTTTTCAGCAGCTGCCACCGTGTTCTCTGCATCTCGGAGCCTCAGGGGAGCAACAAGAATTTCCAAGGAGGGATGCATGAAAACTAAAATATAAACTCAGGAAGTTTGTCCTGGAACACCTCCCATTGGCATGCCAAGAGTGAATTCAAGAGGCAGGAGAGCGGCAGCCACCGTCCTGCAGCAGCCTGCGAGTTTCGCACACAAGCCGGCTTCTTCGCGGCTTCGTTCTTCGCCTATGCAAGCTACCGCGATCTCCGGCTGCCGGAGGCCAAGAAGCGGCTACTTCGCGCACAGATGACTGGAGCGGCAGCGGTGCGCTCCGAAGCGCCTCTTTTGCCGAAAGACGCCGGGAAGCGGCATTTGCTTTCGGCCAGCTGCGGAGCTGCGTTTTCAGCCTCTCTAGTCGCCTACATCTTAGCGAAAAGCTTTTCCGCTCCAGTTCTCAAGGAGAAAGTGTACCAGCACTGCTCACTTAGCCCGACCTTGCCAGGAAATGAGATTTGCTGCACATTCCAAGGACACTGCATTTTCCTGGGCAAGCTGCAACCTGCTGACAGATGGCCGTGCTCTCTGCCCACTCCTGCCCAGTTCTTGGTACTAGCGGGCACGTTGCAGCCTGGCGAAGGCAAGAAACCTGGAGAGCTGTCACAGAGCAGAAGGGCAGCTGAGATGCTGAAAAGCAGCAAAGCTGAACTGCCTGCCTCAGCTTCAGCAGTGTGTAATTGACTGAAGGCGAAAAACCCAGCAGCAGAGCAGCGGGCTTCTGTGCGCACTGAAGACAATTGCAAGAATCCAGCAGCTGCTCCTTGCCAAGCACAGGCAGCTGCCTGTGTTCTTGCTTCTTGACCAACTCACAGTTGCCCTTCTTTTCAGCAGCTGCCACCGTGTTCTCTGCATCTCGGAGCCTCAGGGGAGCAACAAGAATTTCCAAGGAGGGATGCATGAAAACTAAAATATAAACTCAGTAAGTTTGTCCTGGAACACCTCCCATTGGCATGCCAAGAGTGAATACAAGAGGCAGGAGAGCGGCAGCCACCGTCCTGCAGCAGCCTGCGAGCTTCGCACACAAGCCGGTTTCTTCGCGGCTTCGTTCTTCGCCTATGCAAGCTACCGCGATCTCCGGCTGCCGGAGGCCAAGAAGCGGCTACTTCGCGCACAGATGACTGGAGCGGCAGCGGTGCGCTCCGAAGCGCCGCTTTTGCTGAAAGACGCCGGGAAGCGGCATTTGCTTTCGGCCAGCTGCGGAGCTGCGTATTCAGCCTCTCTAGTCGCCTACATCTTAGCGAAAAGCTTTTCCGCTCCAGTTTTCAAGGAGAAAGTGTACCAGCACTGCTCACTTAGCCCGACCTTGCCAGGAAATGAGATTTGCTGCACATTCCAAGGACATTGCATTTTCCTGGGCAAGCTGCAACCTGCTGGCAGATGGCCGTGCTCTCTGCCCACTCCTGCCCAGTTCTTGGTACTAGCGAGCACGTTGCAGCCTGGCGAAGGCAAGAAACCTGGAGAGCTGTCACAGAGCAGAAGGGCAGCTGAGATGCTGAAAAGCAGCAAAGCTGAACAGCCTGCCTCAGCTTCAGCAGTGTGTAATTGACTGAAGGCGAAAAACCAAGCAGCAGAGCAGCGGGCTTCTGTGCGCACTGAAGACAATTGCAAGAATCCAGCAGCTGCTCCTTGCCAAGCACAGGCAGCTGCCTGTGTTCTTGCTTCTTGACCAACTCACAGTTGCCCTTCTTTTCAGCAGCTGCCACCGTGTTCTCTGCATCTCGGAGCCTCAGGGGAGCAACAAGAATTTCCAAGGAGGGATGCATGAAAACTAAAATATAAACTCAGTAAGTTTGTCCTGGAACACCTCCCATTGGCATGCCAAGAGTGAATTCAAGAGGCAGGAGAGCGGCAGCCACCGTCCTGCAGCAGCCTGCGAGTTTCGCACACAAGCCGGCTTCTTCGCGGCTTCGTTCTTCGCCTATGCAAGCTACCGCGATCTCCGGCTGCCGGAGGCCAAGAAGCGGCTACTTCGCGCACAGATGACTGGAGCGGCAGCGGTGCGCTCCGAAGCGCCGCTTTTGCTGAAAGACGCCGGGAAGCGGCACTTGCTTTCGGCCAGCTGCGGAGCTGCGTATTCTGCCTCTCTAGTCGCCTACATCTTAGCGAAAAGCTTTTCCGCTCCAGTTCTCAAGGAGAAAGTGTACCAGCACTGCTCACTTAGCCCGACCTTGCCAGGAAATGAGATTTGCTGCACATTCCAAGGACACTGCATTTTCCTGGGCAAGCTGCAACCTGCTGACAGATGGCCGTGCTCTCTGCCCACTCCTGCCCAGTTCTTGGTACTAGCGGGCACGTTGCAGCCTGGCGAAGGCAAGAAACCTGGAGAGCTGTCACAGAGCAGAAGGGCAGCTGAGATGCTGAAAAGCAGCAAAGCTGAACTGCCTGCCTCAGCTTCAGCAGTGTGTAATTGACTGAAGGCGAAAAACCCAGCAGCAGAGCAGCGGGCTTCTGTGCGCACTGAAGACAATTGCAAGAATCCAGCAGCTGCTCCTTGCCAAGCACAGGCAGCTGCCTGTGTTCTTGCTTCTTGACCAACTCACAGTTGCCCTTCTTTTCAGCAGCTGCCACCGTGTTCTCTGCATCTCGGAGCCTCAGGGGAGCAACAAGAATTTCCAAGGAGGGATGCATGAAAACTAAAATATAAACTCAGTAAGTTTGTCCTGGAACACCTCCCATTGGCATGCCAAGAGTGAATACAAGAGGCAGGAGAGCGGCAGCCACCGTCCTGCAGCAGCCTGCGAGCTTCGCACACAAGCCGGTTTCTTCGCGGCTTCGTTCTTCGCCTATGCAAGCTACCGCGATCTCCGGCTGCCGGAGGCCAAGAAGCGGCTACTTCGCGCACAGATGACTGGAGCGGCAGCGGTGCGCTCCGAAGCGCCGCTTTTGCCGAAAGACGCCGGGAAGCGGCATTTGCTTTCGGCCAGCTGCGGAGCTGCGTATTCAGCCTCTCTAGTCGCCTACATCTTAGCGAAAAGCTTTTCCGCTCCAGTTTTCAAGGAGAAAGTGTACCAGCACTGCTCACTTAGCCCGACCTTGCCAGGAAATGAGATTTGCTGCACATTCCAAGGACACTGCATTTTCCTGGGCAAGCTGCAACCTGCTGACAGATGGCCGTGCTCTCTGCCCACTCCTGCCCAGTTCTTGGTACTAGCGGGCACGTTGCAGCCTGGCGAAGGCAAGAAACCTGGAGAGCTGTCACAGAGCAGAAGGGCAGCTGAGATGCTGAAAAGCAGCAAAGCTGAACTGCCTGCCTCAGCTTCAGCAGTGTGTAATTGACTGAAGGCGAAAAACCCAGCAGCAGAGCAGCGGGCTTCTGTGCGCACTGAAGACAATTGCAAGAATCCAGCAGCTGCTCCTTGCCAAGCACAGGCAGCTGCCTGTGTTCTTGCTTCTTGACCAACTCACAGTTGCCCTTCTTTTCAGCAGCTGCCACCGTGTTCTCTGCATCTCGGAGCCTCAGGGGAGCAACAAGAATTTCCAAGGAGGGATGCATGAAAACTAAAATATAAACTCAGTAAGTTTGTCCTGGAACACCTCCCATTGGCATGCCAAGAGTGAATACAAGAGGCAGGAGAGCGGCAGCCACCGTCCTGCAGCAGCCTGCGAGCTTCGCACACAAGCCGGTTTCTTCGCGGCTTCGTTCTTCGCCTATGCAAGCTACCGCGATCTCCGGCTGCCGGAGGCCAAGAAGCGGCTACTTCGCGCACAGATGACTGGAGCGGCAGCGGTGCGCTCCGAAGCGCCGCTTTTGCTGAAAGACGCCGGGAAGCGGCATTTGCTTTCGGCCAGCTGCGGAGCTGCGTATTCAGCCTCTCTAGTCGCCTACATCTTAGCGAAAAGCTTTTCCGCTCCAGTTTTCAAGGAGAAAGTGTACCAGCACTGCTCACTTAGCCCGACCTTGCCAGGAAATGAGATTTGCTGCACATTCCAAGGACATTGCATTTTCCTGGGCAAGCTGCAACCTGCTGGCAGATGGCCGTGCTCTCTGCCCACTCCTGCCCAGTTCTTGGTACTAGCGAGCACGTTGCAGCCTGGCGAAGGCAAGAAACCTGGAGAGCTGTCACAGAGCAGAAGGGCAGCTGAGATGCTGAAAAGCAGCAAAGCTGAACAGCCTGCCTCAGCTTCAGCAGTGTGTAATTGACTGAAGGCGAAAAACCAAGCAGCAGAGCAGCGGGCTTCTGTGCGCACTGAAGACAATTGCAAGAATCCAGCAGCTGCTCCTTGCCAAGCACAGGCAGCTGCCTGTGTTCTTGCTTCTTGACCAACTCACAGTTGCCCTTCTTTTCAGCAGCTGCCACCGTGTTCTCTGCATCTCGGAGCCTCTGGGGAGCAACAAGAATTTCCAAGGAGGGATGCATGAAAACTAAAATATAAACTCAGTAAGTTTGTCCTGGAACACCTCCCATTGGCATGCCAAGAGTGAATTCAAGAGGCAGGAGAGCGGCAGCCACCGTCCTGCAGCAGCCTGCGAGTTTCGCACACAAGCCGGCTTCTTCGCGGCTTCGTTCTTCGCCTATGCAAGCTACCGCGATCTCCGGCTGCCGGAGGCCAAGAAGTGGCTACTTCGCGCACAGATGACTGGAGCGGCAGCGGTGCGCTCCGAAGCGCCGCTTTTGCTGAAAGACGCCGGGAAGCGGCATTTGCTTTCGGCCAGCTGCGGAGCTGCGTATTCAGCCTCTCTAGTCGCCTACATCTTAGCGAAAAGCTTTTCCGCTCCAGTTCTCAAGGAGAAAGTGTACCAGCACTGCTCACTTAGCCCGACCTTGCCAGGAAATGAGATTTGCTGCACATTCCAAGGACACTGCATTTTCCTGGGCAAGCTGCAACCTGCTGACAGATGGCCGTGCTCTCTGCCCACTCCTGCCCAGTTCTTGGTACTAGCGGGCACGTTGCAGCCTGGCGAAGGCAAGAAACCTGGAGAGCTGTCACAGAGCAGAAGGGCAGCTGAGATGCTGAAAAGCAGCAAAGCTGAACAGCCTGCCTCAGCTTCAGCAGTGTGTAATTGACTGAAGGCGAAAAACCAAGCAGCAGAGCAGCGGGCTTCTGTGCGCACTGAAGACAATTGCAAGAATCCAGCAGCTGCTCCTTGCCAAGCACAGGCAGCTGCCTGTGTTCTTGCTTCTTGACCAACTCACAGTTGCCCTTCTTTTCAGCAGCTGCCACCGTGTTCTCTGCATCTCGGAGCCTCAGGGGAGCAACAAGAATTTCCAAGGAGGGATGCATGAAAACTAAAATATAAACTCAGGAAGTTTGTCCTGGAACACCTCCCATTGGCATGCCAAGAGTGAATTCAAGAGGCAGGAGAGCGGCAGCCACCGTCCTGTAGCTGTCTGCGAGCTTCGCACACAAGCCGGCTTCTTCGCGGCTTCGTTCTTCGCCTATGCAAGCTACCGCGATCTCCGGCTGCCGGAGGCCAAGAAGCGGCTACTTCGCGCACAGATGACTGGAGCGGCAGCGGTGCGCTCCGAAGCGCCGCTTTTGCTGAAAGACGCCGGGATGCGGCATTTGCTTTCGGCCAGCTGCGGAGCTGCGTATTCAGCCTCTCTAGTCGCCTACATCTTAGCGAAAAGCTTTTCCGCTCCAGTTCTCAAGGAGAAAGTGTCCCAGCACTGCTCACTTAGCCCGACCTTGCCAGGAAATGAGATTTGCTGCACATTCCAAGGACACTGCATTTTCCTGGGCAAGCTGCAACCTGCTGACTGATGGCCGTGCTCTCTGCCCACTCCTGCCCAGTTCTTGGTACTAGCGGGCACGTTGCAGCCTGGCGAAGGCAAGAAACCTGGAGAGCTGTCACAGAGCAGAAGGGCAGCTGAGATGCTGAAAAGCAGCAAAGCTGAACAGCCTGCCTCAGCTTCAGCAGTGTGTAATTGACTGAAGGCGAAAAACCAAGCAGCAGAGCAGCGGGCTTCTGTGCGCACTGAAGACAATTGCAAGAATCCAGCAGCTGCTCCTTGCCAAGCACAGGCAGCTGCCTGTGTTCTTGCTTCTTGACCAACTCACAGTTGCCCTTCTTTTCAGCAGCTGCCACCGTGTTCTCTGCATCTCGGAGCCTCAGGGGAGCAACAAGAATTTCCAAGGAGGGATGCATGAAAACTAAAATATAAACTCAGGAAGTTTGTCCTGGAACACCTCCCATTGGCATGCCAAGAGTGAATTCAAGAGGCAGGAGAGCGGCAGCCACCGTCCTGCAGCAGCCTGCGAGTTTCGCACACAAGCCGGCTTCTTCGCGGCTTCGTTCTTCGCCTATGCAAGCTACCGCGATCTCCGGCTGCCGGAGGCCAAGAAGCGGCTACTTCGCGCACAGATGACTGGAGCGGCAGCGGTGCGCTCCGAAGCGCCGCTTTTGCTGAAAGACGCCGGGAAGCGGCATTTGCTTTCGGCCAGCTGCGGAGCTGCGTATTCAGCCTCTCTAGTCGCCTACATCTTAGCGAAAAGCTTTTCCGCTCCAGTTCTCAAGGAGAAAGTGACCAAGCACTGCTCACTTAGCCCGACCTTGCCAGGAAATGAGATTTGCTGCACATTCCAAGGACACTGCATTTTCCTGGGCAAGCTGCAACCTGCTGACTGATGGCCGTGCTCTCTGCCCACTCCTGCCCAGTTCTTGGTACTAGCGGGCACGTTGCAGCCTGGCGAAGGCAAGAAACCTGGAGAGCTGTCACAGAGCAGAAGGGCAGCTGAGATGCTGAAAAGCAGCAAAGCTGAACAGCCTGCCTCAGCTTCAGCAGTGTGTAATTGACTGAAGGCGAAAAACCAAGCAGCAGAGCAGCGGGCTTCTGTGCGCACTGAAGACAATTGCAAGAATCCAGCAGCTGCTCCTTGCCAAGCACAGGCAGCTGCCTGTGTTCTTGCTTCTTGACCAACTCACAGTTGCCCTTCTTTTCAGCAGCTGCCACCGTGTTCTCTGCATCTCGGAGCCTCAGGGGAGCAACAAGAATTTCCAAGGAGGGATGCATGAAAACTAAAATATAAACTCAGTAAGTTTGTCCTGGAACACCTCCCATTGGCATGCCAAGAGTGAGTTCAAGAGGCAGGAGAGCGGCAGCCACCGTCCTGCAGCAGCCTGCGAGTTTCGCACACAAGCCGGCTTCTTCGCGGCTTCGTTCTTCGCCTATGCAAGCTACCGCGATCTCCGGCTGCCGGAGGCCAAGAAGCAGCTACTTCGCGCACAGATGACTGGAGCGGCAGCGGTGCGCTCCGAAGCGCCGCTTTTGCTGAAAGACGCCGGCAAGCGGCACTTGCTTTCGGCCAGCTGCGGAGCTGCGTATTCTGCCTCTCTAGTCGCCTACATCTTAGCGAAAAGCTTTTCCGCTCCAGTTCTCAAGGAGAAAGTGTACCAGCACTGCTCACTTAGCCCGACCTTGCCAGGAAATGAGATTTGCTGCACATTCCAAGGACACTGCATTTTCCTGGGCAAGCTGCAACCTGCTGACAGATGGCCGTGCTCTCTGCCAACTCCTGCCCAGTTCTTGGTACTAGCGGGCACGTTGCAGCCTGGCGAAGGCAAGAAACCTGGAGAGCTGTCACAGAGCAGAAGGGCAGCTGAGATGCTGAAAAGCAGCAAAGCTGAACAGCCTGCCTCAGCTTCAGCAGTGTGTAATTGACTGAAGGCGAAAAACCAAGCAG
This sequence comes from Vidua macroura, assembly GCF_024509145.1. Lineage (NCBI taxonomy): Eukaryota > Metazoa > Chordata > Aves > Passeriformes > Viduidae > Vidua > Vidua macroura. The sequence continues at coordinate 1,603,173 of NC_071602.1, forward strand.
CAGAGCAGCGGGCTTCTGTGCGCACTGAAGACAATTGCAAGAATCCAGCAGCTGCTCCTTGCCAAGCACAGGCAGCTGCCTGTGTTCTTGCTTCTTGACCAACTCACAGTTGCCCTTCTTTTCAGCAGCTGCCACCGTGTTCTCTGCATCTCGGAGCCTCAGGGGAGCAACAAGAATTTCCAAGGAGGGATGCATGAAAACTAAAATATAAACTCAGGAAGTTTGTCCTGGAACACCTCCCATTGGCATGCCAAGAGTGAATTCAAGAGGCAGGAGAGCGGCAGCCACCGTCCTGCAGCAGCCTGCGAGTTTCGCACACAAGCCGGCTTCTTCGCGGCTTCGTTCTTCGCCTATGCAAGCTACCGCGATCTCCGGCTGCCGGAGGCCAAGAAGCGGCTACTTCGCGCACAGATGACTGGAGCGGCAGCGGTGCGCTCCGAAGCGCCGCTTTTGCTGAAAGACGCCGGGAAGCGGCATTTGCTTTCGGCCAGCTGCGGAGCTGCGTATTCAGCCTCTCTAGTCGCCTACATCTTAGCGAAAAGCTTTTCCGCTCCAGTTCTCAAGGAGAAAGTGTACCAGCACTGCTCACTTAGCCCGACCTTGCCAGGAAATGAGATTTGCTGCACATTCCAAGGACACTGCATTTTCCTGGGCAAGCTGCAACCTGCTGACAGATGGCCGTGCTCTCTGCCCACTCCTGCCCAGTTCTTGGTACTAGCGGGCACGTTGCAGCCTGGCGAAGGCAAGAAACCTGGAGAGCTGTCACAGAGCAGAAGGGCAGCTGAGATGCTGAAAAGCAGCAAAGCTGAACAGCCTGCCTCAGCTTCAGCAGTGTGTAATTGACTGAAGGCGAAAAACCAAGCAGCAGAGCAGCGGGCTTCTGTGCGCACTGAAGACAATTGCAAGAATCCAGCAGCTGCTCCTTGCCAAGCACAGGCAGCTGCCTGTGTTCTTGCTTCTTGACCAACTCACAGTTGCCCTTCTTTTCAGCAGCTGCCACCGTGTTCTCTGCATCTCGGAGCCTCAGGGGAGCAACAAGAATTTCCAAGGAGGGATGCATGAAAACTAAAATATAAACTCAGTAAGTTTGTCCTGGAACACCTCCCATTGGCATGCCAAGAGTGAATTCAAGAGGCAGGAGAGCGGCAGCCACCATCCTGCAGCAGCCTGCGAGTTTCGCACACAAGCCGGCTTCTTCGCGGCTTCGTTCTTCGCCTATGCAAGCTACCGCGATCTCCGGCTGCCGGAGGCCAAGAAGCAGCTACTTCGCGCACAGATGACTGGAGCGGCAGCGGTGCGCTCCGAAGCGCCGCTTTTGCTGAAAGACGCCGGGAAGCGGCACTTGCTTTCGGCCAGCTGCGGAGCTGCGTATTCTGCCTCTCTAGTCGCCTACATCTTAGCGAAAAGCTTTTCCGCTCCAGTTCTCAAGGAGAAAGTGTACCAGCACTGCTCACTTAGCCCGACCTTGCCAGGAAATGAGATTTGCTGCACATTCCAAGGACACTGCATTTTCCTGGGCAAGCTGCAACCTGCTGACAGATGGCCGTGCTCTCTGCCCACTCCTGCCCAGTTCTTGGTACTAGCGGGCACGTTGCAGCCTGGCGAAGGCAAGAAACCTGGAGAGCTGTCACAGAGCAGAAGGGCAGCTGAGATGCTGAAAAGCAGCAAAGCTGAACAGCCTGCCTCAGCTTCAGCAGTGTGTAATTGACTGAAGGCGAAAAACCAAGCAGCAGAGCAGCGGGCTTCTGTGCGCACTGAAGACAATTGCAAGAATCCAGCAGCTGCTCCTTGCCAAGCACAGGCAGCTGCCTGTGTTCTTGCTTCTTGACCAACTCACAGTTGCCCTTCTTTTCAGCAGCTGCCACCGTGTTCTCTGCATCTCGGAGCCTCAGGGGAGCAACAAGAATTTCCAAGGAGGGATGCATGAAAACTAAAATATAAACTCAGGAAGTTTGTCCTGGAACACCTCCCATTGGCATGCCAAGAGTGAATTCAAGAGGCAGGAGAGCGGCAGCCACCGTCCTGCAGCAGCCTGCGAGTTTCGCACACAAGCCGGCTTCTTCGCGGCTTCGTTCTTCGCCTATGCAAGCTACCGCGATCTCCGGCTGCCGGAGGCCAAGAAGCGGCTACTTCGCGCACAGATGACTGGAGCGGCAGCGGTGCGCTCCGAAGCGCCGCTTTTGCTGAAAGACGCCGGGATGCGGCATTTGCTTTCGGCCAGCTGCGGAGCTGCGTATTCAGCCTCTCTAGTCGCCTACATCTTAGCGAAAAGCTTTTCCGCTCCAGTTCTCAAGGAGAAAGTGTACCAGCACTGCTCACTTAGCCCGACCTTGCCAGGAAATGAGATTTGCTGCACATTCCAAGGACACTGCATTTTCCTGGGCAAGCTGCAACCTGCTGACTGATGGCCGTGCTCTCTGCCCACTCCTGCCCAGTTCTTGGTACTAGCGGGCACGTTGCAGCCTGGCGAAGGCAAGAAACCTGGAGAGCTGTCACAGAGCAGAAGGGCAGCTGAGATGCTGAAAAGCAGCAAAGCTGAACAGCCTGCCTCAGCTTCAGCAGTGTGTAATTGACTGAAGGCGAAAAACCAAGCAGCAGAGCAGCGGGCTTCTGTGCGCACTGAAGACAATTGCAAGAATCCAGCAGCTGCTCCTTGCCAAGCACAGGCAGCTGCCTGTGTTCTTGCTTCTTGACCAACTCACAGTTGCCCTTCTTTTCAGCAGCTGCCACCGTGTTCTCTGCATCTCGGAGCCTCAGGGGAGCAACAAGAATTTCCAAGGAGGGATGCATGAAAACTAAAATATAAACTCAGGAAGTTTGTCCTGGAACACCTCCCATTGGCATGCCAAGAGTGAATACAAGAGGCAGGAGAGCGGCAGCCACCGTCCTGCAGCAGCCTGCGAGTTTCGCACACAAGCCGGCTTCTTCGCGGCTTCGTTCTTCGCCTATGCAAGCTACCGCGATCTCCGGCTGCCGGAGGCCAAGAAGCGGCAACTTCGCGCACAGATGACTGGAGCGGCAGCGGTGCGCTCCGAAGCGCCGCTTTTGCTGAAAGACGCCGGGATGCGGCATTTGCTTTCGGCCAGCTGCGGAGCTGCGTATTCAGCCTCTCTAGTCGCCTACATCTTAGCGAAAAGCTTTTCCGCTCCAGTTCTCAAGGAGAAAGTGTACCAGCACTGCTCACTTAGCCCGACCTTGCCAGGAAATGAGATTTGCTGCACATTCCAAGGACACTGCATTTTCCTGGGCAAGCTGCAACCTGCTGACTGATGGCCGTGCTCTCTGCCCACTCCTGCCCAGTTCTTGGTACTAGCGGGCACGTTGCAGCCTGGCGAAGGCAAGAAACCTGGAGAGCTGTCACAGAGCAGAAGGGCAGCTGAGATGCTGAAAAGCAGCAAAGCTGAACAGCCTGCCTCAGCTTCAGCAGTGTGTAATTGACTGAAGGCGAAAAACCAAGCAGCAGAGCAGCGGGCTTCTGTGCGCACTGAAGACAATTGCAAGAATCCAGCAGCTGCTCCTTGCCAAGCACAGGCAGCTGCCTGTGTTCTTGCTTCTTGACCAACTCACAGTTGCCCTTCTTTTCAGCAGCTGCCACCGTGTTCTCTGCATCTCGGAGCCTCAGGGGAGCAACAAGAATTTCCAAGGAGGGATGCATGAAAACTAAAATATAAACTCAGGAAGTTTGTCCTGGAACACCTCCCATTGGCATGCCAAGAGTGAATTCAAGAGGCAGGAGAGCGGCAGCCACCGTCCTGCAGCAGCCTGCGAGTTTCGCACACAAGCCGGCTTCTTCGCGGCTTCGTTCTTCGCCTATGCAAGCTACCGCGATCTCCGGCTGCCGGAGGCCAAGAAGCGGCTACTTCGCGCACAGATGACTGGAGCGGCAGCGGTGCGCTCCGAAGCGCCGCTTTTGCTGAAAGACGCCGGGAAGCGGCATTTGCTTTCGGCCAGCTGCGGAGCTGCGTATTCAGCCTCTCTAGTCGCCTACATCTTAGCGAAAAGCTTTTCCGCTCCAGTTCTCAAGGAGAAAGTGTACCAGCACTGCTCACTTAGCCCGACCTTGCCAGGAAATGAGATTTGCTGCACATTCCAAGGACACTGCATTTTCCTGGGCAAGCTGCAACCTGCTGACAGATGGCCGTGCTCTCTGCCCACTCCTGCCCAGTTCTTGGTACTAGCGGGCACGTTGCAGCCTGGCGAAGGCAAGAAACCTGGAGAGCTGTCACAGAGCAGAAGGGCAGCTGAGATGCTGAAAAGCAGCAAAGCTGAACAGCCTGCCTCAGCTTCAGCAGTGTGTAATTGACTGAAGGCGAAAAACCAAGCAGCAGAGCAGCGGGCTTCTGTGCGCACTGAAGACAATTGCAAGAATCCAGCAGCTGCTCCTTGCCAAGCACAGGCAGCTGCCTGTGTTCTTGCTTCTTGACCAACTCACAGTTGCCCTTCTTTTCAGCAGCTGCCACCGTGTTCTCTGCATCTCGGAGCCTCAGGGGAGCAACAAGAATTTCCAAGGAGGGATGCATGAAAACTAAAATATAAACTCAGTAAGTTTGTCCTGGAACACCTCCCATTGGCATGCCAAGAGTGAATTCAAGAGGCAGGAGAGCGGCAGCCACCATCCTGCAGCAGCCTGCGAGTTTCGCACACAAGCCGGCTTCTTCGCGGCTTCGTTCTTCGCCTATGCAAGCTACCGCGATCTCCGGCTGCCGGAGGCCAAGAAGCAGCTACTTCGCGCACAGATGACTGGAGCGGCAGCGGTGCGCTCCGAAGCGCCGCTTTTGCTGAAAGACGCCGGCAAGCGGCACTTGCTTTCGGCCAGCTGCGGAGCTGCGTATTCTGCCTCTCTAGTCGCCTACATCTTAGCGAAAAGCTTTTCCGCTCCAGTTCTCAAGGAGAAAGTGTACCAGCACTGCTCACTTAGCCCGACCTTGCCAGGAAATGAGATTTGCTGCACATTCCAAGGACACTGCATTTTCCTGGGCAAGCTGCAACCTGCTGACAGATGGCCGTGCTCTCTGCCCACTCCTGCCCAGTTCTTGGTACTAGCGGGCACGTTGCAGCCTGGCGAAGGCAAGAAACCTGGAGAGCTGTCACAGAGCAGAAGGGCAGCTGAGATGCTGAAAAGCAGCAAAGCTGAACTGCCTGCCTCAGCTTCAGCAGTGTGTAATTGACTGAAGGCGAAAAACCCAGCAGCAGAGCAGCGGGCTTCTGTGCGCACTGAAGACAATTGCAAGAATCCAGCAGCTGCTCCTTGCCAAGCACAGGCAGCTGCCTGTGTTCTTGCTTCTTGACCAACTCACAGTTGCCCTTCTTTTCAGCAGCTGCCACCGTGTTCTCTGCATCTCGGAGCCTCAGGGGAGCAACAAGAATTTCCAAGGAGGGATGCATGAAAACTAAAATATAAACTCAGGAAGTTTGTCCTGGAACACCTCCCATTGGCATGCCAAGAGTGAATACAAGAGGCAGGAGAGCGGCAGCCACCGTCCTGCAGCAGCCTGCGAGCTTCGCACACAAGCCGGTTTCTTCGCGGCTTCGTTCTTCGCCTATGCAAGCTACCGCGATCTCCGGCTGCCGGAGGCCAAGAAGCGGCTACTTCGCGCACAGATGACTGGAGCGGCAGCGGTGCGCTCCGAAGCGCCGCTTTTGCTGAAAGACGCCGGGAAGCGGCATTTGCTTTCGGCCAGCTGCGGAGCTGCGTATTCAGCCTCTCTAGTCGCCTACATCTTAGCGAAAAGCTTTTCCGCTCCAGTTTTCAAGGAGAAAGTGTACCAGCACTGCTCACTTAGCCCGACCTTGCCAGGAAATGAGATTTGCTGCACATTCCAAGGACATTGCATTTTCCTGGGCAAGCTGCAACCTGCTGGCAGATGGCCGTGCTCTCTGCCCACTCCTGCCCAGTTCTTGGTACTAGCGAGCACGTTGCAGCCTGGCGAAGGCAAGAAACCTGGAGAGCTGTCACAGAGCAGAAGGGCAGCTGAGATGCTGAAAAGCAGCAAAGCTGAACAGCCTGCCTCAGCTTCAGCAGTGTGTAATTGACTGAAGGCGAAAAACCAAGCAGCAGAGCAGCGGGCTTCTGTGCGCACTGAAGACAATTGCAAGAATCCAGCAGCTGCTCCTTGCCAAGCACAGGCAGCTGCCTGTGTTCTTGCTTCTTGACCAACTCACAGTTGCCCTTCTTTTCAGCAGCTGCCACCGTGTTCTCTGCATCTCGGAGCCTCAGGGGAGCAACAAGAATTTCCAAGGAGGGATGCATGAAAACTAAAATATAAACTCAGGAAGTTTGTCCTGGAACACCTCCCATTGGCATGCCAAGAGTGAATTCAAGAGGCAGGAGAGCGGCAGCCACCGTCCTGCAGCAGCCTGCGAGTTTCGCACACAAGCCGGCTTCTTCGCGGCTTCGTTCTTCGCCTATGCAAGCTACCGCGATCTCCGGCTGCCGGAGGCCAAGAAGCGGCTACTTCGCGCACAGATGACTGGAGCGGCAGCGGTGCGCTCCGAAGCGCCGCTTTTGCTGAAAGACGCCGGGAAGCGGCATTTGCTTTCGGCCAGCTGCGGAGCTGCGTATTCAGCCTCTCTAGTCGCCTACATCTTAGCGAAAAGCTTTTCCGCTCCAGTTTTCAAGGAGAAAGTGTACCAGCACTGCTCACTTAGCCCGACCTTGCCAGGAAATGAGATTTGCTGCACATTCCAAGGACATTGCATTTTCCTGGGCAAGCTGCAACCTGCTGGCAGATGGCCGTGCTCTCTGCCCACTCCTGCCCAGTTCTTGGTACTAGCGAGCACGTTGCAGCCTGGCGAAGGCAAGAAACCTGGAGAGCTGTCACAGAGCAGAAGGGCAGCTGAGATGCTGAAAAGCAGCAAAGCTGAACAGCCTGCCTCAGCTTCAGCAGTGTGTAATTGACTGAAGGCGAAAAACCAAGCAGCAGAGCAGCGGGCTTCTGTGCGCACTGAAGACAATTGCAAGAATCCAGCAGCTGCTCCTTGCCAAGCACAGGCAGCTGCCTGTGTTCTTGCTTCTTGACCAACTCACAGTTGCCCTTCTTTTCAGCAGCTGCCACCGTGTTCTCTGCATCTCGGAGCCTCAGGGGAGCAACAAGAATTTCCAAGGAGGGATGCATGAAAACTAAAATATAAACTCAGTAAGTTTGTCCTGGAACACCTCCCATTGGCATGCCAAGAGTGAGTTCAAGAGGCAGGAGAGCGGCAGCCACCGTCCTGCAGCAGCCTGCGAGTTTCGCACACAAGCCGGCTTCTTCGCGGCTTCGTTCTTCGCCTATGCAAGCTACCGCGATCTCCGGCTGCCGGAGGCCAAGAAGCAGCTACTTCGCGCACAGATGACTGGAGCGGCAGCGGTGCGCTCCGAAGCGCCGCTTTTGCTGAAAGACGCCGGGAAGCGGCACTTGCTTTCGGCCAGCTGCGGAGCTGCGTATTCTGCCTCTCTAGTCGCCTACATCTTAGCGAAAAGCTTTTCCGCTCCAGTTCTCAAGGAGAAAGTGTACCAGCACTGCTCACTTAGCCCGACCTTGCCAGGAAATGAGATTTGCTGCACATTCCAAGGACACTGCATTTTCCTGGGCAAGCTGCAACCTGCTGACAGATGGCCGTGCTCTCTGCCCACTCCTGCCCAGTTCTTGGTACTAGCGGGCACGTTGCAGCCTGGCGAAGGCAAGAAACCTGGAGAGCTGTCACAGAGCAGAAGGGCAGCTGAGATGCTGAAAAGCAGCAAAGCTGAACAGCCTGCCTCAGCTTCAGCAGTGTGTAATTGACTGAAGGCGAAAAACCAAGCAGCAGAGCAGCGGGCTTCTGTGCGCACTGAAGACAATTGCAAGAATCCAGCAGCTGCTCCTTGCCAAGCACAGGCAGCTGCCTGTGTTCTTGCTTCTTGACCAACTCACAGTTGCCCTTCTTTTCAGCAGCTGCCACCGTGTTCTCTGCATCTCGGAGCCTCAGGGGAGCAACAAGAATGTCCAAGGAGGGATGCATGAAAACTAAAATATAAACTCAGTAAGTTTGTCCTGGAACACCTCCCATTGGCATGCCAAGAGTGAATTCAAGAGGCAGGAGAGCGGCAGCCACCGTCCTGCAGCAGCCTGCGAGTTTCGCACACAAGCCGGCTTCTTCGCGGCTTCGTTCTTCGCCTATGCAAGCTACCGCGATCTCCGGCTGCCGGAGGCCAAGAAGCGGCTACTTCGCGCACAGATGACTGGAGCGGCAGCGGTGCGCTCCGAAGCGCCGCTTTTGCTGAAAGACGCCGGGAAGCGGCACTTGCTTTCGGCCAGCTGCGGAGCTGCGTATTCTGCCTCTCTAGTCGCCTACATCTTAGCGAAAAGCTTTTCCGCTCCAGTTCTCAAGGAGAAAGTGTACCAGCACTGCTCACTTAGCCCGACCTTGCCAGGAAATGAGATTTGCTGCACATTCCAAGGACACTGCATTTTCCTGGGCAAGCTGCAACCTGCTGACAGATGGCCGTGCTCTCTGCCCACTCCTGCCCAGTTCTTGGTACTAGCGGGCACGTTGCAGCCTGGCGAAGGCAAGAAACCTGGAGAGCTGTCACAGAGCAGAAGGGCAGCTGAGATGCTGAAAAGCAGCAAAGCTGAACAGCCTGCCTCAGCTTCAGCAGTGTGTAATTGACTGAAGGCGAAAAACCAAGCAGCAGAGCAGCGGGCTTCTGTGCGCACTGAAGACAATTGCAAGAATCCAGCAGCTGCTCCTTGCCAAGCACAGGCAGCTGCCTGTGTTCTTGCTTCTTGACCAACTCACAGTTGCCCTTCTTTTCAGCAGCTGCCACCGTGTTCTCTGCATCTCGGAGCCTCAGGGGAGCAACAAGAATTTCCAAGGAGGGATGCATGAAAACTAAAATATAAACTCAGTAAGTTTGTCCTGGAACACCTCCCATTGGCATGCCAAGAGTGAATTCAAGAGGCAGGAGAGCGGCAGCCACCGTCCTGTAGCTGTCTGCGAGCTTCGCACACAAGCCGGCTTCTTCGCGGCTTCGTTCTTCGCCTATGCAAGCTACCGCGATCTCCGGCTGCCGGAGGCCAAGAAGCGGCTACTTCGCGCACAGATGACTGGAGCGGCAGCGGTGCGCTCCGAAGCGCCGCTTTTGCTGAAAGACGCCGGGATGCGGCATTTGCTTTCGGCCAGCTGCGGAGCTGCGTATTCAGCCTCTCTAGTCGCCTACATCTTAGCGAAAAGCTTTTCCGCTCCAGTTCTCAAGGAGAAAGTGTACCAGCACTGCTCACTTAGCCCGACCTTGCCAGGAAATGAGATTTGCTGCACATTCCAAGGACACTGCATTTTCCTGGGCAAGCTGCAACCTGCTGACTGATGGCCGTGCTCTCTGCCCACTCCTGCCCAGTTCTTGGTACTAGCGGGCACGTTGCAGCCTGGCGAAGGCAAGAAACCTGGAGAGCTGTCACAGAGCAGAAGGGCAGCTGAGATGCTGAAAAGCAGCAAAGCTGAACAGCCTGCCTCAGCTTCAGCAGTGTGTAATTGACTGAAGGCGAAAAACCCAGCAGCAGAGCAGCGGGCTTCTGTGCGCACTGAAGACAATTGCAAGAATCCAGCAGCTGCTCCTTGCCAAGCACAGGCAGCTGCCTGTGTTCTTGCTTCTTGACCAACTCACAGTTGCCCTTCTTTTCAGCAGCTGCCACCGTGTTCTCTGCATCTCGGAGCCTCAGGGGAGCAACAAGAATTTCCAAGGAGGGATGCATGAAAACTAAAATATAAACTCAGGAAGTTTGTCCTGGAACACCTCCCATTGGCATGCCAAGAGTGAATTCAAGAGGCAGGAGAGCGGCAGCCACCGTCCTGCAGCAGCCTGCGAGTTTCGCACACAAGCCGGCTTCTTCGCGGCTTCGTTCTTCGCCTATGCAAGCTACCGCGATCTCCGGCTGCCGGAGGCCAAGAAGCGGCTACTTCGCGCACAGATGACTGGAGCGGCAGCGGTGCGCTCCGAAGCGCCGCTTTTGCTGAAAGACGCCGGGATGCGGCATTTGCTTTCGGCCAGCTGCGGAGCTGCGTATTCAGCCTCTCTAGTCGCCTACATCTTAGCGAAAAGCTTTTCCGCTCCAGTTCTCAAGGAGAAAGTGACCAAGCACTGCTCACTTAGCCCGACCTTGCCAGGAAATGAGATTTGCTGCACATTCCAAGGACACTGCATTTTCCTGGGCAAGCTGCAACCTGCTGACAGATGGCCGTGCTCTCTGCCCACTCCTGCCCAGTTCTTGGTACTAGCGGGCACGTTGCAGCCTGGCGAAGGCAAGAAACCTGGAGAGCTGTCACAGAGCAGAAGGGCAGCTGAGATGCTGAAAAGCAGCAAAGCTGAACAGCCTGCCTCAGCTTCAGCAGTGTGTAATTGACTGAAGGCGAAAAACCAAGCAGCAGAGCAGCGGGCTTCTGTGCGCACTGAAGACAATTGCAAGAATCCAGCAGCTGCTCCTTGCCAAGCACAGGCAGCTGCCTGTGTTCTTGCTTCTTGACCAACTCACAGTTGCCCTTCTTTTCAGCAGCTGCCACCGTGTTCTCTGCATCTCGGAGCCTCAGGGGAGCAACAAGAATTTCCAAGGAGGGATGCATGAAAACTAAAATATAAACTCAGGAAGTTTGTCCTGGAACACCTCCCATTGGCATGCCAAGAGTGAATTCAAGAGGCAGGAGAGCGGCAGCCACCGTCCTGCAGCAGCCTGCGAGTTTCGCACACAAGCCGGCTTCTTCGCGGCTTCGTTCTTCGCCTATGCAAGCTACCGCGATCTCCGGCTGCCGGAGGCCAAGAAGCGGCTACTTCGCGCACAGATGACTGGAGCGGCAGCGGTGCGCTCCGAAGCGCCTCTTTTGCCGAAAGACGCCGGGAAGCGGCATTTGCTTTCGGCCAGCTGCGGAGCTGCGTTTTCAGCCTCTCTAGTCGCCTACATCTTAGCGAAAAGCTTTTCCGCTCCAGTTCTCAAGGAGAAAGTGTACCAGCACTGCTCACTTAGCCCGACCTTGCCAGGAAATGAGATTTGCTGCACATTCCAAGGACACTGCATTTTCCTGGGCAAGCTGCAACCTGCTGACAGATGGCCGTGCTCTCTGCCCACTCCTGCCCAGTTCTTGGTACTAGCGGGCACGTTGCAGCCTGGCGAAGGCAAGAAACCTGGAGAGCTGTCACAGAGCAGAAGGGCAGCTGAGATGCTGAAAAGCAGCAAAGCTGAACTGCCTGCCTCAGCTTCAGCAGTGTGTAATTGACTGAAGGCGAAAAACCCAGCAGCAGAGCAGCGGGCTTCTGTGCGCACTGAAGACAATTGCAAGAATCCAGCAGCTGCTCCTTGCCAAGCACAGGCAGCTGCCTGTGTTCTTGCTTCTTGACCAACTCACAGTTGCCCTTCTTTTCAGCAGCTGCCACCGTGTTCTCTGCATCTCGGAGCCTCAGGGGAGCAACAAGAATTTCCAAGGAGGGATGCATGAAAACTAAAATATAAACTCAGTAAGTTTGTCCTGGAACACCTCCCATTGGCATGCCAAGAGTGAATACAAGAGGCAGGAGAGCGGCAGCCACCGTCCTGCAGCAGCCTGCGAGCTTCGCACACAAGCCGGTTTCTTCGCGGCTTCGTTCTTCGCCTATGCAAGCTACCGCGATCTCCGGCTGCCGGAGGCCAAGAAGCGGCTACTTCGCGCACAGATGACTGGAGCGGCAGCGGTGCGCTCCGAAGCGCCGCTTTTGCTGAAAGACGCCGGGAAGCGGCATTTGCTTTCGGCCAGCTGCGGAGCTGCGTATTCAGCCTCTCTAGTCGCCTACATCTTAGCGAAAAGCTTTTCCGCTCCAGTTTTCAAGGAGAAAGTGTACCAGCACTGCTCACTTAGCCCGACCTTGCCAGGAAATGAGATTTGCTGCACATTCCAAGGACATTGCATTTTCCTGGGCAAGCTGCAACCTGCTGGCAGATGGCCGTGCTCTCTGCCCACTCCTGCCCAGTTCTTGGTACTAGCGAGCACGTTGCAGCCTGGCGAAGGCAAGAAACCTGGAGAGCTGTCACAGAGCAGAAGGGCAGCTGAGATGCTGAAAAGCAGCAAAGCTGAACAGCCTGCCTCAGCTTCAGCAGTGTGTAATTGACTGAAGGCGAAAAACCAAGCAGCAGAGCAGCGGGCTTCTGTGCGCACTGAAGACAATTGCAAGAATCCAGCAGCTGCTCCTTGCCAAGCACAGGCAGCTGCCTGTGTTCTTGCTTCTTGACCAACTCACAGTTGCCCTTCTTTTCAGCAGCTGCCACCGTGTTCTCTGCATCTCGGAGCCTCAGGGGAGCAACAAGAATTTCCAAGGAGGGATGCATGAAAACTAAAATATAAACTCAGTAAGTTTGTCCTGGAACACCTCCCATTGGCATGCCAAGAGTGAGTTCAAGAGGCAGGAGAGCGGCAGCCACCGTCCTGCAGCAGCCTGCGAGTTTCGCACACAAGCCGGCTTCTTCGCGGCTTCGTTCTTCGCCTATGCAAGCTACCGTGATCTCCGGCTGCCGGAGGCCAAGAAGCAGCTACTTCGCGCACAGATGACTGGAGCGGCAGCGGTGCGCTCCGAAGCGCCGCTTTTGCTGAAAGACGCCGGGAAGCGGCACTTGCTTTCGGCCAGCTGCGGAGCTGCGTATTCTGCCTCTCTAGTCGCCTACATCTTAGCGAAAAGCTTTTCCGCTCCAGTTCTCAAGGAGAAAGTGTACCAGCACTGCTCACTTAGCCCGACCTTGCCAGGAAATGAGATTTGCTGCACATTCCAAGGACACTGCATTTTCCTGGGCAAGCTGCAACCTGCTGACAGATGGCCGTGCTCTCTGCCCACTCCTGCCCAGTTCTTGGTACTAGCGGGCACGTTGCAGCCTGGCGAAGGCAAGAAACCTGGAGAGCTGTCACAGAGCAGAAGGGCAGCTGAGATGCTGAAAAGCAGCAAAGCTGAACAGCCTGCCTCAGCTTCAGCAGTGTGTAATTGACTGAAGGCGAAAAACCAAGCAGCAGAGCAGCGGGCTTCTGTGCGCACTGAAGACAATTGCAAGAATCCAGCAGCTGCTCCTTGCCAAGCACAGGCAGCTGCCTGTGTTCTTGCTTCTTGACCAACTCACAGTTGCCCTTCTTTTCAGCAGCTGCCACCGTGTTCTCTGCATCTCGGAGCCTCAGGGGAGCAACAAGAATTTCCAAGGAGGGATGCATGAAAACTAAAATATAAACTCAGTAAGTTTGTCCTGGAACACCTCCCATTGGCATGCCAAGAGTGAATTCAAGAGGCAGGAGAGCGGCAGCCACCATCCTGCAGCAGCCTGCGAGTTTCGCACACAAGCCGGCTTCTTCGCGGCTTCGTTCTTCGCCTATGCAAGCTACCGCGATCTCCGGCTGCCGGAGGCCAAGAAGCAGCTACTTCGCGCACAGATGACTGGAGCGGCAGCGGTGCGCTCCGAAGCGCCGCTTTTGCTGAAAGACGCCGGGAAGCGGCACTTGCTTTCGGCCAGCTGCGGAGCTGCGTATTCTGCCTCTCTAGTCGCCTACATCTTAGCGAAAAGCTTTTCCGCTCCAGTTCTCAAGGAGAAAGTGTACCAGCACTGCTCACTTAGCCCGACCTTGCCAGGAAATGAGATTTGCTGCACATTCCAAGGACACTGCATTTTCCTGGGCAAGCTGCAACCTGCTGGCAGATGGCCGTGCTCTCTGCCCACTCCTGCCCAGTTCTTGGTACTAGCGGGCACGTTGCAGCCTGGCGAAGGCAAGAAACCTGGAGAGCTGTCACAGAGCAGAAGGGCAGCTGAGATGCTGAAAAGCAGCAAAGCTGAACAGCCTGCCTCAGCTTCAGCAGTGTGTAATTGACTGAAGGCGAAAAACCAAGCAGCAGAGCAGCGGGCTTCTGTGCGCACTGAAGACAATTGCAAGAATCCAGCAGCTGCTCCTTGCCAAGCACAGGCAGCTGCCTGTGTTCTTGCTTCTTGACCAACTCACAGTTGCCCTTCTTTTCAGCAGCTGCCACCGTGTTCTCTGCATCTCGGAGCCTCAGGGGAGCAACAAGAATTTCCAAGGAGGGATGCATGAAAACTAAAATATAAACTCAGGAAGTTTGTCCTGGAACACCTCCCATTGGCATGCCAAGAGTGAATTCAAGAGGCAGGAGAGCGGCAGCCACCGTCCTGCAGCAGCCTGCGAGTTTCGCACACAAGCCGGCTTCTTCGCGGCTTCGTTCTTCGCCTATGCAAGCTACCGCGATCTCCGGCTGCCGGAGGCCAAGAAGCGGCTACTTCGCGCACAGATGACTGGAGCGGCAGCGGTGCGCTCCGAAGCGCCGCTTTTGCTGAAAGAAGCCGGGATGCGGCATTTGCTTTCGGCCAGCTGCGGAGCTGCGTATTCAGCCTCTCTAGTCGCCTACATCTTAGCGAAAAGCTTTTCCGCTCCAGTTCTCAAGGAGAAAGTGTACCAGCACTGCTCACTTAGCCCGACCTTGCCAGGAAATGAGATTTGCTGCACATTCCAAGGACACTGCATTTTCCTGGGCAAGCTGCAACCTGCTGACTGATGGCCGTGCTCTCTGCCCACTCCTGCCCAGTTCTTGGTACTAGCGGGCACGTTGCAGCCTGGCGAAGGCAAGAAACCTGGAGAGCTGTCACAGAGCAGAAGGGCAGCTGAGATGCTGAAAAGCAGCAAAGCTGAACAGCCTGCCTCAGCTTCAGCAGTGTGTAATTGACTGAAGGCGAAAAACCAAGCAGCAGAGCAGCGGGCTTCTGTGCGCACTGAAGACAATTGCAAGAATCCAGCAGCTGCTCCTTGCCAAGCACAGGCAGCTGCCTGTGTTCTTGCTTCTTGACCAACTCACAGTTGCCCTTCTTTTCAGCAGCTGCCACCGTGTTCTCTGCATCTCGGAGCCTCAGGGGAGCAACAAGAATTTCCAAGGAGGGATGCATGAAAACTAAAATATAAACTCAGGAAGTTTGTCCTGGAACACCTCCCATTGGCATGCCAAGAGTGAATTCAAGAGGCAGGAGAGCGGCAGCCACCGTCCTGCAGCAGCCTGCGAGTTTCGCACACAAGCCGGCTTCTTCGCGGCTTCGTTCTTCGCCTATGCAAGCTACCGCGATCTCCGGCTGCCGGAGGCCAAGAAGCGGCTACTTCGCGCACAGATGACTGGAGCGGCAGCGGTGCGCTCCGAAGCGCCGCTTTTGCTGAAAGACGCCGGGAAGCGGCATTTGCTTTCGGCCAGCTGCGGAGCTGCGTATTCAGCCTCTCTAGTCGCCTACATCTTAGCGAAAAGCTTTTCCGCTCCAGTTCTCAAGGAGAAAGTGTACCAGCACTGCTCACTTAGCCCGACCTTGCCAGGAAATGAGATTTGCTGCACATTCCAAGGACACTGCATTTTCCTGGGCAAGCTGCAACCTGCTGACAGATGGCCGTGCTCTCTGCCCACTCCTGCCCAGTTCTTGGTACTAGCGGGCACGTTGCAGCCTGGCGAAGGCAAGAAACCTGGAGAGCTGTCACAGAGCAGAAGGGCAGCTGAGATGCTGAAAAGCAGCAAAGCTGAACAGCCTGCCTCAGCTTCAGCAGTGTGTAATTGACTGAAGGCGAAAAACCAAGCAGCAGAGCAGCGGGCTTCTGTGCGCACTGAAGACAATTGCAAGAATCCAGCAGCTGCTCCTTGCCAAGCACAGGCAGCTGCCTGTGTTCTTGCTTCTTGACCAACTCACAGTTGCCCTTCTTTTCAGCAGCTGCCACCGTGTTCTCTGCATCTCGGAGCCTCAGGGGAGCAACAAGAATTTCCAAGGAGGGATGCATGAAAACTAAAATATAAACTCAGTAAGTTTGTCCTGGAACACCTCCCATTGGCATGCCAAGAGTGAATTCAAGAGGCAGGAGAGCGGCAGCCACCATCCTGCAGCAGCCTGCGAGTTTCGCACACAAGCCGGCTTCTTCGCGGCTTCGTTCTTCGCCTATGCAAGCTACCGCGATCTCCGGCTGCCGGAGGCCAAGAAGCAGCTACTTCGCGCACAGATGACTGGAGCGGCAGCGGTGCGCTCCGAAGCGCCGCTTTTGCTGAAAGACGCCGGCAAGCGGCACTTGCTTTCGGCCAGCTGCGGAGCTGCGTATTCTGCCTCTCTAGTCGCCTACATCTTAGCGAAAAGCTTTTCCGCTCCAGTTCTCAAGGAGAAAGTGTACCAGCACTGCTCACTTAGCCCGACCTTGCCAGGAAATGAGATTTGCTGCACATTCCAAGGACACTGCATTTTCCTGGGCAAGCTGCAACCTGCTGACAGATGGCCGTGCTCTCTGCCCACTCCTGCCCAGTTCTTGGTACTAGCGGGCACGTTGCAGCCTGGCGAAGGCAAGAAACCTGGAGAGCTGTCACAGAGCAGAAGGGCAGCTGAGATGCTGAAAAGCAGCAAAGCTGAACTGCCTGCCTCAGCTTCAGCAGTGTGTAATTGACTGAAGGCGAAAAACCCAGCAGCAGAGCAGCGGGCTTCTGTGCGCACTGAAGACAATTGCAAGAATCCAGCAGCTGCTCCTTGCCAAGCACAGGCAGCTGCCTGTGTTCTTGCTTCTTGACCAACTCACAGTTGCCCTTCTTTTCAGCAGCTGCCACCGTGTTCTCTGCATCTCGGAGCCTCAGGGGAGCAACAAGAATTTCCAAGGAGGGATGCATGAAAACTAAAATATAAACTCAGTAAGTTTGTCCTGGAACACCTCCCATTGGCATGCCAAGAGTGAATACAAGAGGCAGGAGAGCGGCAGCCACCGTCCTGCAGCAGCCTGCGAGCTTCGCACACAAGCCGGTTTCTTCGCGGCTTCGTTCTTCGCCTATGCAAGCTACCGCGATCTCCGGCTGCCGGAGGCCAAGAAGCGGCTACTTCGCGCACAGATGACTGGAGCGGCAGCGGTGCGCTCCGAAGCGCCGCTTTTGCTGAAAGACGCCGGGAAGCGGCATTTGCTTTCGGCCAGCTGCGGAGCTGCGTATTCAGCCTCTCTAGTCGCCTACATCTTAGCGAAAAGCTTTTCCGCTCCAGTTCTCAAGGAGAAAGTGTACCAGCACTGCTCACTTAGCCCGACCTTGCCAGGAAATGAGATTTGCTGCACATTCCAAGGACACTGCATTTTCCTGGGCAAGCTGCAACCTGCTGACAGATGGCCGTGCTCTCTGCCCACTCCTGCCCAGTTCTTGGTACTAGCGGGCACGTTGCAGCCTGGCGAAGGCAAGAAACCTGGAGAGCTGTCACAGAGCAGAAGGGCAGCTGAGATGCTGAAAAGCAGCAAAGCTGAACTGCCTGCCTCAGCTTCAGCAGTGTGTAATTGACTGAAGGCGAAAAACCCAGCAGCAGAGCAGCGGGCTTCTGTGCGCACTGAAGACAATTGCAAGAATCCAGCAGCTGCTCCTTGCCAAGCACAGGCAGCTGCCTGTGTTCTTGCTTCTTGACCAACTCACAGTTGCCCTTCTTTTCAGCAGCTGCCACCGTGTTCTCTGCATCTCGGAGCCTCAGGGGAGCAACAAGAATTTCCAAGGAGGGATGCATGAAAACTAAAATATAAACTCAGGAAGTTTGTCCTGGAACACCTCCCATTGGCATGCCAAGAGTGAATTCAAGAGGCAGGAGAGCGGCAGCCACCGTCCTGCAGCAGCCTGCGAGTTTCGCACACAAGCCGGCTTCTTCGCGGCTTCGTTCTTCGCCTATGCAAGCTACCGCGATCTCCGGCTGCCGGAGGCCAAGAAGCGGCTACTTCGCGCACAGATGACTGGAGCGGCAGCGGTGCGCTCCGAAGCGCCTCTTTTGCCGAAAGACGCCGGGAAGCGGCATTTGCTTTCGGCCAGCTGCGGAGCTGCGTTTTCAGCCTCTCTAGTCGCCTACATCTTAGCGAAAAGCTTTTCCGCTCCAGTTCTCAAGGAGAAAGTGTACCAGCACTGCTCACTTAGCCCGACCTTGCCAGGAAATGAGATTTGCTGCACATTCCAAGGACACTGCATTTTCCTGGGCAAGCTGCAACCTGCTGACAGATGGCCGTGCTCTCTGCCCACTCCTGCCCAGTTCTTGGTACTAGCGGGCACGTTGCAGCCTGGCGAAGGCAAGAAACCTGGAGAGCTGTCACAGAGCAGAAGGGCAGCTGAGATGCTGAAAAGCAGCAAAGCTGAACTGCCTGCCTCAGCTTCAGCAGTGTGTAATTGACTGAAGGCGAAAAACCCAGCAGCAGAGCAGCGGGCTTCTGTGCGCACTGAAGACAATTGCAAGAATCCAGCAGCTGCTCCTTGCCAAGCACAGGCAGCTGCCTGTGTTCTTGCTTCTTGACCAACTCACAGTTGCCCTTCTTTTCAGCAGCTGCCACCGTGTTCTCTGCATCTCGGAGCCTCAGGGGAGCAACAAGAATTTCCAAGGAGGGATGCATGAAAACTAAAATATAAACTCAGTAAGTTTGTCCTGGAACACCTCCCATTGGCATGCCAAGAGTGAATACAAGAGGCAGGAGAGCGGCAGCCACCGTCCTGCAGCAGCCTGCGAGCTTCGCACACAAGCCGGTTTCTTCGCGGCTTCGTTCTTCGCCTATGCAAGCTACCGCGATCTCCGGCTGCCGGAGGCCAAGAAGCGGCTACTTCGCGCACAGATGACTGGAGCGGCAGCGGTGCGCTCCGAAGCGCCGCTTTTGCTGAAAGACGCCGGGAAGCGGCATTTGCTTTCGGCCAGCTGCGGAGCTGCGTATTCAGCCTCTCTAGTCGCCTACATCTTAGCGAAAAGCTTTTCCGCTCCAGTTTTCAAGGAGAAAGTGTACCAGCACTGCTCACTTAGCCCGACCTTGCCAGGAAATGAGATTTGCTGCACATTCCAAGGACATTGCATTTTCCTGGGCAAGCTGCAACCTGCTGGCAGATGGCCGTGCTCTCTGCCCACTCCTGCCCAGTTCTTGGTACTAGCGAGCACGTTGCAGCCTGGCGAAGGCAAGAAACCTGGAGAGCTGTCACAGAGCAGAAGGGCAGCTGAGATGCTGAAAAGCAGCAAAGCTGAACAGCCTGCCTCAGCTTCAGCAGTGTGTAATTGACTGAAGGCGAAAAACCAAGCAGCAGAGCAGCGGGCTTCTGTGCGCACTGAAGACAATTGCAAGAATCCAGCAGCTGCTCCTTGCCAAGCACAGGCAGCTGCCTGTGTTCTTGCTTCTTGACCAACTCACAGTTGCCCTTCTTTTCAGCAGCTGCCACCGTGTTCTCTGCATCTCGGAGCCTCAGGGGAGCAACAAGAATTTCCAAGGAGGGATGCATGAAAACTAAAATATAAACTCAGGAAGTTTGTCCTGGAACACCTCCCATTGGCATGCCAAGAGTGAATTCAAGAGGCAGGAGAGCGGCAGCCACCGTCCTGCAGCAGCCTGCGAGTTTCGCACACAAGCCGGCTTCTTCGCGGCTTCGTTCTTCGCCTATGCAAGCTACCGCGATCTCCGGCTGCCGGAGGCCAAGAAGCGGCTACTTCGCGCACAGATGACTGGAGCGGCAGCGGTGCGCTCCGAAGCGCCTCTTTTGCCGAAAGACGCCGGGAAGCGGCATTTGCTTTCGGCCACCTGCGGAGCTGCGTTTTCAGCCTCTCTAGTCGCCTACATCTTAGCGAAAAGCTTTTCCGCTCCAGTTCTCAAGGAGAAAGTGTACCAGCACTGCTCACTTAGCCCGACCTTGCCAGGAAATGAGATTTGCTGCACATTCCAAGGACACTGCATTTTCCTGGGCAAGCTGCAACCTGCTGACAGATGGCCGTGCTCTCTGCCCACTCCTGCCCAGTTCTTGGTACTAGCGGGCACGTTGCAGCCTGGCGAAGGCAAGAAACCTGGAGAGCTGTCACAGAGCAGAAGGGCAGCTGAGATGCTGAAAAGCAGCAAAGCTGAACTGCCTGCCTCAGCTTCAGCAGTGTGTAATTGACTGAAGGCGAAAAACCCAGCAGCAGAGCAGCGGGCTTCTGTGCGCACTGAAGACAATTGCAAGAATCCAGCAGCTGCTCCTTGCCAAGCACAGGCAGCTGCCTGTGTTCTTGCTTCTTGACCAACTCACAGTTGCCCTTCTTTTCAGCAGCTGCCACCGTGTTCTCTGCATCTCGGAGCCTCAGGGGAGCAACAAGAATTTCCAAGGAGGGATGCATGAAAACTAAAATATAAACTCAGTAAGTTTGTCCTGGAACACCTCCCATTGGCATGCCAAGAGTGAATACAAGAGGCAGGAGAGCGGCAGCCACCGTCCTGCAGCAGCCTGCGAGCTTCGCACACAAGCCGGTTTCTTCGCGGCTTCGTTCTTCGCCTATGCAAGCTACCGCGATCTCCGGCTGCCGGAGGCCAAGAAGCGGCTACTTCGCGCACAGATGACTGGAGCGGCAGCGGTGCGCTCCGAAGCGCCGCTTTTGCTGAAAGACGCCGGGAAGCGGCATTTGCTTTCGGCCAGCTGCGGAGCTGCGTATTCAGCCTCTCTAGTCGCCTACATCTTAGCGAAAAGCTTTTCCGCTCCAGTTTTCAAGGAGAAAGTGTACCAGCACTGCTCACTTAGCCCGACCTTGCCAGGAAATGAGATTTGCTGCACATTCCAAGGACATTGCATTTTCCTGGGCAAGCTGCAACCTGCTGGCAGATGGCCGTGCTCTCTGCCCACTCCTGCCCAGTTCTTGGTACTAGCGGGCACGTTGCAGCCTGGCGAAGGCAAGAAACCTGGAGAGCTGTCACAGAGCAGAAGGGCAGCTGAGATGCTGAAAAGCAGCAAAGCTGAACAGCCTGCCTCAGCTTCAGCAGTGTGTAATTGACTGAAGGCGAAAAACCAAGCAGCAGAGCAGCGGGCTTCTGTGCGCACTGAAGACAATTGCAAGAATCCAGCAGCTGCTCCTTGCCAAGCACAGGCAGCTGCCTGTGTTCTTGCTTCTTGACCAACTCACAGTTGCCCTTCTTTTCAGCAGCTGCCACCGTGTTCTCTGCATCTCGGAGCCTCAGGGGAGCAACAAGAATTTCCAAGGAGGGATGCATGAAAACTAAAATATAAACTCAGTAAGTTTGTCCTGGAACACCTCCCATTGGCATGCCAAGAGTGAATTCAAGAGGCAGGAGAGCGGCAGCCACCGTCCTGCAGCAGCCTGCGAGTTTCGCACACAAGCCGGCTTCTTCGCGGCTTCGTTCTTCGCCTATGCAAGCTACCGCGATCTCCGGCTGCCGGAGGCCAAGAAGCGGCTACTTCGCGCACAGATGACTGGAGCGGCAGCGGTGCGCTCCGAAGCGCCGCTTTTGCTGAAAGACGCCGGGAAGCGGCACTTGCTTTCGGCCAGCTGCGGAGCTGCGTATTCTGCCTCTCTAGTCGCCTACATCTTAGCGAAAAGCTTTTCCGCTCCAGTTCTCAAGGAGAAAGTGTACCAGCACTGCTCACTTAGCCCGACCTTGCCAGGAAATGAGATTTGCTGCACATTCCAAGGACACTGCATTTTCCTGGGCAAGCTGCAACCTGCTGACAGATGGCCGTGCTCTCTGCCCACTCCTGCCCAGTTCTTGGTACTAGCGGGCACGTTGCAGCCTGGCGAAGGCAAGAAACCTGGAGAGCTGTCACAGAGCAGAAGGGCAGCTGAGATGCTGAAAAGCAGCAAAGCTGAACTGCCTGCCTCAGCTTCAGCAGTGTGTAATTGACTGAAGGCGAAAAACCCAGCAGCAGAGCAGCGGGCTTCTGTGCGCACTGAAGACAATTGCAAGAATCCAGCAGCTGCTCCTTGCCAAGCACAGGCAGCTGCCTGTGTTCTTGCTTCTTGACCAACTCACAGTTGCCCTTCTTTTCAGCAGCTGCCACCGTGTTCTCTGCATCTCGGAGCCTCAGGGGAGCAACAAGAATTTCCAAGGAGGGATGCATGAAAACTAAAATATAAACTCAGTAAGTTTGTCCTGGAACACCTCCCATTGGCATGCCAAGAGTGAATACAAGAGGCAGGAGAGCGGCAGCCACCGTCCTGCAGCAGCCTGCGAGCTTCGCACACAAGCCGGTTTCTTCGCGGCTTCGTTCTTCGCCTATGCAAGCTACCGCGATCTCCGGCTGCCGGAGGCCAAGAAGCGGCTACTTCGCGCACAGATGACTGGAGCGGCAGCGGTGCGCTCCGAAGCGCCGCTTTTGCCGAAAGACGCCGGGAAGCGGCATTTGCTTTCGGCCAGCTGCGGAGCTGCGTATTCAGCCTCTCTAGTCGCCTACATCTTAGCGAAAAGCTTTTCCGCTCCAGTTTTCAAGGAGAAAGTGTACCAGCACTGCTCACTTAGCCCGACCTTGCCAGGAAATGAGATTTGCTGCACATTCCAAGGACACTGCATTTTCCTGGGCAAGCTGCAACCTGCTGACAGATGGCCGTGCTCTCTGCCCACTCCTGCCCAGTTCTTGGTACTAGCGGGCACGTTGCAGCCTGGCGAAGGCAAGAAACCTGGAGAGCTGTCACAGAGCAGAAGGGCAGCTGAGATGCTGAAAAGCAGCAAAGCTGAACAGCCTGCCTCAGCTTCAGCAGTGTGTAATTGACTGAAGGCGAAAAACCAAGCAGCAGAGCAGCGGGCTTCTGTGCGCACTGAAGACAATTGCAAGAATCCAGCAGCTGCTCCTTGCCAAGCACAGGCAGCTGCCTGTGTTCTTGCTTCTTGACCAACTCACAGTTGCCCTTCTTTTCAGCAGCTGCCACCGTGTTCTCTGCATCTCGGAGCCTCAGGGGAGCAACAAGAATTTCCAAGGAGGGATGCATGAAAACTAAAATATAAACTCAGTAAGTTTGTCCTGGAACACCTCCCATTGGCATGCCAAGAGTGAATACAAGAGGCAGGAGAGCGGCAGCCACCGTCCTGCAGCAGCCTGCGAGCTTCGCACACAAGCCGGTTTCTTCGCGGCTTCGTTCTTCGCCTATGCAAGCTACCGCGATCTCCGGCTGCCGGAGGCCAAGAAGCGGCTACTTCGCGCACAGATGACTGGAGCGGCAGCGGTGCGCTCCGAAGCGCCGCTTTTGCTGAAAGACGCCGGGAAGCGGCATTTGCTTTCGGCCAGCTGCGGAGCTGCGTATTCAGCCTCTCTAGTCGCCTACATCTTAGCGAAAAGCTTTTCCGCTCCAGTTTTCAAGGAGAAAGTGTACCAGCACTGCTCACTTAGCCCGACCTTGCCAGGAAATGAGATTTGCTGCACATTCCAAGGACATTGCATTTTCCTGGGCAAGCTGCAACCTGCTGGCAGATGGCCGTGCTCTCTGCCCACTCCTGCCCAGTTCTTGGTACTAGCGAGCACGTTGCAGCCTGGCGAAGGCAAGAAACCTGGAGAGCTGTCACAGAGCAGAAGGGCAGCTGAGATGCTGAAAAGCAGCAAAGCTGAACAGCCTGCCTCAGCTTCAGCAGTGTGTAATTGACTGAAGGCGAAAAACCAAGCAGCAGAGCAGCGGGCTTCTGTGCGCACTGAAGACAATTGCAAGAATCCAGCAGCTGCTCCTTGCCAAGCACAGGCAGCTGCCTGTGTTCTTGCTTCTTGACCAACTCACAGTTGCCCTTCTTTTCAGCAGCTGCCACCGTGTTCTCTGCATCTCGGAGCCTCTGGGGAGCAACAAGAATTTCCAAGGAGGGATGCATGAAAACTAAAATATAAACTCAGTAAGTTTGTCCTGGAACACCTCCCATTGGCATGCCAAGAGTGAATTCAAGAGGCAGGAGAGCGGCAGCCACCGTCCTGCAGCAGCCTGCGAGTTTCGCACACAAGCCGGCTTCTTCGCGGCTTCGTTCTTCGCCTATGCAAGCTACCGCGATCTCCGGCTGCCGGAGGCCAAGAAGTGGCTACTTCGCGCACAGATGACTGGAGCGGCAGCGGTGCGCTCCGAAGCGCCGCTTTTGCTGAAAGACGCCGGGAAGCGGCATTTGCTTTCGGCCAGCTGCGGAGCTGCGTATTCAGCCTCTCTAGTCGCCTACATCTTAGCGAAAAGCTTTTCCGCTCCAGTTCTCAAGGAGAAAGTGTACCAGCACTGCTCACTTAGCCCGACCTTGCCAGGAAATGAGATTTGCTGCACATTCCAAGGACACTGCATTTTCCTGGGCAAGCTGCAACCTGCTGACAGATGGCCGTGCTCTCTGCCCACTCCTGCCCAGTTCTTGGTACTAGCGGGCACGTTGCAGCCTGGCGAAGGCAAGAAACCTGGAGAGCTGTCACAGAGCAGAAGGGCAGCTGAGATGCTGAAAAGCAGCAAAGCTGAACAGCCTGCCTCAGCTTCAGCAGTGTGTAATTGACTGAAGGCGAAAAACCAAGCAGCAGAGCAGCGGGCTTCTGTGCGCACTGAAGACAATTGCAAGAATCCAGCAGCTGCTCCTTGCCAAGCACAGGCAGCTGCCTGTGTTCTTGCTTCTTGACCAACTCACAGTTGCCCTTCTTTTCAGCAGCTGCCACCGTGTTCTCTGCATCTCGGAGCCTCAGGGGAGCAACAAGAATTTCCAAGGAGGGATGCATGAAAACTAAAATATAAACTCAGTAAGTTTGTCCTGGAACACCTCCCATTGGCATGCCAAGAGTGAATTCAAGAGGCAGGAGAGCGGCAGCCACCGTCCTGTAGCTGTCTGCGAGCTTCGCACACAAGCCGGCTTCTTCGCGGCTTCGTTCTTCGCCTATGCAAGCTACCGCGATCTCCGGCTGCCGGAGGCCAAGAAGCGGCTACTTCGCGCACAGATGACTGGAGCGGCAGCGGTGCGCTCCGAAGCGCCGCTTTTGCTGAAAGACGCCGGGATGCGGCATTTGCTTTCGGCCAGCTGCGGAGCTGCGTATTCAGCCTCTCTAGTCGCCTACATCTTAGCGAAAAGCTTTTCCGCTCCAGTTCTCAAGGAGAAAGTGTACCAGCACTGCTCACTTAGCCCGACCTTGCCAGGAAATGAGATTTGCTGCACATTCCAAGGACACTGCATTTTCCTGGGCAAGCTGCAACCTGCTGACTGATGGCCGTGCTCTCTGCCCACTCCTGCCCAGTTCTTGGTACTAGCGGGCACGTTGCAGCCTGGCGAAGGCAAGAAACCTGGAGAGCTGTCACAGAGCAGAAGGGCAGCTGAGATGCTGAAAAGCAGCAAAGCTGAACAGCCTGCCTCAGCTTCAGCAGTGTGTAATTGACTGAAGGCGAAAAACCAAGCAGCAGAGCAGCGGGCTTCTGTGCGCACTGAAGACAATTGCAAGAATCCAGCAGCTGCTCCTTGCCAAGCACAGGCAGCTGCCTGTGTTCTTGCTTCTTGACCAACTCACAGTTGCCCTTCTTTTCAGCAGCTGCCACCGTGTTCTCTGCATCTCGGAGCCTCAGGGGAGCAACAAGAATTTCCAAGGAGGGATGCATGAAAACTAAAATATAAACTCAGGAAGTTTGTCCTGGAACACCTCCCATTGGCATGCCAAGAGTGAATTCAAGAGGCAGGAGAGCGGCAGCCACCGTCCTGCAGCAGCCTGCGAGTTTCGCACACAAGCCGGCTTCTTCGCGGCTTCGTTCTTCGCCTATGCAAGCTACCGCGATCTCCGGCTGCCGGAGGCCAAGAAGCGGCTACTTCGCGCACAGATGACTGGAGCGGCAGCGGTGCGCTCCGAAGCGCCGCTTTTGCTGAAAGACGCCGGGAAGCGGCACTTGCTTTCGGCCAGCTGCGGAGCTGCGTATTCTGCCTCTCTAGTCGCCTACATCTTAGCGAAAAGCTTTTCCGCTCCAGTTCTCAAGGAGAAAGTGTACCAGCACTGCTCACTTAGCCCGACCTTGCCAGGAAATGAGATTTGCTGCACATTCCAAGGACACTGCATTTTCCTGGGCAAGCTGCAACCTGCTGACAGATGGCCGTGCTCTCTGCCCACTCCTGCCCAGTTCTTGGTACTAGCGGGCACGTTGCAGCCTGGCGAAGGCAAGAAACCTGGAGAGCTGTCACAGAGCAGAAGGGCAGCTGAGATGCTGAAAAGCAGCAAAGCTGAACTGCCTGCCTCAGCTTCAGCAGTGTGTAATTGACTGAAGGCGAAAAACCCAGCAGCAGAGCAGCGGGCTTCTGTGCGCACTGAAGACAATTGCAAGAATCCAGCAGCTGCTCCTTGCCAAGCACAGGCAGCTGCCTGTGTTCTTGCTTCTTGACCAACTCACAGTTGCCCTTCTTTTCAGCAGCTGCCACCGTGTTCTCTGCATCTCGGAGCCTCAGGGGAGCAACAAGAATTTCCAAGGAGGGATGCATGAAAACTAAAATATAAACTCAGTAAGTTTGTCCTGGAACACCTCCCATTGGCATGCCAAGAGTGAATACAAGAGGCAGGAGAGCGGCAGCCACCGTCCTGCAGCAGCCTGCGAGCTTCGCACACAAGCCGGTTTCTTCGCGGCTTCGTTCTTCGCCTATGCAAGCTACCGCGATCTCCGGCTGCCGGAGGCCAAGAAGCGGCTACTTCGCGCACAGATGACTGGAGCGGCAGCGGTGCGCTCCGAAGCGCCGCTTTTGCCGAAAGACGCCGGGAAGCGGCATTTGCTTTCGGCCAGCTGCGGAGCTGCGTATTCAGCCTCTCTAGTCGCCTACATCTTAGCGAAAAGCTTTTCCGCTCCAGTTTTCAAGGAGAAAGTGTACCAGCACTGCTCACTTAGCCCGACCTTGCCAGGAAATGAGATTTGCTGCACATTCCAAGGACACTGCATTTTCCTGGGCAAGCTGCAACCTGCTGACAGATGGCCGTGCTCTCTGCCCACTCCTGCCCAGTTCTTGGTACTAGCGGGCACGTTGCAGCCTGGCGAAGGCAAGAAACCTGGAGAGCTGTCACAGAGCAGAAGGGCAGCTGAGATGCTGAAAAGCAGCAAAGCTGAACTGCCTGCCTCAGCTTCAGCAGTGTGTAATTGACTGAAGGCGAAAAACCCAGCAGCAGAGCAGCGGGCTTCTGTGCGCACTGAAGACAATTGCAAGAATCCAGCAGCTGCTCCTTGCCAAGCACAGGCAGCTGCCTGTGTTCTTGCTTCTTGACCAACTCACAGTTGCCCTTCTTTTCAGCAGCTGCCACCGTGTTCTCTGCATCTCGGAGCCTCAGGGGAGCAACAAGAATTTCCAAGGAGGGATGCATGAAAACTAAAATATAAACTCAGTAAGTTTGTCCTGGAACACCTCCCATTGGCATGCCAAGAGTGAATACAAGAGGCAGGAGAGCGGCAGCCACCGTCCTGCAGCAGCCTGCGAGCTTCGCACACAAGCCGGTTTCTTCGCGGCTTCGTTCTTCGCCTATGCAAGCTACCGCGATCTCCGGCTGCCGGAGGCCAAGAAGCGGCTACTTCGCGCACAGATGACTGGAGCGGCAGCGGTGCGCTCCGAAGCGCCGCTTTTGCTGAAAGACGCCGGGAAGCGGCATTTGCTTTCGGCCAGCTGCGGAGCTGCGTATTCAGCCTCTCTAGTCGCCTACATCTTAGCGAAAAGCTTTTCCGCTCCAGTTTTCAAGGAGAAAGTGTACCAGCACTGCTCACTTAGCCCGACCTTGCCAGGAAATGAGATTTGCTGCACATTCCAAGGACATTGCATTTTCCTGGGCAAGCTGCAACCTGCTGGCAGATGGCCGTGCTCTCTGCCCACTCCTGCCCAGTTCTTGGTACTAGCGGGCACGTTGCAGCCTGGCGAAGGCAAGAAACCTGGAGAGCTGTCACAGAGCAGAAGGGCAGCTGAGATGCTGAAAAGCAGCAAAGCTGAACAGCCTGCCTCAGCTTCAGCAGTGTGTAATTGACTGAAGGCGAAAAACCAAGCAGCAGAGCAGCGGGCTTCTGTGCGCACTGAAGACAATTGCAAGAATCCAGCAGCTGCTCCTTGCCAAGCACAGGCAGCTGCCTGTGTTCTTGCTTCTTGACCAACTCACAGTTGCCCTTCTTTTCAGCAGCTGCCACCGTGTTCTCTGCATCTCGGAGCCTCTGGGGAGCAACAAGAATTTCCAAGGAGGGATGCATGAAAACTAAAATATAAACTCAGTAAGTTTGTCCTGGAACACCTCCCATTGGCATGCCAAGAGTGAATTCAAGAGGCAGGAGAGCGGCAGCCACCGTCCTGCAGCAGCCTGCGAGTTTCGCACACAAGCCGGCTTCTTCGCGGCTTCGTTCTTCGCCTATGCAAGCTACCGCGATCTCCGGCTGCCGGAGGCCAAGAAGTGGCTACTTCGCGCACAGATGACTGGAGCGGCAGCGGTGCGCTCCGAAGCGCCGCTTTTGCTGAAAGACGCCGGGAAGCGGCATTTGCTTTCGGCCAGCTGCGGAGCTGCGTATTCAGCCTCTCTAGTCGCCTACATCTTAGCGAAAAGCTTTTCCGCTCCAGTTCTCAAGGAGAAAGTGTACCAGCACTGCTCACTTAGCCCGACCTTGCCAGGAAATGAGATTTGCTGCACATTCCAAGGACACTGCATTTTCCTGGGCAAGCTGCAACCTGCTGACAGATGGCCGTGCTCTCTGCCCACTCCTGCCCAGTTCTTGGTACTAGCGGGCACGTTGCAGCCTGGCGAAGGCAAGAAACCTGGAGAGCTGTCACAGAGCAGAAGGGCAGCTGAGATGCTGAAAAGCAGCAAAGCTGAACAGCCTGCCTCAGCTTCAGCAGTGTGTAATTGACTGAAGGCGAAAAACCAAGCAGCAGAGCAGCGGGCTTCTGTGCGCACTGAAGACAATTGCAAGAATCCAGCAGCTGCTCCTTGCCAAGCACAGGCAGCTGCCTGTGTTCTTGCTTCTTGACCAACTCACAGTTGCCCTTCTTTTCAGCAGCTGCCACCGTGTTCTCTGCATCTCGGAGCCTCAGGGGAGCAACAAGAATTTCCAAGGAGGGATGCATGAAAACTAAAATATAAACTCAGTAAGTTTGTCCTGGAACACCTCCCATTGGCATGCCAAGAGTGAATTCAAGAGGCAGGAGAGCGGCAGCCACCGTCCTGTAGCTGTCTGCGAGCTTCGCACACAAGCCGGCTTCTTCGCGGCTTCGTTCTTCGCCTATGCAAGCTACCGCGATCTCCGGCTGCCGGAGGCCAAGAAGCGGCTACTTCGCGCACAGATGACTGGAGCGGCAGCGGTGCGCTCCGAAGCGCCGCTTTTGCTGAAAGACGCCGGGATGCGGCATTTGCTTTCGGCCAGCTGCGGAGCTGCGTATTCAGCCTCTCTAGTCGCCTACATCTTAGCGAAAAGCTTTTCCGCTCCAGTTCTCAAGGAGAAAGTGTACCAGCACTGCTCACTTAGCCCGACCTTGCCAGGAAATGAGATTTGCTGCACATTCCAAGGACACTGCATTTTCCTGGGCAAGCTGCAACCTGCTGACTGATGGCCGTGCTCTCTGCCCACTCCTGCCCAGTTCTTGGTACTAGCGGGCACGTTGCAGCCTGGCGAAGGCAAGAAACCTGGAGAGCTGTCACAGAGCAGAAGGGCAGCTGAGATGCTGAAAAGCAGCAAAGCTGAACAGCCTGCCTCAGCTTCAGCAGTGTGTAATTGACTGAAGGCGAAAAACCAAGCAGCAGAGCAGCGGGCTTCTGTGCGCACTGAAGACAATTGCAAGAATCCAGCAGCTGCTCCTTGCCAAGCACAGGCAGCTGCCTGTGTTCTTGCTTCTTGACCAACTCACAGTTGCCCTTCTTTTCAGCAGCTGCCACCGTGTTCTCTGCATCTCGGAGCCTCAGGGGAGCAACAAGAATTTCCAAGGAGGGATGCATGAAAACTAAAATATAAACTCAGTAAGTTTGTCCTGGAACACCTCCCATTGGCATGCCAAGAGTGAATTCAAGAGGCAGGAGAGCGGCAGCCACCGTCCTGCAGCAGCCTGCGAGTTTCGCACACAAGCCGGCTTCTTCGCGGCTTCGTTCTTCGCCTATGCAAGCTACCGCGATCTCCGGCTGCCGGAGGCCAAGAAGCGGCTACTTCGCGCACAGATGACTGGAGCGGCAGCGGTGCGCTCCGAAGCGCCGCTTTTGCTGAAAGACGCCGGGAAGCGGCATTTGCTTTCGGCCAGCTGCGGAGCTGCGTATTCAGCCTCTCTAGTCGCCTACATCTTAGCGAAAAGCTTTTCCGCTCCTGTTCTCAAGGAGAAAGTGACCAAGCACTGCTCACTTAGCCCGACCTTGCCAGGAAATGAGATTTGCTGCACATTCCAAGGACACTGCATTTTCCTGGGCAAGCTGCAACCTGCTGACTGATGGCCGTGCTCTCTGCCCACTCCTGCCCAGTTCTTGGTACTAGCGGGCACGTTGCAGCCTGGCGAAGGCAAGAAACCTGGAGAGCTGTCACAGAGCAGAAGGGCAGCTGAGATGCTGAAAAGCAGCAAAGCTGAACAGCCTGCCTCAGCTTCAGCAGTGTGTAATTGACTGAAGGCGAAAAACCAAGCAGCAGAGCAGCGGGCTTCTGTGCGCACTGAAGACAATTGCAAGAATCCAGCAGCTGCTCCTTGCCAAGCACAGGCAGCTGCCTGTGTTCTTGCTTCTTGACCAACTCACAGTTGCCCTTCTTTTCAGCAGCTGCCACCGTGTTCTCTGCATCTCGGAGCCTCAGGGGAGCAACAAGAATTTCCAAGGAGGGATGCATGAAAACTAAAATATAAACTCAGGAAGTTTGTCCTGGAACACCTCCCATTGGCATGCCAAGAGTGAATTCAAGAGGCAGGAGAGCGGCAGCCACCGTCCTGCAGCAGCCTGCGAGTTTCGCACACAAGCCGGCTTCTTCGCGGCTTCGTTCTTCGCCTATGCAAGCTACCGCGATCTCCGGCTGCCGGAGGCCAAGAAGCGGCTACTTCGCGCACAGATGACTGGAGCGGCAGCGGTGCGCTCCGAAGCGCCGCTTTTGCTGAAAGACGCCGGGAAGCGGCACTTGCTTTCGGCCAGCTGCGGAGCTGCGTATTCTGCCTCTCTAGTCGCCTACATCTTAGCGAAAAGCTTTTCCGCTCCAGTTCTCAAGGAGAAAGTGTACCAGCACTGCTCACTTAGCCCGACCTTGCTAGGAAATGAGATTTGCTGCACATTCCAAGGACACTGCATTTTCCTGGGCAAGCTGCAACCTGCTGACAGATGGCCGTGCTCTCTGCCCACTCCTGCCCAGTTCTTGGTACTAGCGGGCACGTTGCAGCCTGGCGAAGGCAAGAAACCTGGAGAGCTGTCACAGAGCAGAAGGGCAGCTGAGATGCTGAAAAGCAGCAAAGCTGAACAGCCTGCCTCAGCTTCAGCAGTGTGTAATTGACTGAAGGCGAAAAACCCAGCAGCAGAGCAGCGGGCTTCTGTGCGCACTGAAGACAATTGCAAGAATCCAGCAGCTGCTCCTTGCCAAGCACAGGCAGCTGCCTGTGTTCTTGCTTCTTGACCAACTCACAGTTGCCCTTCTTTTCAGCAGCTGCCACCGTGTTCTCTGCATCTCGGAGCCTCAGGGGAGCAACAAGAATTTCCAAGGAGGGATGCATGAAAACTAAAATATAAACTCAGTAAGTTTGTCCTGGAACACCTCCCATTGGCATGCCAAGAGTGAATACAAGAGGCAGGAGAGCGGCAGCCACCGTCCTGCAGCAGCCTGCGAGCTTCGCACACAAGCCGGTTTCTTCGCGGCTTCGTTCTTCGCCTATGCAAGCTACCGCGATCTCCGGCTGCCGGAGGCCAAGAAGCGGCTACTTCGCGCACAGATGACTGGAGCGGCAGCGGTGCGCTCCGAAGCGCCGCTTTTGCCGAAAGACGCCGGGAAGCGGCATTTGCTTTCGGCCAGCTGCGGAGCTGCGTATTCAGCCTCTCTAGTCGCCTACATCTTAGCGAAAAGCTTTTCCGCTCCAGTTTTCAAGGAGAAAGTGTACCAGCACTGCTCACTTAGCCCGACCTTGCCAGGAAATGAGATTTGCTGCACATTCCAAGGACACTGCATTTTCCTGGGCAAGCTGCAACCTGCTGACAGATGGCCGTGCTCTCTGCCCACTCCTGCCCAGTTCTTGGTACTAGCGGGCACGTTGCAGCCTGGCGAAGGCAAGAAACCTGGAGAGCTGTCACAGAGCAGAAGGGCAGCTGAGATGCTGAAAAGCAGCAAAGCTGAACTGCCTGCCTCAGCTTCAGCAGTGTGTAATTGACTGAAGGCGAAAAACCCAGCAGCAGAGCAGCGGGCTTCTGTGCGCACTGAAGACAATTGCAAGAATCCAGCAGCTGCTCCTTGCCAAGCACAGGCAGCTGCCTGTGTTCTTGCTTCTTGACCAACTCACAGTTGCCCTTCTTTTCAGCAGCTGCCACCGTGTTCTCTGCATCTCGGAGCCTCTGGGGAGCAACAAGAATTTCCAAGGAGGGATGCATGAAAACTAAAATATAAACTCAGTAAGTTTGTCCTGGAACACCTCCCATTGGCATGCCAAGAGTGAATTCAAGAGGCAGGAGAGCGGCAGCCACCGTCCTGCAGCAGCCTGCGAGTTTCGCACACAAGCCGGCTTCTTCGCGGCTTCGTTCTTCGCCTATGCAAGCTACCGCGATCTCCGGCTGCCGGAGGCCAAGAAGTGGCTACTTCGCGCACAGATGACTGGAGCGGCAGCGGTGCGCTCCGAAGCGCCGCTTTTGCTGAAAGACGCCGGGAAGCGGCATTTGCTTTCGGCCAGCTGCGGAGCTGCGTATTCAGCCTCTCTAGTCGCCTACATCTTAGCGAAAAGCTTTTCCGCTCCAGTTCTCAAGGAGAAAGTGTACCAGCACTGCTCACTTAGCCCGACCTTGCCAGGAAATGAGATTTGCTGCACATTCCAAGGACACTGCATTTTCCTGGGCAAGCTGCAACCTGCTGACAGATGGCCGTGCTCTCTGCCCACTCCTGCCCAGTTCTTGGTACTAGCGGGCACGTTGCAGCCTGGCGAAGGCAAGAAACCTGGAGAGCTGTCACAGAGCAGAAGGGCAGCTGAGATGCTGAAAAGCAGCAAAGCTGAACAGCCTGCCTCAGCTTCAGCAGTGTGTAATTGACTGAAGGCGAAAAACCAAGCAGCAGAGCAGCGGGCTTCTGTGCGCACTGAAGACAATTGCAAGAATCCAGCAGCTGCTCCTTGCCAAGCACAGGCAGCTGCCTGTGTTCTTGCTTCTTGACCAACTCACAGTTGCCCTTCTTTTCAGCAGCTGCCACCGTGTTCTCTGCATCTCGGAGCCTCAGGGGAGCAACAAGAATTTCCAAGGAGGGATGCATGAAAACTAAAATATAAACTCAGTAAGTTTGTCCTGGAACACCTCCCATTGGCATGCCAAGAGTGAATTCAAGAGGCAGGAGAGCGGCAGCCACCGTCCTGTAGCTGTCTGCGAGCTTCGCACACAAGCCGGCTTCTTCGCGGCTTCGTTCTTCGCCTATGCAAGCTACCGCGATCTCCGGCTGCCGGAGGCCAAGAAGCGGCTACTTCGCGCACAGATGACTGGAGCGGCAGCGGTGCGCTCCGAAGCGCCGCTTTTGCTGAAAGACGCCGGGATGCGGCATTTGCTTTCGGCCAGCTGCGGAGCTGCGTATTCAGCCTCTCTAGTCGCCTACATCTTAGCGAAAAGCTTTTCCGCTCCAGTTCTCAAGGAGAAAGTGTACCAGCACTGCTCACTTAGCCCGACCTTGCCAGGAAATGAGATTTGCTGCACATTCCAAGGACACTGCATTTTCCTGGGCAAGCTGCAACCTGCTGACTGATGGCCGTGCTCTCTGCCCACTCCTGCCCAGTTCTTGGTACTAGCGGGCACGTTGCAGCCTGGCGAAGGCAAGAAACCTGGAGAGCTGTCACAGAGCAGAAGGGCAGCTGAGATGCTGAAAAGCAGCAAAGCTGAACAGCCTGCCTCAGCTTCAGCAGTGTGTAATTGACTGAAGGCGAAAAACCAAGCAGCAGAGCAGCGGGCTTCTGTGCGCACTGAAGACAATTGCAAGAATCCAGCAGCTGCTCCTTGCCAAGCACAGGCAGCTGCCTGTGTTCTTGCTTCTTGACCAACTCACAGTTGCCCTTCTTTTCAGCAGCTGCCACCGTGTTCTCTGCATCTCGGAGCCTCAGGGGAGCAACAAGAATTTCCAAGGAGGGATGCATGAAAACTAAAATATAAACTCAGTAAGTTTGTCCTGGAACACCTCCCATTGGCATGCCAAGAGTGAATTCAAGAGGCAGGAGAGCGGCAGCCACCGTCCTGCAGCAGCCTGCGAGTTTCGCACACAAGCCGGCTTCTTCGCGGCTTCGTTCTTCGCCTATGCAAGCTACCGCGATCTCCGGCTGCCGGAGGCCAAGAAGCGGCTACTTCGCGCACAGATGACTGGAGCGGCAGCGGTGCGCTCCGAAGCGCCGCTTTTGCTGAAAGACGCCGGGAAGCGGCATTTGCTTTCGGCCAGCTGCGGAGCTGCGTATTCAGCCTCTCTAGTCGCCTACATCTTAGCGAAAAGCTTTTCCGCTCCAGTTCTCAAGGAGAAAGTGACCAAGCACTGCTCACTTAGCCCGACCTTGCCAGGAAATGAGATTTGCTGCACATTCCAAGGACACTGCATTTTCCTGGGCAAGCTGCAACCTGCTGACTGATGGCCGTGCTCTCTGCCCACTCCTGCCCAGTTCTTGGTACTAGCGGGCACGTTGCAGCCTGGCGAAGGCAAGAAACCTGGAGAGCTGTCACAGAGCAGAAGGGCAGCTGAGATGCTGAAAAGCAGCAAAGCTGAACAGCCTGCCTCAGCTTCAGCAGTGTGTAATTGACTGAAGGCGAAAAACCAAGCAGCAGAGCAGCGGGCTTCTGTGCGCACTGAAGACAATTGCAAGAATCCAGCAGCTGCTCCTTGCCAAGCACAGGCAGCTGCCTGTGTTCTTGCTTCTTGACCAACTCACAGTTGCCCTTCTTTTCAGCAGCTGCCACCGTGTTCTCTGCATCTCGGAGCCTCAGGGGAGCAACAAGAATTTCCAAGGAGGGATGCATGAAAACTAAAATATAAACTCAGTAAGTTTGTCCTGGAACACCTCCCATTGGCATGCCAAGAGTGAGTTCAAGAGGCAGGAGAGCGGCAGCCACCGTCCTGCAGCAGCCTGCGAGTTTCGCACACAAGCCGGCTTCTTCGCGGCTTCGTTCTTCGCCTATGCAAGCTACCGCGATCTCCGGCTGCCGGAGGCCAAGAAGCAGCTACTTCGCGCACAGATGACTGGAGCGGCAGCGGTGCGCTCCGAAGCGCCGCTTTTGCTGAAAGACGCCGGGAAGCGGCATTTGCTTTCGGCCACCTGCGGAGCTGCGTTTTCAGCCTCTCTAGTCGCCTACATCTTAGCGAAAAGCTTTTCCGCTCCAGTTCTCAAGGAGAAAGTGTCCCAGCACTGCTCACTTAGCCCGACCTTGCCAGGAAATGAGATTTGCTGCACATTCCAAGGACACTGCATTTTCCTGGGCAAGCTGCAACCTGCTGACAGATGGCCGTGCTCTCTGCCCACTCCTGCCCAGTTCTTGGTACTAGCGGGCACGTTGCAGCCTGGCGAAGGCAAGAAACCTGGAGAGCTGTCACAGAGCAGAAGGGCAGCTGAGATGCTGAAAAGCAGCAAAGCTGAACTGCCTGCCTCAGCTTCAGCAGTGTGTAATTGACTGAAGGCGAAAAACCCAGCAGCAGAGCAGCGGGCTTCTGTGCGCACTGAAGACAATTGCAAGAATCCAGCAGCTGCTCCTTGCCAAGCACAGGCAGCTGCCTGTGTTCTTGCTTCTTGACCAACTCACAGTTGCCCTTCTTTTCAGCAGCTGCCACCGTGTTCTCTGCATCTCGGAGCCTCAGGGGAGCAACAAGAATTTCCAAGGAGGGATGCATGAAAACTAAAATATAAACTCAGTAAGTTTGTCCTGGAACACCTCCCATTGGCATGCCAAGAGTGAATACAAGAGGCAGGAGAGCGGCAGCCACCGTCCTGCAGCAGCCTGCGAGCTTCGCACACAAGCCGGTTTCTTCGCGGCTTCGTTCTTCGCCTATGCAAGCTACCGCGATCTCCGGCTGCCGGAGGCCAAGAAGCGGCTACTTCGCGCACAGATGACTGGAGCGGCAGCGGTGCGCTCCGAAGCGCCGCTTTTGCTGAAAGACGCCGGGAAGCGGCATTTGCTTTCGGCCAGCTGCGGAGCTGCGTATTCAGCCTCTCTAGTCGCCTACATCTTAGCGAAAAGCTTTTCCGCTCCAGTTTTCAAGGAGAAAGTGTACCAGCACTGCTCACTTAGCCCGACCTTGCCAGGAAATGAGATTTGCTGCACATTCCAAGGACATTGCATTTTCCTGGGCAAGCTGCAACCTGCTGGCAGATGGCCGTGCTCTCTGCCCACTCCTGCCCAGTTCTTGGTACTAGCGGGCACGTTGCAGCCTGGCGAAGGCAAGAAACCTGGAGAGCTGTCACAGAGCAGAAGGGCAGCTGAGATGCTGAAAAGCAGCAAAGCTGAACAGCCTGCCTCAGCTTCAGCAGTGTGTAATTGACTGAAGGCGAAAAACCAAGCAGCAGAGCAGCGGGCTTCTGTGCGCACTGAAGACAATTGCAAGAATCCAGCAGCTGCTCCTTGCCAAGCACAGGCAGCTGCCTGTGTTCTTGCTTCTTGACCAACTCACAGTTGCCCTTCTTTTCAGCAGCTGCCACCGTGTTCTCTGCATCTCGGAGCCTCAGGGGAGCAACAAGAATTTCCAAGGAGGGATGCATGAAAACTAAAATATAAACTCAGTAAGTTTGTCCTGGAACACCTCCCATTGGCATGCCAAGAGTGAATTCAAGAGGCAGGAGAGCGGCAGCCACCGTCCTGCAGCAGCCTGCGAGTTTCGCACACAAGCCGGCTTCTTCGCGGCTTCGTTCTTCGCCTATGCAAGCTACCGCGATCTCCGGCTGCCGGAGGCCAAGAAGCGGCTACTTCGCGCACAGATGACTGGAGCGGCAGCGGTGCGCTCCGAAGCGCCGCTTTTGCTGAAAGACGCCGGGAAGCGGCACTTGCTTTCGGCCAGCTGCGGAGCTGCGTATTCTGCCTCTCTAGTCGCCTACATCTTAGCGAAAAGCTTTTCCGCTCCAGTTCTCAAGGAGAAAGTGTACCAGCACTGCTCACTTAGCCCGACCTTGCCAGGAAATGAGATTTGCTGCACATTCCAAGGACATTGCATTTTCCTGGGCAAGCTGCAACCTGCTGACAGATGGCCGTGCTCTCTGCCCACTCCTGCCCAGTTCTTGGTACTAGCGGGCACGTTGCAGCCTGGCGAAGGCAAGAAACCTGGAGAGCTGTCACAGAGCAGAAGGGCAGCTGAGATGCTGAAAAGCAGCAAAGCTGAACTGCCTGCCTCAGCTTCAGCAGTGTGTAATTGACTGAAGGCGAAAAACCCAGCAGCAGAGCAGCGGGCTTCTGTGCGCACTGAAGACAATTGCAAGAATCCAGCAGCTGCTCCTTGCCAAGCACAGGCAGCTGCCTGTGTTCTTGCTTCTTGACCAACTCACAGTTGCCCTTCTTTTCAGCAGCTGCCACCGTGTTCTCTGCATCTCGGAGCCTCAGGGGAGCAACAAGAATTTCCAAGGAGGGATGCATGAAAACTAAAATATAAACTCAGTAAGTTTGTCCTGGAACACCTCCCATTGGCATGCCAAGAGTGAATACAAGAGGCAGGAGAGCGGCAGCCACCGTCCTGCAGCAGCCTGCGAGCTTCGCACACAAGCCGGTTTCTTCGCGGCTTCGTTCTTCGCCTATGCAAGCTACCGCGATCTCCGGCTGCCGGAGGCCAAGAAGCGGCTACTTCGCGCACAGATGACTGGAGCGGCAGCGGTGCGCTCCGAAGCGCCGCTTTTGCCGAAAGACGCCGGGAAGCGGCATTTGCTTTCGGCCAGCTGCGGAGCTGCGTATTCAGCCTCTCTAGTCGCCTACATCTTAGCGAAAAGCTTTTCCGCTCCAGTTTTCAAGGAGAAAGTGTACCAGCACTGCTCACTTAGCCCGACCTTGCCAGGAAATGAGATTTGCTGCACATTCCAAGGACACTGCATTTTCCTGGGCAAGCTGCAACCTGCTGACAGATGGCCGTGCTCTCTGCCCACTCCTGCCCAGTTCTTGGTACTAGCGGGCACGTTGCAGCCTGGCGAAGGCAAGAAACCTGGAGAGCTGTCACAGAGCAGAAGGGCAGCTGAGATGCTGAAAAGCAGCAAAGCTGAACAGCCTGCCTCAGCTTCAGCAGTGTGTAATTGACTGAAGGCGAAAAACCAAGCAGCAGAGCAGCGGGCTTCTGTGCGCACTGAAGACAATTGCAAGAATCCAGCAGCTGCTCCTTGCCAAGCACAGGCAGCTGCCTGTGTTCTTGCTTCTTGACCAACTCACAGTTGCCCTTCTTTTCAGCAGCTGCCACCGTGTTCTCTGCATCTCGGAGCCTCAGGGGAGCAACAAGAATTTCCAAGGAGGGATGCATGAAAACTAAAATATAAACTCAGTAAGTTTGTCCTGGAACACCTCCCATTGGCATGCCAAGAGTGAATACAAGAGGCAGGAGAGCGGCAGCCACCGTCCTGCAGCAGCCTGCGAGCTTCGCACACAAGCCGGTTTCTTCGCGGCTTCGTTCTTCGCCTATGCAAGCTACCGCGATCTCCGGCTGCCGGAGGCCAAGAAGCGGCTACTTCGCGCACAGATGACTGGAGCGGCAGCGGTGCGCTCCGAAGCGCCGCTTTTGCTGAAAGACGCCGGGAAGCGGCATTTGCTTTCGGCCAGCTGCGGAGCTGCGTATTCAGCCTCTCTAGTCGCCTACATCTTAGCGAAAAGCTTTTCCGCTCCAGTTTTCAAGGAGAAAGTGTACCAGCACTGCTCACTTAGCCCGACCTTGCCAGGAAATGAGATTTGCTGCACATTCCAAGGACATTGCATTTTCCTGGGCAAGCTGCAACCTGCTGGCAGATGGCCGTGCTCTCTGCCCACTCCTGCCCAGTTCTTGGTACTAGCGGGCACGTTGCAGCCTGGCGAAGGCAAGAAACCTGGAGAGCTGTCACAGAGCAGAAGGGCAGCTGAGATGCTGAAAAGCAGCAAAGCTGAACAGCCTGCCTCAGCTTCAGCAGTGTGTAATTGACTGAAGGCGAAAAACCAAGCAGCAGAGCAGCGGGCTTCTGTGCGCACTGAAGACAATTGCAAGAATCCAGCAGCTGCTCCTTGCCAAGCACAGGCAGCTGCCTGTGTTCTTGCTTCTTGACCAACTCACAGTTGCCCTTCTTTTCAGCAGCTGCCACCGTGTTCTCTGCATCTCGGAGCCTCAGGGGAGCAACAAGAATTTCCAAGGAGGGATGCATGAAAACTAAAATATAAACTCAGTAAGTTTGTCCTGGAACACCTCCCATTGGCATGCCAAGAGTGAATTCAAGAGGCAGGAGAGCGGCAGCCACCGTCCTGCAGCAGCCTGCGAGTTTCGCACACAAGCCGGCTTCTTCGCGGCTTCGTTCTTCGCCTATGCAAGCTACCGCGATCTCCGGCTGCCGGAGGCCAAGAAGCGGCTACTTCGCGCACAGATGACTGGAGCGGCAGCGGTGCGCTCCGAAGCGCCGCTTTTGCTGAAAGACGCCGGGAAGCGGCACTTGCTTTCGGCCAGCTGCGGAGCTGCGTATTCTGCCTCTCTAGTCGCCTACATCTTAGCGAAAAGCTTTTCCGCTCCAGTTCTCAAGGAGAAAGTGTACCAGCACTGCTCACTTAGCCCGACCTTGCCAGGAAATGAGATTTGCTGCACATTCCAAGGACACTGCATTTTCCTGGGCAAGCTGCAACCTGCTGACAGATGGCCGTGCTCTCTGCCCACTCCTGCCCAGTTCTTGGTACTAGCGGGCACGTTGCAGCCTGGCGAAGGCAAGAAACCTGGAGAGCTGTCACAGAGCAGAAGGGCAGCTGAGATGCTGAAAAGCAGCAAAGCTGAACAGCCTGCCTCAGCTTCAGCAGTGTGTAATTGACTGAAGGCGAAAAACCAAGCAGCAGAGCAGCGGGCTTCTGTGCGCACTGAAGACAATTGCAAGAATCCAGCAGCTGCTCCTTGCCAAGCACAGGCAGCTGCCTGTGTTCTTGCTTCTTGACCAACTCACAGTTGCCCTTCTTTTCAGCAGCTGCCACCGTGTTCTCTGCATCTCGGAGCCTCAGGGGAGCAACAAGAATTTCCAAGGAGGGATGCATGAAAACTAAAATATAAACTCAGGAAGTTTGTCCTGGAACACCTCCCATTGGCATGCCAAGAGTGAATTCAAGAGGCAGGAGAGCGGCAGCCACCGTCCTGCAGCAGCCTGCGAGTTTCGCACACAAGCCGGCTTCTTCGCGGCTTCGTTCTTCGCCTATGCAAGCTACCGCGATCTCCGGCTGCCGGAGGCCAAGAAGTGGCTACTTCGCGCACAGATGACTGGAGCGGCAGCGGTGCGCTCCGAAGCGCCGCTTTTGCTGAAAGACGCCGGGAAGCGGCATTTGCTTTCGGCCAGCTCCGGAGCTGCGTATTCAGCCTCTCTAGTCGCCTACATCTTAGCGAAAAGCTTTTCCGCTCCAGTTCTCAAGGAGAAAGTGTACCAGCACTGCTCACTTAGCCCGACCTTGCCAGGAAATGAGATTTGCTGCACATTCCAAGGACACTGCATTTTCCTGGGCAAGCTGCAACCTGCTGACAGATGGCCGTGCTCTCTGCCCACTCCTGCCCAGTTCTTGGTACTAGCGGGCACGTTGCAGCCTGGCGAAGGCAAGAAACCTGGAGAGCTGTCACAGAGCAGAAGGGCAGCTGAGATGCTGAAAAGCAGCAAAGCTGAACAGCCTGCCTCAGCTTCAGCAGTGTGTAATTGACTGAAGGCGAAAAACCAAGCAGCAGAGCAGCGGGCTTCTGTGCGCACTGAAGACAATTGCAAGAATCCAGCAGCTGCTCCTTGCCAAGCACAGGCAGCTGCCTGTGTTCTTGCTTCTTGACCAACTCACAGTTGCCCTTCTTTTCAGCAGCTGCCACCGTGTTCTCTGCATCTCGGAGCCTCAGGGGAGCAACAAGAATTTCCAAGGAGGGATGCATGAAAACTAAAATATAAACTCAGTAAGTTTGTCCTGGAACACCTCCCATTGGCATGCCAAGAGTGAATTCAAGAGGCAGGAGAGCGGCAGCCACCGTCCTGTAGCTGTCTGCGAGCTTCGCACACAAGCCGGCTTCTTCGCGGCTTCGTTCTTCGCCTATGCAAGCTACCGCGATCTCCGGCTGCCGGAGGCCAAGAAGCGGCTACTTCGCGCACAGATGACTGGAGCGGCAGCGGTGCGCTCCGAAGCGCCGCTTTTGCTGAAAGACGCCGGGATGCGGCATTTGCTTTCGGCCAGCTGCGGAGCTGCGTATTCAGCCTCTCTAGTCGCCTACATCTTAGCGAAAAGCTTTTCCGCTCCAGTTCTCAAGGAGAAAGTGTACCAGCACTGCTCACTTAGCCCGACCTTGCCAGGAAATGAGATTTGCTGCACATTCCAAGGACACTGCATTTTCCTGGGCAAGCTGCAACCTGCTGACTGATGGCCGTGCTCTCTGCCCACTCCTGCCCAGTTCTTGGTACTAGCGGGCACGTTGCAGCCTGGCGAAGGCAAGAAACCTGGAGAGCTGTCACAGAGCAGAAGGGCAGCTGAGATGCTGAAAAGCAGCAAAGCTGAACAGCCTGCCTCAGCTTCAGCAGTGTGTAATTGACTGAAGGCGAAAAACCAAGCAGCAGAGCAGCGGGCTTCTGTGCGCACTGAAGACAATTGCAAGAATCCAGCAGCTGCTCCTTGCCAAGCACAGGCAGCTGCCTGTGTTCTTGCTTCTTGACCAACTCACAGTTGCCCTTCTTTTCAGCAGCTGCCACCGTGTTCTCTGCATCTCGGAGCCTCAGGGGAGCAACAAGAATTTCCAAGGAGGGATGCATGAAAACTAAAATATAAACTCAGGAAGTTTGTCCTGGAACACCTCCCATTGGCATGCCAAGAGTGAATTCAAGAGGCAGGAGAGCGGCAGCCACCGTCCTGCAGCAGCCTGCGAGTTTCGCACACAAGCCGGCTTCTTCGCGGCTTCGTTCTTCGCCTATGCAAGCTACCGCGATCTCCGGCTGCCGGAGGCCAAGAAGCGGCTACTTCGCGCACAGATGACTGGAGCGGCAGCGGTGCGCTCCGAAGCGCCGCTTTTGCTGAAAGACGCCGGGAAGCGGCACTTGCTTTCGGCCAGCTGCGGAGCTGCGTATTCTGCCTCTCTAGTCGCCTACATCTTAGCGAAAAGCTTTTCCGCTCCAGTTCTCAAGGAGAAAGTGTACCAGCACTGCTCACTTAGCCCGACCTTGCCAGGAAATGAGATTTGCTGCACATTCCAAGGACACTGCATTTTCCTGGGCAAGCTGCAACCTGCTGACAGATGGCCGTGCTCTCTGCCCACTCCTGCCCAGTTCTTGGTACTAGCGGGCACGTTGCAGCCTGGCGAAGGCAAGAAACCTGGAGAGCTGTCACAGAGCAGAAGGGCAGCTGAGATGCTGAAAAGCAGCAAAGCTGAACTGCCTGCCTCAGCTTCAGCAGTGTGTAATTGACTGAAGGCGAAAAACCCAGCAGCAGAGCAGCGGGCTTCTGTGCGCACTGAAGACAATTGCAAGAATCCAGCAGCTGCTCCTTGCCAAGCACAGGCAGCTGCCTGTGTTCTTGCTTCTTGACCAACTCACAGTTGCCCTTCTTTTCAGCAGCTGCCACCGTGTTCTCTGCATCTCGGAGCCTCAGGGGAGCAACAAGAATTTCCAAGGAGGGATGCATGAAAACTAAAATATAAACTCAGTAAGTTTGTCCTGGAACACCTCCCATTGGCATGCCAAGAGTGAATACAAGAGGCAGGAGAGCGGCAGCCACCGTCCTGCAGCAGCCTGCGAGCTTCGCACACAAGCCGGTTTCTTCGCGGCTTCGTTCTTCGCCTATGCAAGCTACCGCGATCTCCGGCTGCCGGAGGCCAAGAAGCGGCTACTTCGCGCACAGATGACTGGAGCGGCAGCGGTGCGCTCCGAAGCGCCGCTTTTGCCGAAAGACGCCGGGAAGCGGCATTTGCTTTCGGCCAGCTGCGGAGCTGCGTATTCAGCCTCTCTAGTCGCCTACATCTTAGCGAAAAGCTTTTCCGCTCCAGTTTTCAAGGAGAAAGTGTACCAGCACTGCTCACTTAGCCCGACCTTGCCAGGAAATGAGATTTGCTGCACATTCCAAGGACACTGCATTTTCCTGGGCAAGCTGCAACCTGCTGACAGATGGCCGTGCTCTCTGCCCACTCCTGCCCAGTTCTTGGTACTAGCGGGCACGTTGCAGCCTGGCGAAGGCAAGAAACCTGGAGAGCTGTCACAGAGCAGAAGGGCAGCTGAGATGCTGAAAAGCAGCAAAGCTGAACTGCCTGCCTCAGCTTCAGCAGTGTGTAATTGACTGAAGGCGAAAAACCCAGCAGCAGAGCAGCGGGCTTCTGTGCGCACTGAAGACAATTGCAAGAATCCAGCAGCTGCTCCTTGCCAAGCACAGGCAGCTGCCTGTGTTCTTGCTTCTTGACCAACTCACAGTTGCCCTTCTTTTCAGCAGCTGCCACCGTGTTCTCTGCATCTCGGAGCCTCAGGGGAGCAACAAGAATTTCCAAGGAGGGATGCATGAAAACTAAAATATAAACTCAGTAAGTTTGTCCTGGAACACCTCCCATTGGCATGCCAAGAGTGAATACAAGAGGCAGGAGAGCGGCAGCCACCGTCCTGCAGCAGCCTGCGAGCTTCGCACACAAGCCGGTTTCTTCGCGGCTTCGTTCTTCGCCTATGCAAGCTACCGCGATCTCCGGCTGCCGGAGGCCAAGAAGCGGCTACTTCGCGCACAGATGACTGGAGCGGCAGCGGTGCGCTCCGAAGCGCCGCTTTTGCTGAAAGACGCCGGGAAGCGGCATTTGCTTTCGGCCAGCTGCGGAGCTGCGTATTCAGCCTCTCTAGTCGCCTACATCTTAGCGAAAAGCTTTTCCGCTCCAGTTTTCAAGGAGAAAGTGTACCAGCACTGCTCACTTAGCCCGACCTTGCCAGGAAATGAGATTTGCTGCACATTCCAAGGACATTGCATTTTCCTGGGCAAGCTGCAACCTGCTGGCAGATGGCCGTGCTCTCTGCCCACTCCTGCCCAGTTCTTGGTACTAGCGAGCACGTTGCAGCCTGGCGAAGGCAAGAAACCTGGAGAGCTGTCACAGAGCAGAAGGGCAGCTGAGATGCTGAAAAGCAGCAAAGCTGAACAGCCTGCCTCAGCTTCAGCAGTGTGTAATTGACTGAAGGCGAAAAACCAAGCAGCAGAGCAGCGGGCTTCTGTGCGCACTGAAGACAATTGCAAGAATCCAGCAGCTGCTCCTTGCCAAGCACAGGCAGCTGCCTGTGTTCTTGCTTCTTGACCAACTCACAGTTGCCCTTCTTTTCAGCAGCTGCCACCGTGTTCTCTGCATCTCGGAGCCTCTGGGGAGCAACAAGAATTTCCAAGGAGGGATGCATGAAAACTAAAATATAAACTCAGTAAGTTTGTCCTGGAACACCTCCCATTGGCATGCCAAGAGTGAATTCAAGAGGCAGGAGAGCGGCAGCCACCGTCCTGCAGCAGCCTGCGAGTTTCGCACACAAGCCGGCTTCTTCGCGGCTTCGTTCTTCGCCTATGCAAGCTACCGCGATCTCCGGCTGCCGGAGGCCAAGAAGTGGCTACTTCGCGCACAGATGACTGGAGCGGCAGCGGTGCGCTCCGAAGCGCCGCTTTTGCTGAAAGACGCCGGGAAGCGGCATTTGCTTTCGGCCAGCTGCGGAGCTGCGTATTCAGCCTCTCTAGTCGCCTACATCTTAGCGAAAAGCTTTTCCGCTCCAGTTCTCAAGGAGAAAGTGTACCAGCACTGCTCACTTAGCCCGACCTTGCCAGGAAATGAGATTTGCTGCACATTCCAAGGACACTGCATTTTCCTGGGCAAGCTGCAACCTGCTGACAGATGGCCGTGCTCTCTGCCCACTCCTGCCCAGTTCTTGGTACTAGCGGGCACGTTGCAGCCTGGCGAAGGCAAGAAACCT
The DNA here is from genome assembly GCF_024509145.1 of Vidua macroura. Lineage (NCBI taxonomy): Eukaryota > Metazoa > Chordata > Aves > Passeriformes > Viduidae > Vidua > Vidua macroura. The sequence continues at coordinate 1,648,041 of NC_071602.1, forward strand.
GGAGAGCTGTCACAGAGCAGAAGGGCAGCTGAGATGCTGAAAAGCAGCAAAGCTGAACAGCCTGCCTCAGCTTCAGCAGTGTGTAATTGACTGAAGGCGAAAAACCAAGCAGCAGAGCAGCGGGCTTCTGTGCGCACTGAAGACAATTGCAAGAATCCAGCAGCTGCTCCTTGCCAAGCACAGGCAGCTGCCTGTGTTCTTGCTTCTTGACCAACTCACAGTTGCCCTTCTTTTCAGCAGCTGCCACCGTGTTCTCTGCATCTCGGAGCCTCAGGGGAGCAACAAGAATTTCCAAGGAGGGATGCATGAAAACTAAAATATAAACTCAGTAAGTTTGTCCTGGAACACCTCCCATTGGCATGCCAAGAGTGAATTCAAGAGGCAGGAGAGCGGCAGCCACCGTCCTGTAGCTGTCTGCGAGCTTCGCACACAAGCCGGCTTCTTCGCGGCTTCGTTCTTCGCCTATGCAAGCTACCGCGATCTCCGGCTGCCGGAGGCCAAGAAGCGGCTACTTCGCGCACAGATGACTGGAGCGGCAGCGGTGCGCTCCGAAGCGCCGCTTTTGCTGAAAGACGCCGGGATGCGGCATTTGCTTTCGGCCAGCTGCGGAGCTGCGTATTCAGCCTCTCTAGTCGCCTACATCTTAGCGAAAAGCTTTTCCGCTCCAGTTCTCAAGGAGAAAGTGTACCAGCACTGCTCACTTAGCCCGACCTTGCCAGGAAATGAGATTTGCTGCACATTCCAAGGACACTGCATTTTCCTGGGCAAGCTGCAACCTGCTGACTGATGGCCGTGCTCTCTGCCCACTCCTGCCCAGTTCTTGGTACTAGCGGGCACGTTGCAGCCTGGCGAAGGCAAGAAACCTGGAGAGCTGTCACAGAGCAGAAGGGCAGCTGAGATGCTGAAAAGCAGCAAAGCTGAACAGCCTGCCTCAGCTTCAGCAGTGTGTAATTGACTGAAGGCGAAAAACCCAGCAGCAGAGCAGCGGGCTTCTGTGCGCACTGAAGACAATTGCAAGAATCCAGCAGCTGCTCCTTGCCAAGCACAGGCAGCTGCCTGTGTTCTTGCTTCTTGACCAACTCACAGTTGCCCTTCTTTTCAGCAGCTGCCACCGTGTTCTCTGCATCTCGGAGCCTCAGGGGAGCAACAAGAATTTCCAAGGAGGGATGCATGAAAACTAAAATATAAACTCAGGAAGTTTGTCCTGGAACACCTCCCATTGGCATGCCAAGAGTGAATTCAAGAGGCAGGAGAGCGGCAGACACCGTCCTGCAGCAGCCTGCGAGTTTCGCACACAAGCCGGCTTCTTCGCGGCTTCGTTCTTCGCCTATGCAAGCTACCGCGATCTCCGGCTGCCGGAGGCCAAGAAGCGGCTACTTCGCGCACAGATGACTGGAGCGGCAGCGGTGCGCTCCGAAGCGCCGCTTTTGCTGAAAGACGCCGGGAAGCGGCATTTGCTTTCGGCCAGCTGCGGAGCTGCGTATTCAGCCTCTCTAGTCGCCTACATCTTAGCGAAAAGCTTTTCCGCTCCAGTTCTCAAGGAGAAAGTGACCAAGCACTGCTCACTTAGCCCGACCTTGCCAGGAAATGAGATTTGCTGCACATTCCAAGGACACTGCATTTTCCTGGGCAAGCTGCAACCTGCTGACTGATGGCCGTGCTCTCTGCCCACTCCTGCCCAGTTCTTGGTACTAGCGGGCACGTTGCAGCCTGGCGAAGGCAAGAAACCTGGAGAGCTGTCACAGAGCAGAAGGGCAGCTGAGATGCTGAAAAGCAGCAAAGCTGAACAGCCTGCCTCAGCTTCAGCAGTGTGTAATTGACTGAAGGCGAAAAACCAAGCAGCAGAGCAGCGGGCTTCTGTGCGCACTGAAGACAATTGCAAGAATCCAGCAGCTGCTCCTTGCCAAGCACAGGCAGCTGCCTGTGTTCTTGCTTCTTGACCAACTCACAGTTGCCCTTCTTTTCAGCAGCTGCCACCGTGTTCTCTGCATCTCGGAGCCTCAGGGGAGCAACAAGAATTTCCAAGGAGGGATGCATGAAAACTAAAATATAAACTCAGTAAGTTTGTCCTGGAACACCTCCCATTGGCATGCCAAGAGTGAGTTCAAGAGGCAGGAGAGCGGCAGCCACCGTCCTGCAGCAGCCTGCGAGTTTCGCACACAAGCCGGCTTCTTCGCGGCTTCGTTCTTCGCCTATGCAAGCTACCGCGATCTCCGGCTGCCGGAGGCCAAGAAGCAGCTACTTCGCGCACAGATGACTGGAGCGGCAGCGGTGCGCTCCGAAGCGCCGCTTTTGCTGAAAGACGCCGGGAAGCGGCATTTGCTTTCGGCCACCTGCGGAGCTGCGTTTTCAGCCTCTCTAGTCGCCTACATCTTAGCGAAAAGCTTTTCCGCTCCAGTTCTCAAGGAGAAAGTGTACCAGCACTGCTCACTTAGCCCGACCTTGCCAGGAAATGAGATTTGCTGCACATTCCAAGGACACTGCATTTTCCTGGGCAAGCTGCAACCTGCTGACAGATGGCCGTGCTCTCTGCCCACTCCTGCCCAGTTCTTGGTACTAGCGGGCACGTTGCAGCCTGGCGAAGGCAAGAAACCTGGAGAGCTGTCACAGAGCAGAAGGGCAGCTGAGATGCTGAAAAGCAGCAAAGCTGAACTGCCTGCCTCAGCTTCAGCAGTGTGTAATTGACTGAAGGCGAAAAACCCAGCAGCAGAGCAGCGGGCTTCTGTGCGCACTGAAGACAATTGCAAGAATCCAGCAGCTGCTCCTTGCCAAGCACAGGCAGCTGCCTGTGTTCTTGCTTCTTGACCAACTCACAGTTGCCCTTCTTTTCAGCAGCTGCCACCGTGTTCTCTGCATCTCGGAGCCTCAGGGGAGCAACAAGAATTTCCAAGGAGGGATGCATGAAAACTAAAATATAAACTCAGTAAGTTTGTCCTGGAACACCTCCCATTGGCATGCCAAGAGTGAATACAAGAGGCAGGAGAGCGGCAGCCACCGTCCTGCAGCAGCCTGCGAGCTTCGCACACAAGCCGGTTTCTTCGCGGCTTCGTTCTTCGCCTATGCAAGCTACCGCGATCTCCGGCTGCCGGAGGCCAAGAAGCGGCTACTTCGCGCACAGATGACTGGAGCGGCAGCGGTGCGCTCCGAAGCGCCGCTTTTGCTGAAAGACGCCGGGAAGCGGCATTTGCTTTCGGCCAGCTGCGGAGCTGCGTATTCAGCCTCTCTAGTCGCCTACATCTTAGCGAAAAGCTTTTCCGCTCCAGTTTTCAAGGAGAAAGTGTACCAGCACTGCTCACTTAGCCCGACCTTGCCAGGAAATGAGATTTGCTGCACATTCCAAGGACATTGCATTTTCCTGGGCAAGCTGCAACCTGCTGGCAGATGGCCGTGCTCTCTGCCCACTCCTGCCCAGTTCTTGGTACTAGCGGGCACGTTGCAGCCTGGCGAAGGCAAGAAACCTGGAGAGCTGTCACAGAGCAGAAGGGCAGCTGAGATGCTGAAAAGCAGCAAAGCTGAACAGCCTGCCTCAGCTTCAGCAGTGTGTAATTGAAGGCGAAAAACCAAGCAGCAGAGCAGCGGGCTTCTGTGCGCACTGAAGACAATTGCAAGAATCCAGCAGCTGCTCCTTGCCAAGCACAGGCAGCTGCCTGTGTTCTTGCTTCTTGACCAACTCACAGTTGCCCTTCTTTTCAGCAGCTGCCACCGTGTTCTCTGCATCTCGGAGCCTCAGGGGAGCAACAAGAATTTCCAAGGAGGGATGCATGAAAACTAAAATATAAACTCAGTAAGTTTGTCCTGGAACACCTCCCATTGGCATGCCAAGAGTGAATTCAAGAGGCAGGAGAGCGGCAGCCACCGTCCTGCAGCAGCCTGCGAGTTTCGCACACAAGCCGGCTTCTTCGCGGCTTCGTTCTTCGCCTATGCAAGCTACCGCGATCTCCGGCTGCCGGAGGCCAAGAAGCGGCTACTTCGCGCACAGATGACTGGAGCGGCAGCGGTGCGCTCCGAAGCGCCGCTTTTGCTGAAAGACGCCGGGAAGCGGCACTTGCTTTCGGCCAGCTGCGGAGCTGCGTATTCTGCCTCTCTAGTCGCCTACATCTTAGCGAAAAGCTTTTCCGCTCCAGTTCTCAAGGAGAAAGTGTACCAGCACTGCTCACTTAGCCCGACCTTGCCAGGAAATGAGATTTGCTGCACATTCCAAGGACACTGCATTTTCCTGGGCAAGCTGCAACCTGCTGACAGATGGCCGTGCTCTCTGCCCACTCCTGCCCAGTTCTTGGTACTAGCGGGCACGTTGCAGCCTGGCGAAGGCAAGAAACCTGGAGAGCTGTCACAGAGCAGAAGGGCAGCTGAGATGCTGAAAAGCAGCAAAGCTGAACTGCCTGCCTCAGCTTCAGCAGTGTGTAATTGACTGAAGGCGAAAAACCCAGCAGCAGAGCAGCGGGCTTCTGTGCGCACTGAAGACAATTGCAAGAATCCAGCAGCTGCTCCTTGCCAAGCACAGGCAGCTGCCTGTGTTCTTGCTTCTTGACCAACTCACAGTTGCCCTTCTTTTCAGCAGCTGCCACCGTGTTCTCTGCATCTCGGAGCCTCAGGGGAGCAACAAGAATTTCCAAGGAGGGATGCATGAAAACTAAAATATAAACTCAGTAAGTTTGTCCTGGAACACCTCCCATTGGCATGCCAAGAGTGAATACAAGAGGCAGGAGAGCGGCAGCCACCGTCCTGCAGCAGCCTGCGAGCTTCGCACACAAGCCGGTTTCTTCGCGGCTTCGTTCTTCGCCTATGCAAGCTACCGCGATCTCCGGCTGCCGGAGGCCAAGAAGCGGCTACTTCGCGCACAGATGACTGGAGCGGCAGCGGTGCGCTCCGAAGCGCCGCTTTTGCCGAAAGACGCCGGGAAGCGGCATTTGCTTTCGGCCAGCTGCGGAGCTGCGTATTCAGCCTCTCTAGTCGCCTACATCTTAGCGAAAAGCTTTTCCGCTCCAGTTTTCAAGGAGAAAGTGTACCAGCACTGCTCACTTAGCCCGACCTTGCCAGGAAATGAGATTTGCTGCACATTCCAAGGACACTGCATTTTCCTGGCAAGCTGCAACCTGCTGACAGATGGCCGTGCTCTCTGCCCACTCCTGCCCAGTTCTTGGTACTAGCGGGCACGTTGCAGCCTGGCGAAGGCAAGAAACCTGGAGAGCTGTCACAGAGCAGAAGGGCAGCTGAGATGCTGAAAAGCAGCAAAGCTGAACTGCCTGCCTCAGCTTCAGCAGTGTGTAATTGACTGAAGGCGAAAAACCAAGCAGCAGAGCAGCGGGCTTCTGTGCGCACTGAAGACAATTGCAAGAATCCAGCAGCTGCTCCTTGCCAAGCACAGGCAGCTGCCTGTGTTCTTGCTTCTTGACCAACTCACAGTTGCCCTTCTTTTCAGCAGCTGCCACCGTGTTCTCTGCATCTCGGAGCCTCAGGGGAGCAACAAGAATTTCCAAGGAGGGATGCATGAAAACTAAAATATAAACTCAGTAAGTTTGTCCTGGAACACCTCCCATTGGCATGCCAAGAGTGAATACAAGAGGCAGGAGAGCGGCAGCCACCGTCCTGCAGCAGCCTGCGAGCTTCGCACACAAGCCGGTTTCTTCGCGGCTTCGTTCTTCGCCTATGCAAGCTACCGCGATCTCCGGCTGCCGGAGGCCAAGAAGCGGCTACTTCGCGCACAGATGACTGGAGCGGCAGCGGTGCGCTCCGAAGCGCCGCTTTTGCTGAAAGACGCCGGGAAGCGGCATTTGCTTTCGGCCAGCTGCGGAGCTGCGTATTCAGCCTCTCTAGTCGCCTACATCTTAGCGAAAAGCTTTTCCGCTCCAGTTTTCAAGGAGAAAGTGTACCAGCACTGCTCACTTAGCCCGACCTTGCCAGGAAATGAGATTTGCTGCACATTCCAAGGACATTGCATTTTCCTGGGCAAGCTGCAACCTGCTGGCAGATGGCCGTGCTCTCTGCCCACTCCTGCCCAGTTCTTGGTACTAGCGAGCACGTTGCAGCCTGGCGAAGGCAAGAAACCTGGAGAGCTGTCACAGAGCAGAAGGGCAGCTGAGATGCTGAAAAGCAGCAAAGCTGAACAGCCTGCCTCAGCTTCAGCAGTGTGTAATTGACTGAAGGCGAAAAACCAAGCAGCAGAGCAGCGGGCTTCTGTGCGCACTGAAGACAATTGCAAGAATCCAGCAGCTGCTCCTTGCCAAGCACAGGCAGCTGCCTGTGTTCTTGCTTCTTGACCAACTCACAGTTGCCCTTCTTTTCAGCAGCTGCCACCGTGTTCTCTGCATCTCGGAGCCTCAGGGGAGCAACAAGAATTTCCAAGGAGGGATGCATGAAAACTAAAATATAAACTCAGTAAGTTTGTCCTGGAACACCTCCCATTGGCATGCCAAGAGTGAATACAAGAGGCAGGAGAGCGGCAGCCACCGTCCTGCAGCAGCCTGCGAGCTTCGCACACAAGCCGGTTTCTTCGCGGCTTCGTTCTTCGCCTATGCAAGCTACCGCGATCTCCGGCTGCCGGAGGCCAAGAAGCGGCTACTTCGCGCACAGATGACTGGAGCGGCAGCGGTGCGCTCCGAAGCGCCGCTTTTGCTGAAAGACGCCGGGAAGCGGCATTTGCTTTCGGCCAGCTGCGGAGCTGCGTATTCAGCCTCTCTAGTCGCCTACATCTTAGCGAAAAGCTTTTCCGCTCCAGTTTTCAAGGAGAAAGTGTACCAGCACTGCTCACTTAGCCCGACCTTGCCAGGAAATGAGATTTGCTGCACATTCCAAGGACATTGCATTTTCCTGGGCAAGCTGCAACCTGCTGGCAGATGGCCGTGCTCTCTGCCCACTCCTGCCCAGTTCTTGGTACTAGCGAGCACGTTGCAGCCTGGCGAAGGCAAGAAACCTGGAGAGCTGTCACAGAGCAGAAGGGCAGCTGAGATGCTGAAAAGCAGCAAAGCTGAACAGCCTGCCTCAGCTTCAGCAGTGTGTAATTGACTGAAGGCGAAAAACCAAGCAGCAGAGCAGCGGGCTTCTGTGCGCACTGAAGACAATTGCAAGAATCCAGCAGCTGCTCCTTGCCAAGCACAGGCAGCTGCCTGTGTTCTTGCTTCTTGACCAACTCACAGTTGCCCTTCTTTTCAGCAGCTGCCACCGTGTTCTCTGCATCTCGGAGCCTCTGGGGAGCAACAAGAATTTCCAAGGAGGGATGCATGAAAACTAAAATATAAACTCAGTAAGTTTGTCCTGGAACACCTCCCATTGGCATGCCAAGAGTGAATTCAAGAGGCAGGAGAGCGGCAGCCACCGTCCTGCAGCAGCCTGCGAGTTTCGCACACAAGCCGGCTTCTTCGCGGCTTCGTTCTTCGCCTATGCAAGCTACCGCGATCTCCGGCTGCCGGAGGCCAAGAAGTGGCTACTTCGCGCACAGATGACTGGAGCGGCAGCGGTGCGCTCCGAAGCGCCGCTTTTGCTGAAAGACGCCGGGAAGCGGCATTTGCTTTCGGCCAGCTGCGGAGCTGCGTATTCAGCCTCTCTAGTCGCCTACATCTTAGCGAAAAGCTTTTCCGCTCCAGTTCTCAAGGAGAAAGTGTACCAGCACTGCTCACTTAGCCCGACCTTGCCAGGAAATGAGATTTGCTGCACATTCCAAGGACACTGCATTTTCCTGGGCAAGCTGCAACCTGCTGACAGATGGCCGTGCTCTCTGCCCACTCCTGCCCAGTTCTTGGTACTAGCGGGCACGTTGCAGCCTGGCGAAGGCAAGAAACCTGGAGAGCTGTCACAGAGCAGAAGGGCAGCTGAGATGCTGAAAAGCAGCAAAGCTGAACAGCCTGCCTCAGCTTCAGCAGTGTGTAATTGACTGAAGGCGAAAAACCAAGCAGCAGAGCAGCGGGCTTCTGTGCGCACTGAAGACAATTGCAAGAATCCAGCAGCTGCTCCTTGCCAAGCACAGGCAGCTGCCTGTGTTCTTGCTTCTTGACCAACTCACAGTTGCCCTTCTTTTCAGCAGCTGCCACCGTGTTCTCTGCATCTCGGAGCCTCAGGGGAGCAACAAGAATTTCCAAGGAGGGATGCATGAAAACTAAAATATAAACTCAGTAAGTTTGTCCTGGAACACCTCCCATTGGCATGCCAAGAGTGAATTCAAGAGGCAGGAGAGCGGCAGCCACCGTCCTGTAGCTGTCTGCGAGCTTCGCACACAAGCCGGCTTCTTCGCGGCTTCGTTCTTCGCCTATGCAAGCTACCGCGATCTCCGGCTGCCGGAGGCCAAGAAGCGGCTACTTCGCGCACAGATGACTGGAGCGGCAGCGGTGCGCTCCGAAGCGCCGCTTTTGCTGAAAGACGCCGGGATGCGGCATTTGCTTTCGGCCAGCTGCGGAGCTGCGTATTCAGCCTCTCTAGTCGCCTACATCTTAGCGAAAAGCTTTTCCGCTCCAGTTCTCAAGGAGAAAGTGTACCAGCACTGCTCACTTAGCCCGACCTTGCCAGGAAATGAGATTTGCTGCACATTCCAAGGACACTGCATTTTCCTGGGCAAGCTGCAACCTGCTGACTGATGGCCGTGCTCTCTGCCCACTCCTGCCCAGTTCTTGGTACTAGCGGGCACGTTGCAGCCTGGCGAAGGCAAGAAACCTGGAGAGCTGTCACAGAGCAGAAGGGCAGCTGAGATGCTGAAAAGCAGCAAAGCTGAACAGCCTGCCTCAGCTTCAGCAGTGTGTAATTGACTGAAGGCGAAAAACCAAGCAGCAGAGCAGCGGGCTTCTGTGCGCACTGAAGACAATTGCAAGAATCCAGCAGCTGCTCCTTGCCAAGCACAGGCAGCTGCCTGTGTTCTTGCTTCTTGACCAACTCACAGTTGCCCTTCTTTTCAGCAGCTGCCACCGTGTTCTCTGCATCTCGGAGCCTCAGGGGAGCAACAAGAATTTCCAAGGAGGGATGCATGAAAACTAAAATATAAACTCAGGAAGTTTGTCCTGGAACACCTCCCATTGGCATGCCAAGAGTGAATTCAAGAGGCAGGAGAGCGGCAGCCACCGTCCTGCAGCAGCCTGCGAGTTTCGCACACAAGCCGGCTTCTTCGCGGCTTCGTTCTTCGCCTATGCAAGCTACCGCGATCTCCGGCTGCCGGAGGCCAAGAAGCGGCTACTTCGCGCACAGATGACTGGAGCGGCAGCGGTGCGCTCCGAAGCGCCGCTTTTGCTGAAAGACGCCGGGAAGCGGCATTTGCTTTCGGCCAGCTGCGGAGCTGCGTATTCAGCCTCTCTAGTCGCCTACATCTTAGCGAAAAGCTTTTCCGCTCCAGTTCTCAAGGAGAAAGTGACCAAGCACTGCTCACTTAGCCCGACCTTGCCAGGAAATGAGATTTGCTGCACATTCCAAGGACACTGCATTTTCCTGGGCAAGCTGCAACCTGCTGACTGATGGCCGTGCTCTCTGCCCACTCCTGCCCAGTTCTTGGTACTAGCGGGCACGTTGCAGCCTGGCGAAGGCAAGAAACCTGGAGAGCTGTCACAGAGCAGAAGGGCAGCTGAGATGCTGAAAAGCAGCAAAGCTGAACAGCCTGCCTCAGCTTCAGCAGTGTGTAATTGACTGAAGGCGAAAAACCAAGCAGCAGAGCAGCGGGCTTCTGTGCGCACTGAAGACAATTGCAAGAATCCAGCAGCTGCTCCTTGCCAAGCACAGGCAGCTGCCTGTGTTCTTGCTTCTTGACCAACTCACAGTTGCCCTTCTTTTCAGCAGCTGCCACCGTGTTCTCTGCATCTCGGAGCCTCAGGGGAGCAACAAGAATTTCCAAGGAGGGATGCATGAAAACTAAAATATAAACTCAGTAAGTTTGTCCTGGAACACCTCCCATTGGCATGCCAAGAGTGAGTTCAAGAGGCAGGAGAGCGGCAGCCACCGTCCTGCAGCAGCCTGCGAGTTTCGCACACAAGCCGGCTTCTTCGCGGCTTCGTTCTTCGCCTATGCAAGCTACCGCGATCTCCGGCTGCCGGAGGCCAAGAAGCAGCTACTTCGCGCACAGATGACTGGAGCGGCAGCGGTGCGCTCCGAAGCGCCGCTTTTGCTGAAAGACGCCGGGAAGCGGCATTTGCTTTCGGCCACCTGCGGAGCTGCGTTTTCAGCCTCTCTAGTCGCCTACATCTTAGCGAAAAGCTTTTCCGCTCCAGTTCTCAAGGAGAAAGTGTACCAGCACTGCTCACTTAGCCCGACCTTGCCAGGAAATGAGATTTGCTGCACATTCCAAGGACACTGCATTTTCCTGGGCAAGCTGCAACCTGCTGACAGATGGCCGTGCTCTCTGCCCACTCCTGCCCAGTTCTTGGTACTAGCGGGCACGTTGCAGCCTGGCGAAGGCAAGAAACCTGGAGAGCTGTCACAGAGCAGAAGGGCAGCTGAGATGCTGAAAAGCAGCAAAGCTGAACTGCCTGCCTCAGCTTCAGCAGTGTGTAATTGACTGAAGGCGAAAAACCCAGCAGCAGAGCAGCGGGCTTCTGTGCGCACTGAAGACAATTGCAAGAATCCAGCAGCTGCTCCTTGCCAAGCACAGGCAGCTGCCTGTGTTCTTGCTTCTTGACCAACTCACAGTTGCCCTTCTTTTCAGCAGCTGCCACCGTGTTCTCTGCATCTCGGAGCCTCAGGGGAGCAACAAGAATTTCCAAGGAGGGATGCATGAAAACTAAAATATAAACTCAGTAAGTTTGTCCTGGAACACCTCCCATTGGCATGCCAAGAGTGAATACAAGAGGCAGGAGAGCGGCAGCCACCGTCCTGCAGCAGCCTGCGAGCTTCGCACACAAGCCGGTTTCTTCGCGGCTTCGTTCTTCGCCTATGCAAGCTACCGCGATCTCCGGCTGCCGGAGGCCAAGAAGCGGCTACTTCGCGCACAGATGACTGGAGCGGCAGCGGTGCGCTCCGAAGCGCCGCTTTTGCTGAAAGACGCCGGGAAGCGGCATTTGCTTTCGGCCAGCTGCGGAGCTGCGTATTCAGCCTCTCTAGTCGCCTACATCTTAGCGAAAAGCTTTTCCGCTCCAGTTTTCAAGGAGAAAGTGTACCAGCACTGCTCACTTAGCCCGACCTTGCCAGGAAATGAGATTTGCTGCACATTCCAAGGACATTGCATTTTCCTGGGCAAGCTGCAACCTGCTGGCAGATGGCCGTGCTCTCTGCCCACTCCTGCCCAGTTCTTGGTACTAGCGGGCACGTTGCAGCCTGGCGAAGGCAAGAAACCTGGAGAGCTGTCACAGAGCAGAAGGGCAGCTGAGATGCTGAAAAGCAGCAAAGCTGAACAGCCTGCCTCAGCTTCAGCAGTGTGTAATTGACTGAAGGCGAAAAACCAAGCAGCAGAGCAGCGGGCTTCTGTGCGCACTGAAGACAATTGCAAGAATCCAGCAGCTGCTCCTTGCCAAGCACAGGCAGCTGCCTGTGTTCTTGCTTCTTGACCAACTCACAGTTGCCCTTCTTTTCAGCAGCTGCCACCGTGTTCTCTGCATCTCGGAGCCTCAGGGGAGCAACAAGAATTTCCAAGGAGGGATGCATGAAAACTAAAATATAAACTCAGTAAGTTTGTCCTGGAACACCTCCCATTGGCATGCCAAGAGTGAATTCAAGAGGCAGGAGAGCGGCAGCCACCGTCCTGCAGCAGCCTGCGAGTTTCGCACACAAGCCGGCTTCTTCGCGGCTTCGTTCTTCGCCTATGCAAGCTACCGCGATCTCCGGCTGCCGGAGGCCAAGAAGCGGCTACTTCGCGCACAGATGACTGGAGCGGCAGCGGTGCGCTCCGAAGCGCCGCTTTTGCTGAAAGACGCCGGGAAGCGGCACTTGCTTTCGGCCAGCTGCGGAGCTGCGTATTCTGCCTCTCTAGTCGCCTACATCTTAGCGAAAAGCTTTTCCGCTCCAGTTCTCAAGGAGAAAGTGTACCAGCACTGCTCACTTAGCCCGACCTTGCCAGGAAATGAGATTTGCTGCACATTCCAAGGACACTGCATTTTCCTGGGCAAGCTGCAACCTGCTGACAGATGGCCGTGCTCTCTGCCCACTCCTGCCCAGTTCTTGGTACTAGCGGGCACGTTGCAGCCTGGCGAAGGCAAGAAACCTGGAGAGCTGTCACAGAGCAGAAGGGCAGCTGAGATGCTGAAAAGCAGCAAAGCTGAACTGCCTGCCTCAGCTTCAGCAGTGTGTAATTGACTGAAGGCGAAAAACCCAGCAGCAGAGCAGCGGGCTTCTGTGCGCACTGAAGACAATTGCAAGAATCCAGCAGCTGCTCCTTGCCAAGCACAGGCAGCTGCCTGTGTTCTTGCTTCTTGACCAACTCACAGTTGCCCTTCTTTTCAGCAGCTGCCACCGTGTTCTCTGCATCTCGGAGCCTCAGGGGAGCAACAAGAATTTCCAAGGAGGGATGCATGAAAACTAAAATATAAACTCAGTAAGTTTGTCCTGGAACACCTCCCATTGGCATGCCAAGAGTGAATACAAGAGGCAGGAGAGCGGCAGCCACCGTCCTGCAGCAGCCTGCGAGCTTCGCACACAAGCCGGTTTCTTCGCGGCTTCGTTCTTCGCCTATGCAAGCTACCGCGATCTCCGGCTGCCGGAGGCCAAGAAGCGGCTACTTCGCGCACAGATGACTGGAGCGGCAGCGGTGCGCTCCGAAGCGCCGCTTTTGCCGAAAGACGCCGGGAAGCGGCATTTGCTTTCGGCCAGCTGCGGAGCTGCGTATTCAGCCTCTCTAGTCGCCTACATCTTAGCGAAAAGCTTTTCCGCTCCAGTTTTCAAGGAGAAAGTGTACCAGCACTGCTCACTTAGCCCGACCTTGCCAGGAAATGAGATTTGCTGCACATTCCAAGGACACTGCATTTTCCTGGCAAGCTGCAACCTGCTGACAGATGGCCGTGCTCTCTGCCCACTCCTGCCCAGTTCTTGGTACTAGCGGGCACGTTGCAGCCTGGCGAAGGCAAGAAACCTGGAGAGCTGTCACAGAGCAGAAGGGCAGCTGAGATGCTGAAAAGCAGCAAAGCTGAACTGCCTGCCTCAGCTTCAGCAGTGTGTAATTGACTGAAGGCGAAAAACCCAGCAGCAGAGCAGCGGGCTTCTGTGCGCACTGAAGACAATTGCAAGAATCCAGCAGCTGCTCCTTGCCAAGCACAGGCAGCTGCCTGTGTTCTTGCTTCTTGACCAACTCACAGTTGCCCTTCTTTTCAGCAGCTGCCACCGTGTTCTCTGCATCTCGGAGCCTCAGGGGAGCAACAAGAATTTCCAAGGAGGGATGCATGAAAACTAAAATATAAACTCAGTAAGTTTGTCCTGGAACACCTCCCATTGGCATGCCAAGAGTGAATACAAGAGGCAGGAGAGCGGCAGCCACCGTCCTGCAGCAGCCTGCGAGCTTCGCACACAAGCCGGTTTCTTCGCGGCTTCGTTCTTCGCCTATGCAAGCTACCGCGATCTCCGGCTGCCGGAGGCCAAGAAGCGGCTACTTCGCGCACAGATGACTGGAGCGGCAGCGGTGCGCTCCGAAGCGCCGCTTTTGCTGAAAGACGCCGGGAAGCGGCATTTGCTTTCGGCCACTGCGGAGCTGCGTATTCAGCCTCTCTAGTCGCCTACATCTTAGCGAAAAGCTTTTCCGCTCCAGTTTTCAAGGAGAAAGTGTACCAGCACTGCTCACTTAGCCCGACCTTGCCAGGAAATGAGATTTGCTGCACATTCCAAGGACATTGCATTTTCCTGGGCAAGCTGCAACCTGCTGGCAGATGGCCGTGCTCTCTGCCCACTCCTGCCCAGTTCTTGGTACTAGCGAGCACGTTGCAGCCTGGCGAAGGCAAGAAACCTGGAGAGCTGTCACAGAGCAGAAGGGCAGCTGAGATGCTGAAAAGCAGCAAAGCTGAACAGCCTGCCTCAGCTTCAGCAGTGTGTAATTGACTGAAGGCGAAAAACCAAGCAGCAGAGCAGCGGGCTTCTGTGCGCACTGAAGACAATTGCAAGAATCCAGCAGCTGCTCCTTGCCAAGCACAGGCAGCTGCCTGTGTTCTTGCTTCTTGACCAACTCACAGTTGCCCTTCTTTTCAGCAGCTGCCACCGTGTTCTCTGCATCTCGGAGCCTCTGGGGAGCAACAAGAATTTCCAAGGAGGGATGCATGAAAACTAAAATATAAACTCAGTAAGTTTGTCCTGGAACACCTCCCATTGGCATGCCAAGAGTGAATTCAAGAGGCAGGAGAGCGGCAGCCACCGTCCTGCAGCAGCCTGCGAGTTTCGCACACAAGCCGGCTTCTTCGCGGCTTCGTTCTTCGCCTATGCAAGCTACCGCGATCTCCGGCTGCCGGAGGCCAAGAAGTGGCTACTTCGCGCACAGATGACTGGAGCGGCAGCGGTGCGCTCCGAAGCGCCGCTTTTGCTGAAAGACGCCGGGAAGCGGCATTTGCTTTCGGCCAGCTGCGGAGCTGCGTATTCAGCCTCTCTAGTCGCCTACATCTTAGCGAAAAGCTTTTCCGCTCCAGTTCTCAAGGAGAAAGTGTACCAGCACTGCTCACTTAGCCCGACCTTGCCAGGAAATGAGATTTGCTGCACATTCCAAGGACACTGCATTTTCCTGGGCAAGCTGCAACCTGCTGACAGATGGCCGTGCTCTCTGCCCACTCCTGCCCAGTTCTTGGTACTAGCGGGCACGTTGCAGCCTGGCGAAGGCAAGAAACCTGGAGAGCTGTCACAGAGCAGAAGGGCAGCTGAGATGCTGAAAAGCAGCAAAGCTGAACAGCCTGCCTCAGCTTCAGCAGTGTGTAATTGACTGAAGGCGAAAAACCAAGCAGCAGAGCAGCGGGCTTCTGTGCGCACTGAAGACAATTGCAAGAATCCAGCAGCTGCTCCTTGCCAAGCACAGGCAGCTGCCTGTGTTCTTGCTTCTTGACCAACTCACAGTTGCCCTTCTTTTCAGCAGCTGCCACCGTGTTCTCTGCATCTCGGAGCCTCAGGGGAGCAACAAGAATTTCCAAGGAGGGATGCATGAAAACTAAAATATAAACTCAGTAAGTTTGTCCTGGAACACCTCCCATTGGCATGCCAAGAGTGAATTCAAGAGGCAGGAGAGCGGCAGCCACCGTCCTGTAGCTGTCTGCGAGCTTCGCACACAAGCCGGCTTCTTCGCGGCTTCGTTCTTCGCCTATGCAAGCTACCGCGATCTCCGGCTGCCGGAGGCCAAGAAGCGGCTACTTCGCGCACAGATGACTGGAGCGGCAGCGGTGCGCTCCGAAGCGCCGCTTTTGCTGAAAGACGCCGGGATGCGGCATTTGCTTTCGGCCAGCTGCGGAGCTGCGTATTCAGCCTCTCTAGTCGCCTACATCTTAGCGAAAAGCTTTTCCGCTCCAGTTCTCAAGGAGAAAGTGTACCAGCACTGCTCACTTAGCCCGACCTTGCCAGGAAATGAGATTTGCTGCACATTCCAAGGACACTGCATTTTCCTGGGCAAGCTGCAACCTGCTGACTGATGGCCGTGCTCTCTGCCCACTCCTGCCCAGTTCTTGGTACTAGCGGGCACGTTGCAGCCTGGCGAAGGCAAGAAACCTGGAGAGCTGTCACAGAGCAGAAGGGCAGCTGAGATGCTGAAAAGCAGCAAAGCTGAACAGCCTGCCTCAGCTTCAGCAGTGTGTAATTGACTGAAGGCGAAAAACCAAGCAGCAGAGCAGCGGGCTTCTGTGCGCACTGAAGACAATTGCAAGAATCCAGCAGCTGCTCCTTGCCAAGCACAGGCAGCTGCCTGTGTTCTTGCTTCTTGACCAACTCACAGTTGCCCTTCTTTTCAGCAGCTGCCACCGTGTTCTCTGCATCTCGGAGCCTCAGGGGAGCAACAAGAATTTCCAAGGAGGGATGCATGAAAACTAAAATATAAACTCAGTAAGTTTGTCCTGGAACACCTCCCATTGGCATGCCAAGAGTGAATTCAAGAGGCAGGAGAGCGGCAGCCACCGTCCTGCAGCAGCCTGCGAGTTTCGCACACAAGCCGGCTTCTTCGCGGCTTCGTTCTTCGCCTATGCAAGCTACCGCGATCTCCGGCTGCCGGAGGCCAAGAAGCGGCTACTTCGCGCACAGATGACTGGAGCGGCAGCGGTGCGCTCCGAAGCGCCGCTTTTGCTGAAAGACGCCGGGAAGCGGCATTTGCTTTCGGCCAGCTGCGGAGCTGCGTATTCAGCCTCTCTAGTCGCCTACATCTTAGCGAAAAGCTTTTCCGCTCCAGTTCTCAAGGAGAAAGTGACCAAGCACTGCTCACTTAGCCCGACCTTGCCAGGAAATGAGATTTGCTGCACATTCCAAGGACACTGCATTTTCCTGGGCAAGCTGCAACCTGCTGACTGATGGCCGTGCTCTCTGCCCACTCCTGCCCAGTTCTTGGTACTAGCGGGCACGTTGCAGCCTGGCGAAGGCAAGAAACCTGGAGAGCTGTCACAGAGCAGAAGGGCAGCTGAGATGCTGAAAAGCAGCAAAGCTGAACAGCCTGCCTCAGCTTCAGCAGTGTGTAATTGACTGAAGGCGAAAAACCAAGCAGCAGAGCAGCGGGCTTCTGTGCGCACTGAAGACAATTGCAAGAATCCAGCAGCTGCTCCTTGCCAAGCACAGGCAGCTGCCTGTGTTCTTGCTTCTTGACCAACTCACAGTTGCCCTTCTTTTCAGCAGCTGCCACCGTGTTCTCTGCATCTCGGAGCCTCAGGGGAGCAACAAGAATTTCCAAGGAGGGATGCATGAAAACTAAAATATAAACTCAGTAAGTTTGTCCTGGAACACCTCCCATTGGCATGCCAAGAGTGAGTTCAAGAGGCAGGAGAGCGGCAGCCACCGTCCTGCAGCAGCCTGCGAGTTTCGCACACAAGCCGGCTTCTTCGCGGCTTCGTTCTTCGCCTATGCAAGCTACCGCGATCTCCGGCTGCCGGAGGCCAAGAAGCAGCTACTTCGCGCACAGATGACTGGAGCGGCAGCGGTGCGCTCCGAAGCGCCGCTTTTGCTGAAAGACGCCGGGAAGCGGCATTTGCTTTCGGCCACCTGCGGAGCTGCGTTTTCAGCCTCTCTAGTCGCCTACATCTTAGCGAAAAGCTTTTCCGCTCCAGTTCTCAAGGAGAAAGTGTACCAGCACTGCTCACTTAGCCCGACCTTGCCAGGAAATGAGATTTGCTGCACATTCCAAGGACACTGCATTTTCCTGGGCAAGCTGCAACCTGCTGACAGATGGCCGTGCTCTCTGCCCACTCCTGCCCAGTTCTTGGTACTAGCGGGCACGTTGCAGCCTGGCGAAGGCAAGAAACCTGGAGAGCTGTCACAGAGCAGAAGGGCAGCTGAGATGCTGAAAAGCAGCAAAGCTGAACTGCCTGCCTCAGCTTCAGCAGTGTGTAATTGACTGAAGGCGAAAAACCCAGCAGCAGAGCAGCGGGCTTCTGTGCGCACTGAAGACAATTGCAAGAATCCAGCAGCTGCTCCTTGCCAAGCACAGGCAGCTGCCTGTGTTCTTGCTTCTTGACCAACTCACAGTTGCCCTTCTTTTCAGCAGCTGCCACCGTGTTCTCTGCATCTCGGAGCCTCAGGGGAGCAACAAGAATTTCCAAGGAGGGATGCATGAAAACTAAAATATAAACTCAGTAAGTTTGTCCTGGAACACCTCCCATTGGCATGCCAAGAGTGAATACAAGAGGCAGGAGAGCGGCAGCCACCGTCCTGCAGCAGCCTGCGAGCTTCGCACACAAGCCGGTTTCTTCGCGGCTTCGTTCTTCGCCTATGCAAGCTACCGCGATCTCCGGCTGCCGGAGGCCAAGAAGCGGCTACTTCGCGCACAGATGACTGGAGCGGCAGCGGTGCGCTCCGAAGCGCCGCTTTTGCTGAAAGACGCCGGGAAGCGGCATTTGCTTTCGGCCAGCTGCGGAGCTGCGTATTCAGCCTCTCTAGTCGCCTACATCTTAGCGAAAAGCTTTTCCGCTCCAGTTTTCAAGGAGAAAGTGTACCAGCACTGCTCACTTAGCCCGACCTTGCCAGGAAATGAGATTTGCTGCACATTCCAAGGACATTGCATTTTCCTGGGCAAGCTGCAACCTGCTGGCAGATGGCCGTGCTCTCTGCCCACTCCTGCCCAGTTCTTGGTACTAGCGGGCACGTTGCAGCCTGGCGAAGGCAAGAAACCTGGAGAGCTGTCACAGAGCAGAAGGGCAGCTGAGATGCTGAAAAGCAGCAAAGCTGAACAGCCTGCCTCAGCTTCAGCAGTGTGTAATTGACTGAAGGCGAAAAACCAAGCAGCAGAGCAGCGGGCTTCTGTGCGCACTGAAGACAATTGCAAGAATCCAGCAGCTGCTCCTTGCCAAGCACAGGCAGCTGCCTGTGTTCTTGCTTCTTGACCAACTCACAGTTGCCCTTCTTTTCAGCAGCTGCCACCGTGTTCTCTGCATCTCGGAGCCTCAGGGGAGCAACAAGAATTTCCAAGGAGGGATGCATGAAAACTAAAATATAAACTCAGTAAGTTTGTCCTGGAACACCTCCCATTGGCATGCCAAGAGTGAATTCAAGAGGCAGGAGAGCGGCAGCCACCGTCCTGCAGCAGCCTGCGAGTTTCGCACACAAGCCGGCTTCTTCGCGGCTTCGTTCTTCGCCTATGCAAGCTACCGCGATCTCCGGCTGCCGGAGGCCAAGAAGCGGCTACTTCGCGCACAGATGACTGGAGCGGCAGCGGTGCGCTCCGAAGCGCCGCTTTTGCCGAAAGACGCCGGGAAGCGGCATTTGCTTTCGGCCAGCTGCGGAGCTGCGTATTCAGCCTCTCTAGTCGCCTACATCTTAGCGAAAAGCTTTTCCGCTCCAGTTTTCAAGGAGAAAGTGTACCAGCACTGCTCACTTAGCCCGACCTTGCCAGGAAATGAGATTTGCTGCACATTCCAAGGACACTGCATTTTCCTGGCAAGCTGCAACCTGCTGACAGATGGCCGTGCTCTCTGCCCACTCCTGCCCAGTTCTTGGTACTAGCGGGCACGTTGCAGCCTGGCGAAGGCAAGAAACCTGGAGAGCTGTCACAGAGCAGAAGGGCAGCTGAGATGCTGAAAAGCAGCAAAGCTGAACTGCCTGCCTCAGCTTCAGCAGTGTGTAATTGACTGAAGGCGAAAAACCCAGCAGCAGAGCAGCGGGCTTCTGTGCGCACTGAAGACAATTGCAAGAATCCAGCAGCTGCTCCTTGCCAAGCACAGGCAGCTGCCTGTGTTCTTGCTTCTTGACCAACTCACAGTTGCCCTTCTTTTCAGCAGCTGCCACCGTGTTCTCTGCATCTCGGAGCCTCAGGGGAGCAACAAGAATTTCCAAGGAGGGATGCATGAAAACTAAAATATAAACTCAGGAAGTTTGTCCTGGAACACCTCCCATTGGCATGCCAAGAGTGAATACAAGAGGCAGGAGAGCGGCAGCCACCGTCCTGCAGCAGCCTGCGAGCTTCGCACACAAGCCGGTTTCTTCGCGGCTTCGTTCTTCGCCTATGCAAGCTACCGCGATCTCCGGCTGCCGGAGGCCAAGAAGCGGCTACTTCGCGCACAGATGACTGGAGCGGCAGCGGTGCGCTCCGAAGCGCCGCTTTTGCTGAAAGACGCCGGGAAGCGGCATTTGCTTTCGGCCAGCTGCGGAGCTGCGTATTCAGCCTCTCTAGTCGCCTACATCTTAGCGAAAAGCTTTTCCGCTCCAGTTTTCAAGGAGAAAGTGTACCAGCACTGCTCACTTAGCCCGACCTTGCCAGGAAATGAGATTTGCTGCACATTCCAAGGACATTGCATTTTCCTGGGCAAGCTGCAACCTGCTGGCAGATGGCCGTGCTCTCTGCCCACTCCTGCCCAGTTCTTGGTACTAGCGAGCACGTTGCAGCCTGGCGAAGGCAAGAAACCTGGAGAGCTGTCACAGAGCAGAAGGGCAGCTGAGATGCTGAAAAGCAGCAAAGCTGAACAGCCTGCCTCAGCTTCAGCAGTGTGTAATTGACTGAAGGCGAAAAACCAAGCAGCAGAGCAGCGGGCTTCTGTGCGCACTGAAGACAATTGCAAGAATCCAGCAGCTGCTCCTTGCCAAGCACAGGCAGCTGCCTGTGTTCTTGCTTCTTGACCAACTCACAGTTGCCCTTCTTTTCAGCAGCTGCCACCGTGTTCTCTGCATCTCGGAGCCTCAGGGGAGCAACAAGAATTTCCAAGGAGGGATGCATGAAAACTAAAATATAAACTCAGGAAGTTTGTCCTGGAACACCTCCCATTGGCATGCCAAGAGTGAATTCAAGAGGCAGGAGAGCGGCAGCCACCGTCCTGCAGCAGCCTGCGAGTTTCGCACACAAGCCGGCTTCTTCGCGGCTTCGTTCTTCGCCTATGCAAGCTACCGCGATCTCCGGCTGCCGGAGGCCAAGAAGCGGCTACTTCGCGCACAGATGACTGGAGCGGCAGCGGTGCGCTCCGAAGCGCCGCTTTTGCTGAAAGACGCCGGGAAGCGGCACTTGCTTTCGGCCAGCTGCGGAGCTGCGTATTCTGCCTCTCTAGTCGCCTACATCTTAGCGAAAAGCTTTTCCGCTCCAGTTCTCAAGGAGAAAGTGTACCAGCACTGCTCACTTAGCCCGACCTTGCCAGGAAATGAGATTTGCTGCACATTCCAAGGACACTGCATTTTCCTGGGCAAGCTGCAACCTGCTGACAGATGGCCGTGCTCTCTGCCCACTCCTGCCCAGTTCTTGGTACTAGCGGGCACGTTGCAGCCTGGCGAAGGCAAGAAACCTGGAGAGCTGTCACAGAGCAGAAGGGCAGCTGAGATGCTGAAAAGCAGCAAAGCTGAACTGCCTGCCTCAGCTTCAGCAGTGTGTAATTGACTGAAGGCGAAAAACCCAGCAGCAGAGCAGCGGGCTTCTGTGCGCACTGAAGACAATTGCAAGAATCCAGCAGCTGCTCCTTGCCAAGCACAGGCAGCTGCCTGTGTTCTTGCTTCTTGACCAACTCACAGTTGCCCTTCTTTTCAGCAGCTGCCACCGTGTTCTCTGCATCTCGGAGCCTCAGGGGAGCAACAAGAATTTCCAAGGAGGGATGCATGAAAACTAAAATATAAACTCAGTAAGTTTGTCCTGGAACACCTCCCATTGGCATGCCAAGAGTGAATACAAGAGGCAGGAGAGCGGCAGCCACCGTCCTGCAGCAGCCTGCGAGCTTCGCACACAAGCCGGTTTCTTCGCGGCTTCGTTCTTCGCCTATGCAAGCTACCGCGATCTCCGGCTGCCGGAGGCCAAGAAGCGGCTACTTCGCGCACAGATGACTGGAGCGGCAGCGGTGCGCTCCGAAGCGCCGCTTTTGCCGAAAGACGCCGGGAAGCGGCATTTGCTTTCGGCCAGCTGCGGAGCTGCGTATTCAGCCTCTCTAGTCGCCTACATCTTAGCGAAAAGCTTTTCCGCTCCAGTTTTCAAGGAGAAAGTGTACCAGCACTGCTCACTTAGCCCGACCTTGCCAGGAAATGAGATTTGCTGCACATTCCAAGGACACTGCATTTTCCTGGCAAGCTGCAACCTGCTGACAGATGGCCGTGCTCTCTGCCCACTCCTGCCCAGTTCTTGGTACTAGCGGGCACGTTGCAGCCTGGCGAAGGCAAGAAACCTGGAGAGCTGTCACAGAGCAGAAGGGCAGCTGAGATGCTGAAAAGCAGCAAAGCTGAACAGCCTGCCTCAGCTTCAGCAGTGTGTAATTGACTGAAGGCGAAAAACCCAGCAGCAGAGCAGCGGGCTTCTGTGCGCACTGAAGACAATTGCAAGAATCCAGCAGCTGCTCCTTGCCAAGCACAGGCAGCTGCCTGTGTTCTTGCTTCTTGACCAACTCACAGTTGCCCTTCTTTTCAGCAGCTGCCACCGTGTTCTCTGCATCTCGGAGCCTCAGGGGAGCAACAAGAATTTCCAAGGAGGGATGCATGAAAACTAAAATATAAACTCAGTAAGTTTGTCCTGGAACACCTCCCATTGGCATGCCAAGAGTGAATACAAGAGGCAGGAGAGCGGCAGCCACCGTCCTGCAGCAGCCTGCGAGCTTCGCACACAAGCCGGTTTCTTCGCGGCTTCGTTCTTCGCCTATGCAAGCTACCGCGATCTCCGGCTGCCGGAGGCCAAGAAGCGGCTACTTCGCGCACAGATGACTGGAGCGGCAGCGGTGCGCTCCGAAGCGCCGCTTTTGCTGAAAGACGCCGGGAAGCGGCATTTGCTTTCGGCCAGCTGCGGAGCTGCGTATTCAGCCTCTCTAGTCGCCTACATCTTAGCGAAAAGCTTTTCCGCTCCAGTTTTCAAGGAGAAAGTGTACCAGCACTGCTCACTTAGCCCGACCTTGCCAGGAAATGAGATTTGCTGCACATTCCAAGGACATTGCATTTTCCTGGGCAAGCTGCAACCTGCTGGCAGATGGCCGTGCTCTCTGCCCACTCCTGCCCAGTTCTTGGTACTAGCGAGCACGTTGCAGCCTGGCGAAGGCAAGAAACCTGGAGAGCTGTCACAGAGCAGAAGGGCAGCTGAGATGCTGAAAAGCAGCAAAGCTGAACAGCCTGCCTCAGCTTCAGCAGTGTGTAATTGACTGAAGGCGAAAAACCAAGCAGCAGAGCAGCGGGCTTCTGTGCGCACTGAAGACAATTGCAAGAATCCAGCAGCTGCTCCTTGCCAAGCACAGGCAGCTGCCTGTGTTCTTGCTTCTTGACCAACTCACAGTTGCCCTTCTTTTCAGCAGCTGCCACCGTGTTCTCTGCATCTCGGAGCCTCTGGGGAGCAACAAGAATTTCCAAGGAGGGATGCATGAAAACTAAAATATAAACTCAGTAAGTTTGTCCTGGAACACCTCCCATTGGCATGCCAAGAGTGAATTCAAGAGGCAGGAGAGCGGCAGCCACCGTCCTGCAGCAGCCTGCGAGTTTCGCACACAAGCCGGCTTCTTCGCGGCTTCGTTCTTCGCCTATGCAAGCTACCGCGATCTCCGGCTGCCGGAGGCCAAGAAGTGGCTACTTCGCGCACAGATGACTGGAGCGGCAGCGGTGCGCTCCGAAGCGCCGCTTTTGCTGAAAGACGCCGGGAAGCGGCATTTGCTTTCGGCCAGCTGCGGAGCTGCGTATTCAGCCTCTCTAGTCGCCTACATCTTAGCGAAAAGCTTTTCCGCTCCAGTTCTCAAGGAGAAAGTGTACCAGCACTGCTCACTTAGCCCGACCTTGCCAGGAAATGAGATTTGCTGCACATTCCAAGGACACTGCATTTTCCTGGGCAAGCTGCAACCTGCTGACAGATGGCCGTGCTCTCTGCCCACTCCTGCCCAGTTCTTGGTACTAGCGGGCACGTTGCAGCCTGGCGAAGGCAAGAAACCTGGAGAGCTGTCACAGAGCAGAAGGGCAGCTGAGATGCTGAAAAGCAGCAAAGCTGAACAGCCTGCCTCAGCTTCAGCAGTGTGTAATTGACTGAAGGCGAAAAACCAAGCAGCAGAGCAGCGGGCTTCTGTGCGCACTGAAGACAATTGCAAGAATCCAGCAGCTGCTCCTTGCCAAGCACAGGCAGCTGCCTGTGTTCTTGCTTCTTGACCAACTCACAGTTGCCCTTCTTTTCAGCAGCTGCCACCGTGTTCTCTGCATCTCGGAGCCTCAGGGGAGCAACAAGAATTTCCAAGGAGGGATGCATGAAAACTAAAATATAAACTCAGTAAGTTTGTCCTGGAACACCTCCCATTGGCATGCCAAGAGTGAATTCAAGAGGCAGGAGAGCGGCAGCCACCGTCCTGTAGCTGTCTGCGAGCTTCGCACACAAGCCGGCTTCTTCGCGGCTTCGTTCTTCGCCTATGCAAGCTACCGCGATCTCCGGCTGCCGGAGGCCAAGAAGCGGCTACTTCGCGCACAGATGACTGGAGCGGCAGCGGTGCGCTCCGAAGCGCCGCTTTTGCTGAAAGACGCCGGGATGCGGCATTTGCTTTCGGCCAGCTGCGGAGCTGCGTATTCAGCCTCTCTAGTCGCCTACATCTTAGCGAAAAGCTTTTCCGCTCCAGTTCTCAAGGAGAAAGTGTACCAGCACTGCTCACTTAGCCCGACCTTGCCAGGAAATGAGATTTGCTGCACATTCCAAGGACACTGCATTTTCCTGGGCAAGCTGCAACCTGCTGACTGATGGCCGTGCTCTCTGCCCACTCCTGCCCAGTTCTTGGTACTAGCGGGCACGTTGCAGCCTGGCGAAGGCAAGAAACCTGGAGAGCTGTCACAGAGCAGAAGGGCAGCTGAGATGCTGAAAAGCAGCAAAGCTGAACAGCCTGCCTCAGCTTCAGCAGTGTGTAATTGACTGAAGGCGAAAAACCAAGCAGCAGAGCAGCGGGCTTCTGTGCGCACTGAAGACAATTGCAAGAATCCAGCAGCTGCTCCTTGCCAAGCACAGGCAGCTGCCTGTGTTCTTGCTTCTTGACCAACTCACAGTTGCCCTTCTTTTCAGCAGCTGCCACCGTGTTCTCTGCATCTCGGAGCCTCAGGGGAGCAACAAGAATTTCCAAGGAGGGATGCATGAAAACTAAAATATAAACTCAGGAAGTTTGTCCTGGAACACCTCCCATTGGCATGCCAAGAGTGAATTCAAGAGGCAGGAGAGCGGCAGCCACCGTCCTGCAGCAGCCTGCGAGTTTCGCACACAAGCCGGCTTCTTCGCGGCTTCGTTCTTCGCCTATGCAAGCTACCGCGATCTCCGGCTGCCGGAGGCCAAGAAGCGGCTACTTCGCGCACAGATGACTGGAGCGGCAGCGGTGCGCTCCGAAGCGCCGCTTTTGCTGAAAGACGCCGGGAAGCGGCACTTGCTTTCGGCCAGCTGCGGAGCTGCGTATTCTGCCTCTCTAGTCGCCTACATCTTAGCGAAAAGCTTTTCCGCTCCAGTTCTCAAGGAGAAAGTGTACCAGCACTGCTCACTTAGCCCGACCTTGCCAGGAAATGAGATTTGCTGCACATTCCAAGGACACTGCATTTTCCTGGGCAAGCTGCAACCTGCTGACAGATGGCCGTGCTCTCTGCCCACTCCTGCCCAGTTCTTGGTACTAGCGGGCACGTTGCAGCCTGGCGAAGGCAAGAAACCTGGAGAGCTGTCACAGAGCAGAAGGGCAGCTGAGATGCTGAAAAGCAGCAAAGCTGAACTGCCTGCCTCAGCTTCAGCAGTGTGTAATTGACTGAAGGCGAAAAACCCAGCAGCAGAGCAGCGGGCTTCTGTGCGCACTGAAGACAATTGCAAGAATCCAGCAGCTGCTCCTTGCCAAGCACAGGCAGCTGCCTGTGTTCTTGCTTCTTGACCAACTCACAGTTGCCCTTCTTTTCAGCAGCTGCCACCGTGTTCTCTGCATCTCGGAGCCTCAGGGGAGCAACAAGAATTTCCAAGGAGGGATGCATGAAAACTAAAATATAAACTCAGTAAGTTTGTCCTGGAACACCTCCCATTGGCATGCCAAGAGTGAATACAAGAGGCAGGAGAGCGGCAGCCACCGTCCTGCAGCAGCCTGCGAGCTTCGCACACAAGCCGGTTTCTTCGCGGCTTCGTTCTTCGCCTATGCAAGCTACCGCGATCTCCGGCTGCCGGAGGCCAAGAAGCGGCTACTTCGCGCACAGATGACTGGAGCGGCAGCGGTGCGCTCCGAAGCGCCGCTTTTGCCGAAAGACGCCGGGAAGCGGCATTTGCTTTCGGCCAGCTGCGGAGCTGCGTATTCAGCCTCTCTAGTCGCCTACATCTTAGCGAAAAGCTTTTCCGCTCCAGTTTTCAAGGAGAAAGTGTACCAGCACTGCTCACTTAGCCCGACCTTGCCAGGAAATGAGATTTGCTGCACATTCCAAGGACACTGCATTTTCCTGGCAAGCTGCAACCTGCTGACAGATGGCCGTGCTCTCTGCCCACTCCTGCCCAGTTCTTGGTACTAGCGGGCACGTTGCAGCCTGGCGAAGGCAAGAAACCTGGAGAGCTGTCACAGAGCAGAAGGGCAGCTGAGATGCTGAAAAGCAGCAAAGCTGAACTGCCTGCCTCAGCTTCAGCAGTGTGTAATTGACTGAAGGCGAAAAACCAAGCAGCAGAGCAGCGGGCTTCTGTGCGCACTGAAGACAATTGCAAGAATCCAGCAGCTGCTCCTTGCCAAGCACAGGCAGCTGCCTGTGTTCTTGCTTCTTGACCAACTCACAGTTGCCCTTCTTTTCAGCAGCTGCCACCGTGTTCTCTGCATCTCGGAGCCTCAGGGGAGCAACAAGAATTTCCAAGGAGGGATGCATGAAAACTAAAATATAAACTCAGTAAGTTTGTCCTGGAACACCTCCCATTGGCATGCCAAGAGTGAATACAAGAGGCAGGAGAGCGGCAGCCACCGTCCTGCAGCAGCCTGCGAGCTTCGCACACAAGCCGGTTTCTTCGCGGCTTCGTTCTTCGCCTATGCAAGCTACCGCGATCTCCGGCTGCCGGAGGCCAAGAAGCGGCTACTTCGCGCACAGATGACTGGAGCGGCAGCGGTGCGCTCCGAAGCGCCGCTTTTGCTGAAAGACGCCGGGAAGCGGCATTTGCTTTCGGCCAGCTGCGGAGCTGCGTATTCAGCCTCTCTAGTCGCCTACATCTTAGCGAAAAGCTTTTCCGCTCCAGTTTTCAAGGAGAAAGTGTACCAGCACTGCTCACTTAGCCCGACCTTGCCAGGAAATGAGATTTGCTGCACATTCCAAGGACATTGCATTTTCCTGGGCAAGCTGCAACCTGCTGGCAGATGGCCGTGCTCTCTGCCCACTCCTGCCCAGTTCTTGGTACTAGCGAGCACGTTGCAGCCTGGCGAAGGCAAGAAACCTGGAGAGCTGTCACAGAGCAGAAGGGCAGCTGAGATGCTGAAAAGCAGCAAAGCTGAACAGCCTGCCTCAGCTTCAGCAGTGTGTAATTGACTGAAGGCGAAAAACCAAGCAGCAGAGCAGCGGGCTTCTGTGCGCACTGAAGACAATTGCAAGAATCCAGCAGCTGCTCCTTGCCAAGCACAGGCAGCTGCCTGTGTTCTTGCTTCTTGACCAACTCACAGTTGCCCTTCTTTTCAGCAGCTGCCACCGTGTTCTCTGCATCTCGGAGCCTCTGGGGAGCAACAAGAATTTCCAAGGAGGGATGCATGAAAACTAAAATATAAACTCAGTAAGTTTGTCCTGGAACACCTCCCATTGGCATGCCAAGAGTGAATTCAAGAGGCAGGAGAGCGGCAGCCACCGTCCTGCAGCAGCCTGCGAGTTTCGCACACAAGCCGGCTTCTTCGCGGCTTCGTTCTTCGCCTATGCAAGCTACCGCGATCTCCGGCTGCCGGAGGCCAAGAAGTGGCTACTTCGCGCACAGATGACTGGAGCGGCAGCGGTGCGCTCCGAAGCGCCGCTTTTGCTGAAAGACGCCGGGAAGCGGCATTTGCTTTCGGCCAGCTGCGGAGCTGCGTATTCAGCCTCTCTAGTCGCCTACATCTTAGCGAAAAGCTTTTCCGCTCCAGTTCTCAAGGAGAAAGTGTACCAGCACTGCTCACTTAGCCCGACCTTGCCAGGAAATGAGATTTGCTGCACATTCCAAGGACACTGCATTTTCCTGGGCAAGCTGCAACCTGCTGACAGATGGCCGTGCTCTCTGCCCACTCCTGCCCAGTTCTTGGTACTAGCGGGCACGTTGCAGCCTGGCGAAGGCAAGAAACCTGGAGAGCTGTCACAGAGCAGAAGGGCAGCTGAGATGCTGAAAAGCAGCAAAGCTGAACAGCCTGCCTCAGCTTCAGCAGTGTGTAATTGACTGAAGGCGAAAAACCAAGCAGCAGAGCAGCGGGCTTCTGTGCGCACTGAAGACAATTGCAAGAATCCAGCAGCTGCTCCTTGCCAAGCACAGGCAGCTGCCTGTGTTCTTGCTTCTTGACCAACTCACAGTTGCCCTTCTTTTCAGCAGCTGCCACCGTGTTCTCTGCATCTCGGAGCCTCAGGGGAGCAACAAGAATTTCCAAGGAGGGATGCATGAAAACTAAAATATAAACTCAGTAAGTTTGTCCTGGAACACCTCCCATTGGCATGCCAAGAGTGAATTCAAGAGGCAGGAGAGCGGCAGCCACCGTCCTGTAGCTGTCTGCGAGCTTCGCACACAAGCCGGCTTCTTCGCGGCTTCGTTCTTCGCCTATGCAAGCTACCGCGATCTCCGGCTGCCGGAGGCCAAGAAGCGGCTACTTCGCGCACAGATGACTGGAGCGGCAGCGGTGCGCTCCGAAGCGCCGCTTTTGCTGAAAGACGCCGGGATGCGGCATTTGCTTTCGGCCAGCTGCGGAGCTGCGTATTCAGCCTCTCTAGTCGCCTACATCTTAGCGAAAAGCTTTTCCGCTCCAGTTCTCAAGGAGAAAGTGTACCAGCACTGCTCACTTAGCCCGACCTTGCCAGGAAATGAGATTTGCTGCACATTCCAAGGACACTGCATTTTCCTGGGCAAGCTGCAACCTGCTGACTGATGGCCGTGCTCTCTGCCCACTCCTGCCCAGTTCTTGGTACTAGCGGGCACGTTGCAGCCTGGCGAAGGCAAGAAACCTGGAGAGCTGTCACAGAGCAGAAGGGCAGCTGAGATGCTGAAAAGCAGCAAAGCTGAACAGCCTGCCTCAGCTTCAGCAGTGTGTAATTGACTGAAGGCGAAAAACCAAGCAGCAGAGCAGCGGGCTTCTGTGCGCACTGAAGACAATTGCAAGAATCCAGCAGCTGCTCCTTGCCAAGCACAGGCAGCTGCCTGTGTTCTTGCTTCTTGACCAACTCACAGTTGCCCTTCTTTTCAGCAGCTGCCACCGTGTTCTCTGCATCTCGGAGCCTCAGGGGAGCAACAAGAATTTCCAAGGAGGGATGCATGAAAACTAAAATATAAACTCAGGAAGTTTGTCCTGGAACACCTCCCATTGGCATGCCAAGAGTGAATTCAAGAGGCAGGAGAGCGGCAGCCACCGTCCTGCAGCAGCCTGCGAGTTTCGCACACAAGCCGGCTTCTTCGCGGCTTCGTTCTTCGCCTATGCAAGCTACCGCGATCTCCGGCTGCCGGAGGCCAAGAAGCGGCTACTTCGCGCACAGATGACTGGAGCGGCAGCGGTGCGCTCCGAAGCGCCGCTTTTGCTGAAAGACGCCGGGAAGCGGCATTTGCTTTCGGCCAGCTGCGGAGCTGCGTATTCAGCCTCTCTAGTCGCCTACATCTTAGCGAAAAGCTTTTCCGCTCCAGTTCTCAAGGAGAAAGTGACCAAGCACTGCTCACTTAGCCCGACCTTGCCAGGAAATGAGATTTGCTGCACATTCCAAGGACACTGCATTTTCCTGGGCAAGCTGCAACCTGCTGACTGATGGCCGTGCTCTCTGCCCACTCCTGCCCAGTTCTTGGTACTAGCGGGCACGTTGCAGCCTGGCGAAGGCAAGAAACCTGGAGAGCTGTCACAGAGCAGAAGGGCAGCTGAGATGCTGAAAAGCAGCAAAGCTGAACAGCCTGCCTCAGCTTCAGCAGTGTGTAATTGACTGAAGGCGAAAAACCAAGCAGCAGAGCAGCGGGCTTCTGTGCGCACTGAAGACAATTGCAAGAATCCAGCAGCTGCTCCTTGCCAAGCACAGGCAGCTGCCTGTGTTCTTGCTTCTTGACCAACTCACAGTTGCCCTTCTTTTCAGCAGCTGCCACCGTGTTCTCTGCATCTCGGAGCCTCAGGGGAGCAACAAGAATTTCCAAGGAGGGATGCATGAAAACTAAAATATAAACTCAGTAAGTTTGTCCTGGAACACCTCCCATTGGCATGCCAAGAGTGAGTTCAAGAGGCAGGAGAGCGGCAGCCACCGTCCTGCAGCAGCCTGCGAGTTTCGCACACAAGCCGGCTTCTTCGCGGCTTCGTTCTTCGCCTATGCAAGCTACCGCGATCTCCGGCTGCCGGAGGCCAAGAAGCAGCTACTTCGCGCACAGATGACTGGAGCGGCAGCGGTGCGCTCCGAAGCGCCGCTTTTGCTGAAAGACGCCGGGAAGCGGCATTTGCTTTCGGCCACCTGCGGAGCTGCGTATTCTGCCTCTCTAGTCGCCTACATCTTAGCGAAAAGCTTTTCCGCTCCAGTTCTCAAGGAGAAAGTGTACCAGCACTGCTCACTTAGCCCGACCTTGCCAGGAAATGAGATTTGCTGCACATTCCAAGGACACTGCATTTTCCTGGGCAAGCTGCAACCTGCTGACAGATGGCCGTGCTCTCTGCCCACTCCTGCCCAGTTCTTGGTACTAGCGGGCACGTTGCAGCCTGGCGAAGGCAAGAAACCTGGAGAGCTGTCACAGAGCAGAAGGGCAGCTGAGATGCTGAAAAGCAGCAAAGCTGAACTGCCTGCCTCAGCTTCAGCAGTGTGTAATTGACTGAAGGCGAAAAACCCAGCAGCAGAGCAGCGGGCTTCTGTGCGCACTGAAGACAATTGCAAGAATCCAGCAGCTGCTCCTTGCCAAGCACAGGCAGCTGCCTGTGTTCTTGCTTCTTGACCAACTCACAGTTGCCCTTCTTTTCAGCAGCTGCCACCGTGTTCTCTGCATCTCGGAGCCTCAGGGGAGCAACAAGAATTTCCAAGGAGGGATGCATGAAAACTAAAATATAAACTCAGTAAGTTTGTCCTGGAACACCTCCCATTGGCATGCCAAGAGTGAATACAAGAGGCAGGAGAGCGGCAGCCACCGTCCTGCAGCAGCCTGCGAGCTTCGCACACAAGCCGGTTTCTTCGCGGCTTCGTTCTTCGCCTATGCAAGCTACCGCGATCTCCGGCTGCCGGAGGCCAAGAAGCGGCTACTTCGCGCACAGATGACTGGAGCGGCAGCGGTGCGCTCCGAAGCGCCGCTTTTGCTGAAAGACGCCGGGAAGCGGCATTTGCTTTCGGCCAGCTGCGGAGCTGCGTATTCAGCCTCTCTAGTCGCCTACATCTTAGCGAAAAGCTTTTCCGCTCCAGTTTTCAAGGAGAAAGTGTACCAGCACTGCTCACTTAGCCCGACCTTGCCAGGAAATGAGATTTGCTGCACATTCCAAGGACATTGCATTTTCCTGGGCAAGCTGCAACCTGCTGGCAGATGGCCGTGCTCTCTGCCCACTCCTGCCCAGTTCTTGGTACTAGCGGGCACGTTGCAGCCTGGCGAAGGCAAGAAACCTGGAGAGCTGTCACAGAGCAGAAGGGCAGCTGAGATGCTGAAAAGCAGCAAAGCTGAACAGCCTGCCTCAGCTTCAGCAGTGTGTAATTGACTGAAGGCGAAAAACCAAGCAGCAGAGCAGCGGGCTTCTGTGCGCACTGAAGACAATTGCAAGAATCCAGCAGCTGCTCCTTGCCAAGCACAGGCAGCTGCCTGTGTTCTTGCTTCTTGACCAACTCACAGTTGCCCTTCTTTTCAGCAGCTGCCACCGTGTTCTCTGCATCTCGGAGCCTCAGGGGAGCAACAAGAATTTCCAAGGAGGGATGCATGAAAACTAAAATATAAACTCAGTAAGTTTGTCCTGGAACACCTCCCATTGGCATGCCAAGAGTGAATTCAAGAGGCAGGAGAGCGGCAGCCACCGTCCTGCAGCAGCCTGCGAGTTTCGCACACAAGCCGGCTTCTTCGCGGCTTCGTTCTTCGCCTATGCAAGCTACCGCGATCTCCGGCTGCCGGAGGCCAAGAAGCGGCTACTTCGCGCACAGATGACTGGAGCGGCAGCGGTGCGCTCCGAAGCGCCGCTTTTGCTGAAAGACGCCGGGAAGCGGCACTTGCTTTCGGCCAGCTGCGGAGCTGCGTATTCTGCCTCTCTAGTCGCCTACATCTTAGCGAAAAGCTTTTCCGCTCCAGTTCTCAAGGAGAAAGTGTACCAGCACTGCTCACTTAGCCCGACCTTGCCAGGAAATGAGATTTGCTGCACATTCCAAGGACACTGCATTTTCCTGGGCAAGCTGCAACCTGCTGACAGATGGCCGTGCTCTCTGCCCACTCCTGCCCAGTTCTTGGTACTAGCGGGCACGTTGCAGCCTGGCGAAGGCAAGAAACCTGGAGAGCTGTCACAGAGCAGAAGGGCAGCTGAGATGCTGAAAAGCAGCAAAGCTGAACTGCCTGCCTCAGCTTCAGCAGTGTGTAATTGACTGAAGGCGAAAAACCCAGCAGCAGAGCAGCGGGCTTCTGTGCGCACTGAAGACAATTGCAAGAATCCAGCAGCTGCTCCTTGCCAAGCACAGGCAGCTGCCTGTGTTCTTGCTTCTTGACCAACTCACAGTTGCCCTTCTTTTCAGCAGCTGCCACCGTGTTCTCTGCATCTCGGAGCCTCAGGGGAGCAACAAGAATTTCCAAGGAGGGATGCATGAAAACTAAAATATAAACTCAGTAAGTTTGTCCTGGAACACCTCCCATTGGCATGCCAAGAGTGAATACAAGAGGCAGGAGAGCGGCAGCCACCGTCCTGCAGCAGCCTGCGAGCTTCGCACACAAGCCGGTTTCTTCGCGGCTTCGTTCTTCGCCTATGCAAGCTACCGCGATCTCCGGCTGCCGGAGGCCAAGAAGCGGCTACTTCGCGCACAGATGACTGGAGCGGCAGCGGTGCGCTCCGAAGCGCCGCTTTTGCCGAAAGACGCCGGGAAGCGGCATTTGCTTTCGGCCAGCTGCGGAGCTGCGTATTCAGCCTCTCTAGTCGCCTACATCTTAGCGAAAAGCTTTTCCGCTCCAGTTTTCAAGGAGAAAGTGTACCAGCACTGCTCACTTAGCCCGACCTTGCCAGGAAATGAGATTTGCTGCACATTCCAAGGACACTGCATTTTCCTGGCAAGCTGCAACCTGCTGACAGATGGCCGTGCTCTCTGCCCACTCCTGCTCAGTTCTTGGTACTAGCGGGCACGTTGCAGCCTGGCGAAGGCAAGAAACCTGGAGAGCTGTCACAGAGCAGAAGGGCAGCTGAGATGCTGAAAAGCAGCAAAGCTGAACTGCCTGCCTCAGCTTCAGCAGTGTGTAATTGACTGAAGGCGAAAAACCCAGCAGCAGAGCAGCGGGCTTCTGTGCGCACTGAAGACAATTGCAAGAATCCAGCAGCTGCTCCTTGCCAAGCACAGGCAGCTGCCTGTGTTCTTGCTTCTTGACCAACTCACAGTTGCCCTTCTTTTCAGCAGCTGCCACCGTGTTCTCTGCATCTCGGAGCCTCAGGGGAGCAACAAGAATTTCCAAGGAGGGATGCATGAAAACTAAAATATAAACTCAGTAAGTTTGTCCTGGAACACCTCCCATTGGCATGCCAAGAGTGAATACAAGAGGCAGGAGAGCGGCAGCCACCGTCCTGCAGCAGCCTGCGAGCTTCGCACACAAGCCGGTTTCTTCGCGGCTTCGTTCTTCGCCTATGCAAGCTACCGCGATCTCCGGCTGCCGGAGGCCAAGAAGCGGCTACTTCGCGCACAGATGACTGGAGCGGCAGCGGTGCGCTCCGAAGCGCCGCTTTTGCTGAAAGACGCCGGGAAGCGGCATTTGCTTTCGGCCAGCTGCGGAGCTGCGTATTCAGCCTCTCTAGTCGCCTACATCTTAGCGAAAAGCTTTTCCGCTCCAGTTTTCAAGGAGAAAGTGTACCAGCACTGCTCACTTAGCCCGACCTTGCCAGGAAATGAGATTTGCTGCACATTCCAAGGACATTGCATTTTCCTGGGCAAGCTGCAACCTGCTGGCAGATGGCCGTGCTCTCTGCCCACTCCTGCCCAGTTCTTGGTACTAGCGAGCACGTTGCAGCCTGGCGAAGGCAAGAAACCTGGAGAGCTGTCACAGAGCAGAAGGGCAGCTGAGATGCTGAAAAGCAGCAAAGCTGAACAGCCTGCCTCAGCTTCAGCAGTGTGTAATTGACTGAAGGCGAAAAACCAAGCAGCAGAGCAGCGGGCTTCTGTGCGCACTGAAGACAATTGCAAGAATCCAGCAGCTGCTCCTTGCCAAGCACAGGCAGCTGCCTGTGTTCTTGCTTCTTGACCAACTCACAGTTGCCCTTCTTTTCAGCAGCTGCCACCGTGTTCTCTGCATCTCGGAGCCTCTGGGGAGCAACAAGAATTTCCAAGGAGGGATGCATGAAAACTAAAATATAAACTCAGTAAGTTTGTCCTGGAACACCTCCCATTGGCATGCCAAGAGTGAATTCAAGAGGCAGGAGAGCGGCAGCCACCGTCCTGCAGCAGCCTGCGAGTTTCGCACACAAGCCGGCTTCTTCGCGGCTTCGTTCTTCGCCTATGCAAGCTACCGCGATCTCCGGCTGCCGGAGGCCAAGAAGTGGCTACTTCGCGCACAGATGACTGGAGCGGCAGCGGTGCGCTCCGAAGCGCCGCTTTTGCTGAAAGACGCCGGGAAGCGGCATTTGCTTTCGGCCAGCTGCGGAGCTGCGTATTCAGCCTCTCTAGTCGCCTACATCTTAGCGAAAAGCTTTTCCGCTCCAGTTTTCAAGGAGAAAGTGTACCAGCACTGCTCACTTAGCCCGACCTTGCCAGGAAATGAGATTTGCTGCACATTCCAAGGACATTGCATTTTCCTGGGCAAGCTGCAACCTGCTGGCAGATGGCCGTGCTCTCTGCCCACTCCTGCCCAGTTCTTGGTACTAGCGAGCACGTTGCAGCCTGGCGAAGGCAAGAAACCTGGAGAGCTGTCACAGAGCAGAAGGGCAGCTGAGATGCTGAAAAGCAGCAAAGCTGAACAGCCTGCCTCAGCTTCAGCAGTGTGTAATTGACTGAAGGCGAAAAACCAAGCAGCAGAGCAGCGGGCTTCTGTGCGCACTGAAGACAATTGCAAGAATCCAGCAGCTGCTCCTTGCCAAGCACAGGCAGCTGCCTGTGTTCTTGCTTCTTGACCAACTCACAGTTGCCCTTCTTTTCAGCAGCTGCCACCGTGTTCTCTGCATCTCGGAGCCTCTGGGGAGCAACAAGAATTTCCAAGGAGGGATGCATGAAAACTAAAATATAAACTCAGTAAGTTTGTCCTGGAACACCTCCCATTGGCATGCCAAGAGTGAATTCAAGAGGCAGGAGAGCGGCAGCCACCGTCCTGCAGCAGCCTGCGAGTTTCGCACACAAGCCGGCTTCTTCGCGGCTTCGTTCTTCGCCTATGCAAGCTACCGCGATCTCCGGCTGCCGGAGGCCAAGAAGTGGCTACTTCGCGCACAGATGACTGGAGCGGCAGCGGTGCGCTCCGAAGCGCCGCTTTTGCTGAAAGACGCCGGGAAGCGGCATTTGCTTTCGGCCAGCTGCGGAGCTGCGTATTCAGCCTCTCTAGTCGCCTACATCTTAGCGAAAAGCTTTTCCGCTCCAGTTCTCAAGGAGAAAGTGTACCAGCACTGCTCACTTAGCCCGACCTTGCCAGGAAATGAGATTTGCTGCACATTCCAAGGACACTGCATTTTCCTGGGCAAGCTGCAACCTGCTGACAGATGGCCGTGCTCTCTGCCCACTCCTGCCCAGTTCTTGGTACTAGCGGGCACGTTGCAGCCTGGCGAAGGCAAGAAACCTGGAGAGCTGTCACAGAGCAGAAGGGCAGCTGAGATGCTGAAAAGCAGCAAAGCTGAACAGCCTGCCTCAGCTTCAGCAGTGTGTAATTGACTGAAGGCGAAAAACCCAGCAGCAGAGCAGCGGGCTTCTGTGCGCACTGAAGACAATTGCAAGAATCCAGCAGCTGCTCCTTGCCAAGCACAGGCAGCTGCCTGTGTTCTTGCTTCTTGACCAACTCACAGTTGCCCTTCTTTTCAGCAGCTGCCACCGTGTTCTCTGCATCTCGGAGCCTCAGGGGAGCAACAAGAATTTCCAAGGAGGGATGCATGAAAACTAAAATATAAACTCAGTAAGTTTGTCCTGGAACACCTCCCATTGGCATGCCAAGAGTGAATTCAAGAGGCAGGAGAGCGGCAGCCACCGTCCTGTAGCTGTCTGCGAGCTTCGCACACAAGCCGGCTTCTTCGCGGCTTCGTTCTTCGCCTATGCAAGCTACCGCGATCTCCGGCTGCCGGAGGCCAAGAAGCGGCTACTTCGCGCACAGATGACTGGAGCGGCAGCGGTGCGCTCCGAAGCGCCGCTTTTGCTGAAAGACGCCGGGATGCGGCATTTGCTTTCGGCCAGCTGCGGAGCTGCGTATTCAGCCTCTCTAGTCGCCTACATCTTAGCGAAAAGCTTTTCCGCTCCAGTTCTCAAGGAGAAAGTGTACCAGCACTGCTCACTTAGCCCGACCTTGCCAGGAAATGAGATTTGCTGCACATTCCAAGGACACTGCATTTTCCTGGGCAAGCTGCAACCTGCTGACTGATGGCCGTGCTCTCTGCCCACTCCTGCCCAGTTCTTGGTACTAGCGGGCACGTTGCAGCCTGGCGAAGGCAAGAAACCTGGAGAGCTGTCACAGAGCAGAAGGGCAGCTGAGATGCTGAAAAGCAGCAAAGCTGAACAGCCTGCCTCAGCTTCAGCAGTGTGTAATTGACTGAAGGCGAAAAACCAAGCAGCAGAGCAGCGGGCTTCTGTGCGCACTGAAGACAATTGCAAGAATCCAGCAGCTGCTCCTTGCCAAGCACAGGCAGCTGCCTGTGTTCTTGCTTCTTGACCAACTCACAGTTGCCCTTCTTTTCAGCAGCTGCCACCGTGTTCTCTGCATCTCGGAGCCTCAGGGGAGCAACAAGAATTTCCAAGGAGGGATGCATGAAAACTAAAATATAAACTCAGGAAGTTTGTCCTGGAACACCTCCCATTGGCATGCCAAGAGTGAATTCAAGAGGCAGGAGAGCGGCAGCCACCGTCCTGCAGCAGCCTGCGAGTTTCGCACACAAGCCGGCTTCTTCGCGGCTTCGTTCTTCGCCTATGCAAGCTACCGCGATCTCCGGCTGCCGGAGGCCAAGAAGCGGCTACTTCGCGCACAGATGACTGGAGCGGCAGCGGTGCGCTCCGAAGCGCCGCTTTTGCTGAAAGACGCCGGGAAGCGGCATTTGCTTTCGGCCAGCTGCGGAGCTGCGTATTCAGCCTCTCTAGTCGCCTACATCTTAGCGAAAAGCTTTTCCGCTCCAGTTCTCAAGGAGAAAGTGACCAAGCACTGCTCACTTAGCCCGACCTTGCCAGGAAATGAGATTTGCTGCACATTCCAAGGACACTGCATTTTCCTGGGCAAGCTGCAACCTGCTGACTGATGGCCGTGCTCTCTGCCCACTCCTGCCCAGTTCTTGGTACTAGCGGGCACGTTGCAGCCTGGCGAAGGCAAGAAACCTGGAGAGCTGTCACAGAGCAGAAGGGCAGCTGAGATGCTGAAAAGCAGCAAAGCTGAACAGCCTGCCTCAGCTTCAGCAGTGTGTAATTGACTGAAGGCGAAAAACCAAGCAGCAGAGCAGCGGGCTTCTGTGCGCACTGAAGACAATTGCAAGAATCCAGCAGCTGCTCCTTGCCAAGCACAGGCAGCTGCCTGTGTTCTTGCTTCTTGACCAACTCACAGTTGCCCTTCTTTTCAGCAGCTGCCACCGTGTTCTCTGCATCTCGGAGCCTCAGGGGAGCAACAAGAATTTCCAAGGAGGGATGCATGAAAACTAAAATATAAACTCAGTAAGTTTGTCCTGGAACACCTCCCATTGGCATGCCAAGAGTGAGTTCAAGAGGCAGGAGAGCGGCAGCCACCGTCCTGCAGCAGCCTGCGAGTTTCGCACACAAGCCGGCTTCTTCGCGGCTTCGTTCTTCGCCTATGCAAGCTACCGCGATCTCCGGCTGCCGGAGGCCAAGAAGCAGCTACTTCGCGCACAGATGACTGGAGCGGCAGCGGTGCGCTCCGAAGCGCCGCTTTTGCTGAAAGACGCCGGGAAGCGGCATTTGCTTTCGGCCACCTGCGGAGCTGCGTTTTCAGCCTCTCTAGTCGCCTACATCTTAGCGAAAAGCTTTTCCGCTCCAGTTCTCAAGGAGAAAGTGTACCAGCACTGCTCACTTAGCCCGACCTTGCCAGGAAATGAGATTTGCTGCACATTCCAAGGACACTGCATTTTCCTGGGCAAGCTGCAAC
This sequence comes from Vidua macroura, assembly GCF_024509145.1. Classification (NCBI taxonomy): domain Eukaryota; kingdom Metazoa; phylum Chordata; class Aves; order Passeriformes; family Viduidae; genus Vidua; species Vidua macroura. The sequence goes on from NC_071602.1 coordinate 1,686,001, forward strand.
CTGCTGACAGATGGCCGTGCTCTCTGCCCACTCCTGCCCAGTTCTTGGTACTAGCGGGCACGTTGCAGCCTGGCGAAGGCAAGAAACCTGGAGAGCTGTCACAGAGCAGAAGGGCAGCTGAGATGCTGAAAAGCAGCAAAGCTGAACTGCCTGCCTCAGCTTCAGCAGTGTGTAATTGACTGAAGGCGAAAAACCCAGCAGCAGAGCAGCGGGCTTCTGTGCGCACTGAAGACAATTGCAAGAATCCAGCAGCTGCTCCTTGCCAAGCACAGGCAGCTGCCTGTGTTCTTGCTTCTTGACCAACTCACAGTTGCCCTTCTTTTCAGCAGCTGCCACCGTGTTCTCTGCATCTCGGAGCCTCAGGGGAGCAACAAGAATTTCCAAGGAGGGATGCATGAAAACTAAAATATAAACTCAGTAAGTTTGTCCTGGAACACCTCCCATTGGCATGCCAAGAGTGAATACCAGAGGCAGGAGAGCGGCAGCCACCGTCCTGCAGCAGCCTGCGAGCTTCGCACACAAGCCGGTTTCTTCGCGGCTTCGTTCTTCGCCTATGCAAGCTACCGCGATCTCCGGCTGCCGGAGGCCAAGAAGCGGCTACTTCGCGCACAGATGACTGGAGCGGCAGCGGTGCGCTCCGAAGCGCCGCTTTTGCTGAAAGACGCCGGGAAGCGGCATTTGCTTTCGGCCAGCTGCGGAGCTGCGTATTCAGCCTCTCTAGTCGCCTACATCTTAGCGAAAAGCTTTTCCGCTCCAGTTTTCAAGGAGAAAGTGTACCAGCACTGCTCACTTAGCCCGACCTTGCCAGGAAATGAGATTTGCTGCACATTCCAAGGACATTGCATTTTCCTGGGCAAGCTGCAACCTGCTGGCAGATGGCCGTGCTCTCTGCCCACTCCTGCCCAGTTCTTGGTACTAGCGGGCACGTTGCAGCCTGGCGAAGGCAAGAAACCTGGAGAGCTGTCACAGAGCAGAAGGGCAGCTGAGATGCTGAAAAGCAGCAAAGCTGAACAGCCTGCCTCAGCTTCAGCAGTGTGTAATTGACTGAAGGCGAAAAACCAAGCAGCAGAGCAGCGGGCTTCTGTGCGCACTGAAGACAATTGCAAGAATCCAGCAGCTGCTCCTTGCCAAGCACAGGCAGCTGCCTGTGTTCTTGCTTCTTGACCAACTCACAGTTGCCCTTCTTTTCAGCAGCTGCCACCGTGTTCTCTGCATCTCGGAGCCTCAGGGGAGCAACAAGAATTTCCAAGGAGGGATGCATGAAAACTAAAATATAAACTCAGTAAGTTTGTCCTGGAACACCTCCCATTGGCATGCCAAGAGTGAATTCAAGAGGCAGGAGAGCGGCAGCCACCGTCCTGCAGCAGCCTGCGAGTTTCGCACACAAGCCGGCTTCTTCGCGGCTTCGTTCTTCGCCTATGCAAGCTACCGCGATCTCCGGCTGCCGGAGGCCAAGAAGCGGCTACTTCGCGCACAGATGACTGGAGCGGCAGCGGTGCGCTCCGAAGCGCCGCTTTTGCTGAAAGACGCCGGGAAGCGGCACTTGCTTTCGGCCAGCTGCGGAGCTGCGTATTCTGCCTCTCTAGTCGCCTACATCTTAGCGAAAAGCTTTTCCGCTCCAGTTCTCAAGGAGAAAGTGTACCAGCACTGCTCACTTAGCCCGACCTTGCCAGGAAATGAGATTTGCTGCACATTCCAAGGACACTGCATTTTCCTGGGCAAGCTGCAACCTGCTGACAGATGGCCGTGCTCTCTGCCCACTCCTGCCCAGTTCTTGGTACTAGCGGGCACGTTGCAGCCTGGCGAAGGCAAGAAACCTGGAGAGCTGTCACAGAGCAGAAGGGCAGCTGAGATGCTGAAAAGCAGCAAAGCTGAACTGCCTGCCTCAGCTTCAGCAGTGTGTAATTGACTGAAGGCGAAAAACCCAGCAGCAGAGCAGCGGGCTTCTGTGCGCACTGAAGACAATTGCAAGAATCCAGCAGCTGCTCCTTGCCAAGCACAGGCAGCTGCCTGTGTTCTTGCTTCTTGACCAACTCACAGTTGCCCTTCTTTTCAGCAGCTGCCACCGTGTTCTCTGCATCTCGGAGCCTCAGGGGAGCAACAAGAATTTCCAAGGAGGGATGCATGAAAACTAAAATATAAACTCAGTAAGTTTGTCCTGGAACACCTCCCATTGGCATGCCAAGAGTGAATACAAGAGGCAGGAGAGCGGCAGCCACCGTCCTGCAGCAGCCTGCGAGCTTCGCACACAAGCCGGTTTCTTCGCGGCTTCGTTCTTCGCCTATGCAAGCTACCGCGATCTCCGGCTGCCGGAGGCCAAGAAGCGGCTACTTCGCGCACAGATGACTGGAGCGGCAGCGGTGCGCTCCGAAGCGCCGCTTTTGCCGAAAGACGCCGGGAAGCGGCATTTGCTTTCGGCCAGCTGCGGAGCTGCGTATTCAGCCTCTCTAGTCGCCTACATCTTAGCGAAAAGCTTTTCCGCTCCAGTTTTCAAGGAGAAAGTGTACCAGCACTGCTCACTTAGCCCGACCTTGCCAGGAAATGAGATTTGCTGCACATTCCAAGGACACTGCATTTTCCTGGCAAGCTGCAACCTGCTGACAGATGGCCGTGCTCTCTGCCCACTCCTGCCCAGTTCTTGGTACTAGCGGGCACGTTGCAGCCTGGCGAAGGCAAGAAACCTGGAGAGCTGTCACAGAGCAGAAGGGCAGCTGAGATGCTGAAAAGCAGCAAAGCTGAACTGCCTGCCTCAGCTTCAGCAGTGTGTAATTGACTGAAGGCGAAAAACCCAGCAGCAGAGCAGCGGGCTTCTGTGCGCACTGAAGACAATTGCAAGAATCCAGCAGCTGCTCCTTGCCAAGCACAGGCAGCTGCCTGTGTTCTTGCTTCTTGACCAACTCACAGTTGCCCTTCTTTTCAGCAGCTGCCACCGTGTTCTCTGCATCTCGGAGCCTCAGGGGAGCAACAAGAATTTCCAAGGAGGGATGCATGAAAACTAAAATATAAACTCAGGAAGTTTGTCCTGGAACACCTCCCATTGGCATGCCAAGAGTGAATACAAGAGGCAGGAGAGCGGCAGCCACCGTCCTGCAGCAGCCTGCGAGTTTCGCACACAAGCCGGCTTCTTCGCGGCTTCGTTCTTCGCCTATGCAAGCTACCGCGATCTCCGGCTGCCGGAGGCCAAGAAGCGGCTACTTCGCGCACAGATGACTGGAGCGGCAGCGGTGCGCTCCGAAGCGCCGCTTTTGCTGAAAGACGCCGGGAAGCGGCATTTGCTTTCGGCCAGCTGCGGAGCTGCGTATTCAGCCTCTCTAGTCGCCTACATCTTAGCGAAAAGCTTTTCCGCTCCAGTTCTCAAGGAGAAAGTGACCAAGCACTGCTCACTTAGCCCGACCTTGCCAGGAAATGAGATTTGCTGCACATTCCAAGGACACTGCATTTTCCTGGGCAAGCTGCAACCTGCTGACTGATGGCCGTGCTCTCTGCCCACTCCTGCCCAGTTCTTGGTACTAGCGGGCACGTTGCAGCCTGGCGAAGGCAAGAAACCTGGAGAGCTGTCACAGAGCAGAAGGGCAGCTGAGATGCTGAAAAGCAGCAAAGCTGAACAGCCTGCCTCAGCTTCAGCAGTGTGTAATTGACTGAAGGCGAAAAACCAAGCAGCAGAGCAGCGGGCTTCTGTGCGCACTGAAGACAATTGCAAGAATCCAGCAGCTGCTCCTTGCCAAGCACAGGCAGCTGCCTGTGTTCTTGCTTCTTGACCAACTCACAGTTGCCCTTCTTTTCAGCAGCTGCCACCGTGTTCTCTGCATCTCGGAGCCTCAGGGGAGCAACAAGAATTTCCAAGGAGGGATGCATGAAAACTAAAATATAAACTCAGTAAGTTTGTCCTGGAACACCTCCCATTGGCATGCCAAGAGTGAGTTCAAGAGGCAGGAGAGCGGCAGCCACCGTCCTGCAGCAGCCTGCGAGTTTCGCACACAAGCCGGCTTCTTCGCGGCTTCGTTCTTCGCCTATGCAAGCTACCGCGATCTCCGGCTGCCGGAGGCCAAGAAGCAGCTACTTCGCGCACAGATGACTGGAGCGGCAGCGGTGCGCTCCGAAGCGCCGCTTTTGCTGAAAGACGCCGGGAAGCGGCATTTGCTTTCGGCCACCTGCGGAGCTGCGTTTTCAGCCTCTCTAGTCGCCTACATCTTAGCGAAAAGCTTTTCCGCTCCAGTTCTCAAGGAGAAAGTGTACCAGCACTGCTCACTTAGCCCGACCTTGCCAGGAAATGAGATTTGCTGCACATTCCAAGGACACTGCATTTTCCTGGGCAAGCTGCAACCTGCTGACAGATGGCCGTGCTCTCTGCCCACTCCTGCCCAGTTCTTGGTACTAGCGGGCACGTTGCAGCCTGGCGAAGGCAAGAAACCTGGAGAGCTGTCACAGAGCAGAAGGGCAGCTGAGATGCTGAAAAGCAGCAAAGCTGAACTGCCTGCCTCAGCTTCAGCAGTGTGTAATTGACTGAAGGCGAAAAACCCAGCAGCAGAGCAGCGGGCTTCTGTGCGCACTGAAGACAATTGCAAGAATCCAGCAGCTGCTCCTTGCCAAGCACAGGCAGCTGCCTGTGTTCTTGCTTCTTGACCAACTCACAGTTGCCCTTCTTTTCAGCAGCTGCCACCGTGTTCTCTGCATCTCGGAGCCTCAGGGGAGCAACAAGAATTTCCAAGGAGGGATGCATGAAAACTAAAATATAAACTCAGTAAGTTTGTCCTGGAACACCTCCCATTGGCATGCCAAGAGTGAATACAAGAGGCAGGAGAGCGGCAGCCACCGTCCTGCAGCAGCCTGCGAGCTTCGCACACAAGCCGGTTTCTTCGCGGCTTCGTTCTTCGCCTATGCAAGCTACCGCGATCTCCGGCTGCCGGAGGCCAAGAAGCGGCTACTTCGCGCACAGATGACTGGAGCGGCAGCGGTGCGCTGCGAAGCGCCGCTTTTGCTGAAAGACGCCGGGAAGCGGCATTTGCTTTCGGCCAGCTGCGGAGCTGCGTATTCAGCCTCTCTAGTCGCCTACATCTTAGCGAAAAGCTTTTCCGCTCCAGTTTTCAAGGAGAAAGTGTACCAGCACTGCTCACTTAGCCCGACCTTGCCAGGAAATGAGATTTGCTGCACATTCCAAGGACATTGCATTTTCCTGGGCAAGCTGCAACCTGCTGGCAGATGGCCGTGCTCTCTGCCCACTCCTGCCCAGTTCTTGGTACTAGCGGGCACGTTGCAGCCTGGCGAAGGCAAGAAACCTGGAGAGCTGTCACAGAGCAGAAGGGCAGCTGAGATGCTGAAAAGCAGCAAAGCTGAACAGCCTGCCTCAGCTTCAGCAGTGTGTAATTGACTGAAGGCGAAAAACCAAGCAGCAGAGCAGCGGGCTTCTGTGCGCACTGAAGACAATTGCAAGAATCCAGCAGCTGCTCCTTGCCAAGCACAGGCAGCTGCCTGTGTTCTTGCTTCTTGACCAACTCACAGTTGCCCTTCTTTTCAGCAGCTGCCACCGTGTTCTCTGCATCTCGGAGCCTCAGGGGAGCAACAAGAATTTCCAAGGAGGGATGCATGAAAACTAAAATATAAACTCAGTAAGTTTGTCCTGGAACACCTCCCATTGGCATGCCAAGAGTGAATTCAAGAGGCAGGAGAGCGGCAGCCACCGTCCTGCAGCAGCCTGCGAGTTTCGCACACAAGCCGGCTTCTTCGCGGCTTCGTTCTTCGCCTATGCAAGCTACCGCGATCTCCGGCTGCCGGAGGCCAAGAAGCGGCTACTTCGCGCACAGATGACTGGAGCGGCAGCGGTGCGCTCCGAAGCGCCGCTTTTGCTGAAAGACGCCGGGAAGCGGCACTTGCTTTCGGCCAGCTGCGGAGCTGCGTATTCTGCCTCTCTAGTCGCCTACATCTTAGCGAAAAGCTTTTCCGCTCCAGTTCTCAAGGAGAAAGTGTACCAGCACTGCTCACTTAGCCCGACCTTGCCAGGAAATGAGATTTGCTGCACATTCCAAGGACACTGCATTTTCCTGGGCAAGCTGCAACCTGCTGACAGATGGCCGTGCTCTCTGCCCACTCCTGCCCAGTTCTTGGTACTAGCGGGCACGTTGCAGCCTGGCGAAGGCAAGAAACCTGGAGAGCTGTCACAGAGCAGAAGGGCAGCTGAGATGCTGAAAAGCAGCAAAGCTGAACTGCCTGCCTCAGCTTCAGCAGTGTGTAATTGACTGAAGGCGAAAAACCCAGCAGCAGAGCAGCGGGCTTCTGTGCGCACTGAAGACAATTGCAAGAATCCAGCAGCTGCTCCTTGCCAAGCACAGGCAGCTGCCTGTGTTCTTGCTTCTTGACCAACTCACAGTTGCCCTTCTTTTCAGCAGCTGCCACCGTGTTCTCTGCATCTCGGAGCCTCAGGGGAGCAACAAGAATTTCCAAGGAGGGATGCATGAAAACTAAAATATAAACTCAGTAAGTTTGTCCTGGAACACCTCCCATTGGCATGCCAAGAGTGAATACAAGAGGCAGGAGAGCGGCAGCCACCGTCCTGCAGCAGCCTGCGAGCTTCGCACACAAGCCGGTTTCTTCGCGGCTTCGTTCTTCGCCTATGCAAGCTACCGCGATCTCCGGCTGCCGGAGGCCAAGAAGCGGCTACTTCGCGCACAGATGACTGGAGCGGCAGCGGTGCGCTCCGAAGCGCCGCTTTTGCCGAAAGACGCCGGGAAGCGGCATTTGCTTTCGGCCAGCTGCGGAGCTGCGTATTCAGCCTCTCTAGTCGCCTACATCTTAGCGAAAAGCTTTTCCGCTCCAGTTTTCAAGGAGAAAGTGTACCAGCACTGCTCACTTAGCCCGACCTTGCCAGGAAATGAGATTTGCTGCACATTCCAAGGACACTGCATTTTCCTGGCAAGCTGCAACCTGCTGACAGATGGCCGTGCTCTCTGCCCACTCCTGCCCAGTTCTTGGTACTAGCGGGCACGTTGCAGCCTGGCGAAGGCAAGAAACCTGGAGAGCTGTCACAGAGCAGAAGGGCAGCTGAGATGCTGAAAAGCAGCAAAGCTGAACTGCCTGCCTCAGCTTCAGCAGTGTGTAATTGACTGAAGGCGAAAAACCCAGCAGCAGAGCAGCGGGCTTCTGTGCGCACTGAAGACAATTGCAAGAATCCAGCAGCTGCTCCTTGCCAAGCACAGGCAGCTGCCTGTGTTCTTGCTTCTTGACCAACTCACAGTTGCCCTTCTTTTCAGCAGCTGCCACCGTGTTCTCTGCATCTCGGAGCCTCAGGGGAGCAACAAGAATTTCCAAGGAGGGATGCATGAAAACTAAAATATAAACTCAGGAAGTTTGTCCTGGAACACCTCCCATTGGCATGCCAAGAGTGAATACAAGAGGCAGGAGAGCGGCAGCCACCGTCCTGCAGCAGCCTGCGAGCTTCGCACACAAGCCGGTTTCTTCGCGGCTTCGTTCTTCGCCTATGCAAGCTACCGCGATCTCCGGCTGCCGGAGGCCAAGAAGCGGCTACTTCGCGCACAGATGACTGGAGCGGCAGCGGTGCGCTCCGAAGCGCCGCTTTTGCTGAAAGACGCCGGGAAGCGGCATTTGCTTTCGGCCAGCTGCGGAGCTGCGTATTCAGCCTCTCTAGTCGCCTACATCTTAGCGAAAAGCTTTTCCGCTCCAGTTTTCAAGGAGAAAGTGTACCAGCACTGCTCACTTAGCCCGACCTTGCCAGGAAATGAGATTTGCTGCACATTCCAAGGACATTGCATTTTCCTGGGCAAGCTGCAACCTGCTGGCAGATGGCCGTGCTCTCTGCCCACTCCTGCCCAGTTCTTGGTACTAGCGGGCACGTTGCAGCCTGGCGAAGGCAAGAAACCTGGAGAGCTGTCACAGAGCAGAAGGGCAGCTGAGATGCTGAAAAGCAGCAAAGCTGAACTGCCTGCCTCAGCTTCAGCAGTGTGTAATTGACTGAAGGCGAAAAACCCAGCAGCAGAGCAGCGGGCTTCTGTGCGCACTGAAGACAATTGCAAGAATCCAGCAGCTGCTCCTTGCCAAGCACAGGCAGCTGCCTGTGTTCTTGCTTCTTGACCAACTCACAGTTGCCCTTCTTTTCAGCAGCTGCCACCGTGTTCTCTGCATCTCGGAGCCTCAGGGGAGCAACAAGAATTTCCAAGGAGGGATGCATGAAAACTAAAATATAAACTCAGTAAGTTTGTCCTGGAACACCTCCCATTGGCATGCCAAGAGTGAATACAAGAGGCAGGAGAGCGGCAGCCACCGTCCTGCAGCAGCCTGCGAGCTTCGCACACAAGCCGGTTTCTTCGCGGCTTCGTTCTTCGCCTATGCAAGCTACCGCGATCTCCGGCTGCCGGAGGCCAAGAAGCGGCTACTTCGCGCACAGATGACTGGAGCGGCAGCGGTGCGCTCCGAAGCGCCGCTTTTGCCGAAAGACGCCGGGAAGCGGCATTTGCTTTCGGCCAGCTGCGGAGCTGCGTATTCAGCCTCTCTAGTCGCCTACATCTTAGCGAAAAGCTTTTCCGCTCCAGTTTTCAAGGAGAAAGTGTACCAGCACTGCTCACTTAGCCCGACCTTGCCAGGAAATGAGATTTGCTGCACATTCCAAGGACACTGCATTTTCCTGGCAAGCTGCAACCTGCTGACAGATGGCCGTGCTCTCTGCCCACTCCTGCCCAGTTCTTGGTACTAGCGGGCACGTTGCAGCCTGGCGAAGGCAAGAAACCTGGAGAGCTGTCACAGAGCAGAAGGGCAGCTGAGATGCTGAAAAGCAGCAAAGCTGAACTGCCTGCCTCAGCTTCAGCAGTGTGTAATTGACTGAAGGCGAAAAACCCAGCAGCAGAGCAGCGGGCTTCTGTGCGCACTGAAGACAATTGCAAGAATCCAGCAGCTGCTCCTTGCCAAGCACAGGCAGCTGCCTGTGTTCTTGCTTCTTGACCAACTCACAGTTGCCCTTCTTTTCAGCAGCTGCCACCGTGTTCTCTGCATCTCGGAGCCTCAGGGGAGCAACAAGAATTTCCAAGGAGGGATGCATGAAAACTAAAATATAAACTCAGTAAGTTTGTCCTGGAACACCTCCCATTGGCATGCCAAGAGTGAATACAAGAGGCAGGAGAGCGGCAGCCACCGTCCTGCAGCAGCCTGCGAGCTTCGCACACAAGCCGGTTTCTTCGCGGCTTCGTTCTTCGCCTATGCAAGCTACCGCGATCTCCGGCTGCCGGAGGCCAAGAAGCGGCTACTTCGCGCACAGATGACTGGAGCGGCAGCGGTGCGCTCCGAAGCGCCGCTTTTGCTGAAAGACGCCGGGAAGCGGCATTTGCTTTCGGCCAGCTGCGGAGCTGCGTATTCAGCCTCTCTAGTCGCCTACATCTTAGCGAAAAGCTTTTCCGCTCCAGTTTTCAAGGAGAAAGTGTACCAGCACTGCTCACTTAGCCCGACCTTGCCAGGAAATGAGATTTGCTGCACATTCCAAGGACATTGCATTTTCCTGGGCAAGCTGCAACCTGCTGGCAGATGGCCGTGCTCTCTGCCCACTCCTGCCCAGTTCTTGGTACTAGCGAGCACGTTGCAGCCTGGCGAAGGCAAGAAACCTGGAGAGCTGTCACAGAGCAGAAGGGCAGCTGAGATGCTGAAAAGCAGCAAAGCTGAACAGCCTGCCTCAGCTTCAGCAGTGTGTAATTGACTGAAGGCGAAAAACCAAGCAGCAGAGCAGCGGGCTTCTGTGCGCACTGAAGACAATTGCAAGAATCCAGCAGCTGCTCCTTGCCAAGCACAGGCAGCTGCCTGTGTTCTTGCTTCTTGACCAACTCACAGTTGCCCTTCTTTTCAGCAGCTGCCACCGTGTTCTCTGCATCTCGGAGCCTCTGGGGAGCAACAAGAATTTCCAAGGAGGGATGCATGAAAACTAAAATATAAACTCAGTAAGTTTGTCCTGGAACACCTCCCATTGGCATGCCAAGAGTGAATTCAAGAGGCAGGAGAGCGGCAGCCACCGTCCTGCAGCAGCCTGCGAGTTTCGCACACAAGCCGGCTTCTTCGCGGCTTCGTTCTTCGCCTATGCAAGCTACCGCGATCTCCGGCTGCCGGAGGCCAAGAAGTGGCTACTTCGCGCACAGATGACTGGAGCGGCAGCGGTGCGCTCCGAAGCGCCGCTTTTGCTGAAAGACGCCGGGAAGCGGCATTTGCTTTCGGCCAGCTGCGGAGCTGCGTATTCAGCCTCTCTAGTCGCCTACATCTTAGCGAAAAGCTTTTCCGCTCCAGTTCTCAAGGAGAAAGTGTACCAGCACTGCTCACTTAGCCCGACCTTGCCAGGAAATGAGATTTGCTGCACATTCCAAGGACACTGCATTTTCCTGGGCAAGCTGCAACCTGCTGACAGATGGCCGTGCTCTCTGCCCACTCCTGCCCAGTTCTTGGTACTAGCGGGCACGTTGCAGCCTGGCGAAGGCAAGAAACCTGGAGAGCTGTCACAGAGCAGAAGGGCAGCTGAGATGCTGAAAAGCAGCAAAGCTGAACAGCCTGCCTCAGCTTCAGCAGTGTGTAATTGACTGAAGGCGAAAAACCAAGCAGCAGAGCAGCGGGCTTCTGTGCGCACTGAAGACAATTGCAAGAATCCAGCAGCTGCTCCTTGCCAAGCACAGGCAGCTGCCTGTGTTCTTGCTTCTTGACCAACTCACAGTTGCCCTTCTTTTCAGCAGCTGCCACCGTGTTCTCTGCATCTCGGAGCCTCAGGGGAGCAACAAGAATTTCCAAGGAGGGATGCATGAAAACTAAAATATAAACTCAGTAAGTTTGTCCTGGAACACCTCCCATTGGCATGCCAAGAGTGAATTCAAGAGGCAGGAGAGCGGCAGCCACCGTCCTGTAGCTGTCTGCGAGCTTCGCACACAAGCCGGCTTCTTCGCGGCTTCGTTCTTCGCCTATGCAAGCTACCGCGATCTCCGGCTGCCGGAGGCCAAGAAGCGGCTACTTCGCGCACAGATGACTGGAGCGGCAGCGGTGCGCTCCGAAGCGCCGCTTTTGCTGAAAGACGCCGGGATGCGGCATTTGCTTTCGGCCAGCTGCGGAGCTGCGTATTCAGCCTCTCTAGTCGCCTACATCTTAGCGAAAAGCTTTTCCGCTCCAGTTCTCAAGGAGAAAGTGTACCAGCACTGCTCACTTAGCCCGACCTTGCCAGGAAATGAGATTTGCTGCACATTCCAAGGACACTGCATTTTCCTGGGCAAGCTGCAACCTGCTGACTGATGGCCGTGCTCTCTGCCCACTCCTGCCCAGTTCTTGGTACTAGCGGGCACGTTGCAGCCTGGCGAAGGCAAGAAACCTGGAGAGCTGTCACAGAGCAGAAGGGCAGCTGAGATGCTGAAAAGCAGCAAAGCTGAACAGCCTGCCTCAGCTTCAGCAGTGTGTAATTGACTGAAGGCGAAAAACCAAGCAGCAGAGCAGCGGGCTTCTGTGCGCACTGAAGACAATTGCAAGAATCCAGCAGCTGCTCCTTGCCAAGCACAGGCAGCTGCCTGTGTTCTTGCTTCTTGACCAACTCACAGTTGCCCTTCTTTTCAGCAGCTGCCACCGTGTTCTCTGCATCTCGGAGCCTCAGGGGAGCAACAAGAATTTCCAAGGAGGGATGCATGAAAACTAAAATATAAACTCAGGAAGTTTGTCCTGGAACACCTCCCATTGGCATGCCAAGAGTGAATTCAAGAGGCAGGAGAGCGGCAGCCACCGTCCTGCAGCAGCCTGCGAGTTTCGCACACAAGCCGGCTTCTTCGCGGCTTCGTTCTTCGCCTATGCAAGCTACCGCGATCTCCGGCTGCCGGAGGCCAAGAAGCGGCTACTTCGCGCACAGATGACTGGAGCGGCAGCGGTGCGCTCCGAAGCGCCGCTTTTGCTGAAAGACGCCGGGAAGCGGCATTTGCTTTCGGCCAGCTGCGGAGCTGCGTATTCAGCCTCTCTAGTCGCCTACATCTTAGCGAAAAGCTTTTCCGCTCCAGTTCTCAAGGAGAAAGTGACCAAGCACTGCTCACTTAGCCCGACCTTGCCAGGAAATGAGATTTGCTGCACATTCCAAGGACACTGCATTTTCCTGGGCAAGCTGCAACCTGCTGACTGATGGCCGTGCTCTCTGCCCACTCCTGCCCAGTTCTTGGTACTAGCGGGCACGTTGCAGCCTGGCGAAGGCAAGAAACCTGGAGAGCTGTCACAGAGCAGAAGGGCAGCTGAGATGCTGAAAAGCAGCAAAGCTGAACAGCCTGCCTCAGCTTCAGCAGTGTGTAATTGACTGAAGGCGAAAAACCAAGCAGCAGAGCAGCGGGCTTCTGTGCGCACTGAAGACAATTGCAAGAATCCAGCAGCTGCTCCTTGCCAAGCACAGGCAGCTGCCTGTGTTCTTGCTTCTTGACCAACTCACAGTTGCCCTTCTTTTCAGCAGCTGCCACCGTGTTCTCTGCATCTCGGAGCCTCAGGGGAGCAACAAGAATTTCCAAGGAGGGATGCATGAAAACTAAAATATAAACTCAGTAAGTTTGTCCTGGAACACCTCCCATTGGCATGCCAAGAGTGAGTTCAAGAGGCAGGAGAGCGGCAGCCACCGTCCTGCAGCAGCCTGCGAGTTTCGCACACAAGCCGGCTTCTTCGCGGCTTCGTTCTTCGCCTATGCAAGCTACCGCGATCTCCGGCTGCCGGAGGCCAAGAAGCAGCTACTTCGCGCACAGATGACTGGAGCGGCAGCGGTGCGCTCCGAAGCGCCGCTTTTGCTGAAAGACGCCGGGAAGCGGCATTTGCTTTCGGCCACCTGCGGAGCTGCGTTTTCAGCCTCTCTAGTCGCCTACATCTTAGCGAAAAGCTTTTCCGCTCCAGTTCTCAAGGAGAAAGTGTACCAGCACTGCTCACTTAGCCCGACCTTGCCAGGAAATGAGATTTGCTGCACATTCCAAGGACACTGCATTTTCCTGGGCAAGCTGCAACCTGCTGACAGATGGCCGTGCTCTCTGCCCACTCCTGCCCAGTTCTTGGTACTAGCGGGCACGTTGCAGCCTGGCGAAGGCAAGAAACCTGGAGAGCTGTCACAGAGCAGAAGGGCAGCTGAGATGCTGAAAAGCAGCAAAGCTGAACTGCCTGCCTCAGCTTCAGCAGTGTGTAATTGACTGAAGGCGAAAAACCCAGCAGCAGAGCAGCGGGCTTCTGTGCGCACTGAAGACAATTGCAAGAATCCAGCAGCTGCTCCTTGCCAAGCACAGGCAGCTGCCTGTGTTCTTGCTTCTTGACCAACTCACAGTTGCCCTTCTTTTCAGCAGCTGCCACCGTGTTCTCTGCATCTCGGAGCCTCAGGGGAGCAACAAGAATTTCCAAGGAGGGATGCATGAAAACTAAAATATAAACTCAGTAAGTTTGTCCTGGAACACCTCCCATTGGCATGCCAAGAGTGAATACAAGAGGCAGGAGAGCGGCAGCCACCGTCCTGCAGCAGCCTGCGAGCTTCGCACACAAGCCGGTTTCTTCGCGGCTTCGTTCTTCGCCTATGCAAGCTACCGCGATCTCCGGCTGCCGGAGGCCAAGAAGCGGCTACTTCGCGCACAGATGACTGGAGCGGCAGCGGTGCGCTCCGAAGCGCCGCTTTTGCTGAAAGACGCCGGGAAGCGGCATTTGCTTTCGGCCAGCTGCGGAGCTGCGTATTCAGCCTCTCTAGTCGCCTACATCTTAGCGAAAAGCTTTTCCGCTCCAGTTTTCAAGGAGAAAGTGTACCAGCACTGCTCACTTAGCCCGACCTTGCCAGGAAATGAGATTTGCTGCACATTCCAAGGACATTGCATTTTCCTGGGCAAGCTGCAACCTGCTGGCAGATGGCCGTGCTCTCTGCCCACTCCTGCCCAGTTCTTGGTACTAGCGGGCACGTTGCAGCCTGGCGAAGGCAAGAAACCTGGAGAGCTGTCACAGAGCAGAAGGGCAGCTGAGATGCTGAAAAGCAGCAAAGCTGAACAGCCTGCCTCAGCTTCAGCAGTGTGTAATTGACTGAAGGCGAAAAACCAAGCAGCAGAGCAGCGGGCTTCTGTGCGCACTGAAGACAATTGCAAGAATCCAGCAGCTGCTCCTTGCCAAGCACAGGCAGCTGCCTGTGTTCTTGCTTCTTGACCAACTCACAGTTGCCCTTCTTTTCAGCAGCTGCCACCGTGTTCTCTGCATCTCGGAGCCTCAGGGGAGCAACAAGAATTTCCAAGGAGGGATGCATGAAAACTAAAATATAAACTCAGTAAGTTTGTCCTGGAACACCTCCCATTGGCATGCCAAGAGTGAATTCAAGAGGCAGGAGAGCGGCAGCCACCGTCCTGCAGCAGCCTGCGAGTTTCGCACACAAGCCGGCTTCTTCGCGGCTTCGTTCTTCGCCTATGCAAGCTACCGCGATCTCCGGCTGCCGGAGGCCAAGAAGCGGCTACTTCGCGCACAGATGACTGGAGCGGCAGCGGTGCGCTCCGAAGCGCCGCTTTTGCTGAAAGACGCCGGGAAGCGGCACTTGCTTTCGGCCAGCTGCGGAGCTGCGTATTCTGCCTCTCTAGTCGCCTACATCTTAGCGAAAAGCTTTTCCGCTCCAGTTCTCAAGGAGAAAGTGTACCAGCACTGCTCACTTAGCCCGACCTTGCCAGGAAATGAGATTTGCTGCACATTCCAAGGACACTGCATTTTCCTGGGCAAGCTGCAACCTGCTGACAGATGGCCGTGCTCTCTGCCCACTCCTGCCCAGTTCTTGGTACTAGCGGGCACGTTGCAGCCTGGCGAAGGCAAGAAACCTGGAGAGCTGTCACAGAGCAGAAGGGCAGCTGAGATGCTGAAAAGCAGCAAAGCTGAACTGCCTGCCTCAGCTTCAGCAGTGTGTAATTGACTGAAGGCGAAAAACCCAGCAGCAGAGCAGCGGGCTTCTGTGCGCACTGAAGACAATTGCAAGAATCCAGCAGCTGCTCCTTGCCAAGCACAGGCAGCTGCCTGTGTTCTTGCTTCTTGACCAACTCACAGTTGCCCTTCTTTTCAGCAGCTGCCACCGTGTTCTCTGCATCTCGGAGCCTCAGGGGAGCAACAAGAATTTCCAAGGAGGGATGCATGAAAACTAAAATATAAACTCAGTAAGTTTGTCCTGGAACACCTCCCATTGGCATGCCAAGAGTGAATACAAGAGGCAGGAGAGCGGCAGCCACCGTCCTGCAGCAGCCTGCGAGCTTCGCACACAAGCCGGTTTCTTCGCGGCTTCGTTCTTCGCCTATGCAAGCTACCGCGATCTCCGGCTGCCGGAGGCCAAGAAGCGGCTACTTCGCGCACAGATGACTGGAGCGGCAGCGGTGCGCTCCGAAGCGCCGCTTTTGCCGAAAGACGCCGGGAAGCGGCATTTGCTTTCGGCCAGCTGCGGAGCTGCGTATTCAGCCTCTCTAGTCGCCTACATCTTAGCGAAAAGCTTTTCCGCTCCAGTTTTCAAGGAGAAAGTGTACCAGCACTGCTCACTTAGCCCGACCTTGCCAGGAAATGAGATTTGCTGCACATTCCAAGGACACTGCATTTTCCTGGCAAGCTGCAACCTGCTGACAGATGGCCGTGCTCTCTGCCCACTCCTGCCCAGTTCTTGGTACTAGCGGGCACGTTGCAGCCTGGCGAAGGCAAGAAACCTGGAGAGCTGTCACAGAGCAGAAGGGCAGCTGAGATGCTGAAAAGCAGCAAAGCTGAACTGCCTGCCTCAGCTTCAGCAGTGTGTAATTGACTGAAGGCGAAAAACCCAGCAGCAGAGCAGCGGGCTTCTGTGCGCACTGAAGACAATTGCAAGAATCCAGCAGCTGCTCCTTGCCAAGCACAGGCAGCTGCCTGTGTTCTTGCTTCTTGACCAACTCACAGTTGCCCTTCTTTTCAGCAGCTGCCACCGTGTTCTCTGCATCTCGGAGCCTCAGGGGAGCAACAAGAATTTCCAAGGAGGGATGCATGAAAACTAAAATATAAACTCAGGAAGTTTGTCCTGGAACACCTCCCATTGGCATGCCAAGAGTGAATACAAGAGGCAGGAGAGCGGCAGCCACCGTCCTGCAGCAGCCTGCGAGCTTCGCACACAAGCCGGTTTCTTCGCGGCTTCGTTCTTCGCCTATGCAAGCTACCGCGATCTCCGGCTGCCGGAGGCCAAGAAGCGGCTACTTCGCGCACAGATGACTGGAGCGGCAGCGGTGCGCTCCGAAGCGCCGCTTTTGCTGAAAGACGCCGGGAAGCGGCATTTGCTTTCGGCCAGCTGCGGAGCTGCGTATTCAGCCTCTCTAGTCGCCTACATCTTAGCGAAAAGCTTTTCCGCTCCAGTTTTCAAGGAGAAAGTGTACCAGCACTGCTCACTTAGCCCGACCTTGCCAGGAAATGAGATTTGCTGCACATTCCAAGGACATTGCATTTTCCTGGGCAAGCTGCAACCTGCTGGCAGATGGCCGTGCTCTCTGCCCACTCCTGCCCAGTTCTTGGTACTAGCGAGCACGTTGCAGCCTGGCGAAGGCAAGAAACCTGGAGAGCTGTCACAGAGCAGAAGGGCAGCTGAGATGCTGAAAAGCAGCAAAGCTGAACAGCCTGCCTCAGCTTCAGCAGTGTGTAATTGACTGAAGGCGAAAAACCAAGCAGCAGAGCAGCGGGCTTCTGTGCGCACTGAAGACAATTGCAAGAATCCAGCAGCTGCTCCTTGCCAAGCACAGGCAGCTGCCTGTGTTCTTGCTTCTTGACCAACTCACAGTTGCCCTTCTTTTCAGCAGCTGCCACCGTGTTCTCTGCATCTCGGAGCCTCAGGGGAGCAACAAGAATTTCCAAGGAGGGATGCATGAAAACTAAAATATAAACTCAGGAAGTTTGTCCTGGAACACCTCCCATTGGCATGCCAAGAGTGAATTCAAGAGGCAGGAGAGCGGCAGCCACCGTCCTGTAGCTGTCTGCGAGCTTCGCACACAAGCCGGCTTCTTCGCGGCTTCGTTCTTCGCCTATGCAAGCTACCGCGATCTCCGGCTGCCGGAGGCCAAGAAGCGGCTACTTCGCGCACAGATGACTGGAGCGGCAGCGGTGCGCTCCGAAGCGCCGCTTTTGCTGAAAGACGCCGGGATGCGGCATTTGCTTTCGGCCAGCTGCGGAGCTGCGTATTCAGCCTCTCTAGTCGCCTACATCTTAGCGAAAAGCTTTTCCGCTCCAGTTCTCAAGGAGAAAGTGTACCAGCACTGCTCACTTAGCCCGACCTTGCCAGGAAATGAGATTTGCTGCACATTCCAAGGACACTGCATTTTCCTGGGCAAGCTGCAACCTGCTGACAGATGGCCGTGCTCTCTGCCCACTCCTGCCCAGTTCTTGGTACTAGCGGGCACGTTGCAGCCTGGCGAAGGCAAGAAACCTGGAGAGCTGTCACAGAGCAGAAGGGCAGCTGAGATGCTGAAAAGCAGCAAAGCTGAACAGCCTGCCTCAGCTTCAGCAGTGTGTAATTGACTGAAGGCGAAAAACCAAGCAGCAGAGCAGCGGGCTTCTGTGCGCACTGAAGACAATTGCAAGAATCCAGCAGCTGCTCCTTGCCAAGCACAGGCAGCTGCCTGTGTTCTTGCTTCTTGACCAACTCACAGTTGCCCTTCTTTTCAGCAGCTGCCACCGTGTTCTCTGCATCTCGGAGCCTCTGGGGAGCAACAAGAATTTCCAAGGAGGGATGCATGAAAACTAAAATATAAACTCAGTAAGTTTGTCCTGGAACACCTCCCATTGGCATGCCAAGAGTGAATTCAAGAGGCAGGAGAGCGGCAGCCACCGTCCTGCAGCAGCCTGCGAGTTTCGCACACAAGCCGGCTTCTTCGCGGCTTCGTTCTTCGCCTATGCAAGCTACCGCGATCTCCGGCTGCCGGAGGCCAAGAAGTGGCTACTTCGCGCACAGATGACTGGAGCGGCAGCGGTGCGCTCCGAAGCGCCGCTTTTGCTGAAAGACGCCGGGAAGCGGCATTTGCTTTCGGCCAGCTGCGGAGCTGCGTATTCAGCCTCTCTAGTCGCCTACATCTTAGCGAAAAGCTTTTCCGCTCCAGTTCTCAAGGAGAAAGTGTACCAGCACTGCTCACTTAGCCCGACCTTGCCAGGAAATGAGATTTGCTGCACATTCCAAGGACACTGCATTTTCCTGGGCAAGCTGCAACCTGCTGACAGATGGCCGTGCTCTCTGCCCACTCCTGCCCAGTTCTTGGTACTAGCGGGCACGTTGCAGCCTGGCGAAGGCAAGAAACCTGGAGAGCTGTCACAGAGCAGAAGGGCAGCTGAGATGCTGAAAAGCAGCAAAGCTGAACAGCCTGCCTCAGCTTCAGCAGTGTGTAATTGACTGAAGGCGAAAAACCAAGCAGCAGAGCAGCGGGCTTCTGTGCGCACTGAAGACAATTGCAAGAATCCAGCAGCTGCTCCTTGCCAAGCACAGGCAGCTGCCTGTGTTCTTGCTTCTTGACCAACTCACAGTTGCCCTTCTTTTCAGCAGCTGCCACCGTGTTCTCTGCATCTCGGAGCCTCAGGGGAGCAACAAGAATTTCCAAGGAGGGATGCATGAAAACTAAAATATAAACTCAGTAAGTTTGTCCTGGAACACCTCCCATTGGCATGCCAAGAGTGAATTCAAGAGGCAGGAGAGCGGCAGCCACCGTCCTGTAGCTGTCTGCGAGCTTCGCACACAAGCCGGCTTCTTCGCGGCTTCGTTCTTCGCCTATGCAAGCTACCGCGATCTCCGGCTGCCGGAGGCCAAGAAGCGGCTACTTCGCGCACAGATGACTGGAGCGGCAGCGGTGCGCTCCGAAGCGCCGCTTTTGCTGAAAGACGCCGGGATGCGGCATTTGCTTTCGGCCAGCTGCGGAGCTGCGTATTCAGCCTCTCTAGTCGCCTACATCTTAGCGAAAAGCTTTTCCGCTCCAGTTCTCAAGGAGAAAGTGTACCAGCACTGCTCACTTAGCCCGACCTTGCCAGGAAATGAGATTTGCTGCACATTCCAAGGACACTGCATTTTCCTGGGCAAGCTGCAACCTGCTGACTGATGGCCGTGCTCTCTGCCCACTCCTGCCCAGTTCTTGGTACTAGCGGGCACGTTGCAGCCTGGCGAAGGCAAGAAACCTGGAGAGCTGTCACAGAGCAGAAGGGCAGCTGAGATGCTGAAAAGCAGCAAAGCTGAACAGCCTGCCTCAGCTTCAGCAGTGTGTAATTGACTGAAGGCGAAAAACCAAGCAGCAGAGCAGCGGGCTTCTGTGCGCACTGAAGACAATTGCAAGAATCCAGCAGCTGCTCCTTGCCAAGCACAGGCAGCTGCCTGTGTTCTTGCTTCTTGACCAACTCACAGTTGCCCTTCTTTTCAGCAGCTGCCACCGTGTTCTCTGCATCTCGGAGCCTCAGGGGAGCAACAAGAATTTCCAAGGAGGGATGCATGAAAACTAAAATATAAACTCAGGAAGTTTGTCCTGGAACACCTCCCATTGGCATGCCAAGAGTGAATTCAAGAGGCAGGAGAGCGGCAGCCACCGTCCTGCAGCAGCCTGCGAGTTTCGCACACAAGCCGGCTTCTTCGCGGCTTCGTTCTTCGCCTATGCAAGCTACCGCGATCTCCGGCTGCCGGAGGCCAAGAAGCGGCTACTTCGCGCACAGATGACTGGAGCGGCAGCGGTGCGCTCCGAAGCGCCGCTTTTGCTGAAAGACGCCGGGAAGCGGCATTTGCTTTCGGCCAGCTGCGGAGCTGCGTATTCAGCCTCTCTAGTCGCCTACATCTTAGCGAAAAGCTTTTCCGCTCCAGTTCTCAAGGAGAAAGTGACCAAGCACTGCTCACTTAGCCCGACCTTGCCAGGAAATGAGATTTGCTGCACATTCCAAGGACACTGCATTTTCCTGGGCAAGCTGCAACCTGCTGACTGATGGCCGTGCTCTCTGCCCACTCCTGCCCAGTTCTTGGTACTAGCGGGCACGTTGCAGCCTGGCGAAGGCAAGAAACCTGGAGAGCTGTCACAGAGCAGAAGGGCAGCTGAGATGCTGAAAAGCAGCAAAGCTGAACAGCCTGCCTCAGCTTCAGCAGTGTGTAATTGACTGAAGGCGAAAAACCAAGCAGCAGAGCAGCGGGCTTCTGTGCGCACTGAAGACAATTGCAAGAATCCAGCAGCTGCTCCTTGCCAAGCACAGGCAGCTGCCTGTGTTCTTGCTTCTTGACCAACTCACAGTTGCCCTTCTTTTCAGCAGCTGCCACCGTGTTCTCTGCATCTCGGAGCCTCAGGGGAGCAACAAGAATTTCCAAGGAGGGATGCATGAAAACTAAAATATAAACTCAGTAAGTTTGTCCTGGAACACCTCCCATTGGCATGCCAAGAGTGAGTTCAAGAGGCAGGAGAGCGGCAGCCACCGTCCTGCAGCAGCCTGCGAGTTTCGCACACAAGCCGGCTTCTTCGCGGCTTCGTTCTTCGCCTATGCAAGCTACCGCGATCTCCGGCTGCCGGAGGCCAAGAAGCAGCTACTTCGCGCACAGATGACTGGAGCGGCAGCGGTGCGCTCCGAAGCGCCGCTTTTGCTGAAAGACGCCGGGAAGCGGCATTTGCTTTCGGCCACCTGCGGAGCTGCGTTTTCAGCCTCTCTAGTCGCCTACATCTTAGCGAAAAGCTTTTCCGCTCCAGTTCTCAAGGAGAAAGTGTACCAGCACTGCTCACTTAGCCCGACCTTGCCAGGAAATGAGATTTGCTGCACATTCCAAGGACACTGCATTTTCCTGGGCAAGCTGCAACCTGCTGACAGATGGCCGTGCTCTCTGCCCACTCCTGCCCAGTTCTTGGTACTAGCGGGCACGTTGCAGCCTGGCGAAGGCAAGAAACCTGGAGAGCTGTCACAGAGCAGAAGGGCAGCTGAGATGCTGAAAAGCAGCAAAGCTGAACTGCCTGCCTCAGCTTCAGCAGTGTGTAATTGACTGAAGGCGAAAAACCCAGCAGCAGAGCAGCGGGCTTCTGTGCGCACTGAAGACAATTGCAAGAATCCAGCAGCTGCTCCTTGCCAAGCACAGGCAGCTGCCTGTGTTCTTGCTTCTTGACCAACTCACAGTTGCCCTTCTTTTCAGCAGCTGCCACCGTGTTCTCTGCATCTCGGAGCCTCAGGGGAGCAACAAGAATTTCCAAGGAGGGATGCATGAAAACTAAAATATAAACTCAGTAAGTTTGTCCTGGAACACCTCCCATTGGCATGCCAAGAGTGAATACAAGAGGCAGGAGAGCGGCAGCCACCGTCCTGCAGCAGCCTGCGAGCTTCGCACACAAGCCGGTTTCTTCGCGGCTTCGTTCTTCGCCTATGCAAGCTACCGCGATCTCCGGCTGCCGGAGGCCAAGAAGCGGCTACTTCGCGCACAGATGACTGGAGCGGCAGCGGTGCGCTCCGAAGCGCCGCTTTTGCTGAAAGACGCCGGGAAGCGGCATTTGCTTTCGGCCAGCTGCGGAGCTGCGTATTCAGCCTCTCTAGTCGCCTACATCTTAGCGAAAAGCTTTTCCGCTCCAGTTTTCAAGGAGAAAGTGTACCAGCACTGCTCACTTAGCCCGACCTTGCCAGGAAATGAGATTTGCTGCACATTCCAAGGACATTGCATTTTCCTGGGCAAGCTGCAACCTGCTGGCAGATGGCCGTGCTCTCTGCCCACTCCTGCCCAGTTCTTGGTACTAGCGGGCACGTTGCAGCCTGGCGAAGGCAAGAAACCTGGAGAGCTGTCACAGAGCAGAAGGGCAGCTGAGATGCTGAAAAGCAGCAAAGCTGAACAGCCTGCCTCAGCTTCAGCAGTGTGTAATTGACTGAAGGCGAAAAACCAAGCAGCAGAGCAGCGGGCTTCTGTGCGCACTGAAGACAATTGCAAGAATCCAGCAGCTGCTCCTTGCCAAGCACAGGCAGCTGCCTGTGTTCTTGCTTCTTGACCAACTCACAGTTGCCCTTCTTTTCAGCAGCTGCCACCGTGTTCTCTGCATCTCGGAGCCTCAGGGGAGCAACAAGAATTTCCAAGGAGGGATGCATGAAAACTAAAATATAAACTCAGTAAGTTTGTCCTGGAACACCTCCCATTGGCATGCCAAGAGTGAATTCAAGAGGCAGGAGAGCGGCAGCCACCGTCCTGCAGCAGCCTGCGAGTTTCGCACACAAGCCGGCTTCTTCGCGGCTTCGTTCTTCGCCTATGCAAGCTACCGCGATCTCCGGCTGCCGGAGGCCAAGAAGCGGCTACTTCGCGCACAGATGACTGGAGCGGCAGCGGTGCGCTCCGAAGCGCCGCTTTTGCTGAAAGACGCCGGGAAGCGGCACTTGCTTTCGGCCAGCTGCGGAGCTGCGTATTCTGCCTCTCTAGTCGCCTACATCTTAGCGAAAAGCTTTTCCGCTCCAGTTCTCAAGGAGAAAGTGTACCAGCACTGCTCACTTAGCCCGACCTTGCCAGGAAATGAGATTTGCTGCACATTCCAAGGACACTGCATTTTCCTGGGCAAGCTGCAACCTGCTGACAGATGGCCGTGCTCTCTGCCCACTCCTGCCCAGTTCTTGGTACTAGCGGGCACGTTGCAGCCTGGCGAAGGCAAGAAACCTGGAGAGCTGTCACAGAGCAGAAGGGCAGCTGAGATGCTGAAAAGCAGCAAAGCTGAACTGCCTGCCTCAGCTTCAGCAGTGTGTAATTGACTGAAGGCGAAAAACCCAGCAGCAGAGCAGCGGGCTTCTGTGCGCACTGAAGACAATTGCAAGAATCCAGCAGCTGCTCCTTGCCAAGCACAGGCAGCTGCCTGTGTTCTTGCTTCTTGACCAACTCACAGTTGCCCTTCTTTTCAGCAGCTGCCACCGTGTTCTCTGCATCTCGGAGCCTCAGGGGAGCAACAAGAATTTCCAAGGAGGGATGCATGAAAACTAAAATATAAACTCAGTAAGTTTGTCCTGGAACACCTCCCATTGGCATGCCAAGAGTGAATACAAGAGGCAGGAGAGCGGCAGCCACCGTCCTGCAGCAGCCTGCGAGCTTCGCACACAAGCCGGTTTCTTCGCGGCTTCGTTCTTCGCCTATGCAAGCTACCGCGATCTCCGGCTGCCGGAGGCCAAGAAGCGGCTACTTCGCGCACAGATGACTGGAGCGGCAGCGGTGCGCTCCGAAGCGCCGCTTTTGCCGAAAGACGCCGGGAAGCGGCATTTGCTTTCGGCCAGCTGCGGAGCTGCGTATTCAGCCTCTCTAGTCGCCTACATCTTAGCGAAAAGCTTTTCCGCTCCAGTTTTCAAGGAGAAAGTGTACCAGCACTGCTCACTTAGCCCGACCTTGCCAGGAAATGAGATTTGCTGCACATTCCAAGGACACTGCATTTTCCTGGCAAGCTGCAACCTGCTGACAGATGGCCGTGCTCTCTGCCCACTCCTGCCCAGTTCTTGGTACTAGCGGGCACGTTGCAGCCTGGCGAAGGCAAGAAACCTGGAGAGCTGTCACAGAGCAGAAGGGCAGCTGAGATGCTGAAAAGCAGCAAAGCTGAACTGCCTGCCTCAGCTTCAGCAGTGTGTAATTGACTGAAGGCGAAAAACCCAGCAGCAGAGCAGCGGGCTTCTGTGCGCACTGAAGACAATTGCAAGAATCCAGCAGCTGCTCCTTGCCAAGCACAGGCAGCTGCCTGTGTTCTTGCTTCTTGACCAACTCACAGTTGCCCTTCTTTTCAGCAGCTGCCACCGTGTTCTCTGCATCTCGGAGCCTCAGGGGAGCAACAAGAATTTCCAAGGAGGGATGCATGAAAACTAAAATATAAACTCAGGAAGTTTGTCCTGGAACACCTCCCATTGGCATGCCAAGAGTGAATACAAGAGGCAGGAGAGCGGCAGCCACCGTCCTGCAGCAGCCTGCGAGCTTCGCACACAAGCCGGTTTCTTCGCGGCTTCGTTCTTCGCCTATGCAAGCTACCGCGATCTCCGGCTGCCGGAGGCCAAGAAGCGGCTACTTCGCGCACAGATGACTGGAGCGGCAGCGGTGCGCTCCGAAGCGCCGCTTTTGCTGAAAGACGCCGGGAAGCGGCATTTGCTTTCGGCCAGCTGCGGAGCTGCGTATTCAGCCTCTCTAGTCGCCTACATCTTAGCGAAAAGCTTTTCCGCTCCAGTTTTCAAGGAGAAAGTGTACCAGCACTGCTCACTTAGCCCGACCTTGCCAGGAAATGAGATTTGCTGCACATTCCAAGGACATTGCATTTTCCTGGGCAAGCTGCAACCTGCTGGCAGATGGCCGTGCTCTCTGCCCACTCCTGCCCAGTTCTTGGTACTAGCGAGCACGTTGCAGCCTGGCGAAGGCAAGAAACCTGGAGAGCTGTCACAGAGCAGAAGGGCAGCTGAGATGCTGAAAAGCAGCAAAGCTGAACAGCCTGCCTCAGCTTCAGCAGTGTGTAATTGACTGAAGGCGAAAAACCAAGCAGCAGAGCAGCGGGCTTCTGTGCGCACTGAAGACAATTGCAAGAATCCAGCAGCTGCTCCTTGCCAAGCACAGGCAGCTGCCTGTGTTCTTGCTTCTTGACCAACTCACAGTTGCCCTTCTTTTCAGCAGCTGCCACCGTGTTCTCTGCATCTCGGAGCCTCAGGGGAGCAACAAGAATTTCCAAGGAGGGATGCATGAAAACTAAAATATAAACTCAGGAAGTTTGTCCTGGAACACCTCCCATTGGCATGCCAAGAGTGAATTCAAGAGGCAGGAGAGCGGCAGCCACCGTCCTGTAGCTGTCTGCGAGCTTCGCACACAAGCCGGCTTCTTCGCGGCTTCGTTCTTCGCCTATGCAAGCTACCGCGATCTCCGGCTGCCGGAGGCCAAGAAGCGGCTACTTCGCGCACAGATGACTGGAGCGGCAGCGGTGCGCTCCGAAGCGCCGCTTTTGCTGAAAGACGCCGGGATGCGGCATTTGCTTTCGGCCAGCTGCGGAGCTGCGTATTCAGCCTCTCTAGTCGCCTACATCTTAGCGAAAAGCTTTTCCGCTCCAGTTCTCAAGGAGAAAGTGTACCAGCACTGCTCACTTAGCCCGACCTTGCCAGGAAATGAGATTTGCTGCACATTCCAAGGACACTGCATTTTCCTGGGCAAGCTGCAACCTGCTGACAGATGGCCGTGCTCTCTGCCCACTCCTGCCCAGTTCTTGGTACTAGCGGGCACGTTGCAGCCTGGCGAAGGCAAGAAACCTGGAGAGCTGTCACAGAGCAGAAGGGCAGCTGAGATGCTGAAAAGCAGCAAAGCTGAACAGCCTGCCTCAGCTTCAGCAGTGTGTAATTGACTGAAGGCGAAAAACCAAGCAGCAGAGCAGCGGGCTTCTGTGCGCACTGAAGACAATTGCAAGAATCCAGCAGCTGCTCCTTGCCAAGCACAGGCAGCTGCCTGTGTTCTTGCTTCTTGACCAACTCACAGTTGCCCTTCTTTTCAGCAGCTGCCACCGTGTTCTCTGCATCTCGGAGCCTCAGGGGAGCAACAAGAATTTCCAAGGAGGGATGCATGAAAACTAAAATATAAACTCAGGAAGTTTGTCCTGGAACACCTCCCATTGGCATGCCAAGAGTGAATTCAAGAGGCAGGAGAGCGGCAGCCACCGTCCTGCAGCAGCCTGCGAGTTTCGCACACAAGCCGGCTTCTTCGCGGCTTCGTTCTTCGCCTATGCAAGCTACCGCGATCTCCGGCTGCCGGAGGCCAAGAAGCGGCTACTTCGCGCACAGATGACTGGAGCGGCAGCGGTGCGCTCCGAAGCGCCGCTTTTGCTGAAAGACGCCGGGAAGCGGCATTTGCTTTCGGCCAGCTGCGGAGCTGCGTATTCAGCCTCTCTAGTCGCCTACATCTTAGCGAAAAGCTTTTCCGCTCCAGTTTTCAAGGAGAAAGTGTACCAGCACTGCTCACTTAGCCCGACCTTGCCAGGAAATGAGATTTGCTGCACATTCCAAGGACATTGCATTTTCCTGGGCAAGCTGCAACCTGCTGGCAGATGGCCGTGCTCTCTGCCCACTCCTGCCCAGTTCTTGGTACTAGCGGGCACGTTGCAGCCTGGCGAAGGCAAGAAACCTGGAGAGCTGTCACAGAGCAGAAGGGCAGCTGAGATGCTGAAAAGCAGCAAAGCTGAACAGCCTGCCTCAGCTTCAGCAGTGTGTAATTGACTGAAGGCGAAAAACCAAGCAGCAGAGCAGCGGGCTTCTGTGCGCACTGAAGACAATTGCAAGAATCCAGCAGCTGCTCCTTGCCAAGCACAGGCAGCTGCCTGTGTTCTTGCTTCTTGACCAACTCACAGTTGCCCTTCTTTTCAGCAGCTGCCACCGTGTTCTCTGCATCTCGGAGCCTCAGGGGAGCAACAAGAATTTCCAAGGAGGGATGCATGAAAACTAAAATATAAACTCAGTAAGTTTGTCCTGGAACACCTCCCATTGGCATGCCAAGAGTGAATTCAAGAGGCAGGAGAGCGGCAGCCACCGTCCTGCAGCAGCCTGCGAGTTTCGCACACAAGCCGGCTTCTTCGCGGCTTCGTTCTTCGCCTATGCAAGCTACCGCGATCTCCGGCTGCCGGAGGCCAAGAAGCGGCTACTTCGCGCACAGATGACTGGAGCGGCAGCGGTGCGCTCCGAAGCGCCGCTTTTGCTGAAAGACGCCGGGAAGCGGCACTTGCTTTCGGCCAGCTGCGGAGCTGCGTATTCTGCCTCTCTAGTCGCCTACATCTTAGCCAAAAGCTTTTCCGCTCCAGTTCTCAAGGAGAAAGTGTACCAGCACTGCTCACTTAGCCCGACCTTGCCAGGAAATGAGATTTGCTGCACATTCCAAGGACACTGCATTTTCCTGGGCAAGCTGCAACCTGCTGACAGATGGCCGTGCTCTCTGCCCACTCCTGCCCAGTTCTTGGTACTAGCGGGCACGTTGCAGCCTGGCGAAGGCAAGAAACCTGGAGAGCTGTCACAGAGCAGAAGGGCAGCTGAGATGCTGAAAAGCAGCAAAGCTGAACTGCCTGCCTCAGCTTCAGCAGTGTGTAATTGACTGAAGGCGAAAAACCCAGCAGCAGAGCAGCGGGCTTCTGTGCGCACTGAAGACAATTGCAAGAATCCAGCAGCTGCTCCTTGCCAAGCACAGGCAGCTGCCTGTGTTCTTGCTTCTTGACCAACTCACAGTTGCCCTTCTTTTCAGCAGCTGCCACCGTGTTCTCTGCATCTCGGAGCCTCAGGGGAGCAACAAGAATTTCCAAGGAGGGATGCATGAAAACTAAAATATAAACTCAGTAAGTTTGTCCTGGAACACCTCCCATTGGCATGCCAAGAGTGAATACAAGAGGCAGGAGAGCGGCAGCCACCGTCCTGCAGCAGCCTGCGAGCTTCGCACACAAGCCGGTTTCTTCGCGGCTTCGTTCTTCGCCTATGCAAGCTACCGCGATCTCCGGCTGCCGGAGGCCAAGAAGCGGCTACTTCGCGCACAGATGACTGGAGCGGCAGCGGTGCGCTCCGAAGCGCCGCTTTTGCTGAAAGACGCCGGGAAGCGGCATTTGCTTTCGGCCAGCTGCGGAGCTGCGTATTCAGCCTCTCTAGTCGCCTACATCTTAGCGAAAAGCTTTTCCGCTCCAGTTTTCAAGGAGAAAGTGTACCAGCACTGCTCACTTAGCCCGACCTTGCCAGGAAATGAGATTTGCTGCACATTCCAAGGACATTGCATTTTCCTGGGCAAGCTGCAACCTGCTGGCAGATGGCCGTGCTCTCTGCCCACTCCTGCCCAGTTCTTGGTACTAGCGAGCACGTTGCAGCCTGGCGAAGGCAAGAAACCTGGAGAGCTGTCACAGAGCAGAAGGGCAGCTGAGATGCTGAAAAGCAGCAAAGCTGAACAGCCTGCCTCAGCTTCAGCAGTGTGTAATTGACTGAAGGCGAAAAACCAAGCAGCAGAGCAGCGGGCTTCTGTGCGCACTGAAGACAATTGCAAGAATCCAGCAGCTGCTCCTTGCCAAGCACAGGCAGCTGCCTGTGTTCTTGCTTCTTGACCAACTCACAGTTGCCCTTCTTTTCAGCAGCTGCCACCGTGTTCTCTGCATCTCGGAGCCTCTGGGGAGCAACAAGAATTTCCAAGGAGGGATGCATGAAAACTAAAATATAAACTCAGTAAGTTTGTCCTGGAACACCTCCCATTGGCATGCCAAGAGTGAATTCAAGAGGCAGGAGAGCGGCAGCCACCGTCCTGCAGCAGCCTGCGAGTTTCGCACACAAGCCGGCTTCTTCGCGGCTTCGTTCTTCGCCTATGCAAGCTACCGCGATCTCCGGCTGCCGGAGGCCAAGAAGTGGCTACTTCGCGCACAGATGACTGGAGCGGCAGCGGTGCGCTCCGAAGCGCCGCTTTTGCTGAAAGACGCCGGGAAGCGGCATTTGCTTTCGGCCAGCTGCGGAGCTGCGTATTCAGCCTCTCTAGTCGCCTACATCTTAGCGAAAAGCTTTTCCGCTCCAGTTCTCAAGGAGAAAGTGTACCAGCACTGCTCACTTAGCCCGACCTTGCCAGGAAATGAGATTTGCTGCACATTCCAAGGACACTGCATTTTCCTGGGCAAGCTGCAACCTGCTGACAGATGGCCGTGCTCTCTGCCCACTCCTGCCCAGTTCTTGGTACTAGCGGGCACGTTGCAGCCTGGCGAAGGCAAGAAACCTGGAGAGCTGTCACAGAGCAGAAGGGCAGCTGAGATGCTGAAAAGCAGCAAAGCTGAACAGCCTGCCTCAGCTTCAGCAGTGTGTAATTGACTGAAGGCGAAAAACCAAGCAGCAGAGCAGCGGGCTTCTGTGCGCACTGAAGACAATTGCAAGAATCCAGCAGCTGCTCCTTGCCAAGCACAGGCAGCTGCCTGTGTTCTTGCTTCTTGACCAACTCACAGTTGCCCTTCTTTTCAGCAGCTGCCACCGTGTTCTCTGCATCTCGGAGCCTCAGGGGAGCAACAAGAATTTCCAAGGAGGGATGCATGAAAACTAAAATATAAACTCAGGAAGTTTGTCCTGGAACACCTCCCATTGGCATGCCAAGAGTGAATTCAAGAGGCAGGAGAGCGGCAGCCACCGTCCTGTAGCTGTCTGCGAGCTTCGCACACAAGCCGGCTTCTTCGCGGCTTCGTTCTTCGCCTATGCAAGCTACCGCGATCTCCGGCTGCCGGAGGCCAAGAAGCGGCTACTTCGCGCACAGATGACTGGAGCGGCAGCGGTGCGCTCCGAAGCGCCGCTTTTGCTGAAAGACGCCGGGATGCGGCATTTGCTTTCGGCCAGCTGCGGAGCTGCGTATTCAGCCTCTCTAGTCGCCTACATCTTAGCGAAAAGCTTTTCCGCTCCAGTTCTCAAGGAGAAAGTGTACCAGCACTGCTCACTTAGCCCGACCTTGCCAGGAAATGAGATTTGCTGCACATTCCAAGGACACTGCATTTTCCTGGGCAAGCTGCAACCTGCTGGCAGATGGCCCTGCTCTCTGCCCACTCCTGCCCAGTTCTTGGTACTAGCGGGCACGTTGCAGCCTGGCGAAGGCAAGAAACCTGGAGAGCTGTCACAGAGCAGAAGGGCAGCTGAGATGCTGAAAAGCAGCAAAGCTGAACAGCCTGCCTCAGCTTCAGCAGTGTGTAATTGACTGAAGGCGAAAAACCAAGCAGCAGAGCAGCGGGCTTCTGTGCGCACTGAAGACAATTGCAAGAATCCAGCAGCTGCTCCTTGCCAAGCACAGGCAGCTGCCTGTGTTCTTGCTTCTTGACCAACTCACAGTTGCCCTTCTTTTCAGCAGCTGCCACCGTGTTCTCTGCATCTCGGAGCCTCAGGGGAGCAACAAGAATTTCCAAGGAGGGATGCATGAAAACTAAAATATAAACTCAGGAAGTTTGTCCTGGAACACCTCCCATTGGCATGCCAAGAGTGAATTCAAGAGGCAGGAGAGCGGCAGCCACCGTCCTGCAGCAGCCTGCGAGTTTCGCACACAAGCCGGCTTCTTCGCGGCTTCGTTCTTCGCCTATGCAAGCTACCGCGATCTCCGGCTGCCGGAGGCCAAGAAGCGGCTACTTCGCGCACAGATGACTGGAGCGGCAGCGGTGCGCTCCGAAGCGCCGCTTTTGCTGAAAGACGCCGGGAAGCGGCATTTGCTTTCGGCCAGCTGCGGAGCTGCGTATTCAGCCTCTCTAGTCGCCTACATCTTAGCGAAAAGCTTTTCCGCTCCAGTTCTCAAGGAGAAAGTGACCAAGCACTGCTCACTTAGCCCGACCTTGCCAGGAAATGAGATTTGCTGCACATTCCAAGGACACTGCATTTTCCTGGGCAAGCTGCAACCTGCTGACAGATGGCCGTGCTCTCTGCCCACTCCTGCCCAGTTCTTGGTACTAGCGGGCACGTTGCAGCCTGGCGAAGGCAAGAAACCTGGAGAGCTGTCACAGAGCAGAAGGGCAGCTGAGATGCTGAAAAGCAGCAAAGCTGAACAGCCTGCCTCAGCTTCAGCAGTGTGTAATTGACTGAAGGCGAAAAACCAAGCAGCAGAGCAGCGGGCTTCTGTGCGCACTGAAGACAATTGCAAGAATCCAGCAGCTGCTCCTTGCCAAGCACAGGCAGCTGCCTGTGTTCTTGCTTCTTGACCAACTCACAGTTGCCCTTCTTTTCAGCAGCTGCCACCGTGTTCTCTGCATCTCGGAGCCTCAGGGGAGCAACAAGAATTTCCAAGGAGGGATGCATGAAAACTAAAATATAAACTCAGTAAGTTTGTCCTGGAACACCTCCCATTGGCATGCCAAGAGTGAGTTCAAGAGGCAGGAGAGCGGCAGCCACCGTCCTGCAGCAGCCTGCGAGTTTCGCACACAAGCCGGCTTCTTCGCGGCTTCGTTCTTCGCCTATGCAAGCTACCGCGATCTCCGGCTGCCGGAGGCCAAGAAGCAGCTACTTCGCGCACAGATGACTGGAGCGGCAGCGGTGCGCTCCGAAGCGCCGCTTTTGCTGAAAGACGCCGGGAAGCGGCACTTGCTTTCGGCCAGCTGCGGAGCTGCGTATTCTGCCTCTCTAGTCGCCTACATCTTAGCGAAAAGCTTTTCCGCTCCAGTTCTCAAGGAGAAAGTGTACCAGCACTGCTCACTTAGCCCGACCTTGCCAGGAAATGAGATTTGCTGCACATTCCAAGGACACTGCATTTTCCTGGGCAAGCTGCAACCTGCTGACAGATGGCCGTGCTCTCTGCCCACTCCTGCCCAGTTCTTGGTACTAGCGGGCACGTTGCAGCCTGGCGAAGGCAAGAAACCTGGAGAGCTGTCACAGAGCAGAAGGGCAGCTGAGATGCTGAAAAGCAGCAAAGCTGAACAGCCTGCCTCAGCTTCAGCAGTGTGTAATTGACTGAAGGCGAAAAACCAAGCAGCAGAGCAGCGGGCTTCTGTGCGCACTGAAGACAATTGCAAGAATCCAGCAGCTGCTCCTTGCCAAGCACAGGCAGCTGCCTGTGTTCTTGCTTCTTGACCAACTCACAGTTGCCCTTCTTTTCAGCAGCTGCCACCGTGTTCTCTGCATCTCGGAGCCTCAGGGGAGCAACAAGAATTTCCAAGGAGGGATGCATGAAAACTAAAATATAAACTCAGGAAGTTTGTCCTGGAACACCTCCCATTGGCATGCCAAGAGTGAATTCAAGAGGCAGGAGAGCGGCAGCCACCGTCCTGCAGCAGCCTGCGAGTTTCGCACACAAGCCGGCTTCTTCGCGGCTTCGTTCTTCGCCTATGCAAGCTACCGCGATCTCCGGCTGCCGGAGGCCAAGAAGCGGCTACTTCGCGCACAGATGACTGGAGCGGCAGCGGTGCGCTCCGAAGCGCCGCTTTTGCTGAAAGACGCCGGGAAGCGGCATTTGCTTTCGGCCAGCTGCGGAGCTGCGTATTCAGCCTCTCTAGTCGCCTACATCTTAGCGAAAAGCTTTTCCGCTCCAGTTCTCAAGGAGAAAGTGTACCAGCACTGCTCACTTAGCCCGACCTTGCCAGGAAATGAGATTTGCTGCACATTCCAAGGACACTGCATTTTCCTGGGCAAGCTGCAACCTGCTGACAGATGGCCGTGCTCTCTGCCCACTCCTGCCCAGTTCTTGGTACTAGCGGGCACGTTGCAGCCTGGCGAAGGCAAGAAACCTGGAGAGCTGTCACAGAGCAGAAGGGCAGCTGAGATGCTGAAAAGCAGCAAAGCTGAACAGCCTGCCTCAGCTTCAGCAGTGTGTAATTGACTGAAGGCGAAAAACCAAGCAGCAGAGCAGCGGGCTTCTGTGCGGACTGAAGACAATTGCAAGAATCCAGCAGCTGCTCCTTGCCAAGCACAGGCAGCTGCCTGTGTTCTTGCTTCTTGACCAACTCACAGTTGCCCTTCTTTTCAGCAGCTGCCACCGTGTTCTCTGCATCTCGGAGCCTCAGGGGAGCAACAAGAATTTCCAAGGAGGGATGCATGAAAACTAAAATATAAACTCAGTAAGTTTGTCCTGGAACACCTCCCATTGGCATGCCAAGAGTGAATTCAAGAGGCAGGAGAGCGGCAGCCACCATCCTGCAGCAGCCTGCGAGTTTCGCACACAAGCCGGCTTCTTCGCGGCTTCGTTCTTCGCCTATGCAAGCTACCGCGATCTCCGGCTGCCGGAGGCCAAGAAGCAGCTACTTCGCGCACAGATCACTGGAGCGGCAGCGGTGCGCTCCGAAGCGCCGCTTTTGCTGAAAGACGCCGGGAAGCGGCACTTGCTTTCGGCCAGCTGCGGAGCTGCGTATTCTGCCTCTCTAGTCGCCTACATCTTAGCGAAAAGCTTTTCCGCTCCAGTTCTCAAGGAGAAAGTGTACCAGCACTGCTCACTTAGCCCGACCTTGCCAGGAAATGAGATTTGCTGCACATTCCAAGGACACTGCATTTTCCTGGGCAAGCTGCAACCTGCTGACAGATGGCCGTGCTCTCTGCCCACTCCTGCCCAGTTCTTGGTACTAGCGGGCACGTTGCAGCCTGGCGAAGGCAAGAAACCTGGAGAGCTGTCACAGAGCAGAAGGGCAGCTGAGATGCTGAAAAGCAGCAAAGCTGAACAGCCTGCCTCAGCTTCAGCAGTGTGTAATTGACTGAAGGCGAAAAACCAAGCAGCAGAGCAGCGGGCTTCTGTGCGCACTGAAGACAATTGCAAGAATCCAGCAGCTGCTCCTTGCCAAGCACAGGCAGCTGCCTGTGTTCTTGCTTCTTGACCAACTCACAGTTGCCCTTCTTTTCAGCAGCTGCCACCGTGTTCTCTGCATCTCGGAGCCTCAGGGGAGCAACAAGAATTTCCAAGGAGGGATGCATGAAAACTAAAATATAAACTCAGGAAGTTTGTCCTGGAACACCTCCCATTGGCATGCCAAGAGTGAATTCAAGAGGCAGGAGAGCGGCAGCCACCGTCCTGCAGCAGCCTGCGAGTTTCGCACACAAGTCGGCTTCTTCGCGGCTTCGTTCTTCGCCTATGCAAGCTACCGCGATCTCCGGCTGCCGGAGGCCAAGAAGCGGCTACTTCGCGCACAGATGACTGGAGCGGCAGCGGTGCGCTCCGAAGCGCCGCTTTTGCTGAAAGACGCCGGGATGCGGCATTTGCTTTCGGCCAGCTGCGGAGCTGCGTATTCAGCCTCTCTAGTCGCCTACATCTTAGCGAAAAGCTTTTCCGCTCCAGTTCTCAAGGAGAAAGTGTACCAGCACTGCTCACTCAGCCCGACCTTGCCAGGAAATGAGATTTGCTGCACATTCCAAGGACACTGCATTTTCCTGGGCAAGCTGCAACCTGCTGACTGATGGCCGTGCTCTCTGCCCACTCCTGCCCAGTTCTTGGTACTAGCGGGCACGTTGCAGCCTGGCGAAGGCAAGAAACCTGGAGAGCTGTCACAGAGCAGAAGGGCAGCTGAGATGCTGAAAAGCAGCAAAGCTGAACAGCCTGCCTCAGCTTCAGCAGTGTGTAATTGACTGAAGGCGAAAAACCAAGCAGCAGAGCAGCGGGCTTCTGTGCGCACTGAAGACAATTGCAAGAATCCAGCAGCTGCTCCTTGCCAAGCACAGGCAGCTGCCTGTGTTCTTGCTTCTTGACCAACTCACAGTTGCCCTTCTTTTCAGCAGCTGCCACCGTGTTCTCTGCATCTCGGAGCCTCAGGGGAGCAACAAGAATTTCCAAGGAGGGATGCATGAAAACTAAAATATAAACTCAGGAAGTTTGTCCTGGAACACCTCCCATTGGCATGCCAAGAGTGAATACAAGAGGCAGGAGAGCGGCAGCCACCGTCCTGCAGCAGCCTGCGAGTTTCGCACACAAGCCGGCTTCTTCGCGGCTTCGTTCTTCGCCTATGCAAGCTACCGCGATCTCCGGCTGCCGGAGGCCAAGAAGCGGCAACTTCGCGCACAGATGACTGGAGCGGCAGCGGTGCGCTCCGAAGCGCCGCTTTTGCTGAAAGACGCCGGGATGCGGCATTTGCTTTCGGCCAGCTGCGGAGCTGCGTATTCAGCCTCTCTAGTCGCCTACATCTTAGCGAAAAGCTTTTCCGCTCCAGTTCTCAAGGAGAAAGTGTACCAGCACTGCTCACTTAGCCCGACCTTGCCAGGAAATGAGATTTGCTGCACATTCCAAGGACACTGCATTTTCCTGGGCAAGCTGCAACCTGCTGACTGATGGCCGTGCTCTCTGCCCACTCCTGCCCAGTTCTTGGTACTAGCGGGCACGTTGCAGCCTGGCGAAGGCAAGAAACCTGGAGAGCTGTCACAGAGCAGAAGGGCAGCTGAGATGCTGAAAAGCAGCAAAGCTGAACAGCCTGCCTCAGCTTCAGCAGTGTGTAATTGACTGAAGGCGAAAAACCAAGCAGCAGAGCAGCGGGCTTCTGTGCGCACTGAAGACAATTGCAAGAATCCAGCAGCTGCTCCTTGCCAAGCACAGGCAGCTGCCTGTGTTCTTGCTTCTTGACCAACTCACAGTTGCCCTTCTTTTCAGCAGCTGCCACCGTGTTCTCTGCATCTCGGAGCCTCAGGGGAGCAACAAGAATTTCCAAGGAGGGATGCATGAAAACTAAAATATAAACTCAGTAAGTTTGTCCTGGAACACCTCCCATTGGCATGCCAAGAGTGAATTCAAGAGGCAGGAGAGCGGCAGCCACCGTCCTGCAGCAGCCTGCGAGTTTCGCACACAAGCCGGCTTCTTCGCGGCTTCGTTCTTCGCCTATGCAAGCTACCGCGATCTCCGGCTGCCGGAGGCCAAGAAGCGGCTACTTCGCGCACAGATGACTGGAGCGGCAGCGGTGCGCTCCGAAGCGCCGCTTTTGCTGAAAGACGCCGGGAAGCGGCATTTGCTTTCGGCCAGCTGCGGAGCTGCGTATTCAGCCTCTCTAGTCGCCTACATCTTAGCGAAAAGCTTTTCCGCTCCAGTTCTCAAGGAGAAAGTGTACCAGCACTGCTCACTTAGCCCGACCTTGCCAGGAAATGAGATTTGCTGCACATTCCAAGGACACTGCATTTTCCTGGGCAAGCTGCAACCTGCTGACAGATGGCCGTGCTCTCTGCCCACTCCTGCCCAGTTCTTGGTACTAGCGGGCACGTTGCAGCCTGGCGAAGGCAAGAAACCTGGAGAGCTGTCACAGAGCAGAAGGGCAGCTGAGATGCTGAAAAGCAGCAAAGCTGAACAGCCTGCCTCAGCTTCAGCAGTGTGTAATTGACTGAAGGCGAAAAACCAAGCAGCAGAGCAGCGGGCTTCTGTGCGGACTGAAGACAATTGCAAGAATCCAGCAGCTGCTCCTTGCCAAGCACAGGCAGCTGCCTGTGTTCTTGCTTCTTGACCAACTCACAGTTGCCCTTCTTTTCAGCAGCTGCCACCGTGTTCTCTGCATCTCGGAGCCTCAGGGGAGCAACAAGAATTTCCAAGGAGGGATGCATGAAAACTAAAATATAAACTCAGTAAGTTTGTCCTGGAACACCTCCCATTGGCATGCCAAGAGTGAATTCAAGAGGCAGGAGAGCGGCAGCCACCATCCTGCAGCAGCCTGCGAGTTTCGCACACAAGCCGGCTTCTTCGCGGCTTCGTTCTTCGCCTATGCAAGCTACCGCGATCTCCGGCTGCCGGAGGCCAAGAAGCAGCTACTTCGCGCACAGATGACTGGAGCGGCAGCGGTGCGCTCCGAAGCGCCGCTTTTGCTGAAAGACGCCGGCAAGAGGCACTTGCTTTCGGCCAGCTGCGGAGCTGCGTATTCTGCCTCTCTAGTCGCCTACATCTTAGCGAAAAGCTTTTCCGCTCCAGTTCTCAAGGAGAAAGTGTACCAGCACTGCTCACTTAGCCCGACCTTGCCAGGAAATGAGATTTGCTGCACATTCCAAGGACACTGCATTTTCCTGGGCAAGCTGCAACCTGCTGACAGATGGCCGTGCTCTCTGCCCACTCCTGCCCAGTTCTTGGTACTAGCGGGCACGTTGCAGCCTGGCGAAGGCAAGAAACCTGGAGAGCTGTCACAGAGCAGAAGGGCAGCTGAGATGCTGAAAAGCAGCAAAGCTGAACTGCCTGCCTCAGCTTCAGCAGTGTGTAATTGACTGAAGGCGAAAAACCCAGCAGCAGAGCAGCGGGCTTCTGTGCGCACTGAAGACAATTGCAAGAATCCAGCAGCTGCTCCTTGCCAAGCACAGGCAGCTGCCTGTGTTCTTGCTTCTTGACCAACTCACAGTTGCCCTTCTTTTCAGCAGCTGCCACCGTGTTCTCTGCATCTCGGAGCCTCAGGGGAGCAACAAGAATTTCCAAGGAGGGATGCATGAAAACTAAAATATAAACTCAGTAAGTTTGTCCTGGAACACCTCCCATTGGCATGCCAAGAGTGAATACAAGAGGCAGGAGAGCGGCAGCCACCGTCCTGCAGCAGCCTGCGAGCTTCGCACACAAGCCGGTTTCTTCGCGGCTTCGTTCTTCGCCTATGCAAGCTACCGCGATCTCCGGCTGCCGGAGGCCAAGAAGCGGCTACTTCGCGCACAGATGACTGGAGCGGCAGCGGTGCGCTCCGAAGCGCCGCTTTTGCTGAAAGACGCCGGGAAGCGGCATTTGCTTTCGGCCAGCTGCGGAGCTGCGTATTCAGCCTCTCTAGTCGCCTACATCTTAGCGAAAAGCTTTTCCGCTCCAGTTTTCAAGGAGAAAGTGTACCAGCACTGCTCACTTAGCCCGACCTTGCCAGGAAATGAGATTTGCTGCACATTCCAAGGACATTGCATTTTCCTGGGCAAGCTGCAACCTGCTGGCAGATGGCCGTGCTCTCTGCCCACTCCTGCCCAGTTCTTGGTACTAGCGAGCACGTTGCAGCCTGGCGAAGGCAAGAAACCTGGAGAGCTGTCACAGAGCAGAAGGGCAGCTGAGATGCTGAAAAGCAGCAAAGCTGAACAGCCTGCCTCAGCTTCAGCAGTGTGTAATTGACTGAAGGCGAAAAACCAAGCAGCAGAGCAGCGGGCTTCTGTGCGCACTGAAGACAATTGCAAGAATCCAGCAGCTGCTCCTTGCCAAGCACAGGCAGCTGCCTGTGTTCTTGCTTCTTGACCAACTCACAGTTGCCCTTCTTTTCAGCAGCTGCCACCGTGTTCTCTGCATCTCGGAGCCTCAGGGGAGCAACAAGAATTTCCAAGGAGGGATGCATGAAAACTAAAATATAAACTCAGGAAGTTTGTCCTGGAACACCTCCCATTGGCATGCCAAGAGTGAATTCAAGAGGCAGGAGAGCGGCAGCCACCGTCCTGCAGCAGCCTGCGAGTTTCGCACACAAGCCGGCTTCTTCGCGGCTTCGTTCTTCGCCTATGCAAGCTACCGCGATCTCCGGCTGCCGGAGGCCAAGAAGCGGCTACTTCGCGCACAGATGACTGGAGCGGCAGCGGTGCGCTCCGAAGCGCCGCTTTTGCTGAAAGACGCCGGGAAGCGGCATTTGCTTTCGGCCAGCTGCGGAGCTGCGTATTCAGCCTCTCTAGTCGCCTACATCTTAGCGAAAAGCTTTTCCGCTCCAGTTCTCAAGGAGAAAGTGTACCAGCACTGCTCACTTAGCCCGACCTTGCCAGGAAATGAGATTTGCTGCACATTCCAAGGACATTGCATTTTCCTGGGCAAGCTGCAACCTGCTGGCAGATGGCCGTGCTCTCTGCCCACTCCTGCCCAGTTCTTGGTACTAGCGAGCACGTTGCAGCCTGGCGAAGGCAAGAAACCTGGAGAGCTGTCACAGAGCAGAAGGGCAGCTGAGATGCTGAAAAGCAGCAAAGCTGAACAGCCTGCCTCAGCTTCAGCAGTGTGTAATTGACTGAAGGCGAAAAACCAAGCAGCAGAGCAGCGGGCTTCTGTGCGCACTGAAGACAATTGCAAGAATCCAGCAGCTGCTCCTTGCCAAGCACAGGCAGCTGCCTGTGTTCTTGCTTCTTGACCAACTCACAGTTGCCCTTCTTTTCAGCAGCTGCCACCGTGTTCTCTGCATCTCGGAGCCTCAGGGGAGCAACAAGAATTTCCAAGGAGGGATGCATGAAAACTAAAATATAAACTCAGTAAGTTTGTCCTGGAACACCTCCCATTGGCATGCCAAGAGTGAGTTCAAGAGGCAGGAGAGCGGCAGCCACCGTCCTGCAGCAGCCTGCGAGTTTCGCACACAAGCCGGCTTCTTCGCGGCTTCGTTCTTCGCCTATGCAAGCTACCGCGATCTCCGGCTGCCGGAGGCCAAGAAGCAGCTACTTCGCGCACAGATGACTGGAGCGGCAGCGGTGCGCTCCGAAGCGCCGCTTTTGCTGAAAGACGCCGGGAAGCGGCACTTGCTTTCGGCCAGCTGCGGAGCTGCGTATTCTGCCTCTCTAGTCGCCTACATCTTAGCGAAAAGCTTTTCCGCTCCAGTTCTCAAGGAGAAAGTGTACCAGCACTGCTCACTTAGCCCGACCTTGCCAGGAAATGAGATTTGCTGCACATTCCAAGGACACTGCATTTTCCTGGGCAAGCTGCAACCTGCTGACAGATGGCCGTGCTCTCTGCCCACTCCTGCCCAGTTCTTGGTACTAGCGGGCACGTTGCAGCCTGGCGAAGGCAAGAAACCTGGAGAGCTGTCACAGAGCAGAAGGGCAGCTGAGATGCTGAAAAGCAGCAAAGCTGAACAGCCTGCCTCAGCTTCAGCAGTGTGTAATTGACTGAAGGCGAAAAACCAAGCAGCAGAGCAGCGGGCTTCTGTGCGCACTGAAGACAATTGCAAGAATCCAGCAGCTGCTCCTTGCCAAGCACAGGCAGCTGCCTGTGTTCTTGCTTCTTGACCAACTCACAGTTGCCCTTCTTTTCAGCAGCTGCCACCGTGTTCTCTGCATCTCGGAGCCTCAGGGGAGCAACAAGAATTTCCAAGGAGGGATGCATGAAAACTAAAATATAAACTCAGGAAGTTTGTCCTGGAACACCTCCCATTGGCATGCCAAGAGTGAATTCAAGAGGCAGGAGAGCGGCAGCCACCGTCCTGCAGCAGCCTGCGAGTTTCGCACACAAGCCGGCTTCTTCGCGGCTTCGTTCTTCGCCTATGCAAGCTACCGCGATCTCCGGCTGCCGGAGGCCAAGAAGCGGCTACTTCGCGCACAGATGACTGGAGCGGCAGCGGTGCGCTCCGAAGCGCCGCTTTTGCTGAAAGACGCCGGGATGCGGCATTTGCTTTCGTCCAGCTGCGGAGCTGCGTATTCAGCCTCTCTAGTCGCCTACATCTTAGCGAAAAGCTTTTCCGCTCCAGTTCTCAAGGAGAAAGTGACCCAGCACTGCTCACTTAGCCCGACCTTGCCAGGAAATGAGATTTGCTGCACATTCCAAGGACACTGCATTTTCCTGGGCAAGCTGCAACCTGCTGACTGATGGCCGTGCTCTCTGCCCACTCCTGCCCAGTTCTTGGTACTAGCGGGCACGTTGCAGCCTGGCGAAGGCAAGAAACCTGGAGAGCTGTCACAGAGCAGAAGGGCAGCTGAGATGCTGAAAAGCAGCAAAGCTGAACAGCCTGCCTCAGCTTCAGCAGTGTGTAATTGACTGAAGGCGAAAAACCAAGCAGCAGAGCAGCGGGCTTCTGTGCGCACTGAAGACAATTGCAAGAATCCAGCAGCTGCTCCTTGCCAAGCACAGGCAGCTGCCTGTGTTCTTGCTTCTTGACCAACTCACAGTTGCCCTTCTTTTCAGCAGCTGCCACCGTGTTCTCTGCATCTCGGAGCCTCAGGGGAGCAACAAGAATTTCCAAGGAGGGATGCATGAAAACTAAAATATAAACTCAGTAAGTTTGTCCTGGAACACCTCCCATTGGCATGCCAAGAGTGAATTCAAGAGGCAGGAGAGCGGCAGCCACCATCCTGCAGCAGCCTGCGAGTTTCGCACACAAGCCGGCTTCTTCGCGGCTTCGTTCTTCGCCTATGCAAGCTACCGCGATCTCCGGCTGCCGGAGGCCAAGAAGCAGCTACTTCGCGCACAGATCACTGGAGCGGCAGCGGTGCGCTCCGAAGCGCCGCTTTTGCTGAAAGACGCCGGGAAGAGGCACTTGCTTTCGGCCAGCTGCGGAGCTGCGTATTCTGCCTCTCTAGTCGCCTACATCTTAGCGAAAAGCTTTTCCGCTCCAGTTCTCAAGGAGAAAGTGTACCAGCACTGCTCACTTAGCCCGACCTTGCCAGGAAATGAGATTTGCTGCACATTCCAAGGACACTGCATTTTCCTGGGCAAGCTGCAACCTGCTGACTGATGGCCGTGCTCTCTGCCCACTCCTGCCCAGTTCTTGGTACTAGCGGGCACGTTGCAGCCTGGCGAAGGCAAGAAACCTGGAGAGCTGTCACAGAGCAGAAGGGCAGCTGAGATGCTGAAAAGCAGCAAAGCTGAACAGCCTGCCTCAGCTTCAGCAGTGTGTAATTGACTGAAGGCGAAAAACCAAGCAGCAGAGCAGCGGGCTTCTGTGCGCACTGAAGACAATTGCAAGAATCCAGCAGCTGCTCCTTGCCAAGCACAGGCAGCTGCCTGTGTTCTTGCTTCTTGACCAACTCACAGTTGCCCTTCTTTTCAGCAGCTGCCACCGTGTTCTCTGCATCTCGGAGCCTCAGGGGAGCAACAAGAATTTCCAAGGAGGGATGCATGAAAACTAAAATATAAACTCAGTAAGTTTGTCCTGGAACACCTCCCATTGGCATGCCAAGAGTGAATTCAAGAGGCAGGAGAGCGGCAGCCACCGTCCTGCAGCAGCCTGCGAGTTTCGCACACAAGCCGGCTTCTTCGCGGCTTCGTTCTTCGCCTATGCAAGCTACCGCGATCTCCGGCTGCCGGAGGCCAAGAAGCGGCTACTTCGCGCACAGATGACTGGAGCGGCAGCGGTGCGCTCCGAAGCGCCGCTTTTGCTGAAAGACGCCGGGAAGCGGCATTTGCTTTCGGCCAGCTGCGGAGCTGCGTATTCAGCCTCTCTAGTCGCCTACATCTTAGCGAAAAGCTTTTCCGCTCCAGTTCTCAAGGAGAAAGTGTACCAGCACTGCTCACTTAGCCCGACCTTGCCAGGAAATGAGATTTGCTGCACATTCCAAGGACACTGCATTTTCCTGGGCAAGCTGCAACCTGCTGACAGATGGCCGTGCTCTCTGCCCACTCCTGCCCAGTTCTTGGTACTAGCGGGCACGTTGCAGCCTGGCGAAGGCAAGAAACCTGGAGAGCTGTCACAGAGCAGAAGGGCAGCTGAGATGCTGAAAAGCAGCAAAGCTGAACAGCCTGCCTCAGCTTCAGCAGTGTGTAATTGACTGAAGGCGAAAAACCAAGCAGCAGAGCAGCGGGCTTCTGTGCGCACTGAAGACAATTGCAAGAATCCAGCAGCTGCTCCTTGCCAAGCACAGGCAGCTGCCTGTGTTCTTGCTTCTTGACCAACTCACAGTTGCCCTTCTTTTCAGCAGCTGCCACCGTGTTCTCTGCATCTCGGAGCCTCAGGGGAGCAACAAGAATTTCCAAGGAGGGATGCATGAAAACTAAAATATAAACTCAGGAAGTTTGTCCTGGAACACCTCCCATTGGCATGCCAAGAGTGAATTCAAGAGGCAGGAGAGCGGCAGCCACCGTCCTGCAGCAGCCTGCGAGTTTCGCACACAAGCCGGCTTCTTCGCGGCTTCGTTCTTCGCCTATGCAAGCTACCGCGATCTCCGGCTGCCGGAGGCCAAGAAGCGGCAACTTCGCGCACAGATGACTGGAGCGGCAGCGGTGCGCTCCGAAGCGCCGCTTTTGCTGAAAGACGCCGGGATGCGGCATTTGCTTTCGGCCAGCTGCGGAGCTGCGTATTCTGCCTCTCTAGTCGCCTACATCTTAGCGAAAAGCTTTTCCGCTCCAGTTCTCAAGGAGAAAGTGTACCAGCACTGCTCACTTAGCCCGACCTTGCCAGGAAATGAGATTTGCTGCACATTCCAAGGACACTGCATTTTCCTGGGCAAGCTGCAACCTGCTGACTGATGGCCGTGCTCTCTGCCCACTCCTGCCCAGTTCTTGGTACTAGCGGGCACGTTGCAGCCTGGCGAAGGCAAGAAACGTGGAGAGCTGTCACAGAGCAGAAGGGCAGCTGAGATGCTGAAAAGCAGCAAAGCTGAACAGCCTGCCTCAGCTTCAGCAGTGTGTAATTGACTGAAGGCGAAAAACCAAGCAGCAGAGCAGCGGGCTTCTGTGCGCACTGAAGACAATTGCAAGAATCCAGCAGCTGCTCCTTGCCAAGCACAGGCAGCTGCCTGTGTTCTTGCTTCTTGACCAACTCACAGTTGCCCTTCTTTTCAGCAGCTGCCACCGTGTTCTCTGCATCTCGGAGCCTCAGGGGAGCAACAAGAATTTCCAAGGAGGGATGCATGAAAACTAAAATATAAACTCAGTAAGTTTGTCCTGGAACACCTCCCATTGGCATGCCAAGAGTGAATTCAAGAGGCAGGAGAGCGGCAGCCACCGTCCTGCAGCAGCCTGCGAGTTTCGCACACAAGCCGGCTTCTTCGCGGCTTCGTTCTTCGCCTATGCAAGCTACCGCGATCTCCGGCTGCCGGAGGCCAAGAAGCGGCTACTTCGCGCACAGATGACTGGAGCGGCAGCGGTGCGCTCCGAAGCGCCGCTTTTGCTGAAAGACGCCGGGAAGCGGCATTTGCTTTCGGCCAGCTGCGGAGCTGCGTATTCAGCCTCTCTAGTCGCCTACATCTTAGCGAAAAGCTTTTCCGCTCCAGTTCTCAAGGAGAAAGTGTACCAGCACTGCTCACTTAGCCCGACCTTGCCAGGAAATGAGATTTGCTGCACATTCCAAGGACACTGCATTTTCCTGGGCAAGCTGCAACCTGCTGACAGATGGCCGTGCTCTCTGCCCACTCCTGCCCAGTTCTTGGTACTAGCGGGCACGTTGCAGCCTGGCGAAGGCAAGAAACCTGGAGAGCTGTCACAGAGCAGAAGGGCAGCTGAGATGCTGAAAAGCAGCAAAGCTGAACAGCCTGCCTCAGCTTCAGCAGTGTGTAATTGACTGAAGGCGAAAAACCAAGCAGCAGAGCAGCGGGCTTCTGTGCGCACTGAAGACAATTGCAAGAATCCAGCAGCTGCTCCTTGCCAAGCACAGGCAGCTGCCTGTGTTCTTGCTTCTTGACCAACTCACAGTTGCCCTTCTTTTCAGCAGCTGCCACCGTGTTCTCTGCATCTCGGAGCCTCAGGGGAGCAACAAGAATTTCCAAGGAGGGATGCATGAAAACTAAAATATAAACTCAGTAAGTTTGTCCTGGAACACCTCCCATTGGCATGCCAAGAGTGAATTCAAGAGGCAGGAGAGCGGCAGCCACCATCCTGCAGCAGCCTGCGAGTTTCGCACACAAGCCGGCTTCTTCGCGGCTTCGTTCTTCGCCTATGCAAGCTACCGCGATCTCCGGCTGCCGGAGGCCAAGAAGCAGCTACTTCGCGCACAGATGACTGGAGCGGCAGCGGTGCGCTCCGAAGCGCCGCTTTTGCTGAAAGACGCCGGCAAGCGGCACTTGCTTTCGGCCAGCTGCGGAGCTGCGTATTCTGCCTCTCTAGTCGCCTACATCTTAGCGAAAAGCTTTTCCGCTCCAGTTCTCAAGGAGAAAGTGTACCAGCACTGCTCACTTAGCCCGACCTTGCCAGGAAATGAGATTTGCTGCACATTCCAAGGACACTGCATTTTCCTGGGCAAGCTGCAACCTGCTGACAGATGGCCGTGCTCTCTGCCCACTCCTGCCCAGTTCTTGGTAC
Organism: Vidua macroura; assembly: GCF_024509145.1. NCBI lineage: Eukaryota > Metazoa > Chordata > Aves > Passeriformes > Viduidae > Vidua > Vidua macroura. The sequence continues at coordinate 1,730,162 of NC_071602.1, forward strand.
TAGCGGGCACGTTGCAGCCTGGCGAAGGCAAGAAACCTGGAGAGCTGTCACAGAGCAGAAGGGCAGCTGAGATGCTGAAAAGCAGCAAAGCTGAACTGCCTGCCTCAGCTTCAGCAGTGTGTAATTGACTGAAGGCGAAAAACCCAGCAGCAGAGCAGCGGGCTTCTGTGCGCACTGAAGACAATTGCAAGAATCCAGCAGCTGCTCCTTGCCAAGCACAGGCAGCTGCCTGTGTTCTTGCTTCTTGACCAACTCACAGTTGCCCTTCTTTTCAGCAGCTGCCACCGTGTTCTCTGCATCTCGGAGCCTCAGGGGAGCAACAAGAATTTCCAAGGAGGGATGCATGAAAACTAAAATATAAACTCAGTAAGTTTGTCCTGGAACACCTCCCATTGGCATGCCAAGAGTGAATACAAGAGGCAGGAGAGCGGCAGCCACCGTCCTGCAGCAGCCTGCGAGCTTCGCACACAAGCCGGTTTCTTCGCGGCTTCGTTCTTCGCCTATGCAAGCTACCGCGATCTCCGGCTGCCGGAGGCCAAGAAGCGGCTACTTCGCGCACAGATGACTGGAGCGGCAGCGGTGCGCTCCGAAGCGCCGCTTTTGCTGAAAGACGCCGGGAAGCGGCATTTGCTTTCGGCCAGCTGCGGAGCTGCGTATTCAGCCTCTCTAGTCGCCTACATCTTAGCGAAAAGCTTTTCCGCTCCAGTTCTCAAGGAGAAAGTGTACCAGCACTGCTCACTTAGCCCGACCTTGCCAGGAAATGAGATTTGCTGCACATTCCAAGGACATTGCATTTTCCTGGGCAAGCTGCAACCTGCTGGCAGATGGCCGTGCTCTCTGCCCACTCCTGCCCAGTTCTTGGTACTAGCGAGCACGTTGCAGCCTGGCGAAGGCAAGAAACCTGGAGAGCTGTCACAGAGCAGAAGGGCAGCTGAGATGCTGAAAAGCAGCAAAGCTGAACAGCCTGCCTCAGCTTCAGCAGTGTGTAATTGACTGAAGGCGAAAAACCAAGCAGCAGAGCAGCGGGCTTCTGTGCGCACTGAAGACAATTGCAAGAATCCAGCAGCTGCTCCTTGCCAAGCACAGGCAGCTGCCTGTGTTCTTGCTTCTTGACCAACTCACAGTTGCCCTTCTTTTCAGCAGCTGCCACCGTGTTCTCTGCATCTCGGAGCCTCAGGGGAGCAACAAGAATTTCCAAGGAGGGATGCATGAAAACTAAAATATAAACTCAGGAAGTTTGTCCTGGAACACCTCCCATTGGCATGCCAAGAGTGAGTTCAAGAGGCAGGAGAGCGGCAGCCACCGTCCTGCAGCAGCCTGCGAGTTTCGCACACAAGCCGGCTTCTTCGCGGCTTCGTTCTTCGCCTATGCAAGCTACCGCGATCTCCGGCTGCCGGAGGCCAAGAAGCAGCTACTTCGCGCACAGATGACTGGAGCGGCAGCGGTGCGCTCCGAAGCGTCGCTTTTGCTGAAAGACGCAGGGAAGCGGCACTTGCTTTCGGCCAGCTGCGGAGCTGCGTATTCTGCCTCTCTAGTCGCCTACATCTTAGCGAAAAGCTTTTCCGCTCCAGTTCTCAAGGAGAAAGTGTACCAGCACTGCTCACTTAGCCCGACCTTGCCAGGAAATGAGATTTGCTGCACATTCCAAGGACACTGCATTTTCCTGGGCAAGCTGCAACCTGCTGACAGATGGCCGTGCTCTCTGCCCACTCCTGCCCAGTTCTTGGTACTAGCGGGCACGTTGCAGCCTGGCGAAGGCAAGAAACCTGGAGAGCTGTCACAGAGCAGAAGGGCAGCTGAGATGCTGAAAAGCAGCAAAGCTGAACAGCCTGCCTCAGCTTCAGCAGTGTGTAATTGACTGAAGGCGAAAAACCAAGCAGCAGAGCAGCGGGCTTCTGTGCGCACTGAAGACAATTGCAAGAATCCAGCAGCTGCTCCTTGCCAAGCACAGGCAGCTGCCTGTGTTCTTGCTTCTTGACCAACTCACAGTTGCCCTTCTTTTCAGCAGCTGCCACCGTGTTCTCTGCATCTCGGAGCCTCAGGGGAGCAACAAGAATTTCCAAGGAGGGATGCATGAAAACTAAAATATAAACTCAGGAAGTTTGTCCTGGAACACCTCCCATTGGCATGCCAAGAGTGAATTCAAGAGGCAGGAGAGCGGCAGCCACCGTCCTGCAGCAGCCTGCGAGTTTCGCACACAAGCCGGCTTCTTCGCGGCTTCGTTCTTCGCCTATGCAAGCTACCGCGATCTCCGGCTGCCGGAGGCCAAGAAGCGGCTACTTCGCGCACAGATGACTGGAGCGGCAGCGGTGCGCTCCGAAGCGCCGCTTTTGCTGAAAGACGCCGGGATGCGGCATTTGCTTTCGGCCAGCTGCGGAGCTGCGTATTCAGCCTCTCTAGTCGCCTACATCTTAGCGAAAAGCTTTTCCGCTCCAGTTCTCAAGGAGAAAGTGACCCAGCACTGCTCACTTAGCCCGACCTTGCCAGGAAATGAGATTTGCTGCACATTCCAAGGACACTGCATTTTCCTGGGCAAGCTGCAACCTGCTGACTGATGGCCGTGCTCTCTGCCCACTCCTGCCCAGTTCTTGGTACTAGCGGGCACGTTGCAGCCTGGCGAAGGCAAGAAACCTGGAGAGCTGTCACAGAGCAGAAGGGCAGCTGAGATGCTGAAAAGCAGCAAAGCTGAACAGCCTGCCTCAGCTTCAGCAGTGTGTAATTGACTGAAGGCGAAAAACCAAGCAGCAGAGCAGCGGGCTTCTGTGCGCACTGAAGACAATTGCAAGAATCCAGCAGCTGCTCCTTGCCAAGCACAGGCAGCTGCCTGTGTTCTTGCTTCTTGACCAACTCACAGTTGCCCTTCTTTTCAGCAGCTGCCACCGTGTTCTCTGCATCTCGGAGCCTCAGGGGAGCAACAAGAATTTCCAAGGAGGGATGCATGAAAACTAAAATATAAACTCAGTAAGTTTGTCCTGGAACACCTCCCATTGGCATGCCAAGAGTGAATTCAAGAGGCAGGAGAGCGGCAGCCACCATCCTGCAGCAGCCTGCGAGTTTCGCACACAAGCCGGCTTCTTCGCGGCTTCGTTCTTCGCCTATGCAAGCTACCGCGATCTCCGGCTGCCGGAGGCCAAGAAGCAGCTACTTCGCGCACAGATGACTGGAGCGGCAGCGGTGCGCTCCGAAGCGCCGCTTTTGCTGAAAGACGCCGGGAAGAGGCACTTGCTTTCGGCCAGCTGCGGAGCTGCGTATTCTGCCTCTCTAGTCGCCTACATCTTAGCGAAAAGCTTTTCCGCTCCAGTTCTCAAGGAGAAAGTGTACCAGCACTGCTCACTTAGCCCGACCTTGCCAGGAAATGAGATTTGCTGCACATTCCAAGGACACTGCATTTTCCTGGGCAAGCTGCAACCTGCTGACTGATGGCCGTGCTCTCTGCCCACTCCTGCCCAGTTCTTGGTACTAGCGGGCACGTTGCAGCCTGGCGAAGGCAAGAAACCTGGAGAGCTGTCACAGAGCAGAAGGGCAGCTGAGATGCTGAAAAGCAGCAAAGCTGAACAGCCTGCCTCAGCTTCAGCAGTGTGTAATTGACTGAAGGCGAAAAACCAAGCAGCAGAGCAGCGGGCTTCTGTGCGCACTGAAGACAATTGCAAGAATCCAGCAGCTGCTCCTTGCCAAGCACAGGCAGCTGCCTGTGTTCTTGCTTCTTGACCAACTCACAGTTGCCCTTCTTTTCAGCAGCTGCCACCGTGTTCTCTGCATCTCGGAGCCTCAGGGGAGCAACAAGAATTTCCAAGGAGGGATGCATGAAAACTAAAATATAAACTCAGTAAGTTTGTCCTGGAACACCTCCCATTGGCATGCCAAGAGTGAATTCAAGAGGCAGGAGAGCGGCAGCCACCGTCCTGCAGCAGCCTGCGAGTTTCGCACACAAGCCGGCTTCTTCGCGGCTTCGTTCTTCGCCTATGCAAGCTACCGCGATCTCCGGCTGCCGGAGGCCAAGAAGCGGCTACTTCGCGCACAGATGACTGGAGCGGCAGCGGTGCGCTCCGAAGCGCCGCTTTTGCTGAAAGACGCCGGGAAGCGGCATTTGCTTTCGGCCAGCTGCGGAGCTGCGTATTCAGCCTCTCTAGTCGCCTACATCTTAGCGAAAAGCTTTTCCGCTCCAGTTCTCAAGGAGAAAGTGTACCAGCACTGCTCACTTAGCCCGACCTTGCCAGGAAATGAGATTTGCTGCACATTCCAAGGACACTGCATTTTCCTGGGCAAGCTGCAACCTGCTGACAGATGGCCGTGCTCTCTGCCCACTCCTGCCCAGTTCTTGGTACTAGCGGGCACGTTGCAGCCTGGCGAAGGCAAGAAACCTGGAGAGCTGTCACAGAGCAGAAGGGCAGCTGAGATGCTGAAAAGCAGCAAAGCTGAACAGCCTGCCTCAGCTTCAGCAGTGTGTAATTGACTGAAGGCGAAAAACCAAGCAGCAGAGCAGCGGGCTTCTGTGCGCACTGAAGACAATTGCAAGAATCCAGCAGCTGCTCCTTGCCAAGCACAGGCAGCTGCCTGTGTTCTTGCTTCTTGACCAACTCACAGTTGCCCTTCTTTTCAGCAGCTGCCACCGTGTTCTCTGCATCTCGGAGCCTCAGGGGAGCAACAAGAATTTCCAAGGAGGGATGCATGAAAACTAAAATATAAACTCAGGAAGTTTGTCCTGGAACACCTCCCATTGGCATGCCAAGAGTGAATTCAAGAGGCAGGAGAGCGGCAGCCACCGTCCTGCAGCAGCCTGCGAGTTTCGCACACAAGCCGGCTTCTTCGCGGCTTCGTTCTTCGCCTATGCAAGCTACCGCGATCTCCGGCTGCCGGAGGCCAAGAAGCGGCTACTTCGCGCACAGATGACTGGAGCGGCAGCGGTGCGCTCCGAAGCGCCGCTTTTGCTGAAAGACGCCGGGATGCGGCATTTGCTTTCGGCCAGCTGCGGAGCTGCGTATTCAGCCTCTCTAGTCGCCTACATCTTAGCGAAAAGCTTTTCCGCTCCAGTTCTCAAGGAGAAAGTGACCCAGCACTGCTCACTTAGCCCGACCTTGCCAGGAAATGAGATTTGCTGCACATTCCAAGGACACTGCATTTTCCTGGGCAAGCTGCAACCTGCTGACTGATGGCCGTGCTCTCTGCCCACTCCTGCCCAGTTCTTGGTACTAGCGGGCACGTTGCAGCCTGGCGAAGGCAAGAAACCTGGAGAGCTGTCACAGAGCAGAAGGGCAGCTGAGATGCTGAAAAGCAGCAAAGCTGAACAGCCTGCCTCAGCTTCAGCAGTGTGTAATTGACTGAAGGCGAAAAACCAAGCAGCAGAGCAGCGGGCTTCTGTGCGCACTGAAGACAATTGCAAGAATCCAGCAGCTGCTCCTTGCCAAGCACAGGCAGCTGCCTGTGTTCTTGCTTCTTGACCAACTCACAGTTGCCCTTCTTTTCAGCAGCTGCCACCGTGTTCTCTGCATCTCGGAGCCTCAGGGGAGCAACAAGAATTTCCAAGGAGGGATGCATGAAAACTAAAATATAAACTCAGTAAGTTTGTCCTGGAACACCTCCCATTGGCATGCCAAGAGTGAATTCAAGAGGCAGGAGAGCGGCAGCCACCATCCTGCAGCAGCCTGCGAGTTTCGCACACAAGCCGGCTTCTTCGCGGCTTCGTTCTTCGCCTATGCAAGCTACCGCGATCTCCGGCTGCCGGAGGCCAAGAAGCAGCTACTTCGCGCACAGATGACTGGAGCGGCAGCGGTGCGCTCCGAAGCGCCGCTTTTGCTGAAAGACGCCGGGAAGAGGCACTTGCTTTCGGCCAGCTGCGGAGCTGCGTATTCTGCCTCTCTAGTCGCCTACATCTTAGCGAAAAGCTTTTCCGCTCCAGTTCTCAAGGAGAAAGTGTACCAGCACTGCTCACTTAGCCCGACCTTACCAGGAAATGAGATTTGCTGCACATTCCAAGGACACTGCATTTTCCTGGGCAAGCTGCAACCTGCTGACTGATGGCCGTGCTCTCTGCCCACTCCTGCCCAGTTCTTGGTACTAGCGGGCACGTTGCAGCCTGGCGAAGGCAAGAAACCTGGAGAGCTGTCACAGAGCAGAAGGGCAGCTGAGATGCTGAAAAGCAGCAAAGCTGAACAGCCTGCCTCAGCTTCAGCAGTGTGTAATTGACTGAAGGCGAAAAACCAAGCAGCAGAGCAGCGGGCTTCTGTGCGCACTGAAGACAAGTGCAAGAATCCAGCAGCTGCTCCTTGCCAAGCACAGGCAGCTGCCTGTGTTCTTGCTTCTTGACCAACTCACAGTTGCCCTTCTTTTCAGCAGCTGCCACCGTGTTCTCTGCATCTCGGAGCCTCAGGGGAGCAACAAGAATTTCCAAGGAGGGATGCATGAAAACTAAAATATAAACTCAGTAAGTTTGTCCTGGAACACCTCCCATTGGCATGCCAAGAGTGAATTCAAGAGGCAGGAGAGCGGCAGCCACCGTCCTGCAGCAGCCTGCGAGTTTCGCACACAAGCCGGCTTCTTCGCGGCTTCGTTCTTCGCCTATGCAAGCTACCGCGATCTCCGGCTGCCGGAGGCCAAGAAGCGGCTACTTCGCGCACAGATGACTGGAGCGGCAGCGGTGCGCTCCGAAGCGCCGCTTTTGCTGAAAGACGCCGGGAAGCGGCATTTGCTTTCGGCCAGCTGCGGAGCTGCGTATTCAGCCTCTCTAGTCGCCTACATCTTAGCGAAAAGCTTTTCCGCTCCAGTTCTCAAGGAGAAAGTGTACCAGCACTGCTCACTTAGCCCGACCTTGCCAGGAAATGAGATTTGCTGCACATTCCAAGGACACTGCATTTTCCTGGGCAAGCTGCAACCTGCTGACAGATGGCCGTGCTCTCTGCCCACTCCTGCCCAGTTCTTGGTACTAGCGGGCACGTTGCAGCCTGGCGAAGGCAAGAAACCTGGAGAGCTGTCACAGAGCAGAAGGGCAGCTGAGATGCTGAAAAGCAGCAAAGCTGAACAGCCTGCCTCAGCTTCAGCAGTGTGTAATTGACTGAAGGCGAAAAACCAAGCAGCAGAGCAGCGGGCTTCTGTGCGCACTGAAGACAATTGCAAGAATCCAGCAGCTGCTCCTTGCCAAGCACAGGCAGCTGCCTGTGTTCTTGCTTCTTGACCAACTCACAGTTGCCCTTCTTTTCAGCAGCTGCCACCGTGTTCTCTGCATCTCGGAGCCTCAGGGGAGCAACAAGAATTTCCAAGGAGGGATGCATGAAAACTAAAATATAAACTCAGGAAGTTTGTCCTGGAACACCTCCCATTGGCATGCCAAGAGTGAATTCAAGAGGCAGGAGAGCGGCAGCCACCGTCCTGCAGCAGCCTGCGAGTTTCGCACACAAGCCGGCTTCTTCGCGGCTTCGTTCTTCGCCTATGCAAGCTACCGCGATCTCCGGCTGCCGGAGGCCAAGAAGCGGCTACTTCGCGCACAGATGACTGGAGCGGCAGCGGTGCGCTCCGAAGCGCCGCTTTTGCCGAAAGACGCCGGGAAGCGGCACTTGCTTTCGGCCAGCTGCGGAGCTGCGTATTCTGCCTCTCTAGTCGCCTACATCTTAGCGAAAAGCTTTTCCGCTCCAGTTCTCAAGGAGAAAGTGTACCAGCACTGCTCACTTAGCCCGACCTTGCCAGGAAATGAGATTTGCTGCACATTCCAAGGACACTGCATTTTCCTGGGCAAGCTGCAACCTGCTGGCAGATGGCCGTGCTCTCTGCCCACTCCTGCCCAGTTCTTGGTACTAGCGGGCACGTTGCAGCCTGGCGAAGGCAAGAAACCTGGAGAGCTGTCACAGAGCAGAAGGGCAGCTGAGATGCTGAAAAGCAGCAAAGCTGAACAGCCTGCCTCAGCTTCAGCAGTGTGTAATTGACTGAAGGCGAAAAACCAAGCAGCAGAGCAGCGGGCTTCTGTGCGCACTGAAGACAATTGCAAGAATCCAGCAGCTGCTCCTTGCCAAGCACAGGCAGCTGCCTGTGTTCTTGCTTCTTGACCAACTCACAGTTGCCCTTCTTTTCAGCAGCTGCCACCGTGTTCTCTGCATCTCGGAGCCTCAGGGGAGCAACAAGAATTTCCAAGGAGGGATGCATGAAAACTAAAATATAAACTCAGGAAGTTTGTCCTGGAACACCTCCCATTGGCATGCCAAGAGTGAATTCAAGAGGCAGGAGAGCGGCAGCCACCGTCCTGCAGCAGCCTGCGAGTTTCGCACACAAGCCGGCTTCTTCGCGGCTTCGTTCTTCGCCTATGCAAGCTACCGCGATCTCCGGCTGCCGGAGGCCAAGAAGCGGCTACTTCGCGCACAGATGACTGGAGCGGCAGCGGTGCGCTCCGAAGCGCCTCTTTTGCCGAAAGACGCCGGGAAGCGGCATTTGCTTTCGGCCAGCTGCGGAGCTGCGTATTCAGCCTCTCTAGTCGCCTACATCTTAGCGAAAAGCTTTTCCGCTCCAGTTCTCAAGGAGAAAGTGTACCAGCACTGCTCACTTAGCCCGACCTTGCCAGGAAATGAGATTTGCTGCACATTCCAAGGACACTGCATTTTCCTGGGCAAGCTGCAACCTGCTGACAGATGGCCGTGCTCTCTGCCCACTCCTGCCCAGTTCTTGGTACTAGCGGGCACGTTGCAGCCTGGCGAAGGCAAGAAACCTGGAGAGCTGTCACAGAGCAGAAGGGCAGCTGAGATGCTGAAAAGCAGCAAAGCTGAACAGCCTGCCTCAGCTTCAGCAGTGTGTAATTGACTGAAGGCGAAAAACCAAGCAGCAGAGCAGCGGGCTTCTGTGCGCACTGAAGACAATTGCAAGAATCCAGCAGCTGCTCCTTGCCAAGCACAGGCAGCTGCCTGTGTTCTTGCTTCTTGACCAACTCACAGTTGCCCTTCTTTTCAGCAGCTGCCACCGTGTTCTCTGCATCTCGGAGCCTCAGGGGAGCAACAAGAATTTCCAAGGAGGGATGCATGAAAACTAAAATATAAACTCAGGAAGTTTGTCCTGGAACACCTCCCATTGGCATGCCAAGAGTGAATTCAAGAGGCAGGAGAGCGGCAGCCACCGTCCTGCAGCAGCCTGCGAGTTTCGCACACAAGCCGGCTTCTTCGCGGCTTCGTTCTTCGCCTATGCAAGCTACCGCGATCTCCGGCTGCCGGAGGCCAAGAAGCGGCTACTTCGCGCACAGATGACTGGAGCGGCAGCGGTGCGCTCCGAAGCGCCGCTTTTGCTGAAAGACGCCGGGATGCGGCATTTGCTTTCGGCCAGCTGCGGAGCTGCGTATTCAGCCTCTCTAGTCGCCTACATCTTAGCGAAAAGCTTTTCCGCTCCAGTTCTCAAGGAGAAAGTGACCCAGCACTGCTCACTTAGCCCGACCTTGCCAGGAAATGAGATTTGCTGCACATTCCAAGGACACTGCATTTTCCTGGGCAAGCTGCAACCTGCTGACTGATGGCCGTGCTCTCTGCCCACTCCTGCCCAGTTCTTGGTACTAGCGGGCACGTTGCAGCCTGGCGAAGGCAAGAAACCTGGAGAGCTGTCACAGAGCAGAAGGGCAGCTGAGATGCTGAAAAGCAGCAAAGCTGAACAGCCTGCCTCAGCTTCAGCAGTGTGTAATTGACTGAAGGCGAAAAACCAAGCAGCAGAGCAGCGGGCTTCTGTGCGCACTGAAGACAATTGCAAGAATCCAGCAGCTGCTCCTTGCCAAGCACAGGCAGCTGCCTGTGTTCTTGCTTCTTGACCAACTCACAGTTGCCCTTCTTTTCAGCAGCTGCCACCGTGTTCTCTGCATCTCGGAGCCTCAGGGGAGCAACAAGAATTTCCAAGGAGGGATGCATGAAAACTAAAATATAAACTCAGTAAGTTTGTCCTGGAACACCTCCCATTGGCATGCCAAGAGTGAATTCAAGAGGCAGGAGAGCGGCAGCCACCATCCTGCAGCAGCCTGCGAGTTTCGCACACAAGCCGGCTTCTTCGCGGCTTCGTTCTTCGCCTATGCAAGCTACCGCGATCTCCGGCTGCCGGAGGCCAAGAAGCAGCTACTTCGCGCACAGATCACTGGAGCGGCAGCGGTGCGCTCCGAAGCGCCGCTTTTGCTGAAAGACGCCGGGAAGAGGCACTTGCTTTCGGCCAGCTGCGGAGCTGCGTATTCTGCCTCTCTAGTCGCCTACATCTTAGCGAAAAGCTTTTCCGCTCCAGTTCTCAAGGAGAAAGTGTACCAGCACTGCTCACTTAGCCCGACCTTGCCAGGAAATGAGATTTGCTGCACATTCCAAGGACACTGCATTTTCCTGGGCAAGCTGCAACCTGCTGACTGATGGCCGTGCTCTCTGCCCACTCCTGCCCAGTTCTTGGTACTAGCGGGCACGTTGCAGCCTGGCGAAGGCAAGAAACCTGGAGAGCTGTCACAGAGCAGAAGGGCAGCTGAGATGCTGAAAAGCAGCAAAGCTGAACAGCCTGCCTCAGCTTCAGCAGTGTGTAATTGACTGAAGGCGAAAAACCAAGCAGCAGAGCAGCGGGCTTCTGTGCGCACTGAAGACAAGTGCAAGAATCCAGCAGCTGCTCCTTGCCAAGCACAGGCAGCTGCCTGTGTTCTTGCTTCTTGACCAACTCACAGTTGCCCTTCTTTTCAGCAGCTGCCACCGTGTTCTCTGCATCTCGGAGCCTCAGGGGAGCAACAAGAATTTCCAAGGAGGGATGCATGAAAACTAAAATATAAACTCAGTAAGTTTGTCCTGGAACACCTCCCATTGGCATGCCAAGAGTGAATTCAAGAGGCAGGAGAGCGGCAGCCACCGTCCTGCAGCAGCCTGCGAGTTTCGCACACAAGCCGGCTTCTTCGCGGCTTCGTTCTTCGCCTATGCAAGCTACCGCGATCTCCGGCTGCCGGAGGCCAAGAAGCGGCTACTTCGCGCACAGATGACTGGAGCGGCAGCGGTGCGCTCCGAAGCGCCGCTTTTGCTGAAAGACGCCGGGAAGCGGCATTTGCTTTCGGCCAGCTGCGGAGCTGCGTATTCAGCCTCTCTAGTCGCCTACATCTTAGCGAAAAGCTTTTCCGCTCCAGTTCTCAAGGAGAAAGTGTACCAGCACTGCTCACTTAGCCCGACCTTGCCAGGAAATGAGATTTGCTGCACATTCCAAGGACACTGCATTTTCCTGGGCAAGCTGCAACCTGCTGACAGATGGCCGTGCTCTCTGCCCACTCCTGCCCAGTTCTTGGTACTAGCGGGCACGTTGCAGCCTGGCGAAGGCAAGAAACCTGGAGAGCTGTCACAGAGCAGAAGGGCAGCTGAGATGCTGAAAAGCAGCAAAGCTGAACAGCCTGCCTCAGCTTCAGCAGTGTGTAATTGACTGAAGGCGAAAAACCAAGCAGCAGAGCAGCGGGCTTCTGTGCGCACTGAAGACAATTGCAAGAATCCAGCAGCTGCTCCTTGCCAAGCACAGGCAGCTGCCTGTGTTCTTGCTTCTTGACCAACTCACAGTTGCCCTTCTTTTCAGCAGCTGCCACCGTGTTCTCTGCATCTCGGAGCCTCAGGGGAGCAACAAGAATTTCCAAGGAGGGATGCATGAAAACTAAAATATAAACTCAGGAAGTTTGTCCTGGAACACCTCCCATTGGCATGCCAAGAGTGAATTCAAGAGGCAGGAGAGCGGCAGCCACCGTCCTGCAGCAGCCTGCGAGTTTCGCACACAAGCCGGCTTCTTCGCGGCTTCGTTCTTCGCCTATGCAAGCTACCGCGATCTCCGGCTGCCGGAGGCCAAGAAGCGGCAACTTCGCGCACAGATGACTGGAGCGGCAGCGGTGCGCTCCGAAGCGCCGCTTTTGCTGAAAGACGCCGGGATGCGGCATTTGCTTTCGGCCAGCTGCGGAGCTGCGTATTCTGCCTCTCTAGTCGCCTACATCTTAGCGAAAAGCTTTTCCGCTCCAGTTCTCAAGGAGAAAGTGTACCAGCACTGCTCACTTAGCCCGACCTTGCCAGGAAATGAGATTTGCTGCACATTCCAAGGACACTGCATTTTCCTGGGCAAGCTGCAACCTGCTGACTGATGGCCGTGCTCTCTGCCCACTCCTGCCCAGTTCTTGGTACTAGCGGGCACGTTGCAGCCTGGCGAAGGCAAGAAACGTGGAGAGCTGTCACAGAGCAGAAGGGCAGCTGAGATGCTGAAAAGCAGCAAAGCTGAACAGCCTGCCTCAGCTTCAGCAGTGTGTAATTGACTGAAGGCGAAAAACCAAGCAGCAGAGCAGCGGGCTTCTGTGCGCACTGAAGACAATTGCAAGAATCCAGCAGCTGCTCCTTGCCAAGCACAGGCAGCTGCCTGTGTTCTTGCTTCTTGACCAACTCACAGTTGCCCTTCTTTTCAGCAGCTGCCACCGTGTTCTCTGCATCTCGGAGCCTCAGGGGAGCAACAAGAATTTCCAAGGAGGGATGCATGAAAACTAAAATATAAACTCAGGAAGTTTGTCCTGGAACACCTCCCATTGGCATGCCAAGAGTGAATTCAAGAGGCAGGAGAGCGGCAGCCACCGTCCTGCAGCAGCCTGCGAGTTTCGCACACAAGCCGGCTTCTTCGCGGCTTCGTTCTTCGCCTATGCAAGCTACCGCGATCTCCGGCTGCCGGAGGCCAAGAAGCGGCTACTTCGCGCACAGATGACTGGAGCGGCAGCGGTGCGCTCCGAAGCGCCGCTTTTGCTGAAAGACGCCGGGAAGCGGCATTTGCTTTCGGCCAGCTGCGGAGCTGCGTATTCAGCCTCTCTAGTCGCCTACATCTTAGCGAAAAGCTTTTCCGCTCCAGTTCTCAAGGAGAAAGTGTACCAGCACTGCTCACTTAGCCCGACCTTGCCAGGAAATGAGATTTGCTGCACATTCCAAGGACACTGCATTTTCCTGGGCAAGCTGCAACCTGCTGACAGATGGCCGTGCTCTCTGCCCACTCCTGCCCAGTTCTTGGTACTAGCGGGCACGTTGCAGCCTGGCGAAGGCAAGAAACCTGGAGAGCTGTCACAGAGCAGAAGGGCAGCTGAGATGCTGAAAAGCAGCAAAGCTGAACAGCCTGCCTCAGCTTCAGCAGTGTGTAATTGACTGAAGGCGAAAAACCAAGCAGCAGAGCAGCGGGCTTCTGTGCGCACTGAAGACAATTGCAAGAATCCAGCAGCTGCTCCTTGCCAAGCACAGGCAGCTGCCTGTGTTCTTGCTTCTTGACCAACTCACAGTTGCCCTTCTTTTCAGCAGCTGCCACCGTGTTCTCTGCATCTCGGAGCCTCAGGGGAGCAACAAGAATTTCCAAGGAGGGATGCATGAAAACTAAAATATAAACTCAGTAAGTTTGTCCTGGAACACCTCCCATTGGCATGCCAAGAGTGAATTCAAGAGGCAGGAGAGCGGCAGCCACCATCCTGCAGCAGCCTGCGAGTTTCGCACACAAGCCGGCTTCTTCGCGGCTTCGTTCTTCGCCTATGCAAGCTACCGCGATCTCCGGCTGCCGGAGGCCAAGAAGCAGCTACTTCGCGCACAGATGACTGGAGCGGCAGCGGTGCGCTCCGAAGCGCCGCTTTTGCTGAAAGACGCCGGCAAGCGGCACTTGCTTTCGGCCAGCTGCGGAGCTGCGTATTCTGCCTCTCTAGTCGCCTACATCTTAGCGAAAAGCTTTTCCGCTCCAGTTCTCAAGGAGAAAGTGTACCAGCACTGCTCACTTAGCCCGACCTTGCCAGGAAATGAGATTTGCTGCACATTCCAAGGACACTGCATTTTCCTGGGCAAGCTGCAACCTGCTGACAGATGGCCGTGCTCTCTGCCCACTCCTGCCCAGTTCTTGGTACTAGCGGGCACGTTGCAGCCTGGCGAAGGCAAGAAACCTGGAGAGCTGTCACAGAGCAGAAGGGCAGCTGAGATGCTGAAAAGCAGCAAAGCTGAACTGCCTGCCTCAGCTTCAGCAGTGTGTAATTGACTGAAGGCGAAAAACCCAGCAGCAGAGCAGCGGGCTTCTGTGCGCACTGAAGACAATTGCAAGAATCCAGCAGCTGCTCCTTGCCAAGCACAGGCAGCTGCCTGTGTTCTTGCTTCTTGACCAACTCACAGTTGCCCTTCTTTTCAGCAGCTGCCACCGTGTTCTCTGCATCTCGGAGCCTCAGGGGAGCAACAAGAATTTCCAAGGAGGGATGCATGAAAACTAAAATATAAACTCAGTAAGTTTGTCCTGGAACACCTCCCATTGGCATGCCAAGAGTGAATACAAGAGGCAGGAGAGCGGCAGCCACCGTCCTGCAGCAGCCTGCGAGCTTCGCACACAAGCCGGTTTCTTCGCGGCTTCGTTCTTCGCCTATGCAAGCTACCGCGATCTCCGGCTGCCGGAGGCCAAGAAGCGGCTACTTCGCGCACAGATGACTGGAGCGGCAGCGGTGCGCTCCGAAGCGCCGCTTTTGCTGAAAGACGCCGGGAAGCGGCATTTGCTTTCGGCCAGCTGCGGAGCTGCGTATTCAGCCTCTCTAGTCGCCTACATCTTAGCGAAAAGCTTTTCCGCTCCAGTTCTCAAGGAGAAAGTGTACCAGCACTGCTCACTTAGCCCGACCTTGCCAGGAAATGAGATTTGCTGCACATTCCAAGGACATTGCATTTTCCTGGGCAAGCTGCAACCTGCTGGCAGATGGCCGTGCTCTCTGCCCACTCCTGCCCAGTTCTTGGTACTAGCGAGCACGTTGCAGCCTGGCGAAGGCAAGAAACCTGGAGAGCTGTCACAGAGCAGAAGGGCAGCTGAGATGCTGAAAAGCAGCAAAGCTGAACAGCCTGCCTCAGCTTCAGCAGTGTGTAATTGACTGAAGGCGAAAAACCAAGCAGCAGAGCAGCGGGCTTCTGTGCGCACTGAAGACAATTGCAAGAATCCAGCAGCTGCTCCTTGCCAAGCACAGGCAGCTGCCTGTGTTCTTGCTTCTTGACCAACTCACAGTTGCCCTTCTTTTCAGCAGCTGCCACCGTGTTCTCTGCATCTCGGAGCCTCAGGGGAGCAACAAGAATTTCCAAGGAGGGATGCATGAAAACTAAAATATAAACTCAGGAAGTTTGTCCTGGAACACCTCCCATTGGCATGCCAAGAGTGAGTTCAAGAGGCAGGAGAGCGGCAGCCACCGTCCTGCAGCAGCCTGCGAGTTTCGCACACAAGCCGGCTTCTTCGCGGCTTCGTTCTTCGCCTATGCAAGCTACCGCGATCTCCGGCTGCCGGAGGCCAAGAAGCAGCTACTTCGCGCACAGATGACTGGAGCGGCAGCGGTGCGCTCCGAAGCGTCGCTTTTGCTGAAAGACGCAGGGAAGCGGCACTTGCTTTCGGCCAGCTGCGGAGCTGCGTATTCTGCCTCTCTAGTCGCCTACATCTTAGCGAAAAGCTTTTCCGCTCCAGTTCTCAAGGAGAAAGTGTACCAGCACTGCTCACTTAGCCCGACCTTGCCAGGAAATGAGATTTGCTGCACATTCCAAGGACACTGCATTTTCCTGGGCAAGCTGCAACCTGCTGACAGATGGCCGTGCTCTCTGCCCACTCCTGCCCAGTTCTTGGTACTAGCGGGCACGTTGCAGCCTGGCGAAGGCAAGAAACCTGGAGAGCTGTCACAGAGCAGAAGGGCAGCTGAGATGCTGAAAAGCAGCAAAGCTGAACAGCCTGCCTCAGCTTCAGCAGTGTGTAATTGACTGAAGGCGAAAAACCAAGCAGCAGAGCAGCGGGCTTCTGTGCGCACTGAAGACAATTGCAAGAATCCAGCAGCTGCTCCTTGCCAAGCACAGGCAGCTGCCTGTGTTCTTGCTTCTTGACCAACTCACAGTTGCCCTTCTTTTCAGCAGCTGCCACCGTGTTCTCTGCATCTCGGAGCCTCAGGGGAGCAACAAGAATTTCCAAGGAGGGATGCATGAAAACTAAAATATAAACTCAGGAAGTTTGTCCTGGAACACCTCCCATTGGCATGCCAAGAGTGAATTCAAGAGGCAGGAGAGCGGCAGCCACCGTCCTGCAGCAGCCTGCGAGTTTCGCACACAAGCCGGCTTCTTCGCGGCTTCGTTCTTCGCCTATGCAAGCTACCGCGATCTCCGGCTGCCGGAGGCCAAGAAGCGGCTACTTCGCGCACAGATGACTGGAGCGGCAGCGGTGCGCTCCGAAGCGCCGCTTTTGCTGAAAGACGCCGGGATGCGGCATTTGCTTTCGGCCAGCTGCGGAGCTGCGTATTCAGCCTCTCTAGTCGCCTACATCTTAGCGAAAAGCTTTTCCGCTCCAGTTCTCAAGGAGAAAGTGACCCAGCACTGCTCACTTAGCCCGACCTTGCCAGGAAATGAGATTTGCTGCACATTCCAAGGACACTGCATTTTCCTGGGCAAGCTGCAACCTGCTGACTGATGGCCGTGCTCTCTGCCCACTCCTGCCCAGTTCTTGGTACTAGCGGGCACGTTGCAGCCTGGCGAAGGCAAGAAACCTGGAGAGCTGTCACAGAGCAGAAGGGCAGCTGAGATGCTGAAAAGCAGCAAAGCTGAACAGCCTGCCTCAGCTTCAGCAGTGTGTAATTGACTGAAGGCGAAAAACCAAGCAGCAGAGCAGCGGGCTTCTGTGCGCACTGAAGACAATTGCAAGAATCCAGCAGCTGCTCCTTGCCAAGCACAGGCAGCTGCCTGTGTTCTTGCTTCTTGACCAACTCACAGTTGCCCTTCTTTTCAGCAGCTGCCACCGTGTTCTCTGCATCTCGGAGCCTCAGGGGAGCAACAAGAATTTCCAAGGAGGGATGCATGAAAACTAAAATATAAACTCAGTAAGTTTGTCCTGGAACACCTCCCATTGGCATGCCAAGAGTGAATTCAAGAGGCAGGAGAGCGGCAGCCACCATCCTGCAGCAGCCTGCGAGTTTCGCACACAAGCCGGCTTCTTCGCGGCTTCGTTCTTCGCCTATGCAAGCTACCGCGATCTCCGGCTGCCGGAGGCCAAGAAGCAGCTACTTCGCGCACAGATGACTGGAGCGGCAGCGGTGCGCTCCGAAGCGCCGCTTTTGCTGAAAGACGCCGGGAAGAGGCACTTGCTTTCGGCCAGCTGCGGAGCTGCGTATTCTGCCTCTCTAGTCGCCTACATCTTAGCGAAAAGCTTTTCCGCTCCAGTTCTCAAGGAGAAAGTGTACCAGCACTGCTCACTTAGCCCGACCTTGCCAGGAAATGAGATTTGCTGCACATTCCAAGGACACTGCATTTTCCTGGGCAAGCTGCAACCTGCTGACTGATGGCCGTGCTCTCTGCCCACTCCTGCCCAGTTCTTGGTACTAGCGGGCACGTTGCAGCCTGGCGAAGGCAAGAAACCTGGAGAGCTGTCACAGAGCAGAAGGGCAGCTGAGATGCTGAAAAGCAGCAAAGCTGAACAGCCTGCCTCAGCTTCAGCAGTGTGTAATTGACTGAAGGCGAAAAACCAAGCAGCAGAGCAGCGGGCTTCTGTGCGCACTGAAGACAAGTGCAAGAATCCAGCAGCTGCTCCTTGCCAAGCACAGGCAGCTGCCTGTGTTCTTGCTTCTTGACCAACTCACAGTTGCCCTTCTTTTCAGCAGCTGCCACCGTGTTCTCTGCATCTCGGAGCCTCAGGGGAGCAACAAGAATTTCCAAGGAGGGATGCATGAAAACTAAAATATAAACTCAGTAAGTTTGTCCTGGAACACCTCCCATTGGCATGCCAAGAGTGAATTCAAGAGGCAGGAGAGCGGCAGCCACCGTCCTGCAGCAGCCTGCGAGTTTCGCACACAAGCCGGCTTCTTCGCGGCTTCGTTCTTCGCCTATGCAAGCTACCGCGATCTCCGGCTGCCGGAGGCCAAGAAGCGGCTACTTCGCGCACAGATGACTGGAGCGGCAGCGGTGCGCTCCGAAGCGCCGCTTTTGCTGAAAGACGCCGGGAAGCGGCATTTGCTTTCGGCCAGCTGCGGAGCTGCGTATTCAGCCTCTCTAGTCGCCTACATCTTAGCGAAAAGCTTTTCCGCTCCAGTTCTCAAGGAGAAAGTGTACCAGCACTGCTCACTTAGCCCGACCTTGCCAGGAAATGAGATTTGCTGCACATTCCAAGGACACTGCATTTTCCTGGGCAAGCTGCAACCTGCTGACAGATGGCCGTGCTCTCTGCCCACTCCTGCCCAGTTCTTGGTACTAGCGGGCACGTTGCAGCCTGGCGAAGGCAAGAAACCTGGAGAGCTGTCACAGAGCAGAAGGGCAGCTGAGATGCTGAAAAGCAGCAAAGCTGAACAGCCTGCCTCAGCTTCAGCAGTGTGTAATTGACTGAAGGCGAAAA
This sequence comes from Vidua macroura, assembly GCF_024509145.1. Classification (NCBI taxonomy): domain Eukaryota; kingdom Metazoa; phylum Chordata; class Aves; order Passeriformes; family Viduidae; genus Vidua; species Vidua macroura. The sequence goes on from NC_071602.1 coordinate 1,748,468, forward strand.
ACCAAGCAGCAGAGCAGCGGGCTTCTGTGCGCACTGAAGACAATTGCAAGAATCCAGCAGCTGCTCCTTGCCAAGCACAGGCAGCTGCCTGTGTTCTTGCTTCTTGACCAACTCACAGTTGCCCTTCTTTTCAGCAGCTGCCACCGTGTTCTCTGCATCTCGGAGCCTCAGGGGAGCAACAAGAATTTCCAAGGAGGGATGCATGAAAACTAAAATATAAACTCAGGAAGTTTGTCCTGGAACACCTCCCATTGGCATGCCAAGAGTGAATTCAAGAGGCAGGAGAGCGGCAGCCACCGTCCTGCAGCAGCCTGCGAGTTTCGCACACAAGCCGGCTTCTTCGCGGCTTCGTTCTTCGCCTATGCAAGCTACCGCGATCTCCGGCTGCCGGAGGCCAAGAAGCGGCTACTTCGCGCACAGATGACTGGAGCGGCAGCGGTGCGCTCCGAAGCGCCGCTTTTGCTGAAAGACGCCGGGATGCGGCATTTGCTTTCGGCCAGCTGCGGAGCTGCGTATTCAGCCTCTCTAGTCGCCTACATCTTAGCGAAAAGCTTTTCCGCTCCAGTTCTCAAGGAGAAAGTGACCCAGCACTGCTCACTTAGCCCGACCTTGCCAGGAAATGAGATTTGCTGCACATTCCAAGGACACTGCATTTTCCTGGGCAAGCTGCAACCTGCTGACTGATGGCCGTGCTCTCTGCCCACTCCTGCCCAGTTCTTGGTACTAGCGGGCACGTTGCAGCCTGGCGAAGGCAAGAAACCTGGAGAGCTGTCACAGAGCAGAAGGGCAGCTGAGATGCTGAAAAGCAGCAAAGCTGAACAGCCTGCCTCAGCTTCAGCAGTGTGTAATTGACTGAAGGCGAAAAACCAAGCAGCAGAGCAGCGGGCTTCTGTGCGCACTGAAGACAATTGCAAGAATCCAGCAGCTGCTCCTTGCCAAGCACAGGCAGCTGCCTGTGTTCTTGCTTCTTGACCAACTCACAGTTGCCCTTCTTTTCAGCAGCTGCCACCGTGTTCTCTGCATCTCGGAGCCTCAGGGGAGCAACAAGAATTTCCAAGGAGGGATGCATGAAAACTAAAATATAAACTCAGTAAGTTTGTCCTGGAACACCTCCCATTGGCATGCCAAGAGTGAATTCAAGAGGCAGGAGAGCGGCAGCCACCATCCTGCAGCAGCCTGCGAGTTTCGCACACAAGCCGGCTTCTTCGCGGCTTCGTTCTTCGCCTATGCAAGCTACCGCGATCTCCGGCTGCCGGAGGCCAAGAAGCAGCTACTTCGCGCACAGATGACTGGAGCGGCAGCGGTGCGCTCCGAAGCGCCGCTTTTGCTGAAAGACGCCGGGAAGAGGCACTTGCTTTCGGCCAGCTGCGGAGCTGCGTATTCTGCCTCTCTAGTCGCCTACATCTTAGCGAAAAGCTTTTCCGCTCCAGTTCTCAAGGAGAAAGTGTACCAGCACTGCTCACTTAGCCCGACCTTGCCAGGAAATGAGATTTGCTGCACATTCCAAGGACACTGCATTTTCCTGGGCAAGCTGCAACCTGCTGACTGATGGCCGTGCTCTCTGCCCACTCCTGCCCAGTTCTTGGTACTAGCGGGCACGTTGCAGCCTGGCGAAGGCAAGAAACCTGGAGAGCTGTCACAGAGCAGAAGGGCAGCTGAGATGCTGAAAAGCAGCAAAGCTGAACAGCCTGCCTCAGCTTCAGCAGTGTGTAATTGACTGAAGGCGAAAAACCAAGCAGCAGAGCAGCGGGCTTCTGTGCGCACTGAAGACAAGTGCAAGAATCCAGCAGCTGCTCCTTGCCAAGCACAGGCAGCTGCCTGTGTTCTTGCTTCTTGACCAACTCACAGTTGCCCTTCTTTTCAGCAGCTGCCACCGTGTTCTCTGCATCTCGGAGCCTCAGGGGAGCAACAAGAATTTCCAAGGAGGGATGCATGAAAACTAAAATATAAACTCAGTAAGTTTGTCCTGGAACACCTCCCATTGGCATGCCAAGAGTGAATTCAAGAGGCAGGAGAGCGGCAGCCACCGTCCTGCAGCAGCCTGCGAGTTTCGCACACAAGCCGGCTTCTTCGCGGCTTCGTTCTTCGCCTATGCAAGCTACCGCGATCTCCGGCTGCCGGAGGCCAAGAAGCGGCTACTTCGCGCACAGATGACTGGAGCGGCAGCGGTGCGCTCCGAAGCGCCGCTTTTGCTGAAAGACGCCGGGAAGCGGCATTTGCTTTCGGCCAGCTGCGGAGCTGCGTATTCAGCCTCTCTAGTCGCCTACATCTTAGCGAAAAGCTTTTCCGCTCCAGTTCTCAAGGAGAAAGTGTACCAGCACTGCTCACTTAGCCCGACCTTGCCAGGAAATGAGATTTGCTGCACATTCCAAGGACACTGCATTTTCCTGGGCAAGCTGCAACCTGCTGACAGATGGCCGTGCTCTCTGCCCACTCCTGCCCAGTTCTTGGTACTAGCGGGCACGTTGCAGCCTGGCGAAGGCAAGAAACCTGGAGAGCTGTCACAGAGCAGAAGGGCAGCTGAGATGCTGAAAAGCAGCAAAGCTGAACAGCCTGCCTCAGCTTCAGCAGTGTGTAATTGACTGAAGGCGAAAAACCAAGCAGCAGAGCAGCGGGCTTCTGTGCGCACTGAAGACAATTGCAAGAATCCAGCAGCTGCTCCTTGCCAAGCACAGGCAGCTGCCTGTGTTCTTGCTTCTTGACCAACTCACAGTTGCCCTTCTTTTCAGCAGCTGCCACCGTGTTCTCTGCATCTCGGAGCCTCAGGGGAGCAACAAGAATTTCCAAGGAGGGATGCATGAAAACTAAAATATAAACTCAGGAAGTTTGTCCTGGAACACCTCCCATTGGCATGCCAAGAGTGAATTCAAGAGGCAGGAGAGCGGCAGCCACCGTCCTGCAGCAGCCTGCGAGTTTCGCACACAAGCCGGCTTCTTCGCGGCTTCGTTCTTCGCCTATGCAAGCTACCGCGATCTCCGGCTGCCGGAGGCCAAGAAGCGGCTACTTCGCGCACAGATGACTGGAGCGGCAGCGGTGCGCTCCGAAGCGCCGCTTTTGCCGAAAGACGCCGGGAAGCGGCACTTGCTTTCGGCCAGCTGCGGAGCTGCGTATTCTGCCTCTCTAGTCGCCTACATCTTAGCGAAAAGCTTTTCCGCTCCAGTTCTCAAGGAGAAAGTGTACCAGCACTGCTCACTTAGCCCGACCTTGCCAGGAAATGAGATTTGCTGCACATTCCAAGGACACTGCATTTTCCTGGGCAAGCTGCAACCTGCTGGCAGATGGCCGTGCTCTCTGCCCACTCCTGCCCAGTTCTTGGTACTAGCGGGCACGTTGCAGCCTGGCGAAGGCAAGAAACCTGGAGAGCTGTCACAGAGCAGAAGGGCAGCTGAGATGCTGAAAAGCAGCAAAGCTGAACAGCCTGCCTCAGCTTCAGCAGTGTGTAATTGACTGAAGGCGAAAAACCAAGCAGCAGAGCAGCGGGCTTCTGTGCGCACTGAAGACAATTGCAAGAATCCAGCAGCTGCTCCTTGCCAAGCACAGGCAGCTGCCTGTGTTCTTGCTTCTTGACCAACTCACAGTTGCCCTTCTTTTCAGCAGCTGCCACCGTGTTCTCTGCATCTCGGAGCCTCAGGGGAGCAACAAGAATTTCCAAGGAGGGATGCATGAAAACTAAAATATAAACTCAGGAAGTTTGTCCTGGAACACCTCCCATTGGCATGCCAAGAGTGAATTCAAGAGGCAGGAGAGCGGCAGCCACCGTCCTGCAGCAGCCTGCGAGTTTCGCACACAAGCCGGCTTCTTCGCGGCTTCGTTCTTCGCCTATGCAAGCTACCGCGATCTCCGGCTGCCGGAGGCCAAGAAGCGGCTACTTCGCGCACAGATGAATGGAGCGGCAGCGGTGCGCTCCGAAGCGCCTCTTTTGCCGAAAGACGCCGGGAAGCGGCATTTGCTTTCGGCCAGCTGCGGAGCTGCGTATTCAGCCTCTCTAGTCGCCTACATCTTAGCGAAAAGCTTTTCCGCTCCAGTTCTCAAGGAGAAAGTGTACCAGCACTGCTCACTTAGCCCGACCTTGCCAGGAAATGAGATTTGCTGCACATTCCAAGGACACTGCATTTTCCTGGGCAAGCTGCAACCTGCTGACAGATGGCCGTGCTCTCTGCCCACTCCTGCCCAGTTCTTGGTACTAGCGGGCACGTTGCAGCCTGGCGAAGGCAAGAAACCTGGAGAGCTGTCACAGAGCAGAAGGGCAGCTGAGATGCTGAAAAGCAGCAAAGCTGAACAGCCTGCCTCAGCTTCAGCAGTGTGTAATTGACTGAAGGCGAAAAACCAAGCAGCAGAGCAGCGGGCTTCTGTGCGCACTGAAGACAATTGCAAGAATCCAGCAGCTGCTCCTTGCCAAGCACAGGCAGCTGCCTGTGTTCTTGCTTCTTGACCAACTCACAGTTGCCCTTCTTTTCAGCAGCTGCCACCGTGTTCTCTGCATCTCGGAGCCTCAGGGGAGCAACAAGAATTTCCAAGGAGGGATGCATGAAAACTAAAATATAAACTCAGGAAGTTTGTCCTGGAACACCTCCCATTGGCATGCCAAGAGTGAATTCAAGAGGCAGGAGAGCGGCAGCCACCGTCCTGCAGCAGCCTGCGAGTTTCGCACACAAGCCGGCTTCTTCGCGGCTTCGTTCTTCGCCTATGCAAGCTACCGCGATCTCCGGCTGCCGGAGGCCAAGAAGCGGCTACTTCGCGCACAGATGACTGGAGCGGCAGCGGTGCGCTCCGAAGCGCCGCTTTTGCTGAAAGACGCCGGGATGCGGCATTTGCTTTCGGCCAGCTGCGGAGCTGCGTATTCAGCCTCTCTAGTCGCCTACATCTTAGCGAAAAGCTTTTCCGCTCCAGTTCTCAAGGAGAAAGTGACCCAGCACTGCTCACTTAGCCCGACCTTGCCAGGAAATGAGATTTGCTGCACATTCCAAGGACACTGCATTTTCCTGGGCAAGCTGCAACCTGCTGACTGATGGCCGTGCTCTCTGCCCACTCCTGCCCAGTTCTTGGTACTAGCGGGCACGTTGCAGCCTGGCGAAGGCAAGAAACCTGGAGAGCTGTCACAGAGCAGAAGGGCAGCTGAGATGCTGAAAAGCAGCAAAGCTGAACAGCCTGCCTCAGCTTCAGCAGTGTGTAATTGACTGAAGGCGAAAAACCAAGCAGCAGAGCAGCGGGCTTCTGTGCGCACTGAAGACAATTGCAAGAATCCAGCAGCTGCTCCTTGCCAAGCACAGGCAGCTGCCTGTGTTCTTGCTTCTTGACCAACTCACAGTTGCCCTTCTTTTCAGCAGCTGCCACCGTGTTCTCTGCATCTCGGAGCCTCAGGGGAGCAACAAGAATTTCCAAGGAGGGATGCATGAAAACTAAAATATAAACTCAGTAAGTTTGTCCTGGAACACCTCCCATTGGCATGCCAAGAGTGAATTCAAGAGGCAGGAGAGCGGCAGCCACCATCCTGCAGCAGCCTGCGAGTTTCGCACACAAGCCGGCTTCTTCGCGGCTTCGTTCTTCGCCTATGCAAGCTACCGCGATCTCCGGCTGCCGGAGGCCAAGAAGCAGCTACTTCGCGCACAGATGACTGGAGCGGCAGCGGTGCGCTCCGAAGCGCCGCTTTTGCTGAAAGACGCCGGGAAGAGGCACTTGCTTTCGGCCAGCTGCGGAGCTGCGTATTCTGCCTCTCTAGTCGCCTACATCTTAGCGAAAAGCTTTTCCGCTCCAGTTCTCAAGGAGAAAGTGTACCAGCACTGCTCACTTAGCCCGACCTTGCCAGGAAATGAGATTTGCTGCACATTCCAAGGACACTGCATTTTCCTGGGCAAGCTGCAACCTGCTGACTGATGGCCGTGCTCTCTGCCCACTCCTGCCCAGTTCTTGGTACTAGCGGGCACGTTGCAGCCTGGCGAAGGCAAGAAACCTGGAGAGCTGTCACAGAGCAGAAGGGCAGCTGAGATGCTGAAAAGCAGCAAAGCTGAACAGCCTGCCTCAGCTTCAGCAGTGTGTAATTGACTGAAGGCGAAAAACCAAGCAGCAGAGCAGCGGGCTTCTGTGCGCACTGAAGACAAGTGCAAGAATCCAGCAGCTGCTCCTTGCCAAGCACAGGCAGCTGCCTGTGTTCTTGCTTCTTGACCAACTCACAGTTGCCCTTCTTTTCAGCAGCTGCCACCGTGTTCTCTGCATCTCGGAGCCTCAGGGGAGCAACAAGAATTTCCAAGGAGGGATGCATGAAAACTAAAATATAAACTCAGTAAGTTTGTCCTGGAACACCTCCCATTGGCATGCCAAGAGTGAATTCAAGAGGCAGGAGAGCGGCAGCCACCGTCCTGCAGCAGCCTGCGAGTTTCGCACACAAGCCGGCTTCTTCGCGGCTTCGTTCTTCGCCTATGCAAGCTACCGCGATCTCCGGCTGCCGGAGGCCAAGAAGCGGCTACTTCGCGCACAGATGACTGGAGCGGCAGCGGTGCGCTCCGAAGCGCCGCTTTTGCTGAAAGACGCCGGGAAGCGGCATTTGCTTTCGGCCAGCTGCGGAGCTGCGTATTCAGCCTCTCTAGTCGCCTACATCTTAGCGAAAAGCTTTTCCGCTCCAGTTCTCAAGGAGAAAGTGTACCAGCACTGCTCACTTAGCCCGACCTTGCCAGGAAATGAGATTTGCTGCACATTCCAAGGACACTGCATTTTCCTGGGCAAGCTGCAACCTGCTGACAGATGGCCGTGCTCTCTGCCCACTCCTGCCCAGTTCTTGGTACTAGCGGGCACGTTGCAGCCTGGCGAAGGCAAGAAACCTGGAGAGCTGTCACAGAGCAGAAGGGCAGCTGAGATGCTGAAAAGCAGCAAAGCTGAACAGCCTGCCTCAGCTTCAGCAGTGTGTAATTGACTGAAGGCGAAAAACCAAGCAGCAGAGCAGCGGGCTTCTGTGCGCACTGAAGACAATTGCAAGAATCCAGCAGCTGCTCCTTGCCAAGCACAGGCAGCTGCCTGTGTTCTTGCTTCTTGACCAACTCACAGTTGCCCTTCTTTTCAGCAGCTGCCACCGTGTTCTCTGCATCTCGGAGCCTCAGGGGAGCAACAAGAATTTCCAAGGAGGGATGCATGAAAACTAAAATATAAACTCAGGAAGTTTGTCCTGGAACACCTCCCATTGGCATGCCAAGAGTGAATTCAAGAGGCAGGAGAGCGGCAGCCACCGTCCTGCAGCAGCCTGCGAGTTTCGCACACAAGCCGGCTTCTTCGCGGCTTCGTTCTTCGCCTATGCAAGCTACCGCGATCTCCGGCTGCCGGAGGCCAAGAAGCGGCTACTTCGCGCACAGATGACTGGAGCGGCAGCGGTGCGCTCCGAAGCGCCGCTTTTGCCGAAAGACGCCGGGAAGCGGCACTTGCTTTCGGCCAGCTGCGGAGCTGCGTATTCTGCCTCTCTAGTCGCCTACATCTTAGCGAAAAGCTTTTCCGCTCCAGTTCTCAAGGAGAAAGTGTACCAGCACTGCTCACTTAGCCCGACCTTGCCAGGAAATGAGATTTGCTGCACATTCCAAGGACACTGCATTTTCCTGGGCAAGCTGCAACCTGCTGGCAGATGGCCGTGCTCTCTGCCCACTCCTGCCCAGTTCTTGGTACTAGCGGGCACGTTGCAGCCTGGCGAAGGCAAGAAACCTGGAGAGCTGTCACAGAGCAGAAGGGCAGCTGAGATGCTGAAAAGCAGCAAAGCTGAACAGCCTGCCTCAGCTTCAGCAGTGTGTAATTGACTGAAGGCGAAAAACCAAGCAGCAGAGCAGCGGGCTTCTGTGCGCACTGAAGACAATTGCAAGAATCCAGCAGCTGCTCCTTGCCAAGCACAGGCAGCTGCCTGTGTTCTTGCTTCTTGACCAACTCACAGTTGCCCTTCTTTTCAGCAGCTGCCACCGTGTTCTCTGCATCTCGGAGCCTCAGGGGAGCAACAAGAATTTCCAAGGAGGGATGCATGAAAACTAAAATATAAACTCAGGAAGTTTGTCCTGGAACACCTCCCATTGGCATGCCAAGAGTGAATTCAAGAGGCAGGAGAGCGGCAGCCACCGTCCTGCAGCAGCCTGCGAGTTTCGCACACAAGCCGGCTTCTTCGCGGCTTCGTTCTTCGCCTATGCAAGCTACCGCGATCTCCGGCTGCCGGAGGCCAAGAAGCGGCTACTTCGCGCACAGATGACTGGAGCGGCAGCGGTGCGCTCCGAAGCGCCTCTTTTGCCGAAAGACGCCGGGAAGCGGCATTTGCTTTCGGCCAGCTGCGGAGCTGCGTATTCAGCCTCTCTAGTCGCCTACATCTTAGCGAAAAGCTTTTCCGCTCCAGTTCTCAAGGAGAAAGTGTACCAGCACTGCTCACTTAGCCCGACCTTGCCAGGAAATGAGATTTGCTGCACATTCCAAGGACACTGCATTTTCCTGGGCAAGCTGCAACCTGCTGGCAGATGGCCGTGCTCTCTGCCCACTCCTGCCCAGTTCTTGGTACTAGCGGGCACGTTGCAGCCTGGCGAAGGCAAGAAACCTGGAGAGCTGTCACAGAGCAGAAGGGCAGCTGAGATGCTGAAAAGCAGCAAAGCTGAACAGCCTGCCTCAGCTTCAGCAGTGTGTAATTGACTGAAGGCGAAAAACCAAGCAGCAGAGCAGCGGGCTTCTGTGCGCACTGAAGACAATTGCAAGAATCCAGCAGCTGCTCCTTGCCAAGCACAGGCAGCTGCCTGTGTTCTTGCTTCTTGACCAACTCACAGTTGCCCTTCTTTTCAGCAGCTGCCACCGTGTTCTCTGCATCTCGGAGCCTCAGGGGAGCAACAAGAATTTCCAAGGAGGGATGCATGAAAACTAAAATATAAACTCAGTAAGTTTGTCCTGGAACACCTCCCATTGGCATGCCAAGAGTGAATTCAAGAGGCAGGAGAGTGGCAGCCACCGTCCTGTAGCTGTCTGCGAGCTTCGCACACAAGCCGGCTTCTTCGCGGCTTCGTTCTTCGCCTATGCAAGCTACCGCGATCTCCGGCTGCCGGAGGCCAAGAAGCGGCTACTTCGCGCACAGATGACTGGAGCGGCAGCGGTGCGCTCCGAAGCGCCGCTTTTGCTGAAAGACGCCGGGATGCGGCATTTGCTTTCGGCCAGCTGCGGAGCTGCGTATTCAGCCTCTCTAGTCGCCTACATCTTAGCGAAAAGCTTTTCCGCTCCAGTTCTCAAGGAGAAAGTGTACCAGCACTGCTCACTTAGCCCGACCTTGCCAGGAAATGAGATTTGCTGCACATTCCAAGGACATTGCATTTTCCTGGGCAAGCTGCAACCTGCTGACAGATGGCCGTGCTCTCTGCCCACTCCTGCCCAGTTCTTGGTACTAGCGGGCACGTTGCAGCCTGGCGAAGGCAAGAAACCTGGAGAGCTGTCACAGAGCAGAAGGGCAGCTGAGATGCTGAAAAGCAGCAAAGCTGAACAGCCTGCCTCAGCTTCAGCAGTGTGTAATTGACTGAAGGCGAAAAACCAAGCAGCAGAGCAGCGGGCTTCTGTGCGCACTGAAGACAATTGCAAGAATCCAGCAGCTGCTCCTTGCCAAGCACAGGCAGCTGCCTGTGTTCTTGCTTCTTGACCAACTCACAGTTGCCCTTCTTTTCAGCAGCTGCCACCGTGTTCTCTGCATCTCGGAGCCTCAGGGGAGCAACAAGAATTTCCAAGGAGGGATGCATGAAAACTAAAATATAAACTCAGTAAGTTTGTCCTGGAACACCTCCCATTGGCATGCCAAGAGTGAATTCAAGAGGCAGGAGAGCGGCAGCCACCGTCCTGTAGCTGTCTGCGAGCTTCGCACACAAGCCGGCTTCTTCGCGGCTTCGTTCTTCGCCTATGCAAGCTACCGCGATCTCCGGCTGCCGGAGGCCAAGAAGCGGCTACTTCGCGCACAGATGACTGGAGCGGCAGCGGTGCGCTCCGAAGCGTCGCTTTTGCTGAAAGACGCCGGGATGCGGCATTTGCTTTCGGCCAGCTGCGGAGCTGCGTATTCAGCCTCTCTAGTCGCCTACATCTTAGCGAAAAGCTTTTCCGCTCCAGTTCTCAAGGAGAAAGTGTCCCAGCACTGCTCACTTAGCCCGACCTTGCCAGGAAATGAGATTTGCTGCACATTCCAAGGACATTGCATTTTCCTGGGCAAGCTGCAACCTGCTGGCAGATGGCCGTGCTCTCTGCCCACTCCTGCCCAGTTCTTGGTACTAGCGGGCACGTTGCAGCCTGGCGAAGGCAAGAAACCTGGAGAGCTGTCACAGAGCAGAAGGGCAGCTGAGATGCTGAAAAGCAGCAAAGCTGAACAGCCTGCCTCAGCTTCAGCAGTGTGTAATTGACTGAAGGCGAAAAACCAAGCAGCAGAGCAGCGGGCTTCTGTGCGCACTGAAGACAATTGCAAGAATCCAGCAGCTGCTCCTTGCCAAGCACAGGCAGCTGCCTGTGTTCTTGCTTCTTGACCAACTCACAGTTGCCCTTCTTTTCAGCAGCTGCCACCGTGTTCTCTGCATCTCGGAGCCTCAGGGGAGCAACAAGAATTTCCAAGGAGGGATGCATGAAAACTAAAATATAAACTCAGTAAGTTTGTCCTGGAACACCTCCCATTGGCATGCCAAGAGTGAATACAAGAGGCAGGAGAGCGGCAGCCACCGTCCTGCAGCAGCCTGCGAGCTTCGCACACAAGCCGGTTTCTTCGCGGCTTCGTTCTTCGCCTATGCAAGCTACCGCGATCTCCGGCTGCCGGAGGCCAAGAAGCGGCTACTTCGCGCACAGATGACTGGAGCGGCAGCGGTGCGCTCCGAAGCGCCGCTTTTGCTGAAAGACGCCGGGAAGCGGCATTTGCTTTCGGCCAGCTGCGGAGCTGCGTATTCAGCCTCTCTAGTCGCCTACATCTTAGCGAAAAGCTTTTCCGCTCCAGTTCTCAAGGAGAAAGTGTACCAGCACTGCTCACTTAGCCCGACCTTGCCAGGAAATGAGATTTGCTGCACATTCCAAGGACATTGCATTTTCCTGGGCAAGCTGCAACCTGCTGGCAGATGGCCGTGCTCTCTGCCCACTCCTGCCCAGTTCTTGGTACTAGCGAGCACGTTGCAGCCTGGCGAAGGCAAGAAACCTGGAGAGCTGTCACAGAGCAGAAGGGCAGCTGAGATGCTGAAAAGCAGCAAAGCTGAACAGCCTGCCTCAGCTTCAGCAGTGTGTAATTGACTGAAGGCGAAAAACCAAGCAGCAGAGCAGCGGGCTTCTGTGCGCACTGAAGACAATTGCAAGAATCCAGCAGCTGCTCCTTGCCAAGCACAGGCAGCTGCCTGTGTTCTTGCTTCTTGACCAACTCACAGTTGCCCTTCTTTTCAGCAGCTGCCACCGTGTTCTCTGCATCTCGGAGCCTCAGGGGAGCAACAAGAATTTCCAAGGAGGGATGCATGAAAACTAAAATATAAACTCAGTAAGTTTGTCCTGGAACACCTCCCATTGGCATGCCAAGAGTGAGTTCAAGAGGCAGGAGAGCGGCAGCCACCGTCCTGCAGCAGCCTGCGAGTTTCGCACACAAGCCGGCTTCTTCGCGGCTTCGTTCTTCGCCTATGCAAGCTACCGCGATCTCCGGCTGCCGGAGGCCAAGAAGCAGCTACTTCGCGCACAGATGACTGGAGCGGCAGCGGTGCGCTCCGAAGCGCCGCTTTTGCTGAAAGACGCCGGGAAGCGGCACTTGCTTTCGGCCAGCTGCGGAGCTGCGTATTCTGCCTCTCTAGTCGCCTACATCTTAGCGAAAAGCTTTTCCGCTCCAGTTCTCAAGGAGAAAGTGTACCAGCACTGCTCACTTAGCCCGACCTTGCCAGGAAATGAGATTTGCTGCACATTCCAAGGACACTGCATTTTCCTGGGCAAGCTGCAACCTGCTGACAGATGGCCGTGCTCTCTGCCCACTCCTGCCCAGTTCTTGGTACTAGCGGGCACGTTGCAGCCTGGCGAAGGCAAGAAACCTGGAGAGCTGTCACAGAGCAGAAGGGCAGCTGAGATGCTGAAAAGCAGCAAAGCTGAACAGCCTGCCTCAGCTTCAGCAGTGTGTAATTGACTGAAGGCGAAAAACCAAGCAGCAGAGCAGCGGGCTTCTGTGCGCACTGAAGACAATTGCAAGAATCCAGCAGCTGCTCCTTGCCAAGCACAGGCAGCTGCCTGTGTTCTTGCTTCTTGACCAACTCACAGTTGCCCTTCTTTTCAGCAGCTGCCACCGTGTTCTCTGCATCTCGGAGCCTCAGGGGAGCAACAAGAATTTCCAAGGAGGGATGCATGAAAACTAAAATATAAACTCAGGAAGTTTGTCCTGGAACACCTCCCATTGGCATGCCAAGAGTGAATTCAAGAGGCAGGAGAGCGGCAGCCACCATCCTGCAGCAGCCTGCGAGCTTCGCACACAAGCCGGCTTCTTCGCGGCTTCGTTCTTCGCCTATGCAAGCTACCGCGATCTCCGGCTGCCGGAGGCCAAGAAGCAGCTACTTCGCGCACAGATGACTGGAGCGGCAGCGGTGCGCTCCGAAGCGCCGCTTTTGCTGAAAGACGCCGGGAAGAGGCACTTGCTTTCGGCCAGCTGCGGAGCTGCGTATTCTGCCTCTCTAGTCGCCTACATCTTAGCGAAAAGCTTTTCCGCTCCAGTTCTCAAGGAGAAAGTGTACCAGCACTGCTCACTTAGCCCGACCTTGCCAGGAAATGAGATTTGCTGCACATTCCAAGGACACTGCATTTTCCTGGGCAAGCTGCAACCTGCTGACTGATGGCCGTGCTCTCTGCCCACTCCTGCCCAGTTCTTGGTACTAGCGGGCACGTTGCAGCCTGGCGAAGGCAAGAAACCTGGAGAGCTGTCACAGAGCAGAAGGGCAGCTGAGATGCTGAAAAGCAGCAAAGCTGAACAGCCTGCCTCAGCTTCAGCAGTGTGTAATTGACTGAAGGCGAAAAACCAAGCAGCAGAGCAGCGGGCTTCTGTGCGCACTGAAGACAATTGCAAGAATCCAGCAGCTGCTCCTTGCCAAGCACAGGCAGCTGCCTGTGTTCTTGCTTCTTGACCAACTCACAGTTGCCCTTCTTTTCAGCAGCTGCCACCGTGTTCTCTGCATCTCGGAGCCTCAGGGGAGCAACAAGAATTTCCAAGGAGGGATGCATGAAAACTAAAATATAAACTCAGTAAGTTTGTCCTGGAACACCTCCCATTGGCATGCCAAGAGTGAATTCAAGAGGCAGGAGAGCGGCAGCCACCGTCCTGCAGCAGCCTGCGAGTTTCGCACACAAGCCGGCTTCTTCGCGGCTTCGTTCTTCGCCTATGCAAGCTACCGCGATCTCCGGCTGCCGGAGGCCAAGAAGCAGCTACTTCGCGCACAGATGACTGGAGCGGCAGCGGTGCGCTCCGAAGCGCCGCTTTTGCTGAAAGACGCCGGGAAGAGGCACTTGCTTTCGGCCAGCTGCGGAGCTGCGTATTCTGCCTCTCTAGTCGCCTACATCTTAGCGAAAAGCTTTTCCGCTCCAGTTCTCAAGGAGAAAGTGTACCAGCACTGCTCACTTAGCCCGACCTTGCCAGGAAATGAGATTTGCTGCACATTCCAAGGACACTGCATTTTCCTGGGCAAGCTGCAACCTGCTGACTGATGGCCGTGCTCTCTGCCCACTCCTGCCCAGTTCTTGGTACTAGCGGGCACGTTGCAGCCTGGCGAAGGCAAGAAACCTGGAGAGCTGTCACAGAGCAGAAGGGCAGCTGAGATGCTGAAAAGCAGCAAAGCTGAACAGCCTGCCTCAGCTTCAGCAGTGTGTAATTGACTGAAGGCGAAAAACCAAGCAGCAGAGCAGCGGGCTTCTGTGCGCACTGAAGACAAGTGCAAGAATCCAGCAGCTGCTCCTTGCCAAGCACAGGCAGCTGCCTGTGTTCTTGCTTCTTGACCAACTCACAGTTGCCCTTCTTTTCAGCAGCTGCCACCGTGTTCTCTGCATCTCGGAGCCTCAGGGGAGCAACAAGAATTTCCAAGGAGGGATGCATGAAAACTAAAATATAAACTCAGGAAGTTTGTCCTGGAACACCTCCCATTGGCATGCCAAGAGTGAATTCAAGAGGCAGGAGAGCGGCAGCCACCGTCCTGCAGCAGCCTGCGAGTTTCGCACACAAGCCGGCTTCTTCGCGGCTTCGTTCTTCGCCTATGCAAGCTACCGCGATCTCCGGCTGCCGGAGGCCAAGAAGCGGCTACTTCGCGCACAGATGACTGGAGCGGCAGCGGTGCGCTCCGAAGCGCCGCTTTTGCTGAAAGACGCCGGGAAGCGGCATTTGCTTTCGGCCAGCTGCGGAGCTGCGTATTCAGCCTCTCTAGTCGCCTACATCTTAGCGAAAAGCTTTTCCGCTCCAGTTCTCAAGGAGAAAGTGTACCAGCACTGCTCACTTAGCCCGACCTTGCCAGGAAATGAGATTTGCTGCACATTCCAAGGACACTGCATTTTCCTGGGCAAGCTGCAACCTGCTGACAGATGGCCGTGCTCTCTGCCCACTCCTGCCCAGTTCTTGGTACTAGCGGGCACGTTGCAGCCTGGCGAAGGCAAGAAACCTGGAGAGCTGTCACAGAGCAGAAGGGCAGCTGAGATGCTGAAAAGCAGCAAAGCTGAACAGCCTGCCTCAGCTTCAGCAGTGTGTAATTGACTGAAGGCGAAAAACCAAGCAGCAGAGCAGCGGGCTTCTGTGCGCACTGAAGACAATTGCAAGAATCCAGCAGCTGCTCCTTGCCAAGCACAGGCAGCTGCCTGTGTTCTTGCTTCTTGACCAACTCACAGTTGCCCTTCTTTTCAGCAGCTGCCACCGTGTTCTCTGCATCTCGGAGCCTCAGGGGAGCAACAAGAATTTCCAAGGAGGGATGCATGAAAACTAAAATATAAACTCAGGAAGTTTGTCCTGGAACACCTCCCATTGGCATGCCAAGAGTGAATTCAAGAGGCAGGAGAGCGGCAGCCACCGTCCTGCAGCAGCCTGCGAGTTTCGCACACAAGCCGGCTTCTTCGCGGCTTCGTTCTTCGCCTATGCAAGCTACCGCGATCTCCGGCTGCCGGAGGCCAAGAAGCGGCTACTTCGCGCACAGATGACTGGAGCGGCAGCGGTGCGCTCCGAAGCGCCGCTTTTGCCGAAAGACGCCGGGAAGCGGCACTTGCTTTCGGCCAGCTGCGGAGCTGCGTATTCTGCCTCTCTAGTCGCCTACATCTTAGCGAAAAGCTTTTCCGCTCCAGTTCTCAAGGAGAAAGTGTACCAGCACTGCTCACTTAGCCCGACCTTGCCAGGAAATGAGATTTGCTGCACATTCCAAGGACACTGCATTTTCCTGGGCAAGCTGCAACCTGCTGGCAGATGGCCGTGCTCTCTGCCCACTCCTGCCCAGTTCTTGGTACTAGCGGGCACGTTGCAGCCTGGCGAAGGCAAGAAACCTGGAGAGCTGTCACAGAGCAGAAGGGCAGCTGAGATGCTGAAAAGCAGCAAAGCTGAACAGCCTGCCTCAGCTTCAGCAGTGTGTAATTGACTGAAGGCGAAAAACCAAGCAGCAGAGCAGCGGGCTTCTGTGCGCACTGAAGACAATTGCAAGAATCCAGCAGCTGCTCCTTGCCAAGCACAGGCAGCTGCCTGTGTTCTTGCTTCTTGACCAACTCACAGTTGCCCTTCTTTTCAGCAGCTGCCACCGTGTTCTCTGCATCTCGGAGCCTCAGGGGAGCAACAAGAATTTCCAAGGAGGGATGCATGAAAACTAAAATATAAACTCAGTAAGTTTGTCCTGGAACACCTCCCATTGGCATGCCAAGAGTGAATTCAAGAGGCAGGAGAGCGGCAGCCACCGTCCTGTAGCTGTCTGCGAGCTTCGCACACAAGCCGGCTTCTTCGCGGCTTCGTTCTTCGCCTATGCAAGCTACCGCGATCTCCGGCTGCCGGAGGCCAAGAAGCGGCTACTTCGCGCACAGATGACTGGAGCGGCAGCGGTGCGCTCCGAAGCGCCGCTTTTGCTGAAAGACGCCGGGATGCGGCATTTGCTTTCGGCCAGCTGCGGAGCTGCGTATTCAGCCTCTCTAGTCGCCTACATCTTAGCGAAAAGCTTTTCCGCTCCAGTTCTCAAGGAGAAAGTGTACCAGCACTGCTCACTTAGCCCGACCTTGCCAGGAAATGAGATTTGCTGCACATTCCAAGGACATTGCATTTTCCTGGGCAAGCTGCAACCTGCTGACAGATGGCCGTGCTCTCTGCCCACTCCTGCCCAGTTCTTGGTACTAGCGGGCACGTTGCAGCCTGGCGAAGGCAAGAAACCTGGAGAGCTGTCACAGAGCAGAAGGGCAGCTGAGATGCTGAAAAGCAGCAAAGCTGAACAGCCTGCCTCAGCTTCAGCAGTGTGTAATTGACTGAAGGCGAAAAACCAAGCAGCAGAGCAGCGGGCTTCTGTGCGCACTGAAGACAATTGCAAGAATCCAGCAGCTGCTCCTTGCCAAGCACAGGCAGCTGCCTGTGTTCTTGCTTCTTGACCAACTCACAGTTGCCCTTCTTTTCAGCAGCTGCCACCGTGTTCTCTGCATCTCGGAGCCTCAGGGGAGCAACAAGAATTTCCAAGGAGGGATGCATGAAAACTAAAATATAAACTCAGGAAGTTTGTCCTGGAACACCTCCCATTGGCATGCCAAGAGTGAATTCAAGAGGCAGGAGAGCGGCAGCCACCGTCCTGTAGCTGTCTGCGAGCTTCGCACACAAGCCGGCTTCTTCGCGGCTTCGTTCTTCGCCTATGCAAGCTACCGCGATCTCCGGCTGCCGGAGGCCAAGAAGCGGCTACTTCGCGCACAGATGACTGGAGCGGCAGCGGTGCGCTCCGAAGCGTCGCTTTTGCTGAAAGACGCCGGGATGCGGCATTTGCTTTCGGCCAGCTGCGGAGCTGCGTATTCAGCCTCTCTAGTCGCCTACATCTTAGCGAAAAGCTTTTCCGCTCCAGTTCTCAAGGAGAAAGTGTCCCAGCACTGCTCACTTAGCCCGACCTTGCCAGGAAATGAGATTTGCTGCACATTCCAAGGACACTGCATTTTCCTGGGCAAGCTGCAACCTGCTGGCAGATGGCCGTGCTCTCTGCCCACTCCTGCCCAGTTCTTGGTACTAGCGGGCACGTTGCAGCCTGGCGAAGGCAAGAAACCTGGAGAGCTGTCACAGAGCAGAAGGGCAGCTGAGATGCTGAAAAGCAGCAAAGCTGAACAGCCTGCCTCAGCTTCAGCAGTGTGTAATTGACTGAAGGCGAAAAACCAAGCAGCAGAGCAGCGGGCTTCTGTGCGCACTGAAGACAATTGCAAGAATCCAGCAGCTGCTCCTTGCCAAGCACAGGCAGCTGCCTGTGTTCTTGCTTCTTGACCAACTCACAGTTGCCCTTCTTTTCAGCAGCTGCCACCGTGTTCTCTGCATCTCGGAGCCTCAGGGGAGCAACAAGAATTTCCAAGGAGGGATGCATGAAAACTAAAATATAAACTCAGTAAGTTTGTCCTGGAACACCTCCCATTGGCATGCCAAGAGTGAATACAAGAGGCAGGAGAGCGGCAGCCACCGTCCTGCAGCAGCCTGCGAGCTTCGCACACAAGCCGGTTTCTTCGCGGCTTCGTTCTTCGCCTATGCAAGCTACCGCGATCTCCGGCTGCCGGAGGCCAAGAAGCGGCTACTTCGCGCACAGATGACTGGAGCGGCAGCGGTGCGCTCCGAAGCGCCGCTTTTGCTGAAAGACGCCGGGAAGCGGCATTTGCTTTCGGCCAGCTGCGGAGCTGCGTATTCAGCCTCTCTAGTCGCCTACATCTTAGCGAAAAGCTTTTCCGCTCCAGTTCTCAAGGAGAAAGTGTACCAGCACTGCTCACTTAGCCCGACCTTGCCAGGAAATGAGATTTGCTGCACATTCCAAGGACATTGCATTTTCCTGGGCAAGCTGCAACCTGCTGGCAGATGGCCGTGCTCTCTGCCCACTCCTGCCCAGTTCTTGGTACTAGCGAGCACGTTGCAGCCTGGCGAAGGCAAGAAACCTGGAGAGCTGTCACAGAGCAGAAGGGCAGCTGAGATGCTGAAAAGCAGCAAAGCTGAACAGCCTGCCTCAGCTTCAGCAGTGTGTAATTGACTGAAGGCGAAAAACCAAGCAGCAGAGCAGCGGGCTTCTGTGCGCACTGAAGACAATTGCAAGAATCCAGCAGCTGCTCCTTGCCAAGCACAGGCAGCTGCCTGTGTTCTTGCTTCTTGACCAACTCACAGTTGCCCTTCTTTTCAGCAGCTGCCACCGTGTTCTCTGCATCTCGGAGCCTCAGGGGAGCAACAAGAATTTCCAAGGAGGGATGCATGAAAACTAAAATATAAACTCAGTAAGTTTGTCCTGGAACACCTCCCATTGGCATGCCAAGAGTGAGTTCAAGAGGCAGGAGAGCGGCAGCCACCGTCCTGCAGCAGCCTGCGAGTTTCGCACACAAGCCGGCTTCTTCGCGGCTTCGTTCTTCGCCTATGCAAGCTACCGCGATCTCCGGCTGCCGGAGGCCAAGAAGCAGCTACTTCGCGCACAGATGACTGGAGCGGCAGCGGTGCGCTCCGAAGCGCCGCTTTTGCTGAAAGACGCCGGGAAGCGGCACTTGCTTTCGGCCAGCTGCGGAGCTGCGTATTCTGCCTCTCTAGTCGCCTACATCTTAGCGAAAAGCTTTTCCGCTCCAGTTCTCAAGGAGAAAGTGTACCAGCACTGCTCACTTAGCCCGACCTTGCCAGGAAATGAGATTTGCTGCACATTCCAAGGACACTGCATTTTCCTGGGCAAGCTGCAACCTGCTGACAGATGGCCGTGCTCTCTGCCCACTCCTGCCCAGTTCTTGGTACTAGCGGGCACGTTGCAGCCTGGCGAAGGCAAGAAACCTGGAGAGCTGTCACAGAGCAGAAGGGCAGCTGAGATGCTGAAAAGCAGCAAAGCTGAACAGCCTGCCTCAGCTTCAGCAGTGTGTAATTGACTGAAGGCGAAAAACCAAGCAGCAGAGCAGCGGGCTTCTGTGCGCACTGAAGACAATTGCAAGAATCCAGCAGCTGCTCCTTGCCAAGCACAGGCAGCTGCCTGTGTTCTTGCTTCTTGACCAACTCACAGTTGCCCTTCTTTTCAGCAGCTGCCACCGTGTTCTCTGCATCTCGGAGCCTCAGGGGAGCAACAAGAATTTCCAAGGAGGGATGCATGAAAACTAAAATATAAACTCAGGAAGTTTGTCCTGGAACACCTCCCATTGGCATGCCAAGAGTGAATTCAAGAGGCAGGAGAGCGGCAGCCACCGTCCTGCAGCAGCCTGCGAGTTTCGCACACAAGCCGGCTTCTTCGCGGCTTCGTTCTTCGCCTATGCAAGCTACCGCGATCTCCGGCTGCCGGAGGCCAAGAAGCGGCTACTTCGCGCACAGATGACTGGAGCGGCAGCGGTGCGCTCCGAAGCGCCGCTTTTGCTGAAAGACGCCGGGATGCGGCATTTGCTTTCGGCCAGCTGCGGAGCTGCGTATTCAGCCTCTCTAGTCGCCTACATCTTAGCGAAAAGCTTTTCCGCTCCAGTTCTCAAGGAGAAAGTGACCCAGCACTGCTCACTTAGCCCGACCTTGCCAGGAAATGAGATTTGCTGCACATTCCAAGGACACTGCATTTTCCTGGGCAAGCTGCAACCTGCTGACTGATGGCCGTGCTCTCTGCCCACTCCTGCCCAGTTCTTGGTACTAGCGGGCACGTTGCAGCCTGGCGAAGGCAAGAAACCTGGAGAGCTGTCACAGAGCAGAAGGGCAGCTGAGATGCTGAAAAGCAGCAAAGCTGAACAGCCTGCCTCAGCTTCAGCAGTGTGTAATTGACTGAAGGCGAAAAACCAAGCAGCAGAGCAGCGGGCTTCTGTGCGCACTGAAGACAATTGCAAGAATCCAGCAGCTGCTCCTTGCCAAGCACAGGCAGCTGCCTGTGTTCTTGCTTCTTGACCAACTCACAGTTGCCCTTCTTTTCAGCAGCTGCCACCGTGTTCTCTGCATCTCGGAGCCTCAGGGGAGCAACAAGAATTTCCAAGGAGGGATGCATGAAAACTAAAATATAAACTCAGGAAGTTTGTCCTGGAACACCTCCCATTGGCATGCCAAGAGTGAATTCAAGAGGCAGGAGAGCGGCAGCCACCATCCTGCAGCAGCCTGCGAGTTTCGCACACAAGCCGGCTTCTTCGCGGCTTCGTTCTTCGCCTATGCAAGCTACCGCGATCTCCGGCTGCCGGAGGCCAAGAAGCAGCTACTTCGCGCACAGATGACTGGAGCGGCAGCGGTGCGCTCCGAAGCGCCGCTTTTGCTGAAAGACGCCGGGAAGAGGCACTTGCTTTCGGCCAGCTGCGGAGCTGCGTATTCTGCCTCTCTAGTCGCCTACATCTTAGCGAAAAGCTTTTCCGCTCCAGTTCTCAAGGAGAAAGTGTACCAGCACTGCTCACTTAGCCCGACCTTGCCAGGAAATGAGATTTGCTGCACATTCCAAGGACACTGCATTTTCCTGGGCAAGCTGCAACCTGCTGACTGATGGCCGTGCTCTCTGCCCACTCCTGCCCAGTTCTTGGTACTAGCGGGCACGTTGCAGCCTGGCGAAGGCAAGAAACCTGGAGAGCTGTCACAGAGCAGAAGGGCAGCTGAGATGCTGAAAAGCAGCAAAGCTGAACAGCCTGCCTCAGCTTCAGCAGTGTGTAATTGACTGAAGGCGAAAAACCAAGCAGCAGAGCAGCGGGCTTCTGTGCGCACTGAAGACAATTGCAAGAATCCAGCAGCTGCTCCTTGCCAAGCACAGGCAGCTGCCTGTGTTCTTGCTTCTTGACCAACTCACAGTTGCCCTTCTTTTCAGCAGCTGCCACCGTGTTCTCTGCATCTCGGAGCCTCAGGGGAGCAACAAGAATTTCCAAGGAGGGATGCATGAAAACTAAAATATAAACTCAGTAAGTTTGTCCTGGAACACCTCCCATTGGCATGCCAAGAGTGAATTCAAGAGGCAGGAGAGCGGCAGCCACCGTCCTGCAGCAGCCTGCGAGTTTCGCACACAAGCCGGCTTCTTCGCGGCTTCGTTCTTCGCCTATGCAAGCTACCGCGATCTCCGGCTGCCGGAGGCCAAGAAGCGGCTACTTCGCGCACAGATGACTGGAGCGGCAGCGGTGCGCTCCGAAGCGCCGCTTTTGCTGAAAGACGCCGGGAAGCGGCATTTGCTTTCGGCCAGCTGCGGAGCTGCGTATTCAGCCTCTCTAGTCGCCTACATCTTAGCGAAAAGCTTTTCCGCTCCAGTTCTCAAGGAGAAAGTGTACCAGCACTGCTCACTTAGCCCGACCTTGCCAGGAAATGAGATTTGCTGCACATTCCAAGGACACTGCATTTTCCTGGGCAAGCTGCAACCTGCTGACAGATGGCCGTGCTCTCTGCCCACTCCTGCCCAGTTCTTGGTACTAGCGGGCACGTTGCAGCCTGGCGAAGGCAAGAAACCTGGAGAGCTGTCACAGAGCAGAAGGGCAGCTGAGATGCTGAAAAGCAGCAAAGCTGAACAGCCTGCCTCAGCTTCAGCAGTGTGTAATTGACTGAAGGCGAAAAACCAAGCAGCAGAGCAGCGGGCTTCTGTGCGCACTGAAGACAATTGCAAGAATCCAGCAGCTGCTCCTTGCCAAGCACAGGCAGCTGCCTGTGTTCTTGCTTCTTGACCAACTCACAGTTGCCCTTCTTTTCAGCAGCTGCCACCGTGTTCTCTGCATCTCGGAGCCTCAGGGGAGCAACAAGAATTTCCAAGGAGGGATGCATGAAAACTAAAATATAAACTCAGGAAGTTTGTCCTGGAACACCTCCCATTGGCATGCCAAGAGTGAATTCAAGAGGCAGGAGAGCGGCAGCCACCGTCCTGCAGCAGCCTGCGAGTTTCGCACACAAGCCGGCTTCTTCGCGGCTTCGTTCTTCGCCTATGCAAGCTACCGCGATCTCCGGCTGCCGGAGGCCAAGAAGCGGCTACTTCGCGCACAGATGACTGGAGCGGCAGCGGTGCGCTCCGAAGCGCCGCTTTTGCCGAAAGACGCCGGGAAGCGGCACTTGCTTTCGGCCAGCTGCGGAGCTGCGTATTCTGCCTCTCTAGTCGCCTACATCTTAGCGAAAAGCTTTTCCGCTCCAGTTCTCAAGGAGAAAGTGTACCAGCACTGCTCACTTAGCCCGACCTTGCCAGGAAATGAGATTTGCTGCACATTCCAAGGACACTGCATTTTCCTGGGCAAGCTGCAACCTGCTGGCAGATGGCCGTGCTCTCTGCCCACTCCTGCCCAGTTCTTGGTACTAGCGGGCACGTTGCAGCCTGGCGAAGGCAAGAAACCTGGAGAGCTGTCACAGAGCAGAAGGGCAGCTGAGATGCTGAAAAGCAGCAAAGCTGAACAGCCTGCCTCAGCTTCAGCAGTGTGTAATTGACTGAAGGCGAAAAACCAAGCAGCAGAGCAGCGGGCTTCTGTGCGCACTGAAGACAATTGCAAGAATCCAGCAGCTGCTCCTTGCCAAGCACAGGCAGCTGCCTGTGTTCTTGCTTCTTGACCAACTCACAGTTGCCCTTCTTTTCAGCAGCTGCCACCGTGTTCTCTGCATCTCGGAGCCTCAGGGGAGCAACAAGAATTTCCAAGGAGGGATGCATGAAAACTAAAATATAAACTCAGTAAGTTTGTCCTGGAACACCTCCCATTGGCATGCCAAGAGTGAATTCAAGAGGCAGGAGAGCGGCAGCCACCGTCCTGTAGCTGTCTGCGAGCTTCGCACACAAGCCGGCTTCTTCGCGGCTTCGTTCTTCGCCTATGCAAGCTACCGCGATCTCCGGCTGCCGGAGGCCAAGAAGCGGCTACTTCGCGCACAGATGACTGGAGCGGCAGCGGTGCGCTCCGAAGCGCCGCTTTTGCTGAAAGACGCCGGGAAGCGGCACTTGCTTTCGGCCAGCTGCGGAGCTGCGTATTCTGCCTCTCTAGTCGCCTACATCTTAGCGAAAAGCTTTTCCGCTCCAGTTCTCAAGGAGAAAGTGTACCAGCACTGCTCACTTAGCCCGACCTTGCCAGGAAATGAGATTTGCTGCACATTCCAAGGACACTGCATTTTCCTGGGCAAGCTGCAACCTGCTGACAGATGGCCGTGCTCTCTGCCCACTCCTGCCCAGTTCTTGGTACTAGCGGGCACGTTGCAGCCTGGCGAAGGCAAGAAACCTGGAGAGCTGTCACAGAGCAGAAGGGCAGCTGAGATGCTGAAAAGCAGCAAAGCTGAACAGCCTGCCTCAGCTTCAGCAGTGTGTAATTGACTGAAGGCGAAAAACCAAGCAGCAGAGCAGCGGGCTTCTGTGCGCACTGAAGACAATTGCAAGAATCCAGCAGCTGCTCCTTGCCAAGCACAGGCAGCTGCCTGTGTTCTTGCTTCTTGACCAACTCACAGTTGCCCTTCTTTTCAGCAGCTGCCACCGTGTTCTCTGCATCTCGGAGCCTCAGGGGAGCAACAAGAATTTCCAAGGAGGGATGCATGAAAACTAAAATATAAACTCAGGAAGTTTGTCCTGGAACACCTCCCATTGGCATGCCAAGAGTGAATTCAAGAGGCAGGAGAGCGGCAGCCACCGTCCTGCAGCAGCCTGCGAGTTTCGCACACAAGCCGGCTTCTTCGCGGCTTCGTTCTTCGCCTATGCAAGCTACCGCGATCTCCGGCTGCCGGAGGCCAAGAAGCGGCTACTTCGCGCACAGATGACTGGAGCGGCAGCGGTGCGCTCCGAAGCGCCGCTTTTGCTGAAAGACGCCGGGATGCGGCATTTGCTTTCGGCCAGCTGCGGAGCTGCGTATTCAGCCTCTCTAGTCGCCTACATCTTAGCGAAAAGCTTTTCCGCTCCAGTTCTCAAGGAGAAAGTGACCCAGCACTGCTCACTTAGCCCGACCTTGCCAGGAAATGAGATTTGCTGCACATTCCAAGGACACTGCATTTTCCTGGGCAAGCTGCAACCTGCTGACTGATGGCCGTGCTCTCTGCCCACTCCTGCCCAGTTCTTGGTACTAGCGGGCACGTTGCAGCCTGGCGAAGGCAAGAAACCTGGAGAGCTGTCACAGAGCAGAAGGGCAGCTGAGATGCTGAAAAGCAGCAAAGCTGAACAGCCTGCCTCAGCTTCAGCAGTGTGTAATTGACTGAAGGCGAAAAACCAAGCAGCAGAGCAGCGGGCTTCTGTGCGCACTGAAGACAATTGCAAGAATCCAGCAGCTGCTCCTTGCCAAGCACAGGCAGCTGCCTGTGTTCTTGCTTCTTGACCAACTCACAGTTGCCCTTCTTTTCAGCAGCTGCCACCGTGTTCTCTGCATCTCGGAGCCTCAGGGGAGCAACAAGAATTTCCAAGGAGGGATGCATGAAAACTAAAATATAAACTCAGGAAGTTTGTCCTGGAACACCTCCCATTGGCATGCCAAGAGTGAATTCAAGAGGCAGGAGAGCGGCAGCCACCATCCTGCAGCAGCCTGCGAGTTTCGCACACAAGCCGGCTTCTTCGCGGCTTCGTTCTTCGCCTATGCAAGCTACCGCGATCTCCGGCTGCCGGAGGCCAAGAAGCAGCTACTTCGCGCACAGATGACTGGAGCGGCAGCGGTGCGCTCCGAAGCGCCGCTTTTGCTGAAAGACGCCGGGAAGAGGCACTTGCTTTCGGCCAGCTGCGGAGCTGCGTATTCTGCCTCTCTAGTCGCCTACATCTTAGCGAAAAGCTTTTCCGCTCCAGTTCTCAAGGAGAAAGTGTACCAGCACTGCTCACTTAGCCCGACCTTGCCAGGAAATGAGATTTGCTGCACATTCCAAGGACACTGCATTTTCCTGGGCAAGCTGCAACCTGCTGACTGATGGCCGTGCTCTCTGCCCACTCCTGCCCAGTTCTTGGTACTAGCGGGCACGTTGCAGCCTGGCGAAGGCAAGAAACCTGGAGAGCTGTCACAGAGCAGAAGGGCAGCTGAGATGCTGAAAAGCAGCAAAGCTGAACAGCCTGCCTCAGCTTCAGCAGTGTGTAATTGACTGAAGGCGAAAAACCAAGCAGCAGAGCAGCGGGCTTCTGTGCGCACTGAAGACAATTGCAAGAATCCAGCAGCTGCTCCTTGCCAAGCACAGGCAGCTGCCTGTGTTCTTGCTTCTTGACCAACTCACAGTTGCCCTTCTTTTCAGCAGCTGCCACCGTGTTCTCTGCATCTCGGAGCCTCAGGGGAGCAACAAGAATTTCCAAGGAGGGATGCATGAAAACTAAAATATAAACTCAGTAAGTTTGTCCTGGAACACCTCCCATTGGCATGCCAAGAGTGAATTCAAGAGGCAGGAGAGCGGCAGCCACCGTCCTGCAGCAGCCTGCGAGTTTCGCACACAAGCCGGCTTCTTCGCGGCTTCGTTCTTCGCCTATGCAAGCTACCGCGATCTCCGGCTGCCGGAGGCCAAGAAGCGGCTACTTCGCGCACAGATGACTGGAGCGGCAGCGGTGCGCTCCGAAGCGCCGCTTTTGCTGAAAGACGCCGGGAAGCGGCATTTGCTTTCGGCCAGCTGCGGAGCTGCGTATTCAGCCTCTCTAGTCGCCTACATCTTAGCGAAAAGCTTTTCCGCTCCAGTTCTCAAGGAGAAAGTGTACCAGCACTGCTCACTTAGCCCGACCTTGCCAGGAAATGAGATTTGCTGCACATTCCAAGGACACTGCATTTTCCTGGGCAAGCTGCAACCTGCTGACAGATGGCCGTGCTCTCTGCCCACTCCTGCCCAGTTCTTGGTACTAGCGGGCACGTTGCAGCCTGGCGAAGGCAAGAAACCTGGAGAGCTGTCACAGAGCAGAAGGGCAGCTGAGATGCTGAAAAGCAGCAAAGCTGAACAGCCTGCCTCAGCTTCAGCAGTGTGTAATTGACTGAAGGCGAAAAACCAAGCAGCAGAGCAGCGGGCTTCTGTGCGCACTGAAGACAATTGCAAGAATCCAGCAGCTGCTCCTTGCCAAGCACAGGCAGCTGCCTGTGTTCTTGCTTCTTGACCAACTCACAGTTGCCCTTCTTTTCAGCAGCTGCCACCGTGTTCTCTGCATCTCGGAGCCTCAGGGGAGCAACAAGAATTTCCAAGGAGGGATGCATGAAAACTAAAATATAAACTCAGGAAGTTTGTCCTGGAACACCTCCCATTGGCATGCCAAGAGTGAATTCAAGAGGCAGGAGAGCGGCAGCCACCGTCCTGCAGCAGCCTGCGAGTTTCGCACACAAGCCGGCTTCTTCGCGGCTTCGTTCTTCGCCTATGCAAGCTACCGCGATCTCCGGCTGCCGGAGGCCAAGAAGCGGCTACTTCGCGCACAGATGACTGGAGCGGCAGCGGTGCGCTCCGAAGCGCCGCTTTTGCCGAAAGACGCCGGGAAGCGGCACTTGCTTTCGGCCAGCTGCGGAGCTGCGTATTCTGCCTCTCTAGTCGCCTACATCTTAGCGAAAAGCTTTTCCGCTCCAGTTCTCAAGGAGAAAGTGTACCAGCACTGCTCACTTAGCCCGACCTTGCCAGGAAATGAGATTTGCTGCACATTCCAAGGACACTGCATTTTCCTGGGCAAGCTGCAACCTGCTGGCAGATGGCCGTGCTCTCTGCCCACTCCTGCCCAGTTCTTGGTACTAGCGGGCACGTTGCAGCCTGGCGAAGGCAAGAAACCTGGAGAGCTGTCACAGAGCAGAAGGGCAGCTGAGATGCTGAAAAGCAGCAAAGCTGAACAGCCTGCCTCAGCTTCAGCAGTGTGTAATTGACTGAAGGCGAAAAACCAAGCAGCAGAGCAGCGGGCTTCTGTGCGCACTGAAGACAATTGCAAGAATCCAGCAGCTGCTCCTTGCCAAGCACAGGCAGCTGCCTGTGTTCTTGCTTCTTGACCAACTCACAGTTGCCCTTCTTTTCAGCAGCTGCCACCGTGTTCTCTGCATCTCGGAGCCTCAGGGGAGCAACAAGAATTTCCAAGGAGGGATGCATGAAAACTAAAATATAAACTCAGGAAGTTTGTCCTGGAACACCTCCCATTGGCATGCCAAGAGTGAATTCAAGAGGCAGGAGAGCGGCAGCCACCGTCCTGCAGCAGCCTGCGAGTTTCGCACACAAGCCGGCTTCTTCGCGGCTTCGTTCTTCGCCTATGCAAGCTACCGCGATCTCCGGCTGCCGGAGGCCAAGAAGCGGCTACTTCGCGCACAGATGACTGGAGCGGCAGCGGTGCGCTCCGAAGCGCCGCTTTTGCCGAAAGACGCCGGGAAGCGGCACTTGCTTTCGGCCAGCTGCGGAGCTGCGTATTCTGCCTCTCTAGTCGCCTACATCTTAGCGAAAAGCTTTTCCGCTCCAGTTCTCAAGGAGAAAGTGTACCAGCACTGCTCACTTAGCCCGACCTTGCCAGGAAATGAGATTTGCTGCACATTCCAAGGACACTGCATTTTCCTGGGCAAGCTGCAACCTGCTGGCAGATGGCCGTGCTCTCTGCCCACTCCTGCCCAGTTCTTGGTACTAGCGGGCACGTTGCAGCCTGGCGAAGGCAAGAAACCTGGAGAGCTGTCACAGAGCAGAAGGGCAGCTGAGATGCTGAATAGCAGCAAAGCTGAACAGCCTGCCTCAGCTTCAGCAGTGTGTAATTGACTGAAGGCGAAAAACCAAGCAGCAGAGCAGCGGGCTTCTGTGCGCACTGAAGACAATTGCAAGAATCCAGCAGCTGCTCCTTGCCAAGCACAGGCAGCTGCCTGTGTTCTTGCTTCTTGACCAACTCACAGTTGCCCTTCTTTTCAGCAGCTGCCACCGTGTTCTCTGCATCTCGGAGCCTCAGGGGAGCAACAAGAATTTCCAAGGAGGGATGCATGAAAACTAAAATATAAACTCAGTAAGTTTGTCCTGGAACACCTCCCATTGGCATGCCAAGAGTGAATTCAAGAGGCAGGAGAGCGGCAGCCACCGTCCTGTAGCTGTCTGCGAGCTTCGCACACAAGCCGGCTTCTTCGCGGCTTCGTTCTTCGCCTATGCAAGCTACCGCGATCTCCGGCTGCCGGAGGCCAAGAAGCGGCTACTTCGCGCACAGATGACTGGAGCGGCAGCGGTGCGCTCCGAAGCGCCGCTTTTGCTGAAAGACGCCGGGATGCGGCATTTGCTTTCGGCCAGCTGCGGAGCTGCGTATTCAGCCTCTCTAGTCGCCTACATCTTAGCGAAAAGCTTTTCCGCTCCAGTTCTCAAGGAGAAAGTGTACCAGCACTGCTCACTTAGCCCGACCTTGCCAGGAAATGAGATTTGCTGCACATTCCAAGGACATTGCATTTTCCTGGGCAAGCTGCAACCTGCTGACAGATGGCCGTGCTCTCTGCCCACTCCTGCCCAGTTCTTGGTACTAGCGGGCACGTTGCAGCCTGGCGAAGGCAAGAAACCTGGAGAGCTGTCACAGAGCAGAAGGGCAGCTGAGATGCTGAAAAGCAGCAAAGCTGAACAGCCTGCCTCAGCTTCAGCAGTGTGTAATTGACTGAAGGCGAAAAACCAAGCAGCAGAGCAGCGGGCTTCTGTGCGCACTGAAGACAATTGCAAGAATCCAGCAGCTGCTCCTTGCCAAGCACAGGCAGCTGCCTGTGTTCTTGCTTCTTGACCAACTCACAGTTGCCCTTCTTTTCAGCAGCTGCCACCGTGTTCTCTGCATCTCGGAGCCTCAGGGGAGCAACAAGAATTTCCAAGGAGGGATGCATGAAAACTAAAATATAAACTCAGGAAGTTTGTCCTGGAACACCTCCCATTGGCATGCCAAGAGTGAATTCAAGAGGCAGGAGAGCGGCAGCCACCGTCCTGTAGCTGTCTGCGAGCTTCGCACACAAGCCGGCTTCTTCGCGGCTTCGTTCTTCGCCTATGCAAGCTACCGCGATCTCCGGCTGCCGGAGGCCAAGAAGCGGCTACTTCGCGCACAGATGACTGGAGCGGCAGCGGTGCGCTCCGAAGCGTCGCTTTTGCTGAAAGACGCCGGGATGCGGCATTTGCTTTCGGCCAGCTGCGGAGCTGCGTATTCAGCCTCTCTAGTCGCCTACATCTTAGCGAAAAGCTTTTCCGCTCCAGTTCTCAAGGAGAAAGTGTCCCAGCACTGCTCACTTAGCCCGACCTTGCCAGGAAATGAGATTTGCTGCACATTCCAAGGACACTGCATTTTCCTGGGCAAGCTGCAACCTGCTGGCAGATGGCCGTGCTCTCTGCCCACTCCTGCCCAGTTCTTGGTACTAGCGGGCACGTTGCAGCCTGGCGAAGGCAAGAAACCTGGAGAGCTGTCACAGAGCAGAAGGGCAGCTGAGATGCTGAAAAGCAGCAAAGCTGAACAGCCTGCCTCAGCTTCAGCAGTGTGTAATTGACTGAAGGCGAAAAACCAAGCAGCAGAGCAGCGGGCTTCTGTGCGCACTGAAGACAATTGCAAGAATCCAGCAGCTGCTCCTTGCCAAGCACAGGCAGCTGCCTGTGTTCTTGCTTCTTGACCAACTCACAGTTGCCCTTCTTTTCAGCAGCTGCCACCGTGTTCTCTGCATCTCGGAGCCTCAGGGGAGCAACAAGAATTTCCAAGGAGGGATGCATGAAAACTAAAATATAAACTCAGTAAGTTTGTCCTGGAACACCTCCCATTGGCATGCCAAGAGTGAATACAAGAGGCAGGAGAGCGGCAGCCACCGTCCTGCAGCAGCCTGCGAGCTTCGCACACAAGCCGGTTTCTTCGCGGCTTCGTTCTTCGCCTATGCAAGCTACCGCGATCTCCGGCTGCCGGAGGCCAAGAAGCGGCTACTTCGCGCACAGATGACTGGAGCGGCAGCGGTGCGCTCCGAAGCGCCGCTTTTGCTGAAAGACGCCGGGAAGCGGCATTTGCTTTCGGCCAGCTGCGGAGCTGCGTATTCAGCCTCTCTAGTCGCCTACATCTTAGCGAAAAGCTTTTCCGCTCCAGTTCTCAAGGAGAAAGTGTACCAGCACTGCTCACTTAGCCCGACCTTGCCAGGAAATGAGATTTGCTGCACATTCCAAGGACATTGCATTTTCCTGGGCAAGCTGCAACCTGCTGGCAGATGGCCGTGCTCTCTGCCCACTCCTGCCCAGTTCTTGGTACTAGCGAGCACGTTGCAGCCTGGCGAAGGCAAGAAACCTGGAGAGCTGTCACAGAGCAGAAGGGCAGCTGAGATGCTGAAAAGCAGCAAAGCTGAACAGCCTGCCTCAGCTTCAGCAGTGTGTAATTGACTGAAGGCGAAAAACCAAGCAGCAGAGCAGCGGGCTTCTGTGCGCACTGAAGACAATTGCAAGAATCCAGCAGCTGCTCCTTGCCAAGCACAGGCAGCTGCCTGTGTTCTTGCTTCTTGACCAACTCACAGTTGCCCTTCTTTTCAGCAGCTGCCACCGTGTTCTCTGCATCTCGGAGCCTCAGGGGAGCAACAAGAATTTCCAAGGAGGGATGCATGAAAACTAAAATATAAACTCAGTAAGTTTGTCCTGGAACACCTCCCATTGGCATGCCAAGAGTGAGTTCAAGAGGCAGGAGAGCGGCAGCCACCGTCCTGCAGCAGCCTGCGAGTTTCGCACACAAGCCGGCTTCTTCGCGGCTTCGTTCTTCGCCTATGCAAGCTACCGCGATCTCCGGCTGCCGGAGGCCAAGAAGCAGCTACTTCGCGCACAGATGACTGGAGCGGCAGCGGTGCGCTCCGAAGCGCCGCTTTTGCTGAAAGACGCCGGGAAGCGGCACTTGCTTTCGGCCAGCTGCGGAGCTGCGTATTCTGCCTCTCTAGTCGCCTACATCTTAGCGAAAAGCTTTTCCGCTCCAGTTCTCAAGGAGAAAGTGTACCAGCACTGCTCACTTAGCCCGACCTTGCCAGGAAATGAGATTTGCTGCACATTCCAAGGACACTGCATTTTCCTGGGCAAGCTGCAACCTGCTGACAGATGGCCGTGCTCTCTGCCCACTCCTGCCCAGTTCTTGGTACTAGCGGGCACGTTGCAGCCTGGCGAAGGCAAGAAACCTGGAGAGCTGTCACAGAGCAGAAGGGCAGCTGAGATGCTGAAAAGCAGCAAAGCTGAACAGCCTGCCTCAGCTTCAGCAGTGTGTAATTGACTGAAGGCGAAAAACCAAGCAGCAGAGCAGCGGGCTTCTGTGCGCACTGAAGACAATTGCAAGAATCCAGCAGCTGCTCCTTGCCAAGCACAGGCAGCTGCCTGTGTTCTTGCTTCTTGACCAACTCACAGTTGCCCTTCTTTTCAGCAGCTGCCACCGTGTTCTCTGCATCTCGGAGCCTCAGGGGAGCAACAAGAATTTCCAAGGAGGGATGCATGAAAACTAAAATATAAACTCAGGAAGTTTGTCCTGGAACACCTCCCATTGGCATGCCAAGAGTGAATTCAAGAGGCAGGAGAGCGGCAGCCACCGTCCTGCAGCAGCCTGCGAGTTTCGCACACAAGCCGGCTTCTTCGCGGCTTCGTTCTTCGCCTATGCAAGCTACCGCGATCTCCGGCTGCCGGAGGCCAAGAAGCGGCTACTTCGCGCACAGATGACTGGAGCGGCAGCGGTGCGCTCCGAAGCGCCGCTTTTGCTGAAAGACGCCGGGATGCGGCATTTGCTTTCGGCCAGCTGCGGAGCTGCGTATTCAGCCTCTCTAGTCGCCTACATCTTAGCGAAAAGCTTTTCCGCTCCAGTTCTCAAGGAGAAAGTGACCCAGCACTGCTCACTTAGCCCGACCTTGCCAGGAAATGAGATTTGCTGCACATTCCAAGGACACTGCATTTTCCTGGGCAAGCTGCAACCTGCTGACTGATGGCCGTGCTCTCTGCCCACTCCTGCCCAGTTCTTGGTACTAGCGGGCACGTTGCAGCCTGGCGAAGGCAAGAAACCTGGAGAGCTGTCACAGAGCAGAAGGGCAGCTGAGATGCTGAAAAGCAGCAAAGCTGAACAGCCTGCCTCAGCTTCAGCAGTGTGTAATTGACTGAAGGCGAAAAACCAAGCAGCAGAGCAGCGGGCTTCTGTGCGCACTGAAGACAATTGCAAGAATCCAGCAGCTGCTCCTTGCCAAGCACAGGCAGCTGCCTGTGTTCTTGCTTCTTGACCAACTCACAGTTGCCCTTCTTTTCAGCAGCTGCCACCGTGTTCTCTGCATCTCGGAGCCTCAGGGGAGCAACAAGAATTTCCAAGGAGGGATGCATGAAAACTAAAATATAAACTCAGGAAGTTTGTCCTGGAACACCTCCCATTGGCATGCCAAGAGTGAATTCAAGAGGCAGGAGAGCGGCAGCCACCATCCTGCAGCAGCCTGCGAGTTTCGCACACAAGCCGGCTTCTTCGCGGCTTCGTTCTTCGCCTATGCAAGCTACCGCGATCTCCGGCTGCCGGAGGCCAAGAAGCAGCTACTTCGCGCACAGATGACTGGAGCGGCAGCGGTGCGCTCCGAAGCGCCGCTTTTGCTGAAAGACGCCGGGAAGAGGCACTTGCTTTCGGCCAGCTGCGGAGCTGCGTATTCTGCCTCTCTAGTCGCCTACATCTTAGCGAAAAGCTTTTCCGCTCCAGTTCTCAAGGAGAAAGTGTACCAGCACTGCTCACTTAGCCCGACCTTGCCAGGAAATGAGATTTGCTGCACATTCCAAGGACACTGCATTTTCCTGGGCAAGCTGCAACCTGCTGACTGATGGCCGTGCTCTCTGCCCACTCCTGCCCAGTTCTTGGTACTAGCGGGCACGTTGCAGCCTGGCGAAGGCAAGAAACCTGGAGAGCTGTCACAGAGCAGAAGGGCAGCTGAGATGCTGAAAAGCAGCAAAGCTGAACAGCCTGCCTCAGCTTCAGCAGTGTGTAATTGACTGAAGGCGAAAAACCAAGCAGCAGAGCAGCGGGCTTCTGTGCGCACTGAAGACAATTGCAAGAATCCAGCAGCTGCTCCTTGCCAAGCACAGGCAGCTGCCTGTGTTCTTGCTTCTTGACCAACTCACAGTTGCCCTTCTTTTCAGCAGCTGCCACCGTGTTCTCTGCATCTCGGAGCCTCAGGGGAGCAACAAGAATTTCCAAGGAGGGATGCATGAAAACTAAAATATAAACTCAGTAAGTTTGTCCTGGAACACCTCCCATTGGCATGCCAAGAGTGAATTCAAGAGGCAGGAGAGCGGCAGCCACCGTCCTGCAGCAGCCTGCGAGTTTCGCACACAAGCCGGCTTCTTCGCGGCTTCGTTCTTCGCCTATGCAAGCTACCGCGATCTCCGGCTGCCGGAGGCCAAGAAGCGGCTACTTCGCGCACAGATGACTGGAGCGGCAGCGGTGCGCTCCGAAGCGCCGCTTTTGCTGAAAGACGCCGGGAAGCGGCATTTGCTTTCGGCCAGCTGCGGAGCTGCGTATTCAGCCTCTCTAGTCGCCTACATCTTAGCGAAAAGCTTTTCCGCTCCAGTTCTCAAGGAGAAAGTGTACCAGCACTGCTCACTTAGCCCGACCTTGCCAGGAAATGAGATTTGCTGCACATTCCAAGGACACTGCATTTTCCTGGGCAAGCTGCAACCTGCTGACAGATGGCCGTGCTCTCTGCCCACTCCTGCCCAGTTCTTGGTACTAGCGGGCACGTTGCAGCCTGGCGAAGGCAAGAAACCTGGAGAGCTGTCACAGAGCAGAAGGGCAGCTGAGATGCTGAAAAGCAGCAAAGCTGAACAGCCTGCCTCAGCTTCAGCAGTGTGTAATTGACTGAAGGCGAAAAACCAAGCAGCAGAGCAGCGGGCTTCTGTGCGCACTGAAGACAATTGCAAGAATCCAGCAGCTGCTCCTTGCCAAGCACAGGCAGCTGCCTGTGTTCTTGCTTCTTGACCAACTCACAGTTGCCCTTCTTTTCAGCAGCTGCCACCGTGTTCTCTGCATCTCGGAGCCTCAGGGGAGCAACAAGAATTTCCAAGGAGGGATGCATGAAAACTAAAATATAAACTCAGGAAGTTTGTCCTGGAACACCTCCCATTGGCATGCCAAGAGTGAATTCAAGAGGCAGGAGAGCGGCAGCCACCGTCCTGCAGCAGCCTGCGAGTTTCGCACACAAGCCGGCTTCTTCGCGGCTTCGTTCTTCGCCTATGCAAGCTACCGCGATCTCCGGCTGCCGGAGGCCAAGAAGCGGCTACTTCGCGCACAGATGACTGGAGCGGCAGCGGTGCGCTCCGAAGCGCCGCTTTTGCCGAAAGACGCCGGGAAGCGGCACTTGCTTTCGGCCAGCTGCGGAGCTGCGTATTCTGCCTCTCTAGTCGCCTACATCTTAGCGAAAAGCTTTTCCGCTCCAGTTCTCAAGGAGAAAGTGTACCAGCACTGCTCACTTAGCCCGACCTTGCCAGGAAATGAGATTTGCTGCACATTCCAAGGACACTGCATTTTCCTGGGCAAGCTGCAACCTGCTGGCAGATGGCCGTGCTCTCTGCCCACTCCTGCCCAGTTCTTGGTACTAGCGGGCACGTTGCAGCCTGGCGAAGGCAAGAAACCTGGAGAGCTGTCACAGAGCAGAAGGGCAGCTGAGATGCTGAAAAGCAGCAAAGCTGAACAGCCTGCCTCAGCTTCAGCAGTGTGTAATTGACTGAAGGCGAAAAACCAAGCAGCAGAGCAGCGGGCTTCTGTGCGCACTGAAGACAATTGCAAGAATCCAGCAGCTGCTCCTTGCCAAGCACAGGCAGCTGCCTGTGTTCTTGCTTCTTGACCAACTCACAGTTGCCCTTCTTTTCAGCAGCTGCCACCGTGTTCTCTGCATCTCGGAGCCTCAGGGGAGCAACAAGAATTTCCAAGGAGGGATGCATGAAAACTAAAATATAAACTCAGGAAGTTTGTCCTGGAACACCTCCCATTGGCATGCCAAGAGTGAATTCAAGAGGCAGGAGAGCGGCAGCCACCGTCCTGCAGCAGCCTGCGAGTTTCGCACACAAGCCGGCTTCTTCGCGGCTTCGTTCTTCGCCTATGCAAGCTACCGCGATCTCCGGCTGCCGGAGGCCAAGAAGCGGCTACTTCGCGCACAGATGACTGGAGCGGCAGCGGTGCGCTCCGAAGCGCCGCTTTTGCTGAAAGACGCCGGGATGCGGCATTTGCTTTCGGCCAGCTGCGGAGCTGCGTATTCAGCCTCTCTAGTCGCCTACATCTTAGCGAAAAGCTTTTCCGCTCCAGTTCTCAAGGAGAAAGTGACCCAGCACTGCTCACTTAGCCCGACCTTGCCAGGAAATGAGATTTGCTGCACATTCCAAGGACACTGCATTTTCCTGGGCAAGCTGCAACCTGCTGACTGATGGCCGTGCTCTCTGCCCACTCCTGCCCAGTTCTTGGTACTAGCGGGCACGTTGCAGCCTGGCGAAGGCAAGAAACCTGGAGAGCTGTCACAGAGCAGAAGGGCAGCTGAGATGCTGAAAAGCAGCAAAGCTGAACAGCCTGCCTCAGCTTCAGCAGTGTGTAATTGACTGAAGGCGAAAAACCAAGCAGCAGAGCAGCGGGCTTCTGTGCGCACTGAAGACAATTGCAAGAATCCAGCAGCTGCTCCTTGCCAAGCACAGGCAGCTGCCTGTGTTCTTGCTTCTTGACCAACTCACAGTTGCCCTTCTTTTCAGCAGCTGCCACCGTGTTCTCTGCATCTCGGAGCCTCAGGGGAGCAACAAGAATTTCCAAGGAGGGATGCATGAAAACTAAAATATAAACTCAGTAAGTTTGTCCTGGAACACCTCCCATTGGCATGCCAAGAGTGAATTCAAGAGGCAGGAGAGCGGCAGCCACCATCCTGCAGCAGCCTGCGAGTTTCGCACACAAGCCGGCTTCTTCGCGGCTTCGTTCTTCGCCTATGCAAGCTACCGCGATCTCCGGCTGCCGGAGGCCAAGAAGCAGCTACTTCGCGCACAGATGACTGGAGCGGCAGCGGTGCGCTCCGAAGCGCCGCTTTTGCTGAAAGACGCCGGGAAGAGGCACTTGCTTTCGGCCAGCTGCGGAGCTGCGTATTCTGCCTCTCTAGTCGCCTACATCTTAGCGAAAAGCTTTTCCGCTCCAGTTCTCAAGGAGAAAGTGTACCAGCACTGCTCACTTAGCCCGACCTTGCCAGGAAATGAGATTTGCTGCACATTCCAAGGACACTGCATTTTCCTGGGCAAGCTGCAACCTGCTGACTGATGGCCGTGCTCTCTGCCCACTCCTGCCCAGTTCTTGGTACTAGCGGGCACGTTGCAGCCTGGCGAAGGCAAGAAACCTGGAGAGCTGTCACAGAGCAGAAGGGCAGCTGAGATGCTGAAAAGCAGCAAAGCTGAACAGCCTGCCTCAGCTTCAGCAGTGTGTAATTGACTGAAGGCGAAAAACCAAGCAGCAGAGCAGCGGGCTTCTGTGCGCACTGAAGACAAGTGCAAGAATCCAGCAGCTGCTCCTTGCCAAGCACAGGCAGCTGCCTGTGTTCTTGCTTCTTGACCAACTCACAGTTGCCCTTCTTTTCAGCAGCTGCCACCGTGTTCTCTGCATCTCGGAGCCTCAGGGGAGCAACAAGAATTTCCAAGGAGGGATGCATGAAAACTAAAATATAAACTCAGTAAGTTTGTCCTGGAACACCTCCCATTGGCATGCCAAGAGTGAATTCAAGAGGCAGGAGAGCGGCAGCCACCGTCCTGCAGCAGCCTGCGAGTTTCGCACACAAGCCGGCTTCTTCGCGGCTTCGTTCTTCGCCTATGCAAGCTACCGCGATCTCCGGCTGCCGGAGGCCAAGAAGCGGCTACTTCGCGCACAGATGACTGGAGCGGCAGCGGTGCGCTCCGAAGCGCCGCTTTTGCTGAAAGACGCCGGGAAGCGGCATTTGCTTTCGGCCAGCTGCGGAGCTGCGTATTCAGCCTCTCTAGTCGCCTACATCTTAGCGAAAAGCTTTTCCGCTCCAGTTCTCAAGGAGAAAGTGTACCAGCACTGCTCACTTAGCCCGACCTTGCCAGGAAATGAGATTTGCTGCACATTCCAAGGACACTGCATTTTCCTGGGCAAGCTGCAACCTGCTGACAGATGGCCGTGCTCTCTGCCCACTCCTGCCCAGTTCTTGGTACTAGCGGGCACGTTGCAGCCTGGCGAAGGCAAGAAACCTGGAGAGCTGTCACAGAGCAGAAGGGCAGCTGAGATGCTGAAAAGCAGCAAAGCTGAACAGCCTGCCTCAGCTTCAGCAGTGTGTAATTGACTGAAGGCGAAAAACCAAGCAGCAGAGCAGCGGGCTTCTGTGCGCACTGAAGACAATTGCAAGAATCCAGCAGCTGCTCCTTGCCAAGCACAGGCAGCTGCCTGTGTTCTTGCTTCTTGACCAACTCACAGTTGCCCTTCTTTTCAGCAGCTGCCACCGTGTTCTCTGCATCTCGGAGCCTCAGGGGAGCAACAAGAATTTCCAAGGAGGGATGCATGAAAACTAAAATATAAACTCAGGAAGTTTGTCCTGGAACACCTCCCATTGGCATGCCAAGAGTGAATTCAAGAGGCAGGAGAGCGGCAGCCACCGTCCTGCAGCAGCCTGCGAGTTTCGCACACAAGCCGGCTTCTTCGCGGCTTCGTTCTTCGCCTATGCAAGCTACCGCGATCTCCGGCTGCCGGAGGCCAAGAAGCGGCTACTTCGCGCACAGATGACTGGAGCGGCAGCGGTGCGCTCCGAAGCGCCGCTTTTGCCGAAAGACGCCGGGAAGCGGCACTTGCTTTCGGCCAGCTGCGGAGCTGCGTATTCTGCCTCTCTAGTCGCCTACATCTTAGCGAAAAGCTTTTCCGCTCCAGTTCTCAAGGAGAAAGTGTACCAGCACTGCTCACTTAGCCCGACCTTGCCAGGAAATGAGATTTGCTGCACATTCCAAGGACACTGCATTTTCCTGGGCAAGCTGCAACCTGCTGGCAGATGGCCGTGCTCTCTGCCCACTCCTGCCCAGTTCTTGGTACTAGCGGGCACGTTGCAGCCTGGCGAAGGCAAGAAACCTGGAGAGCTGTCACAGAGCAGAAGGGCAGCTGAGATGCTGAAAAGCAGCAAAGCTGAACAGCCTGCCTCAGCTTCAGCAGTGTGTAATTGACTGAAGGCGAAAAACCAAGCAGCAGAGCAGCGGGCTTCTGTGCGCACTGAAGACAATTGCAAGAATCCAGCAGCTGCTCCTTGCCAAGCACAGGCAGCTGCCTGTGTTCTTGCTTCTTGACCAACTCACAGTTGCCCTTCTTTTCAGCAGCTGCCACCGTGTTCTCTGCATCTCGGAGCCTCAGGGGAGCAACAAGAATTTCCAAGGAGGGATGCATGAAAACTAAAATATAAACTCAGGAAGTTTGTCCTGGAACACCTCCCATTGGCATGCCAAGAGTGAATTCAAGAGGCAGGAGAGCGGCAGCCACCGTCCTGCAGCAGCCTGCGAGTTTCGCACACAAGCCGGCTTCTTCGCGGCTTCGTTCTTCGCCTATGCAAGCTACCGCGATCTCCGGCTGCCGGAGGCCAAGAAGCGGCTACTTCGCGCACAGATGACTGGAGCGGCAGCGGTGCGCTCCGAAGCGCCTCTTTTGCCGAAAGACGCCGGGAAGCGGCATTTGCTTTCGGCCAGCTGCGGAGCTGCGTATTCAGCCTCTCTAGTCGCCTACATCTTAGCGAAAAGCTTTTCCGCTCCAGTTCTCAAGGAGAAAGTGTACCAGCACTGCTCACTTAGCCCGACCTTGCCAGGAAATGAGATTTGCTGCACATTCCAAGGACACTGCATTTTCCTGGGCAAGCTGCAACCTGCTGGCAGATGGCCGTGCTCTCTGCCCACTCCTGCCCAGTTCTTGGTACTAGCGGGCACGTTGCAGCCTGGCGAAGGCAAGAAACCTGGAGAGCTGTCACAGAGCAGAAGGGCAGCTGAGATGCTGAAAAGCAGCAAAGCTGAACAGCCTGCCTCAGCTTCAGCAGTGTGTAATTGACTGAAGGCGAAAAACCAAGCAGCAGAGCAGCGGGCTTCTGTGCGCACTGAAGACAATTGCAAGAATCCAGCAGCTGCTCCTTGCCAAGCACAGGCAGCTGCCTGTGTTCTTGCTTCTTGACCAACTCACAGTTGCCCTTCTTTTCAGCAGCTGCCACCGTGTTCTCTGCATCTCGGAGCCTCAGGGGAGCAACAAGAATTTCCAAGGAGGGATGCATGAAAACTAAAATATAAACTCAGTAAGTTTGTCCTGGAACACCTCCCATTGGCATGCCAAGAGTGAATTCAAGAGGCAGGAGAGTGGCAGCCACCGTCCTGTAGCTGTCTGCGAGCTTCGCACACAAGCCGGCTTCTTCGCGGCTTCGTTCTTCGCCTATGCAAGCTACCGCGATCTCCGGCTGCCGGAGGCCAAGAAGCGGCTACTTCGCGCACAGATGACTGGAGCGGCAGCGGTGCGCTCCGAAGCGCCGCTTTTGCTGAAAGACGCCGGGATGCGGCATTTGCTTTCGGCCAGCTGCGGAGCTGCGTATTCAGCCTCTCTAGTCGCCTACATCTTAGCGAAAAGCTTTTCCGCTCCAGTTCTCAAGGAGAAAGTGTACCAGCACTGCTCACTTAGCCCGACCTTGCCAGGAAATGAGATTTGCTGCACATTCCAAGGACATTGCATTTTCCTGGGCAAGCTGCAACCTGCTGACAGATGGCCGTGCTCTCTGCCCACTCCTGCCCAGTTCTTGGTACTAGCGGGCACGTTGCAGCCTGGCGAAGGCAAGAAACCTGGAGAGCTGTCACAGAGCAGAAGGGCAGCTGAGATGCTGAAAAGCAGCAAAGCTGAACAGCCTGCCTCAGCTTCAGCAGTGTGTAATTGACTGAAGGCGAAAAACCAAGCAGCAGAGCAGCGGGCTTCTGTGCGCACTGAAGACAATTGCAAGAATCCAGCAGCTGCTCCTTGCCAAGCACAGGCAGCTGCCTGTGTTCTTGCTTCTTGACCAACTCACAGTTGCCCTTCTTTTCAGCAGCTGCCACCGTGTTCTCTGCATCTCGGAGCCTCAGGGGAGCAACAAGAATTTCCAAGGAGGGATGCATGAAAACTAAAATATAAACTCAGTAAGTTTGTCCTGGAACACCTCCCATTGGCATGCCAAGAGTGAATTCAAGAGGCAGGAGAGCGGCAGCCACCGTCCTGTAGCTGTCTGCGAGCTTCGCACACAAGCCGGCTTCTTCGCGGCTTCGTTCTTCGCCTATGCAAGCTACCGCGATCTCCGGCTGCCGGAGGCCAAGAAGCGGCTACTTCGCGCACAGATGACTGGAGCGGCAGCGGTGCGCTCCGAAGCGTCGCTTTTGCTGAAAGACGCCGGGATGCGGCATTTGCTTTCGGCCAGCTGCGGAGCTGCGTATTCAGCCTCTCTAGTCGCCTACATCTTAGCGAAAAGCTTTTCCGCTCCAGTTCTCAAGGAGAAAGTGTCCCAGCACTGCTCACTTAGCCCGACCTTGCCAGGAAATGAGATTTGCTGCACATTCCAAGGACATTGCATTTTCCTGGGCAAGCTGCAACCTGCTGGCAGATGGCCGTGCTCTCTGCCCACTCCTGCCCAGTTCTTGGTACTAGCGGGCACGTTGCAGCCTGGCGAAGGCAAGAAACCTGGAGAGCTGTCACAGAGCAGAAGGGCAGCTGAGATGCTGAAAAGCAGCAAAGCTGAACAGCCTGCCTCAGCTTCAGCAGTGTGTAATTGACTGAAGGCGAAAAACCAAGCAGCAGAGCAGCGGGCTTCTGTGCGCACTGAAGACAATTGCAAGAATCCAGCAGCTGCTCCTTGCCAAGCACAGGCA
Source organism: Vidua macroura (assembly GCF_024509145.1). Classification (NCBI taxonomy): domain Eukaryota; kingdom Metazoa; phylum Chordata; class Aves; order Passeriformes; family Viduidae; genus Vidua; species Vidua macroura. The sequence continues at coordinate 1,789,206 of NC_071602.1, forward strand.
GCTGCCTGTGTTCTTGCTTCTTGACCAACTCACAGTTGCCCTTCTTTTCAGCAGCTGCCACCGTGTTCTCTGCATCTCGGAGCCTCAGGGGAGCAACAAGAATTTCCAAGGAGGGATGCATGAAAACTAAAATATAAACTCAGTAAGTTTGTCCTGGAACACCTCCCATTGGCATGCCAAGAGTGAATACAAGAGGCAGGAGAGCGGCAGCCACCGTCCTGCAGCAGCCTGCGAGCTTCGCACACAAGCCGGTTTCTTCGCGGCTTCGTTCTTCGCCTATGCAAGCTACCGCGATCTCCGGCTGCCGGAGGCCAAGAAGCGGCTACTTCGCGCACAGATGACTGGAGCGGCAGCGGTGCGCTCCGAAGCGCCGCTTTTGCTGAAAGACGCCGGGAAGCGGCATTTGCTTTCGGCCAGCTGCGGAGCTGCGTATTCAGCCTCTCTAGTCGCCTACATCTTAGCGAAAAGCTTTTCCGCTCCAGTTCTCAAGGAGAAAGTGTACCAGCACTGCTCACTTAGCCCGACCTTGCCAGGAAATGAGATTTGCTGCACATTCCAAGGACATTGCATTTTCCTGGGCAAGCTGCAACCTGCTGGCAGATGGCCGTGCTCTCTGCCCACTCCTGCCCAGTTCTTGGTACTAGCGAGCACGTTGCAGCCTGGCGAAGGCAAGAAACCTGGAGAGCTGTCACAGAGCAGAAGGGCAGCTGAGATGCTGAAAAGCAGCAAAGCTGAACAGCCTGCCTCAGCTTCAGCAGTGTGTAATTGACTGAAGGCGAAAAACCAAGCAGCAGAGCAGCGGGCTTCTGTGCGCACTGAAGACAATTGCAAGAATCCAGCAGCTGCTCCTTGCCAAGCACAGGCAGCTGCCTGTGTTCTTGCTTCTTGACCAACTCACAGTTGCCCTTCTTTTCAGCAGCTGCCACCGTGTTCTCTGCATCTCGGAGCCTCAGGGGAGCAACAAGAATTTCCAAGGAGGGATGCATGAAAACTAAAATATAAACTCAGTAAGTTTGTCCTGGAACACCTCCCATTGGCATGCCAAGAGTGAGTTCAAGAGGCAGGAGAGCGGCAGCCACCGTCCTGCAGCAGCCTGCGAGTTTCGCACACAAGCCGGCTTCTTCGCGGCTTCGTTCTTCGCCTATGCAAGCTACCGCGATCTCCGGCTGCCGGAGGCCAAGAAGCAGCTACTTCGCGCACAGATGACTGGAGCGGCAGCGGTGCGCTCCGAAGCGCCGCTTTTGCTGAAAGACGCCGGGAAGCGGCACTTGCTTTCGGCCAGCTGCGGAGCTGCGTATTCTGCCTCTCTAGTCGCCTACATCTTAGCGAAAAGCTTTTCCGCTCCAGTTCTCAAGGAGAAAGTGTACCAGCACTGCTCACTTAGCCCGACCTTGCCAGGAAATGAGATTTGCTGCACATTCCAAGGACACTGCATTTTCCTGGGCAAGCTGCAACCTGCTGACAGATGGCCGTGCTCTCTGCCCACTCCTGCCCAGTTCTTGGTACTAGCGGGCACGTTGCAGCCTGGCGAAGGCAAGAAACCTGGAGAGCTGTCACAGAGCAGAAGGGCAGCTGAGATGCTGAAAAGCAGCAAAGCTGAACAGCCTGCCTCAGCTTCAGCAGTGTGTAATTGACTGAAGGCGAAAAACCAAGCAGCAGAGCAGCGGGCTTCTGTGCGCACTGAAGACAATTGCAAGAATCCAGCAGCTGCTCCTTGCCAAGCACAGGCAGCTGCCTGTGTTCTTGCTTCTTGACCAACTCACAGTTGCCCTTCTTTTCAGCAGCTGCCACCGTGTTCTCTGCATCTCGGAGCCTCAGGGGAGCAACAAGAATTTCCAAGGAGGGATGCATGAAAACTAAAATATAAACTCAGGAAGTTTGTCCTGGAACACCTCCCATTGGCATGCCAAGAGTGAATTCAAGAGGCAGGAGAGCGGCAGCCACCGTCCTGCAGCAGCCTGCGAGTTTCGCACACAAGCCGGCTTCTTCGCGGCTTCGTTCTTCGCCTATGCAAGCTACCGCGATCTCCGGCTGCCGGAGGCCAAGAAGCGGCTACTTCGCGCACAGATGACTGGAGCGGCAGCGGTGCGCTCCGAAGCGCCGCTTTTGCTGAAAGACGCCGGGATGCGGCATTTGCTTTCGGCCAGCTGCGGAGCTGCGTATTCAGCCTCTCTAGTCGCCTACATCTTAGCGAAAAGCTTTTCCGCTCCAGTTCTCAAGGAGAAAGTGACCCAGCACTGCTCACTTAGCCCGACCTTGCCAGGAAATGAGATTTGCTGCACATTCCAAGGACACTGCATTTTCCTGGGCAAGCTGCAACCTGCTGACTGATGGCCGTGCTCTCTGCCCACTCCTGCCCAGTTCTTGGTACTAGCGGGCACGTTGCAGCCTGGCGAAGGCAAGAAACCTGGAGAGCTGTCACAGAGCAGAAGGGCAGCTGAGATGCTGAAAAGCAGCAAAGCTGAACAGCCTGCCTCAGCTTCAGCAGTGTGTAATTGACTGAAGGCGAAAAACCAAGCAGCAGAGCAGCGGGCTTCTGTGCGCACTGAAGACAATTGCAAGAATCCAGCAGCTGCTCCTTGCCAAGCACAGGCAGCTGCCTGTGTTCTTGCTTCTTGACCAACTCACAGTTGCCCTTCTTTTCAGCAGCTGCCACCGTGTTCTCTGCATCTCGGAGCCTCAGGGGAGCAACAAGAATTTCCAAGGAGGGATGCATGAAAACTAAAATATAAACTCAGGAAGTTTGTCCTGGAACACCTCCCATTGGCATGCCAAGAGTGAATTCAAGAGGCAGGAGAGCGGCAGCCACCATCCTGCAGCAGCCTGCGAGCTTCGCACACAAGCCGGCTTCTTCGCGGCTTCGTTCTTCGCCTATGCAAGCTACCGCGATCTCCGGCTGCCGGAGGCCAAGAAGCAGCTACTTCGCGCACAGATGACTGGAGCGGCAGCGGTGCGCTCCGAAGCGCCGCTTTTGCTGAAAGACGCCGGGAAGAGGCACTTGCTTTCGGCCAGCTGCGGAGCTGCGTATTCTGCCTCTCTAGTCGCCTACATCTTAGCGAAAAGCTTTTCCGCTCCAGTTCTCAAGGAGAAAGTGTACCAGCACTGCTCACTTAGCCCGACCTTGCCAGGAAATGAGATTTGCTGCACATTCCAAGGACACTGCATTTTCCTGGGCAAGCTGCAACCTGCTGACTGATGGCCGTGCTCTCTGCCCACTCCTGCCCAGTTCTTGGTACTAGCGGGCACGTTGCAGCCTGGCGAAGGCAAGAAACCTGGAGAGCTGTCACAGAGCAGAAGGGCAGCTGAGATGCTGAAAAGCAGCAAAGCTGAACAGCCTGCCTCAGCTTCAGCAGTGTGTAATTGACTGAAGGCGAAAAACCAAGCAGCAGAGCAGCGGGCTTCTGTGCGCACTGAAGACAATTGCAAGAATCCAGCAGCTGCTCCTTGCCAAGCACAGGCAGCTGCCTGTGTTCTTGCTTCTTGACCAACTCACAGTTGCCCTTCTTTTCAGCAGCTGCCACCGTGTTCTCTGCATCTCGGAGCCTCAGGGGAGCAACAAGAATTTCCAAGGAGGGATGCATGAAAACTAAAATATAAACTCAGGAAGTTTGTCCTGGAACACCTCCCATTGGCATGCCAAGAGTGAATTCAAGAGGCAGGAGAGCGGCAGCCACCGTCCTGCAGCAGCCTGCGAGTTTCGCACACAAGCCGGCTTCTTCGCGGCTTCGTTCTTCGCCTATGCAAGCTACCGCGATCTCCGGCTGCCGGAGGCCAAGAAGCAGCTACTTCGCGCACAGATGACTGGAGCGGCAGCGGTGCGCTCCGAAGCGCCGCTTTTGCTGAAAGACGCCGGGAAGAGGCACTTGCTTTCGGCCAGCTGCGGAGCTGCGTATTCTGCCTCTCTAGTCGCCTACATCTTAGCGAAAAGCTTTTCCGCTCCAGTTCTCAAGGAGAAAGTGTACCAGCACTGCTCACTTAGCCCGACCTTGCCAGGAAATGAGATTTGCTGCACATTCCAAGGACACTGCATTTTCCTGGGCAAGCTGCAACCTGCTGACTGATGGCCGTGCTCTCTGCCCACTCCTGCCCAGTTCTTGGTACTAGCGGGCACGTTGCAGCCTGGCGAAGGCAAGAAACCTGGAGAGCTGTCACAGAGCAGAAGGGCAGCTGAGATGCTGAAAAGCAGCAAAGCTGAACAGCCTGCCTCAGCTTCAGCAGTGTGTAATTGACTGAAGGCGAAAAACCAAGCAGCAGAGCAGCGGGCTTCTGTGCGCACTGAAGACAAGTGCAAGAATCCAGCAGCTGCTCCTTGCCAAGCACAGGCAGCTGCCTGTGTTCTTGCTTCTTGACCAACTCACAGTTGCCCTTCTTTTCAGCAGCTGCCACCGTGTTCTCTGCATCTCGGAGCCTCAGGGGAGCAACAAGAATTTCCAAGGAGGGATGCATGAAAACTAAAATATAAACTCAGGAAGTTTGTCCTGGAACACCTCCCATTGGCATGCCAAGAGTGAATTCAAGAGGCAGGAGAGCGGCAGCCACCGTCCTGCAGCAGCCTGCGAGTTTCGCACACAAGCCGGCTTCTTCGCGGCTTCGTTCTTCGCCTATGCAAGCTACCGCGATCTCCGGCTGCCGGAGGCCAAGAAGCGGCTACTTCGCGCACAGATGACTGGAGCGGCAGCGGTGCGCTCCGAAGCGCCGCTTTTGCTGAAAGACGCCGGGAAGCGGCATTTGCTTTCGGCCAGCTGCGGAGCTGCGTATTCAGCCTCTCTAGTCGCCTACATCTTAGCGAAAAGCTTTTCCGCTCCAGTTCTCAAGGAGAAAGTGTACCAGCACTGCTCACTTAGCCCGACCTTGCCAGGAAATGAGATTTGCTGCACATTCCAAGGACACTGCATTTTCCTGGGCAAGCTGCAACCTGCTGACAGATGGCCGTGCTCTCTGCCCACTCCTGCCCAGTTCTTGGTACTAGCGGGCACGTTGCAGCCTGGCGAAGGCAAGAAACCTGGAGAGCTGTCACAGAGCAGAAGGGCAGCTGAGATGCTGAAAAGCAGCAAAGCTGAACAGCCTGCCTCAGCTTCAGCAGTGTGTAATTGACTGAAGGCGAAAAACCAAGCAGCAGAGCAGCGGGCTTCTGTGCGCACTGAAGACAATTGCAAGAATCCAGCAGCTGCTCCTTGCCAAGCACAGGCAGCTGCCTGTGTTCTTGCTTCTTGACCAACTCACAGTTGCCCTTCTTTTCAGCAGCTGCCACCGTGTTCTCTGCATCTCGGAGCCTCAGGGGAGCAACAAGAATTTCCAAGGAGGGATGCATGAAAACTAAAATATAAACTCAGGAAGTTTGTCCTGGAACACCTCCCATTGGCATGCCAAGAGTGAATTCAAGAGGCAGGAGAGCGGCAGCCACCGTCCTGCAGCAGCCTGCGAGTTTCGCACACAAGCCGGCTTCTTCGCGGCTTCGTTCTTCGCCTATGCAAGCTACCGCGATCTCCGGCTGCCGGAGGCCAAGAAGCGGCTACTTCGCGCACAGATGACTGGAGCGGCAGCGGTGCGCTCCGAAGCGCCGCTTTTGCCGAAAGACGCCGGGAAGCGGCACTTGCTTTCGGCCAGCTGCGGAGCTGCGTATTCTGCCTCTCTAGTCGCCTACATCTTAGCGAAAAGCTTTTCCGCTCCAGTTCTCAAGGAGAAAGTGTACCAGCACTGCTCACTTAGCCCGACCTTGCCAGGAAATGAGATTTGCTGCACATTCCAAGGACACTGCATTTTCCTGGGCAAGCTGCAACCTGCTGGCAGATGGCCGTGCTCTCTGCCCACTCCTGCCCAGTTCTTGGTACTAGCGGGCACGTTGCAGCCTGGCGAAGGCAAGAAACCTGGAGAGCTGTCACAGAGCAGAAGGGCAGCTGAGATGCTGAAAAGCAGCAAAGCTGAACAGCCTGCCTCAGCTTCAGCAGTGTGTAATTGACTGAAGGCGAAAAACCAAGCAGCAGAGCAGCGGGCTTCTGTGCGCACTGAAGACAATTGCAAGAATCCAGCAGCTGCTCCTTGCCAAGCACAGGCAGCTGCCTGTGTTCTTGCTTCTTGACCAACTCACAGTTGCCCTTCTTTTCAGCAGCTGCCACCGTGTTCTCTGCATCTCGGAGCCTCAGGGGAGCAACAAGAATTTCCAAGGAGGGATGCATGAAAACTAAAATATAAACTCAGGAAGTTTGTCCTGGAACACCTCCCATTGGCATGCCAAGAGTGAATTCAAGAGGCAGGAGAGCGGCAGCCACCGTCCTGCAGCAGCCTGCGAGTTTCGCACACAAGCCGGCTTCTTCGCGGCTTCGTTCTTCGCCTATGCAAGCTACCGCGATCTCCGGCTGCCGGAGGCCAAGAAGCGGCTACTTCGCGCACAGATGACTGGAGCGGCAGCGGTGCGCTCCGAAGCGCCTCTTTTGCCGAAAGACGCCGGGAAGCGGCATTTGCTTTCGGCCAGCTGCGGAGCTGCGTATTCAGCCTCTCTAGTCGCCTACATCTTAGCGAAAAGCTTTTCCGCTCCAGTTCTCAAGGAGAAAGTGTACCAGCACTGCTCACTTAGCCCGACCTTGCCAGGAAATGAGATTTGCTGCACATTCCAAGGACACTGCATTTTCCTGGGCAAGCTGCAACCTGCTGGCAGATGGCCGTGCTCTCTGCCCACTCCTGCCCAGTTCTTGGTACTAGCGGGCACGTTGCAGCCTGGCGAAGGCAAGAAACCTGGAGAGCTGTCACAGAGCAGAAGGGCAGCTGAGATGCTGAAAAGCAGCAAAGCTGAACAGCCTGCCTCAGCTTCAGCAGTGTGTAATTGACTGAAGGCGAAAAACCAAGCAGCAGAGCAGCGGGCTTCTGTGCGCACTGAAGACAATTGCAAGAATCCAGCAGCTGCTCCTTGCCAAGCACAGGCAGCTGCCTGTGTTCTTGCTTCTTGACCAACTCACAGTTGCCCTTCTTTTCAGCAGCTGCCACCGTGTTCTCTGCATCTCGGAGCCTCAGGGGAGCAACAAGAATTTCCAAGGAGGGATGCATGAAAACTAAAATATAAACTCAGGAAGTTTGTCCTGGAACACCTCCCATTGGCATGCCAAGAGTGAATTCAAGAGGCAGGAGAGCGGCAGCCACCGTCCTGTAGCTGTCTGCGAGCTTCGCACACAAGCCGGCTTCTTCGCGGCTTCGTTCTTCGCCTATGCAAGCTACCGCGATCTCCGGCTGCCGGAGGCCAAGAAGCGGCTACTTCGCGCACAGATGACTGGAGCGGCAGCGGTGCGCTCCGAAGCGCCGCTTTTGCTGAAAGACGCCGGGATGCGGCATTTGCTTTCGGCCAGCTGCGGAGCTGCGTATTCAGCCTCTCTAGTCGCCTACATCTTAGCGAAAAGCTTTTCCGCTCCAGTTCTCAAGGAGAAAGTGTACCAGCACTGCTCACTTAGCCCGACCTTGCCAGGAAATGAGATTTGCTGCACATTCCAAGGACATTGCATTTTCCTGGGCAAGCTGCAACCTGCTGACAGATGGCCGTGCTCTCTGCCCACTCCTGCCCAGTTCTTGGTACTAGCGGGCACGTTGCAGCCTGGCGAAGGCAAGAAACCTGGAGAGCTGTCACAGAGCAGAAGGGCAGCTGAGATGCTGAAAAGCAGCAAAGCTGAACAGCCTGCCTCAGCTTCAGCAGTGTGTAATTGACTGAAGGCGAAAAACCAAGCAGCAGAGCAGCGGGCTTCTGTGCGCACTGAAGACAATTGCAAGAATCCAGCAGCTGCTCCTTGCCAAGCACAGGCAGCTGCCTGTGTTCTTGCTTCTTGACCAACTCACAGTTGCCCTTCTTTTCAGCAGCTGCCACCGTGTTCTCTGCATCTCGGAGCCTCAGGGGAGCAACAAGAATTTCCAAGGAGGGATGCATGAAAACTAAAATATAAACTCAGTAAGTTTGTCCTGGAACACCTCCCATTGGCATGCCAAGAGTGAATTCAAGAGGCAGGAGAGCGGCAGCCACCGTCCTGTAGCTGTCTGCGAGCTTCGCACACAAGCCGGCTTCTTCGCGGCTTCGTTCTTCGCCTATGCAAGCTACCGCGATCTCCGGCTGCCGGAGGCCAAGAAGCGGCTACTTCGCGCACAGATGACTGGAGCGGCAGCGGTGCGCTCCGAAGCGCCGCTTTTGCTGAAAGACGCCGGGATGCGGCATTTGCTTTCGGCCAGCTGCGGAGCTGCGTATTCAGCCTCTCTAGTCGCCTACATCTTAGCGAAAAGCTTTTCCGCTCCAGTTCTCAAGGAGAAAGTGTCCCAGCACTGCTCACTTAGCCCGACCTTGCCAGGAAATGAGATTTGCTGCACATTCCAAGGACATTGCATTTTCCTGGGCAAGCTGCAACCTGCTGGCAGATGGCCGTGCTCTCTGCCCACTCCTGCCCAGTTCTTGGTACTAGCGGGCACGTTGCAGCCTGGCGAAGGCAAGAAACCTGGAGAGCTGTCACAGAGCAGAAGGGCAGCTGAGATGCTGAAAAGCAGCAAAGCTGAACAGCCTGCCTCAGCTTCAGCAGTGTGTAATTGACTGAAGGCGAAAAACCAAGCAGCAGAGCAGCGGGCTTCTGTGCGCACTGAAGACAATTGCAAGAATCCAGCAGCTGCTCCTTGCCAAGCACAGGCAGCTGCCTGTGTTCTTGCTTCTTGACCAACTCACAGTTGCCCTTCTTTTCAGCAGCTGCCACCGTGTTCTCTGCATCTCGGAGCCTCAGGGGAGCAACAAGAATTTCCAAGGAGGGATGCATGAAAACTAAAATATAAACTCAGTAAGTTTGTCCTGGAACACCTCCCATTGGCATGCCAAGAGTGAATACAAGAGGCAGGAGAGCGGCAGCCACCGTCCTGCAGCAGCCTGCGAGCTTCGCACACAAGCCGGTTTCTTCGCGGCTTCGTTCTTCGCCTATGCAAGCTACCGCGATCTCCGGCTGCCGGAGGCCAAGAAGCGGCTACTTCGCGCACAGATGACTGGAGCGGCAGCGGTGCGCTCCGAAGCGCCGCTTTTGCTGAAAGACGCCGGGAAGCGGCATTTGCTTTTGGCCAGCTGCGGAGCTGCGTATTCAGCCTCTCTAGTCGCCTACATCTTAGCGAAAAGCTTTTCCGCTCCAGTTTTCAAGGAGAAAGTGTACCAGCACTGCTCACTTAGCCCGACCTTGCCAGGAAATGAGATTTGCTGCACATTCCAAGGACACTGCATTTTCCTGGGCAAGCTGCAACCTGCTGACAGATGGCCGTGCTCTCTGCCCACTCCTGCCCAGTTCTTGGTACTAGCGGGCACGTTGCAGCCTGGCGAAGGCAAGAAACCTGGAGAGCTGTCACAGAGCAGAAGGGCAGCTGAGATGCTGAAAAGCAGCAAAGCTGAACAGCCTGCCTCAGCTTCAGCAGTGTGTAATTGACTGAAGGCGAAAAACCAAGCAGCAGAGCAGCGGGCTTCTGTGCGCACTGAAGACAATTGCAAGAATCCAGCAGCTGCTCCTTGCCAAGCACAGGCAGCTGCCTGTGTTCTTGCTTCTTGACCAACTCACAGTTGCCCTTCTTTTCAGCAGCTGCCACCGTGTTCTCTGCATCTCGGAGCCTCAGGGGAGCAACAAGAATTTCCAAGGAGGGATGCATGAAAACTAAAATATAAACTCAGGAAGTTTGTCCTGGAACACCTCCCATTGGCATGCCAAGAGTGAATTCAAGAGGCAGGAGAGCGGCAGCCACCGTCCTGTAGCTGTCTGCGAGCTTCGCACACAAGCCGGCTTCTTCGCGGCTTCGTTCTTCGCCTATGCAAGCTACCGCGATCTCCGGCTGCCGGAGGCCAAGAAGCGGCTACTTCGCGCACAGATGACTGGAGCGGCAGCGGTGCGCTCCGAAGCGCCGCTTTTGCTGAAAGACGCCGGGATGCGGCATTTGCTTTCGGCCAGCTGCGGAGCTGCGTATTCAGCCTCTCTAGTCGCCTACATCTTAGCGCAAAGCTTTTCCGCTCCAGTTCTCAAGGAGAAAGTGTCCCAGCACTGCTCACTTAGCCCGACCTTGCCAGGAAATGAGATTTGCTGCACATTCCAAGGACATTGCATTTTCCTGGGCAAGCTGCAACCTGCTGACTGATGGCCGTGCTCTCTGCCCACTTCTGCCCAGTTCTTGGTACTAGCGGGCACGTTGCAGCCTGGCGAAGGCAAGAAACCTGGAGAGCTGTCACAGAGCAGAAGGGCAGCTGAGATGCTGAAAAGCAGCAAAGCTGAACAGCCTGCCTCAGCTTCAGCAGTGTGCAATTGACTGAAGGCGAAAAACCAAGCAGCAGAGCAGCGGGCTTCTGTGCGCACTGAAGACAATTGCAAGAATCCAGCAGCTGCTCCTTGCCAAGCACAGGCAGCTGCCTGTGTTCTTGCTTCTTGACCAACTCACAGTTGCCCTTCTTTTCAGCAGCTGCCACCGTGTTCTCTGCATCTCGGAGCCTCAGGGGAGCAACAAGAATTTCCAAGGAGGGATGCATGAAAACTAAAATATAAACTCAGTAAGTTTGTCCTGGAACACCTCCCATTGGCATGCCAAGAGTGAATTCAAGAGGCAGGAGAGCGGCAGCCACCGTCCTGCAGCAGCCTGCGAGTTTCGCACACAAGCCGGCTTCTTCGCGGCTTCGTTCTTCGCCTATGCAAGCTACCGCGATCTCCGGCTGCCGGAGGCCAAGAAGCGGCTACTTCGCGCACAGATGACTGGAGCGGCAGCGGTGCGCTCCGAAGCGCCGCTTTTGCCGAAAGACGCCGGGAAGCGGCATTTGCTTTCGGCCAGCTGCGGAGCTGCGTATTCAGCCTCTCTAGTCGCCTACATCTTAGCGAAAAGCTTTTCCGCTCCAGTTCTCAAGGAGAAAGTGTACCAGCACTGCTCACTTAGCCCGACCTTGCCAGGAAATGAGATTTGCTGCACATTCCAAGGACACTGCATTTTCCTGGGCAAGCTGCAACCTGCTGACAGATGGCCGTGCTCTCTGCCTACTCCTGCCCAGTTCTTGGTACTAGCGGGCACGTTGCAGCCTGGCGAAGGCAAGAAACCTGGAGAGCTGTCACAGAGCAGAAGGGCAGCTGAGATGCTGAAAAGCAGCAAAGCTGAACTGCCTGCCTCAGCTTCAGCAATGTGTAATTGACTGAAGGCGAAAAACCAAGCAGCAGAGCAGCGGGCTTCTGTGCGCACTGAAGACAATTGCAAGAATCCAGCAGCTGCTCCTCGCCAAGCACAGTCAACTGCCTATGTTCTTGCGTCTTGACCAACTCACAGTTGCCCTTCTTTTCAGCAGCTGCCACCGTGTTCTCTGCATCTCGGAGCCTCTGGGGAGCAGCAAGCATTTCCAAGGAGGGATGTAGCAGGACTACGTCTAAACCCAGGAAAATTGTCCTGGAACACCTTCCATTGCCATGCCAAGAGTGAATTCAAGAGGCAGGAGAGCGGCAGCCACCGTCCTGCAGCAGCCTGCGAGTTTCGCACACAAGCCGGCTTCTTCGCGGCTTCGTTCTTCGCCTATGCAAGCTACCGCGATCTCCGGCTGCCGGAGGCCAAGAAGCGGCTACTTCGCGCACAGATGACTGGAGCGGCAGCGGTGCGCTCCGAATCGCCGCTTTTGCTGAAAGACGCCGGGAAGCGGCACTTGCTTTCGGCCAGCTGCGGAGCTGCGTATTCTGCCTCTCGAGTCGCCTACATCTTAGCGAAAAGCTTTTCCGCTCCAGTTCTCAAGGAGAAAGTGTACCAGCACTGCTCACTTAGCCCGACCTTGCCAGGAAATGAGATTTGCTGAACATTCCAAGGACACTGCATTTTCCTGGGCAAGCTGCAACTTGCTGACAGATGGCCGTGCTCTCTGCCCACTCCTGCCCAGTTCTTGGTACTAGCGGGCACGTTGCAGCCTGGCGAAGGCAAGAAACCTGGAGAGCTGTCACAGAGCAGAAGGGCAGATGAGATGCTGAAAAGCAGCAAAGCTGAACTGCCTGCCTCAGCTTCAGCAGAGTGTAATTGACTGAAGGCGAAAAACCAAGCAGCAGAGCAGCGGGCTTCTGTGCGCACTGAAGACAATTGCAAGAATCCAGCAGCTGCTCCTCGCCAAGCACAGTCAACTGCCTATGTTCTTGCGTCTTGACCAACTCACAGTTGCCCTTCTTTTCAGCAGCTGCCACCGTGTTCTCTGCATCTCGGAGCCTCTCGGAAGCAAAAAGAATTTCCAAGGTGGGATGCATGACAACTATGTCAAAACCCAGGAAAATTGTCCTGGAACACCTTCCATTGGCATGCCAAGAGTGAATTCAAGAGGCAGGAGAGCGGCAGCCACCGTCCTGTAGCTGTCTGCGAGCTTCGCACACAAGCCGGCTTCTTCGCGGCTTCGTTCTTCGCCTATGCAAGCTACCGCGATCTCCGGCTGCCGGAGGCCAAGAAGGGGCTACTTCGCGCCCAGATGACTGGAGCAGCAGCGGTGCGCTCCGAAGCGCCGCTTTTGCCGAAAGACGCCGGGAAGCGGCACTTGCTTTCGGCCGGCTGTGGAGCTGCGTATTCTGCCTCTCTAGTCGCCTACATCTTAGCGAAAAGCTTTTCCGCTCCAGTTCTCAAGGAGAAAGTGTACCAGCACTGCTCACTTAGCCCGACCTTGCCAGGAAATGAGATTTGCTGCACATTCCAAGGACACTGCATTTTCCTGGGCAAGCTGCAACCTGCTGACAGATGGCCGTGCTCTCTGCCCACTCCTGCCCAGTTCTTGGTACTAGCGGGCACGTTGCAGCCTGGCGAAGGCAAGAAACCTGGAGAGCTGTCACAGAGCAGAAGGGCAGCTGAGATGCTGAAAAGCAGCAAAGCTGAACAGCCTGCCTCAGCTTCAGCAGTGTGTAATTGACTGAAGGCGAAAAACCAAGCAGCAGAGCAGCGGGCTTCTGTGCGCACTGAAGACAATTGCAAGAATCCAGCAGCTGCTCCTTGCCAAGCACAGGCAGCTGCCTGTGTTCTTGCTTCTTGACCAACTCACAGTTGCCCTTCTTTTCAGCAGCTGCCACCGTGTTCTCTGCATCTCGGAGCCTCAGGGGAGCAACAAGAATTTCCAAGGAGGGATGCATGAAAACTAAAATATAAACTCAGGAAGTTTGTCCTGGAACACCTCCCATTGGCATGCCAAGAGTGAATTCAAGAGGCAGGAGAGCGGCAGCCACCGTCCTGTAGCTGTCTGCGAGCTTCGCACACAAGCCGGCTTCTTCGCGGCTTCGTTCTTCGCCTATGCAAGCTACCGCGATCTCCGGCTGCCGGAGGCCAAGAAGCGGCTACTTCGCGCACAGATGACTGGAGCGGCAGCGGTGCGCTCCGAAGCGCCGCTTTTGCTGAAAGACGCCGGGATGCGGCATTTGCTTTCGGCCAGCTGCGGAGCTGCGTATTCAGCCTCTCTAGTCGCCTACATCTTAGCGAAAAGCTTTTCCGCTCCAGTTCTCAAGGAGAAAGTGTCCCAGCACTGCTCACTTAGCCCGACCTTGCCAGGAAATGAGATTTGCTGCACATTCCAAGGACATTGCATTTTCCTGGGCAAGCTGCAACCTGCTGGCAGATGGCCGTGCTCTCTGCCCACTCCTGCCCAGTTCTTGGTACTAGCGGGCACGTTGCAGCCTGGCGAAGGCAAGAAACCTGGAGAGCTGTCACAGAGCAGAAGGGCAGCTGAGATGCTGAAAAGCAGCAAAGCTGAACAGCCTGCCTCAGCTTCAGCAGTGTGTAATTGACTGAAGGCGAAAAACCAAGCAGCAGAGCAGCGGGCTTCTGTGCGCACTGAAGACAATTGCAAGAATCCAGCAGCTGCTCCTTGCCAAGCACAGTCAACTGCCTATGTTCTTGCGTCTTGACCAACTAACAGTTGCCCTTCTTTTCAGCAGCTGCCACCGTGTTCTCTGCATCTCGGAGCCTCTGGGGAGCAGCAAGCATTTCCAAGGAGGGATGTAGCAGGACTACGTCTAAACCCAGGAAAATTGTCCTGGAACACCTTCCATTGCCATGCCAAGAGTGAATTCAAGAGGCAGGAGAGCGGCAGCCACCGTCCTGCAGCAGCCTGCGAGTTTCGCACACAAGCCGGCTTCTTCGCGGCTTCGTTCTTCGCCTATGCAAGCTACCGCGATCTCCGGCTGCCGGAGGCCAAGAAGCGGCTACTTCGCGCACAGATGACTGGAGCGGCAGCGGTGCGCTCCGAATCGCCGCTTTTGCTGAAAGACGCCGGGAAGCGGCACTTGCTTTCGGCCAGCTGCGGAGCTGCGTATTCTGCCTCTCGAGTCGCCTACATCTTAGCGAAAAGCTTTTCCGCTCCAGTTCTCAAGGAGAAAGTGTACCAGCACTGCTCACTTAGCCCGACCTTGCCAGGAAATGAGATTTGCTGAACATTCCAAGGACACTGCATTTTCCTGGGCAAGCTGCAACTTGCTGACAGATGGCCGTGCTCTCTGCCCACTCCTGCCCAGTTCTTGGTACTAGCGGGCACGTTGCAGCCTGGCGAAGGCAAGAAACCTGGAGAGCTGTCACAGAGCAGAAGGGCAGATGAGATGCTGAAAAGCAGCAAAGCTGAACTGCCTGCCTCAGCTTCAGCAGAGTGTAATTGACTGAAGGCGAAAAACCAAGCAGCAGAGCAGCGGGCTTCTGTGCGCACTGAAGACAATTGCAAGAATCCAGCAGCTGCTCCTCGCCAAGCACAGTCAACTGCCTATGTTCTTGCGTCTTGACCAACTCACAGTTGCCCTTCTTTTCAGCAGCTGCCACCGTGTTCTCTGCATCTCGGAGCCTCTCGGAAGCAAAAAGAATTTCCAAGGTGGGATGCATGACAACTATGTCAAAACCCAGGAAAATTGTCCTGGAACACCTTCCATTGGCATGCCAAGAGTGAATTCAAGAGGCAGGAGAGCGGCAGCCACCGTCCTGTAGCTGTCTGCGAGCTTCGCACACAAGCCGGCTTCTTCGCGGCTTCGTTCTTCGCCTATGCAAGCTACCGCGATCTCCGGCTGCCGGAGGCCAAGAAGGGGCTACTTCGCGCCCAGATGACTGGAGCAGCAGCGGTGCGCTCCGAAGCGCCGCTTTTGCCGAAAGACGCCGGGAAGCGGCACTTGCTTTCGGCCGGCTGTGGAGCTGCGTATTCTGCCTCTCTAGTCGCCTACATCTTAGCGAAAAGCTTTTCCGCTCCAGTTCTCAAGGAGAAAGTGTACCAGCACTGCTCACTTAGCCCGACCTTGCCAGGAAATAAGATTTGCTGCACATTCCAAGGACACTGCATTTTCCTGGGCAAGCTGCAACCTGCTGACAGATGGCCGTGCTCTCTGCCCACTCCTGCCCAGTTCTTGGTACTAGCGGGCATGTTGCAGCCTGGCGAAGGCAAGAAACCTGGAGAGCTGTCACAGAGCAGAAGGGCAGCTGAGATGCTGAAAAGCAGCAAAGCTGAACAGCCTGCCTCAGCTTCAGCAGAGTGTAATTGACTGAAGGCGAAAAACCAAGCAGCAGAGCAGCGGGCTTCTGTGCGCACTGAAGGCAATTGCAAGAATCCAGCAGCTGCTCCTCGCCAAGCACAGTCAACTGCCTAGGTTCTTGCTTCTTGACCAACTCACAGTTGCCCTTCTTTTCAGCAGCTGCCATCGTGTTCTCTGCATCTCGGAGCCTCTGGGGAGCAGCAGGACTTTCCAAGGAGGTATGCATGACGACTATGTCAAAACCCAGGAAACTTGTCCTGGAACACCTCCCATTGGCATGCCAAGAGTGAATTCAAGAGGCAGGAGAGCGGCAGCCACCGTCCTGCAGCAGCCTGCGAGCTTCGCACACAAGCCGGCTTCTTCGCGGCTTCGTTCTTCGCCTATGCAAGCTACCGCGATCTCCGGCTGCCGGAGGCCAAGAAGCGGCTACTTCGCGCACAGATGACTGGAGCGGCAGCGGTGCGCCCCGAAGCGCCGCTTTTGCGGAAAGACGCCCGGAAGCGGCGCTTGCTTTCGGCCAGCTGCGGAGCTGCGTATTCTGCCTCTCTAGTGGCCTACATCTTAGCCAAAAGCTTTTCCGCTCCAGTTCTCAAGGAGAAAGTGTACCAGCACTGCTCACTTAGCCCGACCTTGCCAGGAAATAAGATTTGCTGCACATGCCAAGGACACTGCATTTTCCTGGGCAAGCTGCAACTTGCTGGCAGATGGCCGTGCTCTCTGCCCACTCCTGCCCAGTTCTTGGTACTAGCGGGCACGTTGCAGCCTGGCGAAGGGAAGAAACCTCTGAAACGATACGCGGAAGAAATCAATAGACTCCATAACCTGGGGTAGTTATGAAGTGGGTATGTATGTCAGCGCCCGGCACAAGTGAGATAGCTCTCCAAAACTTGTGCCCCGAGCCTCAGTCTGACCCACACTTTTATTCTTAAAGACGTTCCATATGCAATACATTGCACAACTTTTTCATGCCTATTCAACCCCTGATCCCGCCTGTCCTCGCTTCTCATGCTAAGTAAGTCCACGGCCTTCTGGGCATGCGTGGTTTGCTGTGGTGGTCGTACGGGGGTCTCTTGGTGGTCCTGAGGCTGAAGATTGTGGTCTTCCTCATGATTGAACTTTTGAACTTTTCCTCTCTGCGCGTGCGCTTTTGGTCCTTTGGTGCTTCTCTGAGTACGTCTGTCAGTCTTGATAGGCTTGGAGACAGAGGAGCTTCTTTATCTGGGTTCTTTGCTTCTTCTGGTATTGTTCTTTATGCAAGAAGCTTCAGAAATTTGCATTTTCCTTTGCCCTTTGTACTAGGCAGAGGTTTCTTAAGCAAAAGGTTGAAAATTCAACAGATAACTCTACAAGCTAAATTAGAAATGCTTCATTCATTTTGTTAACATAACTCTAAAAATCTCTGCTTCAGTCCCCCCTTTTCTTAAAATAGATTAAATTCTTTTACTACAGGTGTCTTGATTTAAATTCTGATCTACTATCATGACCGTCCTCTTTCAGTAAGATTCTAGGAGTTCTAGAGAGTGATGTCAGGCTGGCCATGTCTTTTAACATCCTCGAATTCTACATGAGTGATAAAGTAGACATCCTTAAACTTACAGTAACTAAAATTAATAGAATTATAATTGGGTGACATAAAGTCTTCTAAACAGTGTATTTCACTAGTTATGACTTGTGTTTATTAGCTAGTGATTGGTGCTGGATACACCAAGTTAAGAGACTTAACATACAGGAGGTTAGTGACATGTCTTGGGTAGACATTCTCTTTCGCACCCCATATGGTTTTTCATAAAGCAATTCAAAGTGGTTTAGCTTTTCTTTACTCTTGGGTTTGGTTCGGATCTGCAGTAGTGCTAATGGGAGGGATTGAGTCCATGACAAATTAGCTTCTTGTCCCAATTGTACAATTTGTTGTTTGATCAAATGATTCATTTTTTTTACCTGACCACTTGATTGTGGGTTATATGGGGTGTGAAGTTCTCAGTCTATGTTCAAGTATTGGCTAACTTGTTGCACGAATTTTACAATAAAATGTGGTCCTCTATTTGAGGAGATTGTGGCCAGGATTCTAAAATGTGGTATGTTTTCTTGTACCGATACCTTAGTTACTTCTTGAGCTTTAGAAGTCCTGGTGGGGAATGCTTCTGGCCATCCTGAAAAGGTATCTGTTAGCACCAGGAAAAACTTATACCCCCCCTTTTCTTGGCAATTCTGTACAATCAATCTGCCATTGCTGCTCCGGCCCATGACCCTTCCTCATCTGGCTAAGCTTTGGTTTGGGAGTATTTTTGGGGTTGGTCTGGAGGCAAAGGTCACTATGTCGAGTTGTAAATGTCTAGTTATGCTAGAGCATCAATACCCCAATGGTTTTCTGGTGTTCTTTCTTTATTAGGGACCATCATAAATAGGAGGGTAGAACTAATTTTCCTTCTATGGTGGCCCATCCCTCTTGGTTATAGTCTCCTTTTTGCTCATAGATTAATTTTTTTTCTAGTTTGTTGTATCTTGGCTTACCTTTAGGGGAAATTTGCCCGTCTGGAATCAGGGCTGCCGCAGTTATGACCTCAATTCTTGCTGCTTCTTTTGCTTCCCTATCTGCCAGCTCGTTTCCTTCTTCCAATTCGGAGTTGATCTTCTGATGTGCCTTAATGTGCATGATCGCTACTTTCTCTGGCAACTGGACTGCTTCTAGAAGTCGCAGTACTTCTGATGCATCTTTAATATTTTTCCCTTGAGAGTTCAGCAGTCCTCTCTCTTTCTAAATGGCTCTGTGAGCATGCACTACTCCAAATGCATACTTCGAGTCCGTGTATATGTTTATTTCTTTCCCTCTTGCCAATTCTAGGGCCCGAGTTAGAGCAATTATCTCGGCCTTCGGTGCACAGGTATTTGTTGGCAGGGGCCCAGATGATATTCCTTCCTTGCACGTTGGAACTGCCTAGCCGGCGTGCCGTTTTCCACTGATGATATAACTGCTTCCATCAGTAAACGAGACTTCTGCATTCTCGAGAGGGGTGTCCTTCAAGTCAGGGCAGCTGGAGTAGGTGGCTTCAATGGTCTCCAGGCAGTCATGTTCCACTGGTTCCCCTTGGTTTCTACTGAGGAAGGAGGCTGGATTGACAATGTTAGCCACTACTATCTCTACATCATCTTGCTCCGCTATGATAGCTTGGTATCTCAGGAGCCGTTGTGGGGAAAGCCAATGCCCACCTTTTACCTCTAGCACTGCAGACACTGTGTGAGACACTAGCACAGTTCTTTTCTGGCCTAGGGTGAATTTGTGTGCCTCTTGGATGTTCAGTACGACTGCTGCAACAGCTCTGAGGCACCCAGGCCACCCTTTAGCTGCTGTATCCAATTGCTTAGAGAAGTAAGCCACTGCTCTCCGATATGGGCCGAGGTCCTGTGCTAGTATTCCTAAGGCGATTCCTTGCTTCTCATGGGAGAATAAAAGGAAAGGCTTACTCATGTCTGGCAATCTCAGGGCTGGAGCTGACATGAGGGCTTTTTTCAGCTGGTTGAAAGCTTGCGTAGCTTCCTTTCTCTCTTGGATGTTCCTGCTTTCAGTTGCAATCAGTTCATAGAAGGGCTTAACAAACAGTCCATAGTTATAGATCCATAACCTGCACCACCTTGTCATCCTCAGGAAAGTTCGTAGTTCCTTCACAGTCTGAGGTTTTGGGCTCTGGCATATTGCCTCCTTCTGGCTTTGGCCCAAGGTACGTTGTCTAGCACTGACTTCGTAGCCCAGATAAGTTACTTTCTGTTTTACTACTTGGGCTTTTTTCTTTGATACTCGGTACCCTTGGAGCCCCAAAAAGTTCAAGAGGCTTATCGTCCAGGCCGTGCATGCTTCCCTTGTCCGTGTGGCTATCAGGATGTCATCTACGTACTCTAGCAACTTCCCTTCCTCTGGAGGGGCTTCTCAGGTCTCTAATTCTTTTGCAAGTTGTTCTCCAAACAAAGTGGGTGAGTTTTTGAATCCTTGTGGGAGTCCATGTCAGTTGAGTTCTTGGCCCGCTCTTAGGATTTTCCCATTCAAATGCAAAAATTTTCTGGCTTCGTGGATAGGAAGGCAAAAGAAGGCATCTTTTAAATCTAAAACGGTAAACCAAGTTAGCTCGGCTGTTAAGCAAGTTAATAACGTGTAGGGATTGGCCACCACAGGATACAGATCCTCAGTGACCTTGTTTATGGCCCGCAGATCCTGTACTAACCGGTATGACCCATCAGGTTTACCAACTGGTAGGATAGGGGTATTAACACTTACATAACATAAGTTGGAACAAGGTATTATAGACAATATCATGGTCATCAATGGAAGCAATATTTGATGGAACTTTTTCAGTTCTGAGGGTTCCTAACTTGTGTTTGTCAGTCACAGCAGGGAAGCACAGTGAGGCTGCTTAACAGGGCAGGATGCATACATATACTTTCCTTCGTCTACATTCACTTAACTTTGTTTTTACTTACTCTTACACATAACAAAACAACCACAACAACAAGGTACCTTTTCTTTTTCAACACACCTATTACACTTTTAGGTGTCCCTGGCTAGTCCCAGTGCTCTTGGATACCCCTCAATCTAGCTGTGTGGTTCCCAACTCTAGATCCTGTCAGACTTCTCTTCAAACTGGCAAAATTTTTACTCAATCTTGGCTGCTCTCAACAACCCAGCAAACTTAATTCTGGGTGCTCTTGGAATGTTAATCCCTCAATCCAGCAGGTTTGAATCAACCCTGGATGCTCTTGGAACATTAATCCCTCAATCCAGCAGGTTTGAATCAACCCTGGATGCTCTTGGAATATTAATCCCTCAATCCAGCAGGTTTGATCTTGGATGTTCTTGGGCATTCTTATCCCTCAATCCAGCAGAATTTTTAGGGGCCCCTCCTACACATTTTACCTTTTATTTTTCCCCAATAGATTATGCCCAGAAAACCCTCTTTTTACCTTTTAATTAATTTTTTTTTCTAATTAATTACATTTTACTCCCCCCCCTCCCCCCCCCCCACTAAGGGGTCCCACTCTTTCTCTGAGACCCAGTCCCAGGGGGGGTTCTCTCACTCTTTTTATCACTCGCTTCGTCTCTTTACTGGCCGCTTTTCTGGCGAAAAAGACGGAAACGCAGCATGGGAGACTGCCGCTCTCGCTTAGCAGGTCTGGGGTAACCAGCCCGCCTCTGTCACCATCCGCTTCTTGCGGAGTGTCGTGATGGTTCTTTTCACCGACCCCAAAAGTGCAACAAAGGCAAACAACAAGGGACTATCAGTTAATCACAACAAATGCACCTTTAGTAGGGGCCAAAACAGTAAACGCGATAGTGGGGATCTGAAAGGAGATAAAAGGTTAGAGAGAGAAGAGGGCTATGGGAATAGCTACCAACACAGGCGAGATCCTCAGTGCTCCGGGCGATGGGGATCCGTCTGTCGTGTCGGGGGAGTCTTCGAAGTTCTGGACGACTCGGGGCTCCAATTATAGTCCACAGAGGAGAGAGGGGGGGAACAAGTGTAACAATGAAAGTCCATTGTAATCGCCCCGAGGGAACAGGTGAGTCCACAGAAACCACCAAAGCAAGACGAATCCAATGAAGAATAAGTCCATTTGAATCACTGAAGGGAAACAGGTCATGTCATTAGTGGCCAGACCACCAATTTCCCCTCCTCTCTATAGCAGGGGTCTCAGTCTCAGTCCTTGGGAGGAGGGTTCTCATTCTTTCTTTGTCACAGTGGTAACGAGGCAGATGAAGGGTCTTCAATGAAGGACGGCGAGAGTCACCCCAAAAGTTCATTGGGCTTAAGAACGGAGATTAGAAGCAGGCCGCGCATCAGGCTGTCCCGTGCTGGCTCCATGTCAGGTCTTTGCCAAGTCCTTGCCAACTCCTTGCCAAGTTCTTACCAGGCCATGTTGGGAACAGCCAACATGACGGCTCAGTGGTCCCACCTCTGCTGTGTCCTGTTCTAAGCCGGAACTACAGTGGGGGAAGGGATTCTTTTTTGTGGCAATCGGAAGGCAGAATGGAAAATGAGGGGCTTCTGACGGGCTCTTACAGCCTCGCATTCACACACATTCATCCCCCCTTTATTCGCCCTGTAATGCAAAGGATCTCCCAGTTGCCGAGCCGTGGGGGCTTTTAGCCACTCGGCACGAAGCTCGGGTAGCTGGTACATCTGAGGGTCCACCAGAAGAACGGGAGGGACACTCGGGCTGCTGAAATCCTGCTCGTTGATTGAAGGGTCGCAGAAGGGGCAAACAGGGAGACAACGAAGCAGAAGGGAGGCAGATTCTGAGGGCCCCGAAGGGCGGGCTGAGGATTCTTTTACTGCGTAGGGGTAGGAAGGTTTAGCATTCGAGGGTACAATCGGGAGAAGGCTAAAGGGAGGGGAAATATAACATTAACCAGTGGGGAAAATGGAAAGGAGTTGTGATAAATTGAGGCGAATAATTTGATTCAGCCTTTTTAAGGTCAATTAGCATTTTATTAATTACAGCAAGCAGTAGCAAGCAAAACAGCGCTGGGTGGGTAGGGGTCTCCAAACCGCCCCTCCTGCAGTGTCCCACACTGCAGTGCCCCACACCCCACTCCCTTATTCAGTTTCTTTTTATAGTTTCTTGGAGGTTTCTTCATTCGTGTCTCTTGCGATAGCGGTGTGCGTAGCTTGAGCATCTCTCTGCGTCGTGTCTGCGTTGTGTCGAGGCAGGTGATCGCTGATTTCACAATCGGTTCCGGACAGTGATGGGCATACCTGGAGCACTCCTACGTTGTCTAGTCCGGTAGCCGTTGCCTGGTGGTCGCTGATTTCATAATCAGCTCCGGCCATCCCCCGACATTCTTAGCCTGTGTCTAAAAAAAAAAAAAAAAAACTACAAAAAGCTCTTTATATGGTGATTAATCATACTTGTAATCTTACGGTTTTGCAATATATCTATAGCCTTGTGGTTTGTAGCAGTTGCTACGAGATAGTATAAGGCTAGTCCCTTATACTTTAATTTTTATTTTTTTCTCCTTTAATATTCCAATTCTTTTGATGAACAAATAAGTTACCACAGTTTATCACAATCCCCCATTTTCTCTTTTACCATTTTGTTCATCAAATCGTTTTGCTGCTTCGTATGCTAGGAGTAAAGTGTCTTCTACCTCAGGACAGTTTTCTTTCGGCAGGATTCCATGAGTTCTAAAGAGTGAAGTCAAAGTAGCCACACGTTGCAACATCCTCCAATTCCATATGAGTGTTAAAATGGACATTATTAAACTTATAGCGTCTAGAATTAGTAAGACTATAATGGGGTGACTTAAAGTGTTCATGATCCCAGTTGCAGTTGGTGACCATCCGAATAGTGCATCCCGCCAGTTATGACTTGCATCTTTTTTTACTCTCTGCAGGACTCTGTTTATTTCAGTTATATCATGATGGATAGTCACGAGAGTTTTCTGCCCATTCTTTTGAATTTCTTCTATAATTTTGATTAGATCTTGGTGTTTCATTAATTGTTTAACCAGGGTTGAATTCATTCCAATGGGTGTGGGTGGTAATTTGTTGTATGTTGTGTAGTTTGATTTTATTAATTGGTGGGATACAACTGGTGCTGAGTAGTTAAAGTCACACCCAGTAATTTTGATAAAGTTGCAAATACAGAAATTGGAATGATTTCTAGTAAATAAGGAGACCTTGTTCTTATCAATTTCTATAACAGCACACACAGTCCTTAAACACACGCAGCCATTACCGATATACACTAATACAGTTTGTGGGTTGGGATCTGGGCGGATTTCAAAGTGGCAAATGCCTTGGTCAGTGTCAAGGCATACGTCTTGAGTGCTAATTAAATTAGTCTCACAGATAAATCCCTGCTGTTCCCAAGCAATGCAAGGTTCTAGGTTAATGGTTTGCCATTTCCCTCGGTTTTTCCAGGCCCATACCCTATGTTCTGAGGGGTATAATACTGACTTTTCATGACTTATTCCTAAGGCAACAATAGGGTGTATAGTGTGAATTATGGCATTCCGTATAGTGAGCACAAAGGCAGTAGCAGTGTTAGTGGTGGGATTATAGGTAAAATTTACCAAGGTCCACCAAGATTGGGAATTCCTCTCAAAGTCTGTGGCATTGTCCCAGACGACCCTTCGTACTTCAGTTGGAAACACCCCCTCACTTCCTTCTCTTATGATTAAAGCTGCTGTTGATTGTATCCATAATTGTGCTTGTATACAACTAAGGGCTAAAGATATGTTCTCTTGTGCCACTTGTAACATGTCTACCAATAAGTCATGGTCGTGATCCTCAATATCTCTCCATCTTGGCAGTACCTCTGAGACTTGCCACTGATTATCTCCTAGTGCCAGTAGAGAAGACTGTAAAGGCTGTTTTAACTTTGTCAGATCGTTAGTTGCTGTAGCTAATTTGTTCATTAATATCTCAGAGTCGATCCCATTCAAAACCCCCAATCCGGTTCCTAACATCCCGGTTAAATCCCTTCGCATTCTACCTCGGAGATGTACTTGTTTTTGTAGCCACTTTGTCCATCCTTCGAAGGATGACCTTAGGAAGGGAGAGCAGGCTGGCTGAACTGCCGAGATATTAGTTTGCATTAACAGTTCAACACGTTTAAGGGACCATTCTGGGTTAAAGAGCAGTTTTTGTTGACCTGTATTTCTTATGACATATGGGCCGATTTCATAAACCTTGGGTTCAAGATTGAATGGTATATTTTTGGTGTGTACTTGAATGCTGGAGTGGTTTGTAAAAGGCTTAGCCATGGCGTTTATTGTAAATTTGAAAGACAACCCAATGGTGTTGTGGGCCCAGAGGCAAACCACGTCAACAGTTTGTCTTAATGTGAAGTTATACCAACAGTCTAATTCACTTGGATGATTGCATACCTTCGAATGCTTGTGATTATTTACACTGATTTGGATAACTTTATTGTAGGTAGTCCCGTTAATCATTCGACATCCTATCTTAATTTCCTCTCCTATGGTTCCTTGAAGTGACCACCCCTCTTGTCTTTTCCACTCCTGCTTAGTATATATCTGGTTATCGTGCATGACTAGAGTTGTTAAATTTAAACCTTCTAAATCAGGCTGGCTTCCCATAGATCCAGTGTATTGGGTAAAGGCTTGGGACCACAGCCATTCAGCATTGTCTTGACCAGAAACACCATTAGGACAAAGCAATAGAAAGCTAATAATTTGCCAATAAGGGTGGAGTCCTAACCTTGTTTTTGTTTTGTAACATCCTGCTTTCCCCTTTTGGGCTTGCTGCTCCCTTGGTGTTTCGGAGGCACTTAGACTGGTCCTTTGAGGGAGCCTAGTACTCGGCTGGCTGTGGTTGGAGCATTTCAGCATTGTTCCTCTTAAAGGCTTGGCCTTTTCCTCTCTGCCTCGCTCGCCGACTCGGGTGCTTCGAGCCGCGAGGTAAACCATCTTCTCGGCAGCAGCAGGACTCGCCTGAGCGTCCTCTTTTCTGCTCCTGCCTAGCCTTGTACTGTTCCCAGTTCTTATCTTTGACCAGAAGTGGGTCGCAAGGAATCCCCTTCAGTTCCTTTTGACAACACCCTTTTATTATCTGAGCAGCAAATGGAGTGGGCTCGTTAGTAAAAAAATACTCAGGGTATATTCCCTTTGGTAAATATTTTCCACCACTCAGATCCAAAACTGACCCACCGATTTTCCAATTCTCCTATCCTTAGTACAGTTCCAATTAGTTTTTGCTGAGTTTTTAGCACTCAGTACAAACCCCAATTGGTGGTCTTCCCCTCTGGCAATGGACCCACCACCGTTCTTGGCAAATTTTACAAAAGGATAACGATCTCCACAACCTTCCTTGTTACAAATCACTATAGAGTCTAAAGCACACAAAAGAATAACAATCTCCACAATTTTCCTATTACAAATCACTATAAAGTCTAAAGCACACAAAAGAATAACAATTTCCACAACTTTCCTATTACAATATCACTATAGAGTCTAAAGCACACAAAAGAATAACAATCTCCACAACTTTCCTATTACAAGTCACTATAGAGTCTAAAGCACACAAAAGAATAACAATCTCCACAACTTTCCTATTACAAGTCACTATAGAGTCTAAAGCACACAAAAGAATAACAATCTCCACAACTTTCCTATTACAATATCACTATAGAGTCTTCAGCTAGTTTGTAATTGTATCCCTTTTGCTCCCCCTTTTGGTTGATTTGGATAATGTCCACACAGTTCATTAGTTTTTCTTAAGAGTCACTTTCAGGTTCCCAGGCTGGCTAGTCACTCTCCACTGGTTATTTGTAGCAACCGGGCCTTTCACTCGGCTGGCGTGAGTCCACCCCTTTTCGGTCGTCCTGACTGCCGTTTCTGTGGTAAGCAAAACAAGAAAGGGACCGTCCCAGCATGGGGTTAAGGAATCTTCCTTCCAGGACTTAATAAGTACTTGATCCCCTGGTTTTATCTTATGGATTGTTATGTCCAGAGGTGGTCTCTGTGCCAGCACTCCTTTCTTTCTCAATTCCTGCCTTCTGCTCATAATTTGGGTGATGTAAAATTTAATATGAGAATCTTTAAGGCAGGGGTGATCTGTGGGGGCTTCCATATCATAAGGCATTCCAAATAGCATTTCAAATGGGGAGATTCCCACATCAGTTCGGGGTTGAGTTCGAATGTTCAATAAGGCAAGAGGTAGGCACTTAACCCATGACATTTTTGTTTCCAGCATTAACTTTGTGAGTTGTTTTTTTATTTCTCCATTCATCCTTTCCACCCTCCCCGAGCTCTGTGGATGCCATGGGGTGTGATATTTCCATTGAGTTCCCAAAGCTGTCAGGACATCTTTTGCAATTTTAGAGGTGAAATGGGGTCCCCGGTCTGAGTCTAAACACTCAATTAATCCATACCGGGGAATAATTTGCTCTAATAATACTTTTACCACAGTGTTTGAAGTAGCTCGGGCCGTAGGATAAGCTTCCATGTAATGGGTTAAGTGGTCTACCAGTACCAATAAATATTTATACCTCCCCACTTTTGGTAATTCTGTAAAATCTATTTGTATATGTGAAAAGGGTCGTTGTGCCAGTTCCCTTCCGCCCATTGGTCTTTCTCTTAATTGTTGTTTATTTATTCTTTGACAGGTTAAACATTGTTGGGTTACCTGTTTTGCAAGGTTATAGATCCCTATGCACATATATTTAATTGCAAATTGGTCAACCAGGGCTTGTGTTCCCCAGTGGGTTTTCTCATGAATTGCTTGCAGGACCCTTATTGCCATACCTTTTGGGAGTACCTCCCGCCCATCCGGTAGTATCCACTTGCCTCCCTCTTTTTCCTTCACCCCCATTTGGTTTAATTTTTGTTTTTCCTGTACCGTGAAGGCTAACACATGGTTAATGGGTCCATGGAACCGGCAATGTTTGTCTTGGGGGTTATCACAGGCACACTGTATTGAATCACTCCCGTATGCATCCCAACAAGCCCAACATGGTTCTTCCTCTAAGTCAGCTCCACAAGTGGAGCAATCTTCCCTTTGTGTGACCCCCCCCTTATATGGTTTTAAATTCATTAAAGCTGCCTTTCTCGCCTCCTGGTCGGCTAAGTTATTTCCCCGTACTGAGCTTCCCATTCCCACTTGATGTCCTTTTACATGAACAATAGCTATTCTTTCCGGACCTCTCAAGGCCTGGAGCACTTTCAGAATTAATTCCCCATGTATCAACCCCCTTCCCTGTGAATTGATAAGACCCCTTTCTTCCCAGATTTTACCAAATGTATGAACCACCCCATAAGCATATTTTGAATCAGTATAAATGGTCCCAACTTTTCCTTTTAGTAGTTCTAAAGCTCTGAGTACTGCATACAATTCACATGCTTGTGCTGACCAGCTGGGGCTAAGAGGACCAGATTCTATTTTCTTAAAAATCTTCCCATCCACAATAGCATACCCAGATTTCCTTTTCCCTTCAAGGACCCGAGAGGACCCATCTACATAATATCGATATCCTTCCTCTAATTCCTCCTCTTCGAGGTCTGGTCTTATTTTTGTTTGTTCCTCTATTTGCAAAAGACAATCATGAGTTAGTCCCACAACTGGTTCCCCATATAGAAACTGGGCTGGATTTTGTAAGCTTGTGGTTTCAATACTTAACCTAGGAGAAGAAATTAGGATGCCTTCATACTTTAGGAGTCTGGCATCTGTTATCCATTTATCCGCTTTTTGTTGTAGTACTCCACGGATGTTATGAGGAGATAAAACCTTCAGTTCACTCCCAAAAGTTATCTTTCCTGCTTCTTCTACCAAAAGGGCAGCAGCCACTATCGATTGCAAACAGGCAGGCCACCCTCGGCTAACAGGGTCGAGAAGCTTTGAAAGATATGCCACTGGTTTTTTTCCTCCAGCCCATTCCTGGGCTAACACCCCGTATGCCACCCCTTCATTGACATTAATGAATAAAAAGAATGGTCTTTTTAGATCCGGGAGGCTGAGAACCGGGGCATTGACCAGTTCAGTTTTTAATGATTTTAACCGGGTCTCATCCTCAGGGCTCCACTTTAATAGCCCGTCTGTTGTTAATTTTTCATACAGAAATTTAACTTTCCCCCTAAAATTTTCAATCCATTGTCTGCAATACCCAAAAAGTCCCAGTAACTGCCGAACCTGCCTTTTAGTTTTTGGGGCTTCCAGGGAAAGTATTCCTTGGACTCTATCAGTATCCAATTTCTTAGTCCCCTGAGTCAGCCAGTGTCCGAGGTATTTAACTTCCTCTTCCACAAATTGTAATTTCGACTTTGAAACTTTGAGTCCCTTAAGGCTTAAATAATTTAGGAGTTTTATAGTTTCTTCCCTTACTCTTTCTTCTTCTTTCCCTGCAATTAATAAATCATCTACATATTGTAGAAGCACAATCCCCTCCCCCTGTGAATATTCTGCCAATATTTGTTCCAGAGCTTGCCCAAATAAATTTGGGGATTCGGTAAACCCCTGGGGAAGGACAGTCCACCTCAATTGTTGTTTTCTGTGTGTATCCGGGTCTTCCCATTCAAAGGCAAAATAATCTCTAGAGGTTTCCTTAAGGGGACAGGCCCAAAAAGCATCTTTAAGATCTATCACACTATACCACTGGTTTTCTGGGCCAAGTTGGCTTAAAATAGTATGTGGATTGGCTACGACCGGGAATCTTTCAACTGTTCTTTTATTAATTTCCCGCAAGTCATGCACCAATCTGTAACTGCCATTCGGTTTCTTTACCGGCAGGATGGGGGTATTGAAAGGGGACGTACAGGGTTCTAAAAGTCCCTTTTCCAAAAGTCTCTTTATTTCTGTTTTTAGTCCTTCCCTCCCCTCTTTGGGTATGGGATATTGCCGAATCCTGACAGGGATTTCTGGGTTTCTGATAGTTACCTCAAAGGGTTCAATATTTAATTTCCCCACACTGTCGGGGGTATACCAAACTTCTGGGTTAATCTTTTTTTCGTCTTCAGCCCGGAGAGGATATAGTTTTACTGTTAGTTCTCCCTTTTTTGCCTCTATCCCTATCCCCAACTCGACCATCAAATCTCTCCCTAATAGATTATAATCTGCTTCTGGAACTAGTAAAAATGACCCAATTCCTAATTTAGAATCACTTTCTAAGAGTACATCCTTAATTACAGGTACTCCAAAGGGTTCCCCTTTGGCCCCAATCACCTGGATTATCTCAGGTGAAATCTTACACCCTTGGGGAAGGGTCTGGACGGTTGATCTCTCTGCCCCTGAGTCCACAAGGAACTCATATTCTTGTTGCTGGGGACCTATCTTTAATTTTACCAGGGGCTCTGTTCTTTCCCTTGTCCCCAGCAGATAGAGCCCCCGACCCCCCTAATCTTCTTTGAACTGTTCCTCATCAGCAATCTTCTGCCGACACTCTTTCCTTATGTGTCCCTTCTTCCCACAATAGAAACAAACAATGCTCTCTCCACCTCTCGACTTCCCCTCAAACCGACTTCTCTGGACATCAGTCTGACCTCTAGACTGACCTCCAGTTCTTCTCTGGGGATTCCGTTGTCCCTCCCTTACTGCTGCCAACATGATTTTAGACTGCTTTTTAAAACTCTCATCTTCTCTCCTAACATACACCTTTTGAGCCTCTCGCAACAACTCATCCAATCCTTTCGTTTGCCATCCTTCTTATTTCTCCAACTTCTTCCGAATGTCTACCCAAGAATTGACTACAAAATGCACCTTCAAAAGTGTCTCCCCTTCTGGGGTATTGGGGTCCACCCCTGAATACAACTGGAAAGCTTTCTTCAATCTCTCCAACCATTCTGTTGGATCTTCATCTTTTTTCTGGTGCTCTTTAAATGCCTTTTGTACATTCTGCCCACGAGGAACAGCCCTCCTTATTCCCTGTAATATTATATTCCGCAAATCGCTCATGTGTATGCGATGTACCGGGTCTTGGTTATTCCACTGAGGATTCTGGAGGGGCCATTTTTGGGACCATTTGCTAATGGTCCTTGCTGGTGTTCATCGTCCCAGATCCTCATACCCGTCTCCCTAATCATTCTCCTTTCCTCCACAGAAAATAGGATTCCCAATATAGATTGCAGCTCCTCCCAAGTGTAAATGTTAGGTCCTAAAAATTGGTCTAATCGCTCCGCCACCCCCAGGGGGTCTTCCAACAGATGTCCCATTTCCTTTTTAAAATCCCGGACATCTCCCGGACTTAGTGGGACAGATATATATCCCACTCCCAAAATTTGGGCTGGCTGCCCTGGTTGTGCTGCATTTGGGTTGGGTACCATTCCCATCCCATGTTCTCTAAGAGGAAATATGCCCAATTCTTGTTTCTCCCTTTGTCGGGTTTGACTCCTAGTGACTCTCCGGGACATCCTGGGGGTATTCCCCTCCGACCCCCTAACCTCTGATCCCTCGTCATCAGATAATTCTTGAACGGGGGCTGAGGGGTCAGGGTATTGTAACAGGGGTGGAGGTACTGGAGGAGGTGGTGGTATATAGGGAGGAGGAATAACTGGGGATATTTCCTCCTCCTGTATTCTTTTCTTTTTCCTTTTACTATTGAGAGCAAATAGCTTTGTTCTTGTCTCCCCCATTATCCAAAGAGCTGCATATTCGCTCTCCTCTTGGTTAAAGGGCTCTTTGGAGTTAACATATATATTTAGAGCTTGACAGATCCAATCCTCAAATGACCCAAATACGGGCCAATATAGTTGGTCTCCCCTTATTTGTTTACCTCCCCAAATTTCCATACAATAATGGATCATTTTAACCCTATCTTTTCCTTTTCTAGAAGGAAAGGCATCCCAATACTTTACCATTAAGCCTAGTGGACTCTCCTCTGGGATCTGAGGAAGTTTTACCGAGATTCTCCCACCCATGGGTTCAGCAGATTTACTTTTTCTCTGACCCATCTTCTAGAGTGCCTTCTCACACTCAACACAAACAATACGACAGTCGCTTCCCCCAATTCGTGGCCCACTCCGTCGCCGGATATGGGAAACGCACTACTATGGGGTCCACACTCACTTGGGGAATCTGAGCTGCCAGTTCCCCTCTCACACACACGTTCACATTCGCTACACTCCAGGACTCCCACCCCTGACCGAGCGACTGACCGGACCGGACTACTCACGTTTTTCCAGTGCCTCCGTTTCTCGACTGGGGCTTCGCCCTGTGTGTCTTCTTTACTCACCTCAATCACCCCGGGACTACACACCCCTAAACGACTCTTAAAGACCCCGTTTCCGGGGTCGAGGCTTTGTCCCTTTCACACGCATTCCGGAGCCCGCTTTTACGGGGCCCACTGAACACATATGTTAAATTAGTAAGCCGAAACTTGGGGAAGTTTCTCCGGGGATCCCCTGCCCCAGGAACTTTGACGCAGTCCACCTCCACGTCTGGGTTAGGCCCGCTTGCTCTCCTCCTAACCCAGGAGCCTCCCCACCGAGGGTAACTCGACGCCGAGGGGGTGCAGCTCTCCCCTCCTACGTCACCCAACCCTGGAAAAAGGAGGCCCACCACCCACCGGGAAAAAGAGGCCCACCGGGGGCTACTTACGCTTCCTGCGTGTTCACTCTTCCGCGGTTCTTCGTGCACAAAGATTAACGGGGGTACCTTTGCTTGCTACTGAGTTTTAGGTTCGTCGGTAAAGGCCCAAGGAGGAAGCCCCCCCTTAGGGCCACCGCAAAAGGCGGTGGGGCGCCTCACCCTAGTGGGGCCTCCCTCCCGGATTTCCTTTATCCGAGTCACGGCACCAAATTGTGATAAATTGAGGCGAATAATTTGATTCAGCCTTTTTAAGGTCAATTAGCATTTTATTAATTACAGCAAGCAGTAGCAAGCAAAACAGCGCTGGGTGGGTAGGGGTCTCCAAACCGCCCCTCCTGCAGTGTCCCACACTGCAGTGCCCCACACCCCACTCCCTTATTCAGTTTCTTTTTATAGTTTCTTGGAGGTTTCTTCATTCGTGTCTCTTGCGATAGCGGTGTGCGTAGCTTGAGCATCTCTCTGCGTCGTCTCTGCGTTGTGTCGAGGCAGGTGATCGCTGATTTCACAATCGGTTCCGGACAGTGATGGGCATACCTGGAGCACTCCTACGTTGTCTAGTCCGGTAGCCGTTGCCTGGTGGTCGCTGATTTCATAATCAGCTCCGGCCATCCCCCGACATTCTTAGCCTGTGTCTAAAAAAAAAAAACAAAACTACAAAAAGCTCTTTATATGGTGATTAATCATACTTGTAATCTTACGGTTTTGCAATATATCTATAGCCTTGTGGTTTGTAGCAGTTGCTACAAGATAGTATAAGGCTAGTCCCTTATACTTTAATTTTTATTTTTTTCTCCTTTAATATTCCAATTCTTTTGATGAACAAATAAGTTACCACAGTTTATCACAGAGTGTTCTTGGTGGAAGAACCAAAGGGAAAACGTGGAACAGAGAAGGTTCTAGGCTAAGGGGCAGACTTGAACAATAACTGACAGGACAGGGGGAGGGTACAATTCTCTTACGAAAGGGGGTGGAGAACTCATACAACTGCTGTTTCCCATGGCAACCCTAGACTGCCTTCCCCAACCCCTCCTCCTGCCCCAGTGACAGCTTTTAACACTGAAGGGCAGTGCTATTGTATAACAAACACTTAACTCTTAGCCCAGCCGGGCTCGCTGGCTACTTTTGCAAGCTTTTTACCAACTAGCGATGCTTGTAAGCGGTGCTTGTAACTCCTAGCTTGTACCACGCTCCCACTAGCTGCGCTATCAGCTAGCGGCGTTCAAAGCGGCTCCTCAAACCGCGGCTTGTGCCCGCGCGCCCGCTGCGCTATCAGCTGGGCTGCGCCTAAAGCACCTTTGCAAGCCCCGACTTAAGCCCCGCGCCGCGCTCCCCTCGCTCGCCAGGGACAGCCCGTGCCACGCATGCGCACCACCCGCTCTATCAGGTAGAGTGCGCACTACCCGCACTATCAGGTAGTGTGGCTGAGAGCTGCCCCGCGCATGCGCTCCCACCCGCTCTATCAGGTAGAGTGGCTGCTAGCCGCCCCGAGCATGCGCACTACCCGCACTATCAGGTAGTGTGGCTGAGAGCTGCCCCGCGCATGCGCACTACCCGCACGATCTGGTAGTGTGGGCTGAGAGCTGCCCTGCGCATGCGCTCTCTAGCACCGCCGCGCCGCGTCTCTGTATCTCAGCAAGGCCGCACCGCGCTTCACCGTTCCACTCACACATACACACACACGCACAAGCACGCACGTCCGGACGTAACAGACACACTACACTGCAATCGGGACACACACCACACACTGAAATCGCGATTTCGCCCTCCCCGAGCCGCGCTATCAGCTGGGGAGGTCCTCCCGCCGCCGGCCTCTCCCCCGATGGCGGTCTGCTTGCAAGCCCCTAGGCAAACCTGCGCGCAAAAACATCTTTTTGCCACTTATCAGTGCCAACCGTAAGAAAATAAATTAACACATACCGCTTTCATCCGCTAGTCGACGGGCCGTGGTCTGCTCCCCGCAGTGTACAGCCGAGGCGCAGAGTCCCTCCGGGGAAAAGCCCCGTGGCGCCTGAGGGTGTCTGCTCCCAACCGGACCTGCGGGTGAGCAGAGCAGTCCCTTCGTGGTCGCCAACTGAAACGATACGCGGAAGAAGTCAATAGACTCCATAACCTGGGGTAGTTATGAAGTGGGTATGTATGTCAGCGCCCGGCACAAGTGAGATAGCTCTCCAAAACTTGTGCCCCGAGCCTCAGTCTGACCCACACTTTTATTCTTAAAGATGTTCCATATGCAATACACTGCATAACATTTTCATGTGTATTCAACCCCTGGCCCCGCCTGTCCTCGCTTCTCATGCGAAGTAAGTCCACGCCCTTCTGGGCATGCGTGGTTTGCTGTGGTGGTCGTACGGGGGTCTCTTGGTGGTCCTGAGGCTGAAGATTGTGGTCTTCCTCATGATTGAACTTTTGAACTTTTCCTCTCTGCGCGTGCGCTTTTGGTCCTTTGGTGCTTATCTGAGTACCTCTGTCAGTCTTGATAGGCTTGAAGACAGAGGAGCTTCTTTATCTGGGTTCTTTGCTTCTTCTAGTATTGTTCTTTATGCAAGAAGCCTCAGAAATTTGCATTTTCCTTTGCCCTTTGTATTAGGCAGAGGTTTCTTAAGTAAAAGGTTGAAAATTCAACACATAACTCTACAAGCTAAATTAGAAATGCTTAATTCATTTTGTTTACCTAACTCTAAAAATCTCTGTTTCACCTCAAGAGCTGTCACAGAGCAGAAGGGCAGAGGAGATGCTGAAAAGCAGCAAAGCTGAACAGCCTGCCTCAGCTTCAGTAGTGTGCAAATGACTGAAGGGAAAAAACGAAGCAGCAGAGCAGCGGGCATCAGTGTGCACTGAAGGAAATTGCAAGAATCCAGCAGCTGCTCCTTGCTGTAAGAGCCCGTCTGAAGCCCCTCATTTTCCAGTCTGCCTTCCGATTGCCACAAGAAAAAATCCCTTCCCCCACTGCAGTTCCGGCTTAGAACAGGACACAGCACAGCTGGAACCACTGAACTGTCATGCTGGCTTTTCCCAACAAGGCCTGGTAAGAACTTGGCAAGGACTTGGCAAGGACTTGGCAAAGACCTGACATGGAGCCAGCACGGGACAGCCTGATGCGCGGCCTGCTTCTCTTCTAATCTCCGTTCTTAAGCCCAATGAACTTTTGGGGTGACTCCCGTGGTCCTTCATTGAATACCCTTCATCTGCCTCGTTACCACTGTGACAAAGAAAGAATGAGAACCCTCCTCCCAAGGGCTGAGACTGAGACCCCTACTACAGGGAGGAGGGGAAATTGGTGGTCTGACCACTAATGACATGACCTGTTTCCCTTCAGTAATTTTAATGGACTTATTCTTCATTGGATTCGTCTTGCTTTGGTGGTTTCTGTGGACTCACCTGTACACGATTACAATGGACTTTCATTGTTACACTTGTTCCCCCCTCTTTCCTCTGTGGACTATAACTGGACCCCCAAGTCGACCAGAACTTTGGAGACTCCCCCGACACGACAGAGGGATCCCCATCATCCGGAGCACTGAGGATCTCGCCTGTGTTGGTAGCTATTCCCATAGCCCTCTTCTCTCTCTCTATCCTTCTATCTCCTTTCTAATCCACCACTATCGCGTTTACTCTTTTGGCCCCTAATAAAGGTGCATTTGTTATGATTAACTGACAGTCCCTTGTTGTTTGCCTTTTTTGCACTTTTGGGATCGGTGAAAAGAACCATCACGACACCACGCAATAAGCGGATCGTGGCATTAAAATTGGCGTCACGGACAGGATTTCTGTCTAGACAGAAGGGTTGCAGCTGAAAAGGTACCCATACTGTCTTTGGAAATTCATAAAGGGTCCCTTCGTGCAAAAGGCGGGACACTGTTGTTTTGTTGTTGTTGTGTGTATGTGGTCTGGGAAGGAAGGGACAACTTGAAGCAACTAAGCAGAGCCTCCCAGGCAGATTATTGTCCTTTCACCCAGCCAGGGAAGCGAAGGGCGACACAGCGAGGGCTGTGTAGTTTTGTGGAACTTAAGTTTGTAGCTCCCTGTCGTGGTTTTGGTCCCTTCACAAAATGAGTGACAAACTTAGCCTTGAAATTAAAGCTGAATTTTATGCACCACTAGCCAAACACAATGCCAAACCTTCTACGGAAGGAGAAAAATGGGCACAGAGTAATTGGTTGAACTTAGAAAATGTTATTGATAGAGTGTGTTCATTACAACATGAAACAAAATTCAAATTGGGCAAAAATAAAATTATCTTATGCTCAGTTTTGGGAGCTTGTCTTATGGCAGCTATAGAAAATGGCTTCGAGCGAAGAAGTGAGGAACATGCTATAATAGACTCCCTTCAAAATCTAGTTGAAATTTCGCAAAAACAGTTCTATGAAGCAAAAAATGTGATCTATGCATTGCGAGCTGCCTTAACAGAGGAACATGTTAACAAATCACATCATGCTGATTCCTCTACAGAGCTTGAGGAGAAGGAAACTCCTCACATTAAACAAATCTATCCTCATCAAGAACTTGAAGCAGCAAGTAATTGTGGGGAACATTGCTGCCATCACTTGAGACCCTTGATTAAAACTATCTCAGTGTATAACTATCTCAGTGATGATGATCTCCAACCTCACATCACAACCAAACACATACCACCACAAGTAAACACTGCCACCGAGCTAGCTAAGCTTAAAAGGGAATACGGACAGCCTCCACATGAATCAGAAACAGAATATGTTTTCCGGGTGTCCCTCACTGGTGGTGATCAAATTCAATTAACTGAACAGGAAGCCAGTGGGTACTGGGGACATGGTGTCTTCTTAACAACAGGAGAGAAAGGTGACACATGGTCCCTGACACAGCGTGCAGCTTTTTGGGCCGGGGGAACAAGCCCCTTGGAAAAGGGAGATCCCATAGCTAGAATTAGTACCCCCGACCAACTCTTGGAAAATGTGCACAAAGCTGCTTGCCTGCAAATGACTCACAAAAAGAAATGAATTCCTGGCTTTGAATCCCTGATGCAATTACCTGTGAAGCCCGAAATAATGACCCCTTGAATTTGTGGGCTTCCAGAATCACTCAAACCTACAGCAATTCTCCTTCCAAAAACGATAGCAGCTGTATCTCCTGTAGAAAGACCAGATAGATTTCCTAGTAACTGGAACGACCCATTTGTTCCCCTTTATGACTTGTTGAGGAAAGGGGTGAAATGGGATTGGAGTCTTTCTCAGGAGTCAGCATTGCAATTGCTGATTTTTGAAGCAACAGCTCATCAAGCACTGGGCCCTATCCATCCTACAGATCCTTTCCAGGTGGAATGGGCATTTGCCTCCTCAGGGCTGTCAGTACACATATGGCAGCGGGGTCCTGAGGCTCCGACAAGACCTGTTGGTTTTTATTCCCGTGGTTCCAAAGATGCTGAGAAAAGATACACTACCTGGGAAAAAGGATTGTTTATGGTTATCTTGGCTTTCATAGAAGTAGAAAAAATTGCA
This sequence comes from Vidua macroura, assembly GCF_024509145.1. NCBI lineage: Eukaryota > Metazoa > Chordata > Aves > Passeriformes > Viduidae > Vidua > Vidua macroura. Next base: position 1,826,166 of record NC_071602.1, read on the forward strand.
TGAAAACAACCAATTGTATTGAGAGGCCCCTTCAAGGTTATCAAGACAGTCCCTAGTGGGACCCCCCCTCCTGACGGGGTGGCCGAGAGGGCCTCAGTTAGAAAATGGTATGCTCAGGTTGAACATTACTGCAACTTTTTCTCAAGGACAGAAGGAACTTTAGCAGTCCAAGAAACTGAGAGCTTGGACAAACTTGCCTCTGTAATCAAAGTAAGCCCTCTTTTCTGCCCCGAACAATCAGCAAACTCTTGGTTTACTGATGCTTCTGCTAAAGGGGAAGGAAAAGTATGGAGATATAGGGCAGAAGCCCTCCACTTTTCCTCTGGTGAGCAAATGATTACAGAGGGAGAAGGTAGTGTACACGTTGGGGAGCTGATAGCTGTCTGGAGTGTTTTTCAACGAGAAGCACAGAATTCCTCTTTGGTCTGCATCTACACTGACTCCTATGCTCTGTACCAAATGATCCTAATAATCCAGCTCATGACCCTGGCCAACCTGTTCTGGTGGACCTCTCTTACTATAGGACAGTAGCACTTGTGCTAAAACCCCCTCTGAAGAAATATGCATGGGAATCCTCTGGTGCTCTAGGGAAAGAGCATTGGACAAATACATGCTGGATAATTCCATCATTCTAACTTTTCTGCCTCTCGGCAGCAGAATCCTGTTGTGTTGACTTTTTCAGAAGAACTCCGAGGGACATGAAGACCACCTAATCCATGATCAAACTGGTAATACTTTTCTGCATCCTACCACAACCCCATGGCCAGAAACCAGCTGAGTGACCGTGGTCTGAACTAATTGTGGTAGCATGCAGAAAAAGTGAAAGGATCTCTTGAAGCACAAAAAGGTTTGTACGCACCCAAGCATACAGGATTGTTGGCGCAATTTCACATGACCACAAACTGTAGAAGTAGTTTGGTTTTGGTCCAAAAATACTGAAGCACCTTTTTTTTTTTTTTTTTTTTTTTTGGCTTTTGTTTTTTAAGTTGAAAGTATTGATTCAAATACTGGAGTAGGACTTGATGTTAATGTTGTGACACCTACCACCCAACCACTGGTTACACTTAGCCCGAAAAGTTTTGAAATTGGACCATATATAATCAGGAAAACTGGCCAACAACTGATATTGTTTAATCTGTTATGGTCTCTTAAACAAGTCAAATTGCTGATGCAAAACAATATCTGAGAAATACAACCAGCTTGTTCACCCTTTTTGCAGACCTCTTTTCAGGCTTGGACAACCTGGCTGCGACAGTGGAAGCCTCCTAAAAACCGGCTGCCAAGAGACATAACTGGTCTTGTGGGAACAGGATTGGGAATCCTAAATAGTACTGATTCAGAAGTATGAATGAATAAATTGGCTTCCACGACTAAAGATTTAAGCAAAATACAACAACCACTGCAATCGTCCTTATCAGCCTTGGGAACACATCAGTGGTTGCTATCAAACAATCTAGCAAATTGGGAAAAGGTAAATAGGAAAGACCACAAATTGATAATTGATGGACTTAATGCCACACAAAGCAATGTTTCCTTAGCTCTTAGCTGCATCCAGGCTCAATGATGGATGCAGTCAGTTGCTGCCGCAATTAGAAGAGAAAGTGAAGAAGGCACTTTTCCTACTGAAATTAGGAAAATAGTCTGGGACAGTGGCACTGACTTTGAAAGAGATTTCCAATCCTGGTGGAATTTAGTGAATTTTACCTATGACCCCAGCATTTGTGCTGACCATAAAGTAATGCCTCAGTGCATTTGATATTCCCTATCATCGCATTAGGATTAAATCATGATGGACCCACTTTCTATCCTTCTGAACATAGAGAATGGGCCCGTCAAATTGATGACAAATGGCAAACTGTCAATTTAGAGTCCTGTACCATTTGAGAACAACTAGGGTTTATCTGTGAAGGTAATGCAATTGTAGCTCAAGATATTTGTCTGGACACAGAACAAAATAGCTGTCATTTTGATATTCATCCTAACGAGACTTCTGAAACAGTCCTTGTATCTACAGACAATGGGTGTGCCTGCTTCAGAACCGCTTGGGATACTGTGTTTATAGAAAGTACAGTAGTAGCTACTAAAAATCATTCCAATTTTTGTGCTTGCAACTTTAGTAAAATTGCAGGATGTGATTTTTCTTTTGTAGCTCCAGTTACTTCACATGAACTTTTAGAATCCAATCTTACCATGATTCACAAGCTATTGCCTACTCCCATTGGGATGAACCTTACTCTGGTAAAGCAATTATTACTTCATCAAGATCTAATAGAGATCCTAGGAAAAATCAAGGAGAATGGACAGAAAACTCTGGTAACTGTTCATCATCATGTGCAAGAAATACATCGTGTTGTAGAAAGGGTGAAAAGTGATGCCGAGCACAGGTGGTGGGATACCCTTTTCGGGTGGTCGCTTACCGCCACCGGTGTCCTGAACAAATTGTGTCATCCCACTTTTGTTCTTTGGATTTTAGTTATGATTGGTTTAGTTTTATCAGTAATCTTGCTCATTGTGAATTGGAGAATGATGAAACGACTAACAAAATTGACATCTATAATTAATGCACACCACTTGGCCAACATTCTTTACACGATAGATGTTCCCAGGACTGTAGACACAAGAAGATGATAAGGTTAGAAGATATGTTTTACATAATTTTCTCTTATGATTTGTTCTAATCACTGTTTAAAATTATTTTTTGTTTCTTGCTTATAAAATTGTACTGAGTAATATCGATTATTGTTTAATATTGATTATACTGGTTTATTATTTGATCAATCTATTGTTTAATTGATTCATATTGATTATTCTCTCAATAATTTATTGTTTAACTAGTATTGATTTAATTAATACTGATTGTATTTTGCTTATTGATTAATTATAATTTGTTTACTAATATGTTGTGATTGTTTTCGTTTTCCTGTTTCTTCTTTCCCTTTTCCTCTTCTCTTTTCCCTGGGACGTGCTGCCAACACTTGACGAGTCCTGAAGACTCCATGAAAACACCATGGAACCCTGCTGATGAAGATCTTTCGAGGGCAATCGTCAGTCACGGGGTGGTGTAAGAGCCCGTCTGAAGCCCCTCATTTTCCATTCTGCCTTCTAATTGCCACAAGAAAGAATCCCTTCCCCCACTGCAGTTCCGGCTTAGAACAGGACACAGCACAGCTGGAACCACTGAACTGTCACGCTGGCTGTTCCCAACAAGGCCTGGCAAGAACTTGGCAAGGAGTTGGCAAGGACTTGGCAAAGACCTGACATGGAGCCAGCACGGGACCGCCTGATGCGCGGCCTGCTTCTCTTCTAATCTCCGTTCTTAAGCCCAATGAACTTTTGGGGTGACTCCCGTGGTCCTTCATTGAAGACCCTTCATCTGCCTCGTTACCACTGTGACAAAGAAAGAATGAGAACCCTCCTCCCAAGGACTGAGACTGAGACCCCTGCTATAGGGAGGAGGGGAAATTGGTGGTCTGACCACTAATGACATGACCTGTTTCCCTTCAGTAATTTTAATGGACTTATTCTTCATTGGATTCGTCTTGCTTTGGTGGTTTCTGTGGACTCACCTGTTCCCGCGTGGCGATTACAATGGACTTTCATTGTTACACTTGTTCCCCCCTCTTTCCTCTGTGGACTATAACTGGACCCCCGAGTCGACCAGAACTTCGGAGACTCCCCCGACACGACAGACGGATCCCCATTGTCCGGAGCACTGAGGATCTCGCCTGTGTTTGTAGCTATTCCCATAGCCCTCTTCTCTCTCTCTATCCTTCTATCTCCTTTCTAATCCCCCACTATCGCATTTACTCTTTTGGCCCCTAATAAAGGTGCATTTGTTATGATTAACTGACAGTCCCTTGTTGTTTGCCTTTGTTGCACTTTTGGGATCGGTGAAAAGAACCATCACGACACCCCGCAAGAAGCGGATCGTGACATTTGCCAAGCTCAGTCAGCTGCCTAAGTTCTTGCTTCTTGACCAACTCACAGTTGCCCTTCTTTTCAGCAGCTGCCACCATGTTCTCTGCATCTCGGAGCCTCTGGAGAGCAGCAAGAATTTCCAAGGAAGGATTCATGACGACTACTCTTGCAAGCTACTGCAATTTCCGGCTGCCGGAGGCCCAGAAGCGGCTACTTCGCGCACAGATGACTGGAGCGGCAGCGGTGCGCTCCGGAGCACCGCTTTTGCCGAAAGACGCCGGGAAGCGGCACTTCCTTTTGGCCAGCTCCGGAGGGACCCTCTTGCTCAGAGGAGGAAAATTTCAGGTCAGGTCAGCTACATTTCCTTCTCTTTCTCTGTGGCACTGCACATCACCCAGCCTGTCACGGTGGGCTTGGCCGTGGGTGCCACCCATTAGAAGGACATTGTGTGTGAAGGGGATCTTGGCTCACTGTAAGTGCACTCTGTGTCCTGAAAGCCTCTCCAATCCCACAGCCCCTGTGCATTGCTGGCTAGAGATCATTCCCTGAGCCGCTGTTGCCCAGGAAACTTCCCCTTCAGCCGCAGAGGCTGCAAGTGCCGGCAGGTCTTTGTGCCGTGGTTCAGCTGGAGGTGCCTGGGCCGTGTTCCTGAGGGTTCCCATCTCTGCCCTGCACTCAGCAAGGGAGCTCTGCTGGTGCTTTGTGCTGGGAGGCACACGATGTGCTGCTGGTGCTCCAATTGCCATCTCAGCGAGGCTGCCTGGACAGAAACTGGCCTGAATTTGTTCATCTGCAGGCAGTTTTACAAGACTGTAATACCAATCCTGCTCCCTCAGGTCATCCCTAGGTGAAAACAAGGATTAGCTTATTGCTATTGCTTATTCTTAGAGGTAATTGGTATTTTTGTATCAACACTGGGGTGGCAGCAGGACCAGGACAGTGCCTGTCCCTTGTGCTGGCACTGCTGAGGGACCTCCAATCTTGTATCCAGTTCTGAACTCTCATGGCAAGAAAAACATGGAGGGGCTGGAGCGTGTCTGGGAAAGGAACGGAGCTGGGAAGGACTGGACAGTGCTGTGAGGAGCAGCTGGGAAAGGGACTCAGCCTGGAAAAAAGGAGGCTTAGGGGGGATTTTCTCCAGGAGGGTGGAACCACGTTGGAGTCGGGCTCTGCTCTCAGGGAACAAGGAACAAGACAAGAGGAAATGGCCTACAAGCTCTGCCAGGGCAGGCTCAGGGTGGACATCAGCGGGAATTTCTCCATGGAAGGGGTGGTCAGGCCTTGGCAGGGGCTGCCCAGGGAAGTTTGGAGTGGCCATCCCTGGAGGTGTCCTGGATAGGACTGGAGGTGGCACTGAGTGCTCTGGGCTGGGGACACGGTGGGCATGGGGCACAGCTTGACCTTGATGGTCTTGGAAATCTCTTCCAACCTCAACGATTCTGGAATTTGGCTTCCAGCTGGCTGCAAAGTCAGAGGCTGATGTTGGGGCTGTGGAGCTCTGGGATGTCTGTGTTCTCTCCTGGAGCAGCAGGTCAGAGCTCAGATGAGGCTCCTGGCAGATTTGTTGGAGTGGCACAGGACGGGCAGTGTGGGCTCTGTGCCAGGATGTGAAAGCACAGCAGGAGGCATTAATGAAATGTGCTCCTCTTGCTGGCTTCCTTGGAGCTGTCACTGTGACTGTGGGAGCTGCGTAGCTCCCTGTGCACAGCTCTGCCCTCAGTGGAACGTCCCTGCTAATGGGGAGCACAGCTCTGGGCTGCTGTTTCCCACAGACAGGGATTTCTGGAGCTGTGGAGCAGAACCTCGCAGCCAGCAACATCTCCTCCTCTGACAGGAGGGTTACTGCCAGCAGTGGAGACTTCTCAGAGTCTGACCCTTTGCTCTTTCCCTAGTATCTGATTTTGTTTGACAAAAAAGGATTATTAAGAAAAAAATCAGCCCCTCCACTCTGCACAAGGGGAATTTGTGGCCTCCCTAGTCCAGCCTGGCTGCTGTATGTGCTGGATCCCCAAAGATGCCCTCAAATCCAAGCAAACATTCCCTGTGCAGATGGGGTCACCATGACCACCCTTTCTGCTTCACAGGCTGCAAGGGTTGTTTCTGGACATCCGTTGTGTCCACAGAACACTCAATGTGGAAATCCTCTCCTGCCCTCTGTGTGTGTCTGTCTGTAAGGAGATGTCAGCCTGTGCAGGCTGCTCTCCAGGAGCTCCAGAGCCCCCTGTTGCACATGTTGGCTCCTCCTGCCTACCTGGGACCGAAGCAAAGTGCTAATTGTTGTGCAGATGTCATCTGCCAGGCAGGCAGGAGGCTGGAGGCTTGAAAGAGGCTGTGCTGTCATTTGCTAGCAGCCTCCTCGGTACACGTGAGCTCTATTTTTATTGGGAGTGTGCATTTGCTTTCAGCCACTGCTTTGTTGAATTTCTTTTTCCTTTTTTTTTCCTTCTTTTTATTTCCAGGCTTGCAGATAAAGTTTGAGGGATACATCTATTTTTCATTATTCCAGTTTTGCTACTTGTTTTATAACTGAAAAGAACTCAGCCAAACCCAAAAACCTGTTACCTGTGTAAAAAGCAGCAGTTCATTCTGAGATGAGAAGGAATTGTGTGTTGTGGTCACGCTGGACTGAGGTCATGACTGTGGGACTGTCCAGAAGGGCACAAAGATCAAGATCTGCTGGGAGCAGAGGGCGTTTGAGGCTGTGCATTGTGCTCTGGGTGTGCCAGCTCAGGAGCCTGGGTGTTGGTTGTAGCCTGGTTTTTCTTGGCCCTGTCCCAGGAGAGAAATGGAGGCTCTGGCCACCTGTTGGCTTATGAAAATAGGGGGCTTTTCTTCTACTCCAGCTGTGGTTTAATAAGGGCTTGTGGGTCCTTGAGGTGGTTCTTTGACCGTTTAGAAAAGAGGAGGCACTGAAGGGGGAAATGGGAGGTGATGCTTTCCTGCACTGTGAGTTAAGCAGGGGAACTCATTGCTCAGGGATGCTGTGGGTATCAGAAATCCAGATCTGTTCCAAAACCAATTAATGAGAAAAATCCCGTTGATGTGGTAGAGGTGGCTCAGAGGTAGAGGCTGCTGTTCAGGAAGACCCTGCTCAGGAGTTTCTGGAAGATGCAGAAGTACATCAGGTGCACTGTTACCTCTGCTCCCTGCTCTGTCCCTCTCCTGTCCACCACTGACCAGTGGGATGTGGGGGGTTGCTTTTTCTTTTTCTGGCAAAAACCGAGCAGGGAGAGGAAGAAGTAGCAAAGTGGAGTGGAGGGACAAGGTACCAGTGAAAGAGTGGAAGGAGAGGAGGCTTCCCTCCATGTCCCTGAAGGCTTCTGGGGGCAGAGGCTCTTTGGGGGCAGGAGCTGGTGTTGGGTGCTGCTGTGGGCAGGTTTTCTGCTTTGTTGGGCACAAAGTGGTTGCTTCAAGGAGGGAAGACTCTCCTATCTGATGTGCCATCCTGATGGACAGCAAAGCAAGATATTTCGGACTGTGTGTAGGGGAGGAACTTCTTTAAAACCTGGATAGGAGTAGGAGCAGACTTGATGGAGGGATGAGTAATGAAGGAGTGTTTGAACGGAACTAATCAGTCCTATCTTCTTTCAAAAGACCTCATTTAGTTTAATTTAGCAGCATGTAAATTTAGAGCCAATCAAAGGAAATACTTGTGCAGCCTGTGTGCTGGCAGGCTGCTGCACTCCCTAGCCCAGCAGCGAGCTGAGGGCTGTAGGTGGATCCCGAGCCTTGCGTGAGGCACTGGGGGCACACGTGTGCGTGCTCACATGCAGGGTGGGCACACCAGCTCCGTGCCCGGGCACTGGCACCTGTAACAGCAAAACCCTTCATTTCCCCCCTCTTTTGTTCAGCAGGAGCTCTGTGGTCCATCAGGGTGGCTCTGTGGTCCATCAGGGTGGCTCTGTGCCATGGCTCTGCTCCCTGGTCCCCTGTGAGCCTGGTCAGAGCCAGTTCCTGGCCCCATGGCTGGCTGAGCCTCTGCTCTAAACAGCAGGGAAAGCCTTGTGCTGTAGGAACCACCAAGTAAACCTTGCTGACCTCTGCAAAATGTTGTTTTTCCCCAAGAAAAACCTACATATGGATTAGATGAACCCCCGATCCTTGGACAGCTGGTGGTTTTGTTTAATTTGAATTAACGCAGCTACTTCTGTGCTTAAAATGAGGCACAGGCATAAAAAGCCTTCACGGGATTGCACTGCTTTTTATTTTTCCCTATAGCTGTCATCCATTGCACTGACACAGTGATTTTAAACAAGTCTTGCAGGTCTCCACATATTTTCCAGGAGAGCTATTATCCCCTGTGGGGTCAGTATAAGCTGCTTGGCATTACCTGTCACAAACCCCATTAGCAGTGAGCCCCCCTCGAGCCCTGTGTGCTCACACCTCGAGGTGTTGTGCTTCCTGCCGTGTCACACCCCTGATCCCACGCTGTGTTGCAAAGTGTTGTGTAAAGAGTCCTGAAACCTGCGAAAATGGAAAAAAAAAAAAAAAACAGTTGGGTTTTGCCGGAGTCTTCCCCGGATTTGGGTGACTCCGGATGGTGGTAAAGTCTCTCCTCCAACCCGTGCCTTCAAAGAAAGACTCAGTAGTCTTCAGTCGTCCGGTCTCAAGGCAGTTTATTGCATATTATCTCAAGGCACACAGACTCCCTGACATTGTCCCTGACTCTGTCTGTCCCCGTCTCTGGCTGTCCCCCTCTCTCCTCCCCGAAGGGAGGGTGCCATCTTTTATATCACACATTACGTATTAGGTGTTTATAGTTTTTTCCCAATGCCTACTACCTATGTTGAACAGTGACTTTCTACTCTAAACCAATCTGTGAGTGCCAACACCACCAAGAACATGGAGAATAGGAAGAAGAAAGAAGGAGGACAGGGCACGCCCAAATCCCTCCATCTTAGAACCTCTGACCCCCATGTACAAACCTCAGACCCCCCTGTACAAGGCCTAAAACCCCCCTGTACAGCACTCAAAAATCCTACCTTTCACCTTGTGACTACTTCTATTATAATATCTAAACTTTTGTGATTTCTTGTTCTTCCTGCAAGGTTGGTAAATTGTTCCATGGGTCAAGCTCAAGACCACAGGGGTCCCTGGCCGCCTGCCAGGGTCTCAGAGGCTTCTGCCCTGGGCCCAGAACATCCAAGAGTGTCTGAGGGACACCTTGGGTTCCGACATCTCCCCCTCCTGTTTGCACCAAGAAGACCTGTCTTGTCACTTTGTCCATGACCCGCCGAGTGCATAGAAAAATGCACGGCAGAACAAGCAGGAGAACTAGAAACCCTGTAAGAATATAAAATGCTATCTTCAAAAGCTCCCTCCACAATGGTGAGAGACTAAAAAGGTTGATGAAGTCATCCCACCATGATCCTGTAACCTTTTGCAATTTGTTGATGCTATTTTGCATTTGTTTTATGTTTTCATGGATAGATTTCGAATGATCAGACAAGTTCATGCAGCACATTCCCTCAAATTCTTCACACCCATGTCCGTGTGATAGCAGCAAATAATCAATTGCCGCCCTGTTCTGAAGTGTTGCTTGTCTCGCACTGTCGATATCTGTTAACATGTCGCTCAGTGCAGAGGAAATGGCACGAGTGTGTTTGCTCAACCAACACGCTATGTGGTCCAATTGTGTCAAGGCCACCCCCGATGCTGCTTGGGGTGAGAAAATTGCTACTGCAATTCTCCGAGCCTTGTTCCAGGTATAAACCTCATCATCACAATTTGGGCCATATTGTTCAATGGATCTTATTTTCCTGTGTGACTGTTCCCTCAAAATTTTCAAATTGGGTGTTATCAATGAGAGTTCTCCAATGCTGCATGGACCGCCCCTGATTTTTGCAGGGATAGCAGGCCAAATTCTGTCCCCACAAATCAAGAAAATTCCTTTTGGTAAAACGGCTGGATTCTGGAGGGATAGTTTGCTCATCATCTTGGTGTAATTGCACCAGGATGATGCATTTCTGTAAAAGAGCTGATTTGGAGTGACATCTATCGTGTGGTTATCTGTCTCTGTCACTCCCGATGGGTTGAATATGATGCAAAATTTCATTCTTGTTGAACCAAAGATGTCCAATTCCTGGGGTTCGAAATGAGCCACAGGAAGGAACTGTGTCCAGATATGCCATCCTTTCATAGGATCCGAAAAAGATTTCAGAACCTTTGGAGGGATGTTCTTTGGGATCGGCCATTCCTTCACCGGCACACCTACCAAACATGTCGAGAATGGTTTCCCTGGCCTTGAATGAGTCAGACAAATGCTGTCCAGACCTGCTGCCTTTGCCAAAGTTTCCCACACATTTCCCTTTGGCTGTCTCATGGGAAAATGTGCCCTATTGCTCATGGCAACAGGCAAAAGAATGAAGCACATGAACACTATCTGTCTGAACCCCATGCCCATGTCCTCACTCTCTGCGAGAAACCTTGCAGTGCAGCAACACCCGAATGACACTCGAGTCCCAAGAAGAACCCCAAGTCTCTGAGTTGTCAATCGTTGTCTGATGAGATGTTTGCAGCGCCGTTGTCTGCCTTCGTTTGCGTGCCTGTGTCTTTGCTTCTTGGATCTGCGTCCGCTTGCGTCTGCACCCGGTAAGGTTTCACGTGCCTTGCTGACACCCACTTCAGCCCTCGCCCTGTGGAGACACAAGCGAAACCCTTGCCCCAAGTGATTAATGTGAATGGGCCTTCGATTTGTCCTGTCTCTGGGTTTCGGATCAGAACTAAAGGATTTTCCCTTAGCTTTGCTTGCGTGTTGTTCGTGAAGTGCCTGATAATTGGTGGAGTGGGCTCTGAGAAAGAGCCATTTAAAAAATTCAACACATACAGAGCTTTGTTCAACCGCATATAAGGTGTTGCACCTGCCTCCCCCCTTTTCTGTTTATCCAAAAGGGATTTCAGGGTATGATGTGTTCTTTCAATGATTGCTTGACCTGTGGGAGAATGAGGAATACCGAAAATGTGTTTGACTCCCCATCTTTTTAAGAATCTGTCAAGCACTTTGCCTGTGTAGGTTGGTCCATTATCTGTTTTTATTTCTTGTGGCACCCCTAATGATGCAAATGCTTGTAAAAAGTGTCTGCAGGCATGTTCTGCGGTTTCCCCTGTATGTAATGATGCAAATGTTGCCCCTGAGAATGTGTCAACTGAAACATGGATGTTTTTGAGCCGCCCAAAAGATGGGTATTTTGTGACATCAGTTTGCCACAGCTGGAGACTTTGCAATCCTCTTGGATTGACTGCTCCTGTGGATGCAGGTGGCTGCACAAGTTGACAATCTGGGCAAGCACTGATGATTTCCTTCGCCTGGCTTTTTGAAAGGCGAAAGGATTCCATCAATGCTTGAGCATTTTGATGGAAGAATGCATGGCTCAATTTTGCTTGCTCAAAAATGTCTGGCAATGTCTGTAAGATGGGCATCGTGAGCTTATCTGCGCGAGCATTCCCTTCTGCCAAAAACCCTGGAAGTGAGGAATGCGCCCTGATATGTGTAACAAAGTATCTGTGTTCCCTATTTTCTAGGATTGTTCTCATGCATGACAAATATGAATATAAGATTTCATTATCTGTGTGCTTCAGCAGTGATCCCTCCAATCGTTTGATCACATTCGCAACATATGCTGAGTCTGTGATCAGGTTGAGAGGTTCCGGAAACAACTGAAAAGCCCTGACCACTGCTGCCAATTCTACAATTTGTGGTGAACCCTGCACTGTCTTGATATCTGATTCCCATTCCTCTGTTTTTGGGTTTTGCCATGTGATCACTGATTTGTGGGTTTTCCCTGAACCATCAGTGAACACTGTCATACCTTCCACTGGTTCCTGATTTATTTTTGGTTTTTCTCTAAAACTTATTTTTGCATTTAGCATTCTGTGAGGTGGGAAATGAACTGTGCAAACCCCTGGATATCCTAACAACGCAATGGAGATATCTTGTGATTTTTGCATTGCCCATTCAAAATAATCTTTCTTTAGAGGTAAATGAATGATTGAGAAATCCCTGCCTGACATTGTCAGCAACCTTGTTCTTGCTTTGATGATGATCTGAGCCATCATCTCCAAGTCTGTGAGAATTGTTTTTGAGGGCCTGTAAGCTAAAAAAACCCACTCTATAATCAGAAGAGGGTCTCCTTGAGATGAATCCCATTGAAAAATCAACCCATACAGTTGTGTTGTTTCCCCCAACACTGCCAAGTGGAAAGGCAGCGATTCCGCAAAACGATGTGCCTGTCTGTGTTGAATCATGTCTGTGATCTTTTCAAGATCTTTCCGTGCTTCAGGTGTGAGAGTTCTGGGAGATTTGATGTTATTGTCCCCTCTCAGGAGATCGAGCAGTGATGAAATGTCATCATTTGTGATTCCCAAGATCGGTCTCATCCAGTTGATCTCCCCCAAAAGCTGTTGCAAATCCTGCAGATTGGCGATTTTTGTGTTGATCTCCAGTTTTTGTGGCCTTATTGTTTGCTTTGTGATCTTCCATCCCAGATATTTCCAAGGCGCAATTTCTTGTATTTTTGAGGCACTAATTTCCATTCCTGCCTTTTGAACTTCTGCGATCACACAATCGCGGACTCTCTGCAACTCCGGTTTTGTTGGTGCCGCGATGAGCAAATCATCCATGTAATGAACAATTTTTGTTCTCGGATGTTTCTCCCGCGCTGGACGCAAAGCTTGAGCCACATACCATTGGCAGATGGTCGGAGAATTTTTGAGACCCTGTGGAAGAACGGTCCAATGGTACCTTTGCAGGGGCTCTTCCCTGTTGAAACTTGGGACGGAAAATGCAAAACGTGGAGCATCATCTGGATGAAGCGGAATGCTGAAAAAACAGTCCTTGAGATCGATGATGACAAGCGACCAATCTCTCGGGATCATTGAGAGAGATGGAAGCCCTAGCTGGAGCGGCCCCATATCTTCGATGACCTCGTTGATCCTCCTGAGATCGTGAAGCAGCCTCCAAGATCCTGAAGTTTTCTTGTGAATGACAAACACTGGGGAATTCCATGGGCTATTTGTTGGTTTGATGTGTCCCTTCTGCAGTTGTTCCTGGACTAACTTTTTCAATGCACTCAATTTCTTTCGTTCAAGGGGCCACTGATCCACCCAAACAGGATCATTGGTTTTCCAAGTCAATTTCAAAGTGGTGAGTGCCACAGTGACCCCTGTTAAAAATCCAATTCCAATCTCAGTCCCCACTGTGCTAAGAGGTCTCTTCCCCACACTGTAATGGGTTTTTGCACAATGAAAGGACGAATGATTGCTGTTTTTCTTCCTGGACCTGTGACGACGATTGCGTTCTCACTCTGCATGCATAGAGAACTTCCTCCTATGCCTGCGAGAGAACCCAAAGGTACAGCCAAGTCCCATTCCTGGGGCCAAAAAACGTATGAAATGACTGTAACATCTGCCCCTGTGTCGAGCATCCCTGTAATGACGACTGTCTTTTCGTTACAAGTCAACCGACAGGTAACGATGGGTCGGTCTCGGCTCAAATGTTTCACCCAGGATGCATGTACTTCCGCTTGATCACTAGAAAAGAAGCCTTGCCTGTTAAGCACTGGCATAATTTGTTTTTCTGCATGGGACGGCAAAGCCATGGCCTGGGCTATCGGTGTATTTTTTGGAATCGTCAAAGGTGGTTGAAGGGCTTTTGCCGTGACCATCAGCTCCTCTTTGTAATTTGCTGAAATCAAGGATGGATAAACAACAAGTCCAAGAATACTGCTTCTGTCCCTGGCCATTATCAAAAAATCTTGCCTTTTCCAGGAAGTCCCAGTTACACCCGTGGGTATCACTGTGTGGCTGTTGTCCAAAAAACACGTCAATTTGGTGGTTGCCAGCACGCATTGGAATCCGGGCGGTACCAAGTCTGGGTCGCTGGGGATTTTGGAGATTGCTCTGCTGAGGGGATCTGCTTGTTCTTCTCCGAGGGTTGCTCCTGCTGGTTTTGCGTCACCGCCATGATTTGTGTCGGAGCGCGCTGGCGATGATTCGCGCTCTTTTTCCCGTTTCCCGAATGCGGTAGAGGTCTTCCATCCACATCTGTCTGCGAATGGCATTCACTCGCAAGATGCCTTCCTCTCCTGCATCGGGGACAAAGATCTGATGGTTTATTGAATTTTGTAAATTGTGGGCAATTCTTTTTAATATGTCCTTGTGCCCCACATCCAAAACATCGCCTCCCTGTGTTGTCACTGTTCTTTGTGTAATTTGCAAGAACCTCCTTGACACTCTTCTTAATCTGCTCTCCCAACTCTTCTTTCACGATGGATGCCACATGCTGTGGTGTCCCCACCTTGCTGCATGCCTCTATTATGTCTGCCAAGGTGGCCTGATGTGGCATCAGGCTGATGATCCGCCTGCACTCCGGGTTGGCATTGGAAAACGCAAGGCTTTTGATCAAATGTGGTTTCGCCCCCTCTTCGACTACTTGTCGTTCCACTGCTTGGGAAAGACGATCCACAAATGAGGAGAATGGCTCCGAAGGACCCTGCTTGATCTCCGTGTAGATGCTGTCCTGGACTCCCGCCGGAGCAATCTGTAGGATTGCTCTCCGTGCCGCCTCCTTGATGTCGCTGAGCACGTTCCGTGGGAGCCTCACCGCTTGTTGAATCGGGTCGTCTTCGGGAGGATCACCAGCAAGCTGCACCATGGTGAGGTTCGCGTTTGGTCCGCCCTGGTATCTGGCTCTCAGCTCCTCCAGGGATCTCCTCCATGCCTTTTGCCATACAAGAGCCTGGGTGTCTGTAAGAACTGATGTTGCAAGATATTTAAGATCATAGGGTGTTAAATCATACATACCAAAAATGCTCTTCAACATTTGTTTGAAGTACGGTGATGACAACCCGTTGTCTCGGATGGCTTTGGCTAAGTCTTTGATCGCATCACGATCCAGGCGTTCCCACCTTGGGTTTTGTCCCTGAGCATCATAGCTCACTGGCATCATGATGTTTCCCGAGCCCTGCAATAAACCTTTTTCCTTTTCTAATTCTGCTCGAATGTCCTGCCAGTCTAGCTTTGCGTTCGGTAAAGCTGGAAATTTTGTGGGTACTTGCCTGTAGAGTGGAGTTATTTGTTGTGATTGAGGCTTTGGTGCAGCAGAACTCACCGACATCTGTGGCATCTGCAAGGCTGAGGGCTGGGTGCTTGCGGATGAGAATGGAACGTCTGCTGCAGAGGAAAACACACGGCTGCCCTGTATTGTTTGAGAAATTTTCGAAAGATGAGTCAGCAGCTCTGAATGTGACTCCAAGGCTGTGGTCAGATACTGCAAAAGAAACTCAACAACTCCTTTTGATATTATAATTGACTCTCCCTGACGTGAGGAATCAGCAGACCTTGATGTTGGAATTGTCCAGACTGGGACACCCTCCGAAGCAGTAATACATACAGTATCATCCTGTTGCTGTGCCTCAGCAGGAGTGTCCTGAGTCTCATGTCGTTCTGGAATCAGCGGAGGTTCCCGCTGTCGTGCAGGTGTAGTCTTCCTCGCCCTAGACTTCTTCTTATATAAAACTAGAAAAAAGTGTTGCAATGTTACAGACCCACCACTGGGTGGCGCGATGGCTTGGGCAACCGGCTCCGGCAAAACCTCCTGCAATATTGCGGTCCCGCCACTGGGTGGCGCTGTCGTCTGACCGGCTGAGGTCGGCACTGCAAAAGACTCGGACGTTTGTTCCCCTATCTGTATCTCTGATAAATCCCTGTGCAATTCTTGTAACAATTGATTTACACTTGCAAATCCCGCAGTCTGGGATGTCGACTCTCGCTGTATCAACTGTTTCAGCTTTACAATGTCTGAGACTGGCTGGGATTGGCTGTGGGCACAGGCTGAGTGCGCATGAGTCGATTGCCGTGGGAACGGTGTGGAGGCGGTGCCCTGGCAAACGTTTGCACCCTGGACACGCCCCATCTCTGCCTGTGTCACCACGGGGGTGTGGACGCTCCCGCCCCGACCCTGGTCGCGCCTCCTTGCTCTTTCCAGCGCAGCCGCGATCTCGGGAGCGCTCTCATCCTCCCCGAGACTGACGTCGCCACCTTCCCGATCCCACTCCGGCTCTGATATATCCACCTCATACTGCCCATCACTGGGACATGCCTCTCCTGACTCTGTGCCAACGCCCACAACCCGAGCGCGTCGCTTCCGTCCCGTCTGTGCTCGTGTCGCGCCCGCCGCACGCGAGGTGCCCTCCCCCGCCCCGGCTTCTGGGTTTCGCTTCTCCATTCCACGCATGCGCGGTGCCGCTGCCGCGAGACGAGCATTTGCCATAGCTTTTCGCTCTGTCTCAGCCTGCTGCCTGGCCAACGCCGCTGCTGTGGTTTGGGAGCCTTCACCCTGTGCCTGCCGGGCGGCTGCCGCTGCGGCAGCGCGGGCTCTCGCCATGGCACGCGTCACGGGACCCTCGGGACGTACGACCGCCGCGCCCACATCCCCCGCTTTCTCACTGGTCCCCTTTGCCCTCACAGTCCCCCCCGCTCTCCCTGGCACCGCGGGCTGTTGCAAACTGCCCGCCGCCGCTGCTGTGAGAGACGGCTCCCCCTCCTCTCTGGGTTCTACACTCCCATCTGCACCTTCCCCAGCCTGTGCTGCTACAGCCCCCCCCCCGTGAGTGTAGACTCGGGGTATTCCCGATCTCCTCCCTCACCGAGGGTGACAACTATCCCCGGCTGATCTGCAACCGACTGAGGGGTTTCTGCATCGGAGGACCCTAGAGATTCTGGGGGCTCAGGGGAATCTGAGGACCTGTGGGAATCCGGGGATCCTGGGCGTGCTGGAAAATCGTCCCCTTGCTTTTCCACGGGAAGCGATTCTGCTTCCTCTTGATCTGTGGTGAAGAGAGCTGCCCCATGCTGCTGGCTGGGCAATTCTCCCTGTGCTTCTCCAGGAGCCTGAGCTATTTGGTGTAAAACGAGAGACCCCTTGCCGCGTTGTGAAAACGACTCTAACATTATTCTCGCGGAAGGTAAAAGTTTTGCGGCATTCTTATCTCTTTTTGTGGCCAGATAATGCAAATGCCTATTGATCTCTTGCCAGAAATTTGGTTCGAACAAGAGATGTGTCTCTGTGTGCGGGTAATTACACCGCACCCACAACAACAGAGCCTTTAGCTCTTTTGGAGCCATCTCCACAGGATGTGTGGATGCCACCCCCTGTAGGGCTGACAAAACTTGGATCTGCTCTTGGGAGTATCCCCCCCCCATGTTCTTAATCTCAACCGATCTCACCAAAAGCCGAGTCAGCGCAAGGTCGGTCCGGAGATGATCCTGATTACTGTCCAGCAGGCGAGAAATTCCAGGCGCGCTTCTGGTTTTCCTCCTCTCCGGGCTGTCCTTGGGATGATTTGTTTTGGTGAAGGTCAGGATGTTTCGTCTGGAGCTGTCCGCTCTCTCTCTCTTCGGAGTCTTCGGGGTGTGCCTGTTTCTCGGGTGGAAGTTGGAGGTCGTCTGGTAAATTAGTCTCTTGTCAGTGCCCACCCAGGGACGCCAGGTGCCGGAGTCTTCCCCGGATTTGGGTGACTCCGGATGGTGGTAAAGTCTCTCCTCCAACCCGTGCCTTCAAAGAAAGACTCAGTAGTCTTCAGTCGTCCGGTCTCAAGGCAGTTTATTGCATATTATCTCAAGGCACACAGACTCCCTGACATTGTCCCTGACTCTGTCTGTCCCCGTCTCTGTCTGTCCCCGTCTCTGGCTGTCCCCCTCTCTCCTCCCCGAAGGGAGGGTGCCATCTTTTATATCACACATTACGTATTAGGTGTTTATAGTTTTTTCCCAATGCCTACTACCTATGTTGAACAGTGACTTTCTACTCTAAACCAATCTGTGAGTGCCAACACCACCAAGAACATGGAGAATAGGAAGAAGAAAGAAGGAGGACAGGGCACGCCCAAATCCCTCCATCTTAGAACCTCTGACCCCCATGTACAAACCTCAGACCCCCTGTACAAGGCCTAAAACCCCCCTGTACAGCACTCAAAAATCCTACCTTTCACCTTGTGACTACTTCTATTATAATATCTAAACTTTTGTGATTTCTTGTTCTTCCTGCAAGGTTGGTAAATTGTTCCATGGGTCAAGCTCAAGACCACAGGGGTCCCTGGCCGCCTGCCAGGGTCTCAGAGGCTTCTGCCCTGGGCCCAGAACATCCAAGAGTGTCTGAGGGACACCTTGGGTTCCGACAGGGTTTGTTTTGCTTTTCATTTCAGGCTGGTGGCAATGTCTCCTTGGGCCGGGCTCCTCTCCACCACTGCCAGAGTCAGCCTGCTGCTGCTGCTGGGGTCTGTGCTCTTCTCCTGCTCCAGCCTGGGCCACAGAGTGCCTGTAAGTTTCGGCTGCTCCAGCTTGACTTCAGACTGATAAAACATGGATGTTTTTTGCCTTTAAGGAAATGCCCATTATTCTTTAGGAAATCTCTTTCTTCTGCTTGAATTATGAAAACAAAACAGAAAGGGTTCTACTGATTTCTATGTAAATGAAGAATCGCTTGTATGGTGCTGCCCATTTTTGCTGGAAATGCTAATGAAAATGGGGTGTTGCAAAGTAACTGTGGCCAGGCAGTGACAGCAACACTTAAATGAACCAAGTCACATCCTTCTATCCTTACTGAGCATTTAAACCCCAGCACTCTTCCTGAGCAGAGCTGGTAAACATCAGCTGTCTCCATTATGTGTTTGAACAGATCCAGCATTGGGAGGCCTGGTGGTAAATTTACAATAGCCTGTATCACTAACTCCCTCTTGGATAATCACAGAGCTGTGGAAATCAGCTAAGTAATAACTGCTCCACTCACTGCATTTTAGTCCTGTTGAGTCTTGGCTCAGAAAATGTTAACATTGATTTTCATCTGCAGAACCTGGGCTTTTATGGCTGCGATTGTTCCTGAGCTTTAACCATTTGTTATAATTTGAACAATTCCAAGCCCGTGATGCACTCAGCAAAACCAGGAGTTAAGATCTGGTTTCTCGTGAATTTCTGAAATCGCAGTCCCTTTCCACAGCTGAAATAAAAACATTCTATAGGTTTGTCAGCCATCTTTGTGTGTTACCACAATCAGGGAATCGTGGAATGGTCTAGGTTGGGAGATACCTTTGTGATTATTGAGTACAACCTTTAATCCAGCACTGCCAAGGCCACCACCAACCCTCGTCCCCAAGGGCCACATCCACACTGTCAATGCTACTCTGTGTGTTTTGCTCAGGTTGACATTTCTGTTGCTCAGAAAGACTCTTCTAGGCTGGAAACAGATATTTATATGCAGAGCATCCAAATTCTGACAGAAAATGTGCATGCATTTTTTTCCCAAAGAGTGGAAGAACTGAAGGCAGAATGTGTCCCAGAATTTCCAGTTAACCTCTGAATTTACTTACATTTTTCCCTGTGAAAACTTCCTAAGGATTAAGACCCAAACACTTCATGAAGTGAGCTGTAACTCCATCCTAATTGCAAACAATTAGGACTAATCATTCCCTGTAGGGTGGTTATCTCCAATTGTTCAGTAGTGACTGAATTGGTGATCTCAGAAGCTGAAAATATTCCCTTCAGCAGACACTGAGCTGTGGGGATGATAAGCCTGAACCAGTTAATGTGTTCCTGTTGGAACCAGAACAGCTCAGACCCAGGAGTCAATGCCTGGTGTGAGAGTACAGGTCATTTCTGTGCACTCTCCAGAGTTTTTTGTGACTCCCACCAGCTCCTTAGGGAAGCTTTCCATTGAACACCAAGGTTTCCCTCACAGCAAGGATTTTTTTCCCCTGCTGTTCTCCCCTGCCCTCCCCTTGGTGTAACGTTGAGCCGCTTGTGCTGGCTGCTCTCCCACACCTCTGCCAGCCTCGTGCTGCACTTGCCATGGAGGTGGTGATTAAATCCCTGCCTCATTGTTTTAAAAGGCTTGGAGAACACTGGAAGCGGGTGGAGAAGAGGATCCTCACATTTGTATCATGTGGGCAACTCGGTGTGTTTTTTCCCGTGTCCTATTTTGGAAACAGCTGAACTATTTTAGCTGAAATCTTCTCCAAGCCTGAAATAAATGCATTTAAGAAAAAAAACCAAAAAAACCCAAAAAAAGACAAAAAAACAAAACAAAACAAAACCCAAAAAAACCCAAAAAAACCAAACACAAAACCCAAAAAAAAAAAAAAAAACCACCAACCCCCAAACCAACCAACAAGCCTTGAGGCATTCCACTCCTGTGGAAAATTTCAGCTGAAAAAGTTAAAAGTTTGACATATTTTTAGGCAAGGGAAAATGGGGTCTTAATATGTTACACAACCCTAATAATAGCCAGGGCTCCTGCCTCTGACTGAAATACAGGTGAGGCTCTGTGAGAGCTGGTTTGAAACCTGCAACCTGCTCTGGAATAGGAAATAAGCTGCATTGCTTTGTTCAGCACAAATGTCATGCTAGTTATGCATGTTTAACCTTTAATATACTTTACATCTAAATTTAACCATGTGGAAAAAATCTCGGATGTCAAAAAAAAAAAATCTGCTGGCGAGGGAAAAAATTTTGTATTCTCAGCCAGCACTAAATTACCCAGATGCAATTGCTAATGAGCTGAATCTCTTCTCTCCAAAAGGAGTTTGCCCTTACAAAAATAGAAGAGAGCGACATAAAAGATGACAGTGGGAAGGAGCCGGGGACAGAGGATGACGCTGATCCTGCAGACCTGGAAGTGTTTTACCCCACAGATCAGTGGCAAACCCTGCCTCCAGGTAACTGCTGCTGGCTAATTATAGCATGCCTCTGGAAGCCACCTGCCAGCACTGACAGGAGCCTTGCAGACACTCCAAGAGCTGGTTGTTCCCATAACAATGTGTGCTTTTGCTGGTGTACACATAAAGAGAAGGATGTGGTGATGCAGTGCAGGGACTGGAGGCCGTGGGCAAGGAGGGCACTGGAGCAGGAGGAGTGGGCTGCCAGCCCCCTTGTGGGTGGGAGCTGTCTCTGTCACTGGCTCCACAGCCTTTTCTCTCTTCATTTGTCAGGGGCCAGGTTTTATAACATTTGCTGGCACGTGGATTCCCAGGTCTGTTGTGCTCCGGTGTGGAGCTGCTCAGTGGCAAACTGATTAGGAGCTGTCACTGGAGCACTGCACAGCTTTTAACAATGGGTTTTCTGTTCCTTGGCTGTTTGAAAGCTAGCTTTTATTTCCATCTGTGCAAACCACAAAAAACCTCTTCCCTTTCTTTGGGTTGGTGTCTTTCATTAGACATGCTGGGACTCTGTGGAGAGAGGAGCCCAGCGGAGCAGCTTGGCCTCCGTCTGCTGGGAAGGCTCTGGAGGGGCCAAACCCATTCAAACACACACAGATGCACATGTGCATACATATTCCAACAATTAGCCTGTCCCTGGGGTCCTGAACGAGCTGTTTAATCCACTTGTGCTTTGGTGTCCTCATGTATATGCAGGTGTAATACCTTCCCACCTCACAAGGGTGAACTAAGTAGTAATTAATTTTTATAAAGTGCTCTGAATTTAAGAGCTTTATCCTATGCTCAGTATTATCATTGAATGAATAAGTATGGGTTCCATTTGTCTTGAAATTTCTGCCAGATATAGCAGAATGACTTTTCCAAATGTAAATCTTTATATAACATAAATGGCTACAAAAGCCCCTTGTCGCTGTCGAGCAGGACGGGAACAGAGAACTCCAGATCAGAAGGCAAAGAAAATGAGCTCTGATTTATTTCAAATGTACCGCTCTATATATAGAGAACATCGTGCAGACTAATTTCATTGGTCTTAGAGTAAAAACATGTCACACCATTGGTGTACAGTGAATGACGCACAGTGGCAGAGCATATCTATAAACAATGTGAATAACAAGATAGATTAGAGGATTATTTACATTCTTTCCCAACTGTTTCCCAGGCTCTTGCCTGGTTAGAAAACCTTTCTCTTTCTCTCTGACTGAGCTGAGAATATCCACAGCCCCTGTGTTCCACAGAGATGCAGTATATACTTATATTCCATTTCTGTACCATTATGTATGGAAGGCATGTGGTGTCCCTGCTCATTATTCAGCCTGGCAGATCCCCACCAGCTTTGTTGGAGCAGAACATGTACATACTTGCAATCATTAGAAACTTCATTGCAGGGTTTGTTCACAAGCACCTTCTCCACTGCTCGGGTGCCTTATTCTGCTTCATTTTTGTAGTTATTCCATGTTGGGCACACGCAGTGAAGGGTTTGTGGAAGTGGGGAGCTTGTCAGTATTCACAGAGGAGAGTAATTTTGTTTACTCTTGTAAAGACTTTAATGGTATCCTGCCTCACGCTCTGACTGCTACAGGTCCCAGCACTGGGGACACGGCACAAAGAGGAGCCTGCCTTGATCTCCTGCTGCCAGCCTGGGTTTCTGTCTCCTGGGGTTCCTCGAGTGAAATCCCTGTGAGGACTGGCACTCACACCTTCAGCACGTGTTAGCCAAGGCTGGGGACCCTGCTGCCAGCATGAGCCCATCCCTGTAGCCTCTGGCCCACACTTTCCCAGTGTGAGCACAGCTCTGGCTGGGCAGGAAGCTGACCTGGCACGAGGGAAGCTGCTGCTGTGGCTGCACAGGGATGCACCTTCTGGTCCTGCAGCAGAGCCACGCTCCTTGGCAGCGTGTCTCATCCACTGCTTCTGCATCTTGCCATGTTTTCCATGTGGTTGCACTCACTGGCAGCTGAGCAAAGCCTGGCTGGGCTGGGCTCAGAGTTTGCCTTCTGCTGCCCATCTCTCCAAGACACTCCCACTCCCTCTCCCGTTGTATCCCTGCAGCAAACTAGGCCAGTCTCTCTGGGGGGAAGCAAATGATTGAATTTAGAACTGATCTGCAGTTCTGAACACTGGGAGGGAGCTTGGAGCTGCGCTTCGCCCATCTCACTCCTGTTTCAACTTGTTCCTGTTCTGAGCTCACGCAGGAGTTTTGTGCTTCTCTACAATGGTGCAGCAGCTCATCTTTTATCGATGTATTCCCAGTTTTCCTGTGCTGAGTTTCCAGTTCCCTGTTGCTAATTGCATCAATCCACATTTCCACTGGGACTGCAGCAGTGTCATCAACCTGTAACCTGTCAAATCCACCCCAAATTCGATTGTTATTGTGTCTGTAACGCTTTGGGCGCTTGTTCCTCGCTGTCTACAGTGTGAGCTGGATTTTGATCAAGTGCTTCCTTGCACTTTGAGCACACTTCAAGCTGCTGGAGGTAGCTGGATGCAAACACAGAGAGACAGTTGCCCTAAGAGCTGTGCTGCCTGTAATCTGGAAGCAAGATCAGCTGTCTCTTCTGCCAGGCAGCCGGAGCTGACGGCTCTGGAAAGGTTGGTGAAACTTCCTAAAGCCCTTTAACACTTCGTTAGGCATTGCTTCTTTCTCACTTGGCACTAAATAATGCACCAGGCTCACACTGAAAGGAGACGTGTGCCTCGGAGAGGCTTCCAGCACCTCTGCTATTGGACTTTTGGGCATCATCTGTGGGGCTTTTCCTTCTGTCCATGGCTGGAGTCCACAGGAACCTGGAGGGTTTTTGGGGTTTAGTGAGTGGGATTGCTGTGTCCTCTGAATGAAGGTTCACAGCCCTGCTCAGACTCCTCATGGTCAGGTCACAGAGTTTGTTTGAAGTTGTGCTTCCTCTGCTCTCTTTTTTTTGTTCAGAATACACTTTCTCCAGGTGATAGTACCCTTGGGAGCTGGAACATCTTTTTTCTTTTGTTATTTGGGCACCAAATTTCCCAATATTTTGTTTAGCATTCCTGATGATGATTGGAAGTTGGATTGCTCTGACCATCTAGTTGTATCACTGAGCAGCAGATTTTTCCATCCAGCATTAGGGTGGGAAATTTTCCACCCAGCAGTGGCTCCACTGGGAAGACTTTGCTGTGAAGATTCAGAAAAAGGATATCAGAGACAGGGGTTTAATTGGGAAAGGAAAAGGGTGTTAATCACCACCCCAGCAGTGAAGAGTGGAGAGCTGGGGCTGCACAGGGCCTCTGCTCTGCCCATCCCCATGGCAGCAGCACTTTGCTGCTCCCTAATGTGGTAGAAACCCTCTGGCAGCTTTTCCAGCTGACAGTTGGGAGTTAATGAGTCCAGTTTCCAATCCAGATGGACAAGTGAGAACCTCCTCTGCCCAAAATATCAAAATATTTAGATTGCTCTGCAGACAGGCAGCAGTGGGGCAGAGAGGCTGCCTTTGCTGCAGAGCAGCTCCCTGCAGACTGGAGGGATGGAGCAGAGCCTGGCACTGTGACTGGCATGGTGCAGCGTGGATCTCTCTGGGGTTTGAATGGATGTCTCAGGGCAGAGCAGAGAGCTTAGCTGGCCTGCACCTTCACTGTGGTTAAAGCTCTGCCTTGCAGAGCTGAACCTGCAGTGACTCCTCAGGGTTTGTGCTGCCCAGAATAATTTTCTAAAGTGCCCGATTATTTCACAGTTAAAAACCAAGGAGCCATGGCTGCTGCTGCTGATCAGGCTGCCAGAGTGAAGCTGATGTGAACATACTGTTGGTGCTGCTTCTGCAAAGATGAAACCATCTTATGTTCAGCAGGGAGCCAGTGATATATTGCTTGGCATTTAAATATCCATGGCTGCAGCTCTCAAGGATCCTTGGGCTATCTTTGCTGCTCCTGCTTGTCACAGGTCTTCTCCCATCTCATTTGCTGCTCAAACAAGGTTTTACACCTGTGGAAACACAGTTCTCCAGGCAGCCACGTCGGGGAGGTGTTTCCAGAGGCTGCTTTGAAGGACTTGCTGTGGAAAGAACAGGGCTGAGGATGGGCAATAACTCGGTCCAGTTTCATTGGCAGTCTGTCTTCCAGGTGACTTCAGTGGCCAAATGAGGCAGCCCTGCTTTAGGCTGAGAAGAGGTTCTTGAAGCAGGGGGAGGAAGGAGGCAGGAGGGATCTGTGCCAGGCCTGTCTCTGTAGGAATCCAGGGCATCCCTGTGGCTGCCCTAGAAGGTCTAAAACCCTGGCAGGGGTCAGAAACCCCCCTGTACAGAGCCCCGAGAGACACTATCTTTGATCTCTGTCCATGGAAAAGAGTTCTCAATCTTACAGGATGAATTACAAGCTCTGAGTGTTTGATGTAAGTAGTAATTAGTGTGGCATGGGTGCAAAAGTAGAATTTTAGGATTCTAGGTAAGGGGTTCAAAGGGGGCAAGATGGAGGAAAATTGGGCGTGCTTTCTCCTTTTTCTTCTTCTTCATGCCCTCCATGTTTCACTGTGCTGTTGGCATTTTTCTATTGGTTTGGGCTGGGGACACACTGTTCAACATGGGTGATGGATATTGGCACGTTATTGTAAATACAGCACACATAGTTTCTAGTATAGAATATTTGTAAAACCCCACTGAGGGGCAGAGCCCCACACGCTGCCCTGCAGGACAGACCCGCTGCAGGTCAGAGAGAAAATATTGTAGATAAGAAAGAATTAACAACCTTGAAAACCAGCACAGATGAATTATGACCCCTTCTTTGGCAGCGGGGCTGAAAGACAGAGACTTCTACAATCTCGGGATCATTTAAATATCACAGATCCTGACATGTCCCACAGCCCGTGGTGGTGACGTGGGTGCTGCTGAGGGTCCCCTCACACCTTGTCTGGGGGACCTTGCTCCTGCTGCTCGCTGGGATGTCCTGAGCTGCAGCAGCTCTTGCTAATTGCTTTGCTGGATTAATCACTGTCCAAACCATTGGCTTCTCACTGACCCGGACCTAACTCAGACAGTGATGGGCAGGTCTCTGAAATATTTATGGCAGCATGGTCAAGAGAGGGCTATGAAATACAGAGTGAAACCACCAGGGTATGCTCGTTTTTGCAAAGTTTGACATGTCTGATCCAGGAAATAGGAGCCTCATCAGATCAGCACAGATTTGCATATAGAGGGAAGGCAAATGGAATTTAAAAAAACCTCATCTATACTAGATGAAATGCTTCTTCTCTGGGTTTCTTTATAAAATGACTTGTTAGTGATGTGCGGAGGGGAGAAATCTTGAATCTGGGGTTGTTATAATCTTGTCTGGCCAGCAACAGGAGAGCTGGAGGATGATTCCAGCAGGTAGGAAAGGCCAGGCTGACTTGAGAGGAAATGTTCAGTGCTTGGAAGCTGAGTTATGGTCCCTGGTAGCTCTCCCTCTGCTTGTTTTCAATCTGACCTCTTGCATAGGAGGATTTTCATCTCCTAAATGTATCTCGTGCCTGTCCTTTTTATTGCCAGCTGCCTTCATGGGCTCCTCCCTCAGCTTCCTACCCTCGTGGGCTTTCCTTTGCCTCTCATCTCCACATCACAGGATGCACAGTGTCCCTAACACTGGCTTGTGCCTAATTCCAAGCCCTTGGCAGAAGTGCCAGGGCTGAAGCTTCAGGTGCTGCTCCTGCCTTGCGTGTGGGACAGTGCCCGGCAGATGTGGCACACCAAGCACATCCTCCATGCCCTGCTCCTGGTCTGGGTAAGGGGGATAGTGATGTTTCCCTGTCTGCTCCAGGACTGGGGCTCAGGAGGTGCTGGGACAGTGAGCAGACAGCAGACAGGGGTTCCCAGCCCCCTGCTCCAGCAGGAGGATTGTTTGAAGGCTGCCAGCTCTGGGCAGGGAGACACGGCACGAGTGTCCCACCCTGCGCTTGGTTTCAGCATTTCTGTGATGAATTGGGAGCCAGTTTTTGTCCCCCAAATGCAGGTGAAACTTCTCTCATTTCCAAAAGTGGCAGTGTCCTGGCAGCACTGGTGTGGTGAGAAAAAGCCCTACATTGTTTGCTCGGGTTTAGGAGCAAGGTGAGCTTGGGGTGGGTTTTTGGTGTGTCCAGTCAGTCCTGTCCCTTACTGGCTGTGATGCTACTGGTTTCCTTAAACAAACTGGTTACAAAAGACTTTTGCAGTGATGCTCTTCTGCAAAAAACTAACTGTGCTTCTGAGCAGCCAGAATAAAAGTCTGAGCTTCTCTAACATGCAGCCACGGGCTAGGGATGTGGGGCACTGCCAAAACAAGGATGCAGTGCTGTGTTTTCATGAGCCAAGCCATTACTCCTGCTAGTGGTTTGTGGAATTCTGAGCCCTGCAGGGTATTCCAGGTGCTCTGGAGTGGTCATAAACCAGGGATGAGGTGCTGAGAGTCAAGCAGTGGCTTTAGTGCAACAGGAGGGGGTTAAGCTGTAGCTTTCAGAATAATTTCAAACTTCACTTTAATGATGCTCAGGCTGCTAGTGGTGTAATAGCAGTAGACATCAGCAGTGGGAATCATTCCCGAGGTTAAATGTACATTGTTTGGTGGGGGAAAAGTGCTTTGAAAGAAGAGGGACTGTTTCCCAGAGAAGACATCTCTCATTCCTTACTTTTATCTCGTCCCTGCCAAGCCAGGGATGCTGTGAGCTGCTGAGAGGTGCTTAAATGTGTGCTGGGTGATGAGGAATGCCTTGCTGTGGTTTTTATGTGCAAGCAGGCTGGATTTCCTGCAATAGCTCCAATAACCTTCGGGTGGCTGTTTAGAAAGATGAACCTCATTAAAGAAGAGGTATTTAATAACAGGCCTATTTTTATCTCTGTCTTTATCTAACAGTCTGCACATTTATTTCAAGCTTGTAACAGTGCTTTGGAAGAAAAATGTTTTCCCTACTCTAAAATGTTTTGGCAGTGTCTCCAGCCTTGGTTATCTTGAATTCCAGTTTGGCTATCATCCCTCCTCCTTCCACACCAGGCCCACAGCTCCAAGATTTCCTTGGGGAATGGGAAATTTCTATGGGCATATGGTTTCAAAACGTGGGACTTGGGTCCCAGGGTCACTGAAACAGTTCTGAAGGTTTGATCAAACATAATCACAGCAACTCCCTCAGGCTCCAAATATGTGATCTTGGGTGGGACAAGCACTGCAAGCATTGCAGTGTTTGCTGCAGGATATGATTGACCACATGCTCTGGGAGAGGCTGGCAGCTCTGGGGGTCAGGCATTCCTGCTGAGATTTTTTTTTTTTTCCCTAAATTTGTCAACTTTATTCTTTAATTTACAAATTAAACCCTGACCTATAGATCTCCTGCAGACATTGTGTTTTCAGCCCACTCTCCTGTATTTACTCTCAGTTGCTGGTGGTGATGGAGGCAGCCCCAGCCCCGAGGGGATGCACCATCTTTCCAGCTCTTTCCACATTCATCCCTTTGGCATTGCTGGCTCTGTATCCAGACCCTGCCCTGGTTGAAGGTTTGCTGGAGCACAAGTGCCTGAGCCTGTGGCCAGGATGACCATTTCTGAGCCCTTTTCCCAGGACACATGTGGCCACATGCTCCAGGAGATGCTGGATCTGGGCCCTGGGATGTGTGTGT
Organism: Vidua macroura; assembly: GCF_024509145.1. NCBI lineage: Eukaryota > Metazoa > Chordata > Aves > Passeriformes > Viduidae > Vidua > Vidua macroura. The sequence goes on from NC_071602.1 coordinate 1,854,369, forward strand.
CAGTGATTACAAAAGAACTTGGCTCTAGGCACTAATCCCTGGCTTTTCCTTGCTGTTCAGTCTGGATCATGTACATCCCTTAACCACAGTTCTGCAGCATTATCTTGTTTCCATAATTAAGGAGTATTTTCCATGGTCTTGCTCAGGCCCTTCCTCCCTGCAGTTTTCCCCCACGGGCTAAGGCCTGACTTACTGAAACTTCCACAGAACTGATTCTGAGTGGACAAGGTCAGAGGGTTTTTCAGGCAGTCAGCACAGTCAGATGGCTCCTGTGAGGAATATTTCACTTGCTCCTTCACAGTTCTTGCCTGCAAATTGTCCTCTTGCTCAGATGGGGCTCCAGCTTTTTTTTTTTTTTTCCCCTCATTTTTCTTTCCTAAGTTATTCAATTTTCCATACATTTATTTATAGGGTTACACAAGCAACAGGTCTGCTTTTTCCACAGATCCTCCCAGAGCCATGTGCTGTGCCTGCTCCATTCTGGTGCAAAAGCACCTTGCTCCTCTGAGGAAAACTCAGAATATCCATCCAGCTGTCTTGACTGAGCGAGGCATTTTCTCTGAACCCTACCCTCTGTTCATTTCAGAATCTGCAGGGAATTTGGGACATAAATTAAAAAGCTATTTGATGCTACTTGAGGTCTAGAAGCTGGTTTTGCATTTGTTCTTACTTGAACGTACACCGAGACAAATGGCTCTGTTTTACTGAAGCTGCTTCCTTTAACATCCTGAGGAAACTTCCCAGTTAAAAATGGCTCTGTTTTTCCAGCCCTGCTTTACCAGCAAAAGCTGGGGAAGAAAATGTAATCTCCTTGGGTCTGTCCTGATGTTTTGTAGAACTAATTCCCATTTATTGGAAGAACTCTTCCACGCTAGATTCACGTTTAATTTTTTATTATGTGTTTACATTTTGGAAGGAGTAAGGGTGGTGGTGTTGGAAATTCTAATGAGGGACAACATTTCTGATTCAAAAGACTCAGGCTCATCTCTCCTGATTTTTCTGCCTGCTCCTAAAGACTGCAGGAAGTTTTGCTTGGGTCATTCACTTGCAAGAGGATGTCATCTGAATACAGAATTAATGTATGCAGCCTGTCACTTGGAATTGCTGCTGTTCTGCTGCTGGAGAGCTCCCGGGGTTGCAGAGTCCTTGCAAGCAGCAATAACAGGAATGTGCCTGTGATCCTGCAAAGCCAGAGGAGGAACAGGGAGCTGCAAGTCTCCCCCATCACTGCAGGGTGTGAATAAATAGATCTAATCAACAATTTACATGTTAGCCCCAGACCAGGTTTTATTTTTAGGATGTGTCATTCAGCCCAAGTGAAACCTCTGCATCTCGGGCTGGTGGTGTTTCTGAAAGCACCTCGAAGTGATCACCGAGGCTGGATTTTAAGCTGCATTTACATTTTGATAGAATCTGCTGCTTTCCTTATCTGAAACAAAGCCCACCTGATCTTCATTAATTACACGATCATTTCACCTGCTAACCAGGGTGCTCCTAATTACAGTTATCTCTCTGTTCTTCACCAGATAATACACAAAAAATTGTTATCCCAGGCTGTATCTGGATTAGCTGGAGCTGCGAGGAGGTTGCATATGGTGATGGTTTTACAGGTGGAGTGAAGGTATTTATAGACTGTCTGAAGGAACGCTGGAGGAGTGGCTGCTGTCCCGCTGGCTGTGCTGCCATTCCAAGACACCTCCACGGCAAAACACACAGAAAACACTGCTTAAACATAGAAAAATCTGGTTACTGCAGGGTGACTGGGGCAAGCCAGCTCCACAAGAGAGGTGGTGGAGTCCTGGGACATCCCAGACCCTCCTCAACACAGGCCTAGGGCTGGAGGGGACACTGCTTGAGCAGGGGTTGATCCCAGAGGTGTTTCCAGCCTCAGCTCTCAGGGACTGTCTGGCAGTGCCTTTTTTAAGACAGAAAATCTCATGGTGGCTTCACAGAGAGCTGCAAACCCTGGTGGTGGTGCTGACTGCTCCCCCACTAACATCAGCTGCAGTCTGAGTGGGGCAAGCACAGAAGGGTCTTCTCTGAAAAGACGCAGCAGGAAATGTCTGAGCTGCTGGGGATTTGTGGGTCCAGAGGGCTGGAGCCAGGAGCCAGAGGCTGCAGGGAAGACGCCCCATGAGGGCAGAGCCTTTGCTGGAAGAGAAGTCAAGGGGCTTTCACTTGACTCCTGTTTCATCATCCTTCCACACACTGATCTCTTCAGATGCTCTCTAAACCTTTGGGTTGCTTTCTGAAGGGGAAAGGACTTGTCCTGGAGGAGGAGCAGGGCCAGGCTGCTGAGGATAGCTGGTAAGCTGTCAGCTGGCAAGAGAGGAGGGACATGGAGGCTCCTGCAGCCCAGGCTGTGTTCAGAGGTGTGAACACTGCATGAGGAGATGCACACACTCTCCTCCATCCACTGCGAGTGTTTTCAGGCCAAACACACCTGCACTGCCTGTTTGTACTGTTTGCTATACTTGATAAAATGATATATGCGACTTTGGGGGTTTTTGTTGCCTTTTCTTAATCTGAAGAGAACTAAACATAGTTCACATGATTTCTTTTGTGCCTTCTGCAGTGCAGGTGATGCAGGCAGGGATGGAACAACGGCATCTTTATACTTGTCAAGTCTCTATCCACACCCGAGGAGCTGCCTGAAGCTCAAAGATGATTTTCTTGCAGGCTTAGAACACTACACCAGCAGGGAGAACAAGAAGCTCAGTGGAGATTGTGCTCCAGAAAATCTGTATCTGTGGTCCAAAAGCTAAATATGGAACCATGGAAGTGCACACTGCAGAGGAGCTAGGAATGCTGAATGGGGAGGTTTCCTGCCCTTCTTGCACGAGGAGCCAGGGGTCCTCTAGTTTTCCATGAGGATCTCTGGTTCTCCATGGTCCTCCATGAGGACCTCTGGTTGTCCATGGTTCTCCCTGAGGACCTCTGGTTCTCCATGAGGACCTCTTGTTCTCCATGGTTCTCCCTGAGGACCTCTGGTTCTCCATGGTTCTCTCTGAGGACCTGTTGTCCACGAGGACCTCTGGTTCTCCATGGTTCTCCCTGAGGACCTCTGGTTGTCCATGGTTCTCCATGAGGACCTCTGGTTCTCCACAAGGACCCCTGGTTCTCCGTGGTTCTCCACAGGCATGTGCTGATGCCCTGCCCAGAGCTTGCTGTGACAGCAGGCAGTAGTTTCAGGTGGGGCTGCTCTGCTGGCAGGGTTATGGTGCTCCCAGCAGGGCAGGGCAGGGATGCTCCTGTCCCAGCAGGTCACTGGGCATGCAGGTACCACCCTACAGCAGCTGCTCCTCCTCTGCATTGCTTCCAGGGACAAAACTCCTGTCCTGGAGGGACAGGAAGCCCTGCAGAGCCAGCACGGAGGGGACGGGCTGGGCAGCACCTGGGCAGCACTGGTTTAATCATTTCTGCCTGTTCCTGCCACGGAGGCTGTGTGCTGGGTGGAGATGTGTGTGTTTGGGGAGGGTTGGCCGACCATTAGCTTGTCAGGGTTTGCAACACTGGCAGCTGGGGAGAAAACTCTTATTAAGTGTAACGTGGCACCTTGGAGATGGAAGCATGGGGAGACAATAAATACAGCCTTCCGTAATGCCATTTTATGGTGTCACTCTTCAGAATTTATTAAGACTTAGTTGCAGCCATGCCTGCAGCCTCCTGTGCTGGAATCAGTAAATTGTGTTCATTATCTCCAGCACTTGCTCTGACCTGCTGTGTTTTACAAGGGGGGAGACACTGAAGGTGTGGGGACACCTCAGCTGCTTTCTGCAGCTGTTTCCTTGGTGGAAATCCAGCTTTTCTGGGGTTTCTGGGACACCCCAGGCAGTGTGGATGGGCCCCAAGTGTGACATGGTGGTTGAAGAGAACACTGAGGGACTGAGGACCTGCCAAAATTACCACAGTTCCACGGGGAACGGGGAAGGAGCTGGGCGAGGAGGGATCCCATGGGCACCTTGGAGCACACTGGGACATCTGTCACTCCACTGTGGGACCACTCCAGCAGTCTTGGATGTGCTGAAGATGCTGGAAGTGGAAAAGGGTTCACAGGAGCTCCCTGAACTGCAGACAGGGAGATGCTACGCCCCCGTTTGGTGTCCTCTTGCACCAGGTGTTTTCAAATGAAAACACAAATGAAACCATGCTCCTTTCTCCCACTTTTTTTGTCAGGACAAATCCCAGCAGCAGCACGTTTGTGTACCTTCATCCTTATCCCCAGCATTTAGGTCCAGGATGGAGGAAAACAAGTTCAAGCCCAACCTGCGGGGATTGCTGGACTCCAGGACGGTTTGGATGGGTGCTAACGAAGGATCTCTGAGGCCCGGTCTTTAGAGCATAGGGTTTATTGTAAAGGATGAAGGGCCCTGCTTAGAGTTGCTAGCCGCAACTCTTGGCAGGCCCTGGGAGAGCGGGGGGGAGAGAGAGGGAGAGAGAGAGATGGTGCCAGGTGGGTGTTCCAGCAGGGAGATCCGAGAGAGAGAGCGAGAGAGAGCGTCCGGTCCCTCGGCCGCACCTTATCAGGGGGCTTCAAGGTGGGCTGGGACAGGACTCGGGCCAATGGGGTTACAGACATCGGATACTTCAGGGGAGGGTTACAGGTATGGGATGAACCATACATTGGGGGGTGAGACAGGACATTCCATTTGACCTTAGGATCTATCAGAAAGGGGGGATTGCTTTCAGCTTGGCTGTATTATTGTTTTCGGGATGCTCAGTAATGAAGGTTTGGTATTTCAAACCTTGTTTTCATCTCGATATCTGTATTCTCTGATTCTTTTGCCAGGCCATCATATTTATAGGGCCTTGCTATTTCATCTTCCCCAACACCAACCTCCTGATAATTTATTATGTTCCTTGTGCTTAAGGGCAAAATTTAAGTTGCCAAAAGCAGATGTTTGCATGGTCTTTTTTTAGCTCTCAAAGTACTTTCTGTGTGCCTGATTGATGGACGTCCCTGTTACATTAATAGCTGGGCTTTGCAGAAAGCTGTTATTACCAGGAGAGTCTGGTGTGGGTTTCAGTTTTTCTTCTTGCATTGAAAATCCATTATTAATGTCTTTCTTAGGGAAAAAAAAAAAAAAAAAAGGTTTCAATTCAGGCATTTTGCTTTGCTTTCTCAGGCTTCTTCTCAACTGTCTTCACCAAGGTGCTTTTAAAATCAATATTACAAGTATTCTTTCTATTTTACTGGGTGGTTGAGGGTTTCTGCATCTTGCTATTGATTTCTAATTGTATTGAAGGACATGTAGGTGCACACAAGTTGCACTGTGATGGATAACTTCATATGTGTCTTGCTAATCATCACTGAATTACCTTCTGCATGTTCCCTGTTGCTGGATGCTGCTGCTGAGCTTGGAAGGCACCAGGAGAGTTCTGAGTGCAATCCTGAGACACCATACTTGTGGGATATTTAATTTGGGTTCATTTAATTTGGGTTTGTTTTTCAAACAAACACAGGGGTCACGTGAGGCTTGTGGAGTCTCCTCTTTTGTGTTGTCTTTGCAGAGTTCTTCTGCCCTGGCTTCTCAGGCAGCTTCGTGTTCTGCACAGTAGGAGCTTAACAAGTCATTGTCCTGGCTTTGTGTGGGGTGGTCATAATGCACCTTCAGCTTCTGGCCCTTGGGGCAGCTCTGCTGGCAGATCTCAGCATTTCAGAGGTGCAGAGTCATTGGATCCTAGAATGGTTTGGGTTGGAAGTGGCCTTAAATCCCACCTCAGTCCACCCATGCCATGGCAGGGACACCTTCCACTGTCCCAGGCTGCTCCAACCTGGCCTTGGGCACTTCCAGGGATCCAGGGGCAGCCACAGCTGCTCTGGGCACCCTGTGCCAGGGCCTGCCCACCCTCCCAGGGAACAATTCCTAATTCCCAATATTCCCATCCATCCCTGCCCTCTGGCTCTGGGAAGCCATTCCCTTGTCCTGGCACTCCAGGCCCCTGTAAAAGTCCAAGTCTCAATGAAGTCATAGAGAAGCCCAGACTGCACTGGTAACTGCTGTAAAGTTGGATTTGCAGACAGAGGCTTTTGGAACACATCAGCACTGATGGCACAGTCTGTGTGAGAGCTTGTTGGCACCAAAGGAGCCTGTGAGGAGTGACAGGACTGTGGCCAGCATGGGTGCTCCAAAACGCCTCCATGGCTCCAGGTGGGCTGTAGCAGAGGAAGAGCTCTGTGTGTGTGGGCACAGTCCTTCCCAGTCTGCATGCCACACAGGCTCCACGTCTGCCAGGGGCTGTGGCTGTGCCAGCAGGCAATCTGGAGAGGGCTGGCTGTACACGAACCTCTGCTGTACACAAACCTGGGCTGTTTGCTCCTCAGGCTTATCCTGGACAGGCTCCTGCACCTTCAGACATGGAGGCTACACCTGGCTTCTGAGGAACTGGTTGTTGCAGTTTGTCTGTCTGTGCTGGGGACCAGGACAAACACTGGCACAGGAGCTGGTCCATTGTCCCCGGGAGCAGCAGGGCTCGGTGGTGGCAGTGCTGGCAGGGGACACGGCAGCCCAGCCCTGCCTGGCCCGGCAGAGCTGGGAAGGGACAGGGCTGGCATGCATAACAATGGGCAGGCTCTGACCTTGCCGCTGGAACTCACTTAGCAATTCTGTTGATGTTCTGGGAACGAAAATATAATTCAGGCCACCTTCTACTCCAATCTGACCCTGAGAATCTGGGAGAAGAGCTACTGAATAATTAGGGGCTTTTTTCCCCCCCTCCTTTTTGCTGGAGTTACTGCTCAGTGTTGAACTGTGCTCTAAAGTGTCATTAGTTCGCTTGAACTTACTGCTCCAAGTGTACTTAGCATTAATATAATTACGTAAATTGCAGTCTCATTAATCACCGGAGGCTGCAGCACATCCCTGTGGTGCTGTTTTGTGGGTGGCTTGGCTGGTGGGAACCCCCTGGCCAGGGGTGGAGGCTGTGGCTGGAGCACTCTCCCTCTGCTCCTGTGCCTGGTTTGGTTGAGCTTGGTGTGATCCCTGCAGGATTTGGAGCATTTGCCAGCTCTGCCAGGATTGCAGGGAGCAGCCTTGCTGCTGCAGAGGAGAAAAGGGAAAGGTGGGTCTGTCCCAGGGGAGTTTGGCTGGACCACATCCCTGCTGCTGTCACTGTGATTTGGGTCTGTGGGGTCCCAAAATGCAGAGCCCAGCCTCGTGGCTTTGCAGTGAACGCCCGGAGCCTGAGCTCTTGCGCAGGGTCTGCTGCAGGGCTGTTTGATGATGCTGTGCCTCTGTCTCTGTGGCAGGGCTCTCAGCCTTCCTGGCAATGTAAATTCTCCCAGCTGCATGCTAAAATTACACTGAGTTATTGATTTATCTTTGAGAGGATTTCCTTCCCGAGGGACATTTCTGGCTCTTGTAGTGATTTAGTTCTTCTGCAAGTGCAGAATCCGTGGCAGAGCAGAGCCACCCTCCTGCCCTCGAGCCTGCAGCTCAGGGTCGCGCTCCCTCAGGCTTCCTCTGCAAGCTGATTTCTGTTCCAAGGCTGGACAAGGTTACATGGCTGTTATTTCTGTGTAACAACGGCAAACAAAAGGGCATTTTCAACTTTCCACTGCAGAAGCTGCAGTCTGGGACAAGCCTTTGTGCCGTGGCACCAGCATTATTTTGGGAATATCTCAAACCCAGCCCCAAGGCTGGCGTGTGGGAGGTGTGGAGCCATGCCAGCCTTAATACACTCGTGCTCCTGGGAACGCTTTAGTTCTTCAAAGTGGGGTATGATGGGAGCAGGAGCATGCTAACACTTCTCTCCTAAAGCTGCAGGGTACAGCCTCTCTTTGCTTTCTGTTGACTCACCATGAGCGTCTCTAAAAACCAGGCCAGGCAAGTTCCTGCTGGTGGTCTTGAGGAAGACAAGCCAGTTCTCTTCTTCTGTCACCAGTTTTCTCCCCTTGGCCCTGAAATCCCACCCCACTAGCTGTGGCTCAGCTGGTGAACACCATCAGTAGAAGGACCTGACCCTTCAGGACGTGGCCAAATGTTTCAGCTACTCTGTGGCTGGAAAATGCCCAGCTCTGTGTCCTTGGGTGCCCATTTGAAGCACATCCCTGTGGGTTCCTGTATCTAACCCCACAGTGGATTTGGCACCGATCTCAGCTGCACACTGATAAAATGTGAGGCTGCTCGTGCATGTGGTGTTATAAAACAGCATCCACCAATTAGGCTCAGGGAGAACGTCAATTTATTTTCCTGTGAACCAAGTGTGGCACAGCTCCTTCCTTTCCCAGTGATCTGTGAGATTAAACACATCTTTAGTGTCTATCTTAAATACTGCAGTGTTGACAAGTTCTCTTGACAGAAATTAGGCTAATGTCCCTTACGACTGCGTTAGCTGTAGAAACAAGGCTTTAAATTGAAGCTTCGCAAAGCGCTATTCCAGCGCGCTCTCCAAGGCATCTCCTTATTCCAACTTTTATTATCCAAATTTGTTCTCACTCTGCCTTGGCAGGGGGGCTGGCAGGCAGCTCCTTCCATCCACACTGCTCGTCTCGCAGCCAAGCGGGTGGGGCCAGCACCTTCCAGAGCCGGACTGGGCAGTGCTGGCCAAACGTCTGCAGCTCCGGTGCCCTCGGCTCTGGGCTCGGGGGACGCCGCTGCCGGGACGTGGCTGCGGCTGTGGGAGAGGGGAGCCAGCTGACACACATCGAGCAGAGATGGGATCCAAGGCAATCAGCTGCACGCCCTGACAGCAGCACAGCGTGTCCTGAAACGCTCCTGCTGGGAGCTGGAGCTGGGAGAAGGGAGTTTGTGTTGTACATGTCTCATCCTTGCAATTTCAGCACTGAGTTACAGACTCAGAAGCTGAGGATAGGAACAGAGAGTGCTGAGGCCTGGTCATGAACACCCTTCTTGAGATTCCCAGCCCTCCCCTGGAAAATAGTTTCCTTTTTTGCTCCTTTGCCCTCCTCAAGTTGAGCACTTTTAGCCTTCAGTTCCTCGTTTCCAACCACAGATTAACCATGGCCTTTTTAAACCTCCTGATTCTCACACTGGTGTTGGTCCTGATGGATTATCCCTCCTTCTTGTATCCTTCCTGTGCCTCCACATTGCCAGGTTCTTTGGTGGCCATCTCATGAGTCCCTGAGAGAGGAGGAGAGGCTCTCTGAGAGTGACAGATGTGGGAGACATGATGGTTGATGATGTTCTGGAGGTGCTAACCTCCATCATAGTAAAGAAGCCTCTCTCAAAAGAAATTAAATGCCTAAAATACCACAAAATTAATATCATCCTCAGTTCCTTTTGTCAGGTTCTCAGTTTTCCTGGTAAGCTGCCTTGTCCTTCTCTGCTTACATCCTGCATTGATTTTCTCTGAATGTAGCCAAGCCTTCAGCATCCCAGATGGGCTTTCTGGAGTAACAAATAGACCTGAGGAATGAAAATTATTGAATGGATTGTAGCATTGGCTTGGGGATAAATAATGTAGTGAGTTGGAGAGGGATTAAAACTGGCTTTTGTAAATAAGCTTCTCATGGATGTTGACTTGGGGACATGGTGAGACAAAGGTCACTGCAGTGTCTCTGCAGCCTGGTGTGCCACTTGAGAGATGAAATATCAGAGTGTTTCTGGATATCTTTGGTGTCTCTGTTTCTTCTTCTCAGACCTTTGTGGGATTAAACTCTCTAAACTGCTGCAGTTCCCAGACGTCAAGCCCAGTATAAGAAGGAAAAATAAATCAAGTGCCTCGTATTGAATCCTGAGCACCCGGCTCCTGCTGCACCCGGGGCTGTGGTAACTCTCCACAGTGCCTGCCTTGAAACGGGGGAGAAGGGTTTGCTGAGAAAGTGAAAACGTTGTGCCCACTCTACAAAAGGACAACCCTTCTTCTTCCTGCCCTGTGGTTATTTTTTTTCCTGGTGTGTTTGCTGCGGCGGCGCTGCAAGGCAGAGCAGCCCTCGCTGGAGGGAGGTGGGAGGGCGGAGCACTTGCTGGAGGAGCTCTTTGCCACGGGAGCTTTTTGCTGCCTCCTGCAGCAGCAGCAGCAGATACATCAGCAGATGCTGCAGCAGTGCCTCCATCAGAGGCACTGTATTTCCCTCTCGAGCCCTCCTGTGACCCCTCCTCCCCTGGCACCTCGCTGGCCTCAACCTTCTCTTCCATCACTTCGAGACTTCCCAGGGGGCCCAGGCACCTCATGGGAGGGCCACACTGTGCCCTGTGTGTGACAGGCACCCCTCCTGTCCTCGTGGTTCCCGTGCACGAGAGGGATGAGGTTTGGTGTGTGTTCAGCAGGCAGCTGGCTCAGCTCTGGGCACAAGGCTGAGCCACGTGTGCCATCATCATCACTGTCACCTTGGCTGCCAGCGAGGGTGGGTGGCAGTCACAGGGACCTGCTCTGGCACTGCCAGCCAGGGCCCTGCCTGTCCCCATGGGCTCACCTGGCCCTCCTTCCCTCTTGCTGCAGGAGCTGCAGGAGAAGCCAAACGGATTTGGCAGGTGGTGTGAGGAGTGAGCCCAGCCCAGCCTCACGGGCTGCCTCTGGTTTGAACAGCAGAGTTCAGAGCACTCAGCACCAGATGATCAGCTGGGAGAACATAAATCCCAGTGCCACAGGAGAGCCCTGGCTCAGGGAAAAGGGCCAGTTGTGAGCACTGTCCAGCCCAATGTCCAAATAGAATGGTGCTTTCACATCTCTAATCAAGGGTTACTTAGTGGGGAGCCCCTTCCTTGTGAGTCTTTGCTCTCTGCTAGCTGTGGACTGAATCACGGGAGGAGGGATTGGATTCTGGCATAATTTTAAAAACGTTTTCATTCTATTTGCTGAGGGCAACAAATTACAGAGAATACCTCTCAGCACTGTGACAAAAGAGTGGCTCTAAAACCCTTTTCAGCCAAACAATTGTTTGAGTTGAAGGCCTGATGGATGGTGCTTAAAGATGTGGTTATTGCAGCAAGGTTGGCATTAAAAATCACAGGGTGCAAGAAAGTTCTCCCCACACTGTGGGCGTGTGTCTCCCTGTAATCCTGGTGTGAGGAGCCCTTACCACCCTGAGTGCACCCAGTGAGCTCTGTGGCATCAGCCACAGGAGAGCAGTAGCACAGCAAGCACCAGTGGGTCGCTTCTCTCTTGCTAAATAAGAAACTGCAATGGGATCAGCCCTTTTGGGGTGGCATCTCTGCCTGTGGCAGGAGGGCCGGATGATCCAGCTCCAGATGATCTTTAAGGTCCATTCCAAGCCAAACCATTCAATAATTCTTTCCCTGCCCCTGTTCAAGTGGGGTTCAAGTCCAGCAGAAGGCAGTGCTGCTGCTTTGGGACCTGTGAGGAGCCTGGGCAGGAACACACCTGCTGTTGGGATGTATTAGAACAGTGTGGCTTTGGGGCTTTCCCAGGAATGCCTTTGCTGCCAGCAGCAGTGCTGGGTGTTGAATGGGGGACAGGTTTACCTTTGGCAAGCTTGAAAGCATTTCAGATGGCTTCTGTCCCTGCTCCACTGCAGCACAGAACAAAATCAGTGTTGGAGAAGATGTTGTACTTAGACATCGCCTTTTGACAGGTCGATTTCCAGGATGTTTATTAACATAGCTTGGAATGTCACAGACATTCAGATAAACTAACCAACTGAAGTTCTTACATGAGACTTCCTTGGTTTTGTTGAGGTGCTTTGAACTCTTCATTCAGTCTCTCAACAATTCATCCCTTTCTGGAAGAGCCTCTGTGAGGTCTGTGGCTGGGGGATCAGGCCCTGCCTGCTCCCTGTGTGTCTGGGTGCCCTGGGAGGCAGAAGGGAGCAGCAGTGCCAATTGTTTGCTCATGCTGGAAGGACAAAACTCCTCTCTTAGGGTTTCCTCTGCAATCCCAGAATAGGAGGACATCTCTGTCCTTGTCAGCCCTCTGGGCAAAGATCAAACATAACAGCAGCAATGAAACCAGGCTGGCACACCAGGGCTGGTCAGTCACAGGCAGAGGCAGCCCAGCTCCTTCAGCCCAAGCTGGGCAGTGCCTGGGAGAGGTGGTCCATGGCACTGGGCATGGTGCATCACTCCAGGGGTTCGTCCTGCATCCCATCCCCTGCAGAGCTTATGCTTAAGGGACACTTTATGAACATGGACAGCAGACAGTGATTTTATAAAAGAGTTTTGTCTATTATTATTTGCAGTAGGTAACAGAGCCCCTGCTGTCACTGGTTACCTGAGAAATCGAGAAGCAGTGGCCAGGCCGGTGCTTCTTTGAGGAGCTGCTGCACTCAACAGGCAGCTGTGGCTTCCCAGCAGTACAGTGGGAGGAAGAGCTGCCCAGGGAATGGATTTGTAAAGCATTTCATCCAGCATCACGGGAGTTTGTACTTGGGATGTGCACACAGGTGTCTGAGCTTCCTCCCTGCCCGAAGTGGGGAATGCTGGGGCTGCTGGGGCAGCTGCTGGGGGAGCTTCCAGGCCTGGTGCTGTGAAACCTCTCCACCAGCTATCAAGAGGAGGTGACATAAAGCATATTAATGACATTTTCCAGTGGCACTTAACTGGGAGGAGCAGTGAGTGCCAGACAGTGAACTAATGCAAAAGGCTATAGCTGAGTGAAAAAGGGACAGAAAGAAATAAAATGAGATTCAGGCTCTGGGTCTCTTCTTCCTGTGTCTGCTACATGTCTTCCTTTTCTGTGTAAAAATGTTATGTTTTGAAGTAACAAACAATCTGGAGAGTGGTAGGACTTGCCTTTGTAGGAAAGAAAGGAAAAAAAAAAAAACAGAGGCAGGCTTTGCTACTTCCTTGCTCAGCGGCTCTAACCAGAGTCTGGGGTCAGGGTGTGAGCTGAGCCCCCCAGATGGGCCTGGCTCTTCTGTTTTCCTCCGAGCACCCTGGTGTGGGACATCCCATCCACCCAGGCACAGCTGGAGTCAGGCACAGTGTCCCCTGTGTGTCACCAGCACAGGATGCCCTGGCCTCAGCCAGTTCCCCAGCATGGCAGTGGTGGCTCCTGGAGCTGGGAACGCAGCTGTGGGGAGCTCTGCTGCTCCCTGGGATTTGTCTCCTGGTAGTTTTTAGTCATTATTTTATTAATGGAGAAGGTGCGGTGCCATCAGATAAGTTATTATGGATGCTCTGGCAGTGTGATTATTTCAGTTCTGCAGCACTGCCGATGTGTTTTGCTAGAACATTCACATATTGATTCCAGATTCCTTTGTTGCCTGTACTAGAAAGAAAGTCCCTTTTCTCTCACTCCCTGTGTGGAGAGAAACAAAGAGTAAAGGAAGGTAGATGTTATCTGAGGCTTGCTCACATACCGAGGTAATTTTTGAGAGCTGCAGAGCCGCTTACTGACTCATAACTGGGGCTTGTTTTCAATCCCTTGATAGATTTTTGAATTCTCTAACAATGCCAAACAAGGTTGCTCACTTGGGGACAAGCTAGGGATTTGCCTCAGCGAGCTGGATCACCTTTGTTCTGCTTGCCCCAGCCTTCCCAGGGGAGATTGCTCTGCCACGGGGACAGGGTGGTGCTGCAGGGGAAGAGTCTTGTGTCCCTCTTGGGCTCCTCTTGATTGGCAGTCAGTGGCTGGCAGCTTTGTCCAAGGGGTGAGGATGGGATGGGATGGGATGGGATGGGATGGGGAAGGCACTGCCAGAAGTGCAGTGAGTTACTGCACAACCTTGGCGGGAGGTTTGCAGGTCAGTGTGTGATGTACAACTTCCCAGCCTGTAGCTGTGCCATGAGTTGGGGCTCAGCCCTGTCCCCATGCTGGAACACAAACCCACTTGTGGAATGTGGAATGATGTGCTGGAAAGGAGCTGGGCAGGATGAAACCTTTCTCCTTTAGTGAGGAAACACAGCTGGTCATTTGGTTGGTCTAGAAGAAGAGAGATGGGGTTCTTTGGACGTCACTTCATGCTGCATATTCCACACAGCAGCCCTCTGCTTTTAGTAATGTGGTGCACAACGTACCTGATCCTCCCTCAGTTGTGAGCCTGGTGGAAGCATGTCCTGTTTTCCATTTGTTTATTAATTTATCATCGTGTTTTTAGCCTCTGCAAAGCTTGATATTGGTATAGAGCCTGGGAAACGTGCACAGAGTGGAGTAACAGATAATTGTGATTTGGTTACAAGGCAATAATTTAAGTGGACAGGTTTAGCTGATAACATAAAGCACATGAGAGAAATCGCTTCGGTTTATTAATGTCAGCAGAGCCCCTGCGAGGGAGCTGCTGCCTGGTGCTGCTGCTCCAGCCAATATATTATAAGGAGATATAAACAGATGTCTGAAAAAATCTGGCTGACCAAGATTAAAAGAATGGGGCTATAAATTAAAGTCTTCCTTGGCGTCTCTTTAAGCAACTTTATGGACAGAGTGCATCCAAATGAAGGAGTGCTAAAGCTCAGAGGGACCTCCAGGTGCTTTGGGCTGCAGAGGCAGCACCAAGGGGTGGGGACAGCTTGTGGGGACAGCAGTGTCAGTCAGAGCTGGCATGGGAGACCAAAGCCTGTCCTGGTGCTTCTGCAGCTGATAAAGGGATTAAATCAGGAACAGGAATAACACCATCCCTGCAGTGTCGCCACAGGATCAGTGTCTCCTGCTTGGAAAATAAATGCTGTCACTCTGCTTTGACATTTATTCCCAATAAAGACCTTGTCATTTGTGCAGTGACAAGGGTTTTATCCTCTGGGTACTTTACCCGTTGGACGCTATCTTTTTGGCTGCAAAGCAGCTGAGTGACTGAGGGGCACGTGGGTGACACGTTCCCAGCAGAGGCACTGGGAGCTCTGCTCAAACCCTGTGGCTTTCTCTCAATCCATCACCCCAAGGCAATGCAATAACACCTATTCCAACTGAGAGCGGGTTCTGATTGGATATTAGGGAGGAATTCTTCCCTGTTGGGCAGGCCCTGGCACAGGGTGCCCAGAGCAGCTGTGGCTGTCCCTGGATCCCTGGCAGTGCCCAAGGCCAGGCTGGACACTGGGGCTGGAGCAGCCTGGGACAGTGGGAGGTGTCCCTGCCATGGCAGGGGTGGCACTGGATTAGCTTTAAGGTTCCTTTCCACCCAAACCATTTGGGGATTCTGTGATCTTATTTTTAACTGATTTTAATTTATTTTAGTTGTAGTTAAAAAAATCCCAAGAGTGAGATATTTTTTAAGGGGTCCAAACCATTTGTGGGGGCAGGAGTTTGCCGCTTCCCCCTCCACAGCTGGAGCCCTTCTGGTAGGTTTGTGGAGGAGATTTCACAGCTATTTCTGCTCACTTGTAGTTGATTTAGAGCTGAGAAATTAACTAGAATGGAAAATCTTTTTCCCTTTATGAGGAGCAAGGAATGAGGTCTGGCAGCTGTAGGATTTGCAGCTCTCAGGGAAGAGGGACCATTCAGTAACACATCTATGCAGTGCGTACCTGTGGATACAAATCTTGTATTTGTCTGAGGTGAGAGGAGAAAAAATGTTAAAAAATGCCTTAAATAAAAACGTGGTTTTTGTATTTTTAATTGAGTTTCATTTCCCAAATGCACCTTAATGCAAACAATAAGTAAAAAATTAATTTCTCTCGGGAAAAAGCTATTAGCAGAATGATTCTGTTTTAGCAGCATGTGAAGCTATGTAATTGCTTACACATGTATTGCTCCAGTGTGTGCTCCCAGTTGTTGAATAGTATCAAATTATAGGAATCAAAGAGAATAAACTATTTTTAAGGGAAATGTCTAGAAGCTACATACTGAAACATGATTAAAATTCAGGATTTCCATCTTACTCGTCTAAATCAGCAATTTTAATCACATTATGCAAGTCAACCCACCCTCAAACACACTGTTGACTTCAAAATACCCCAAACTAAATAAGACAGAAGACCTTCCTTGAACAGCTGTAACATTTTTAAGTGTCAATGTCAATCTTTTTGTTGAAAACAGAGATATTTTTCATGGTTTATTTATTAAAGCAGTGCATTTGTCCTGCTGTGCCATGAACCTGGGCTGCTGTGCCGAGAAGGGAGGGAAATCCCTGGAGCACCAAGAGCTGCTTAAACACATCGAGGCTGCAAGTTTTGCTCTGGGGTTCACATGCTCTTGGTTAAATCTTGTTTAGTGTGCAGAGCAGGAGCAGGAAGGGTTTGTGTCTTGGCTGATGCAGACACTGTGATTTGGCTGTGTTGGATGTGCAGCTCATGAGCACCATGCCTGGGTTTGGTTTTATTTCCTTCTTGCTTATGTGACAGATGAGTGATGCCGTGGCTGACTCTCACAATTCAAAGGCAAATATCCTGTATATCTGTTAGGAGAAGTTTTACAGATTTATAGTTGTGTTTTATCCCCCTTGTGCTGTTATCAGGGGTGCCTGGGTTTGGGACATTTGGGAGGGTCGGCTCCTTACTGTGGCAGCACCTGACCTCCAGTCAAGGTGTCAGGAAGTGATCTCCAGCACTGGGCAGAGCAGGAGGAGTCGATGGACAGAACTTTGGGGGAGATAAAGGGTTAAAAGGTGAAACCTCCACTGTGTGGATGAGCACATGGTGGGGAAAATCCTCTGCTCCCAACACTGTAATATTTTCTCTCTTCAGTCTTCTGTTGTATTTTTGATAAGGTTTAATAAACCTCTTAATTTTTTTGGAAGCAAGTAGTGTTTCTCACACTGAGAACAGGAATGGGAGGGCTGAGCCCCCCAGCCCTCCACCCTTCTGGAGCCTGCTCCCGTGCTTTCCTTTTGGGTGATTCCCTCAGAGGAATTCCGTCCACCTCCTTCCTCTCCCCTGGCAGGCGGGAGGCTGATGTGGCTGAATGCAGCTGGAGCTCAGCTGTGCTCCCTGTCAGGGGCCATTCCCGGCTGTGTGACAGCCCAGAGCTGCTGCAGTCACTGCTGGGGCTGTGACCTGGCCTGCCCAGTGCTTGGTGATGCGGCCAGGAAAGCTTTGGGCTTTGGGGGGAGACAGCCAGCTGGGCCCTGGCTCTGCCCCTGAGCGCCTCGGTGTCTGCAGATGAGGGGATTGTCCTGCTGATCCCCTCCTGCCTCTTGCTCAGCACGCGATGGCATTTCATCCTACAGCAGCTTGGCCTGGAAAGGACCTTAAAGCTCATCTCGTTCCACCTCCCTGCTGTGGGCAGGGACA
This sequence comes from Vidua macroura, assembly GCF_024509145.1. Classification (NCBI taxonomy): domain Eukaryota; kingdom Metazoa; phylum Chordata; class Aves; order Passeriformes; family Viduidae; genus Vidua; species Vidua macroura. Next base: position 1,871,393 of record NC_071602.1, read on the forward strand.
TCTCCCACTCCACCACGCTCTCATTGGCTGTGTTTTCCTTGCTGGCAGAGCCCTGTCCCGGTGTTGCCCGAACGGTGTTGCCCTTTCCATGGAGATCCTACAAACTCCTCTCTGACCAGCATGTCCCAGCTCCACCACCAGCAAGGAGCACAGATTGGTGATGGCACAAAATTCCTGCAGAGCCCAACTTCCCAGTGTGGGAGGATGCTCCCATAGATAGACAGTGATTAAAGGTCCTATGTATCACAAGTTTAAGGAGCAGGAGGAGGTTGGGACATGTCCATGGAAAGCACTTCAAGTGTGGAGGAGGCACATCTAGCCTGTCCTCCCCTAAAATGGGGAGATAATCACACCTGTCCTCTCACATATCCAACCAATGCAACTTCCAGTGGGCGGGACTGATGGAGAGAAAGAGAGTCTGCCAGAAATGCAAACCTTGTTTTCATAGGAAATCCTCCAAGATGGATTTTCCTGCATTTTCTAAATGCATTTATACCTACTGGATGACTACAGGCTTTGAAATGTTTCTGTCTGAATTGTCACAAACATCCCAGTCTTACATAAGAAGCACCAGGTCCTTTGATCAGGGAAATGTCTCTTTGGTCTTGAACAGGGAGGGATCAATCCAGTTGTTCCTGAGACCAGAGCTTTTTGTCTGCAAGTACATGTATTTATTCTACAAAATAATTACCCTTGTCTTCCCTTTGGTAGGAGATGCTTCCTGTCTCCTGCAAGCTGTTACTCTATCCCAGGTATATGTTTAGGTAAAAGGAAGAGAGAAAGGAAAGGCTGAATAAGGAATCCTCAGGAGGGAGGAGGGTGAGCAGCTATGGTCTGTCTGTCCATCTGTGAGCAGCTCTGTGGCTGTTCAGCTGCAGCCTTGCTGTCCTGGGCAGGCAGAATTCCTGCACTGAGAGAAGAAGAAATGCCATCAAGAAGTAGTAACCAAATATTGCCTCCTCTTCACCCCAGTGCTGGGCTGGCCACTGAGATGTGTTTGTGCTGAACTGCTGAAAACCACTCTGAATTTCCAATCTTTTCTGAATTTAAAACCAAAGCTTAATGTATTCTGTGTATTTTTGTTGGCAGATAGCAGTGATCATAAATTCCTTTTAATACAGTATTTCCACACCAGCGCAGCCTTGATGTGCAGCGTACCCAGCTGTACTCTGCGGGATGCTTTGATTTCCCTTTGGCAGCTTCATTTTATTCTGTCTGCCCCAATCAGCAAGAATTCCCCTTTCTCCACGTAGCCTCCAAATCCATTCCTGGTGTGAAGTTTTAGTGCTCTCCTAGGACCTGGGCCAGAAGAGAGGAAGGAACCAGTGTCTGCTGGGCTCAGGGTTCCACCTCCACTGTGGATCAGAGCCAGCCTGGCAGTACAGGGACACCTTTGGTGGCTTGGGTGGCATTTCTGGGAGGAAAAAGCAGCACCTTAGGGGTGCTGCTGGATGGGAGGGGCGTCAGTGGTGAATATCCCACTCCTCACAGTATGGGATGAAGTTTTTCTCCCCTTCTCCCAGGGAGGAGCCTGTGCCTTCAGCTCCCAGTTCCTCCCAAAGCTGGAGTAATGCAGCGCTCTGAAATAACGTGACCTTTGTTTGTAGGTCAGGCGGTTCCTGCAGGGTCACACGTGCGGCTGAACCTGCAGACAGGAGAGAAAGAAGCCAAGCTCCCGGACAGAGAAAATGGGGAAAGTGACAGGAGGGAAGAGAGAAGAAGGAACAGGTAGACATGCAAGGCATTGGGTTGGGTGGGCTGTGGCATTCATGACTTTTGTTAAGAGGCCGGGGTCCCTGGTGCACTCAGTTAGTGCCTCTTCCTGGGACTCAGCTGCTGGGTTAGGAGCTCAGCAGTGCTGAAAGCAGAGCCCAGTCCTTTGTGATCCCTTTGGGATGGCAGTGGAGGTGCCCTTAGTGCACTTTCAGTGGCACCTTCATGGCTTCTCATGCATCGAAACTGGAACAAAATTGATAACATGGCTACTTTGAATAACATTTAGTCCTTTGAAATAACTGCAGCAACTGGTCTGAAAGTGCTTTCTGAGCCTCCCCCTTGGGATCAGCTGTGAGGGGCTGAGGGCTGGCCTGAGCCCGGTGCTGTGTCCCGCTGGGAGCAGCCCCACAGCCTCAGCTGCACACCAGGCACTGCCAGAGGCCCTGGAGATCACACCTGCCCTGCAGCCAGCTTTGTAAAGTTGCTGTAAACGTCAGCTGGGGATGACGTTCCCCTTGGAACCCTTAGTTTAGTTCCTACGGGGAATTTCTCCCCTTAAGTAGGTGGGATTACCCACTGCCATCTGTGATAGGGATACTTGGGGAGTGTGGGGATTTGAGGGCAGCTGCCCCGCAGGGGCTGAGCTTGGGGCCCTGTTGGGTTCATGGCCCCCAGCAACAGCAGCACCCACAGGCCCAAAGCCCCCCGCCCCCTGCCCAGCACAGCCGGCCTTGCCCCTCCAGCTGTCAGCCGAGTGGGGGACAGGGGCCAGTGGCCGCTGCCAGCAGCAGGAATGGGGGCAGGGTGAGGATGCCCTGGCTTGGCTTTTGTCTCTTGATCAGTGCGGGCACAGGGCAGTGCAAGGCGGGCTGGCAAGTGAAGCCCGGAGCCTTTGGAGGCTCCAAGCCTTAAACATCAGCCCCTGCAGCAGCCCAGATCCGGGTCCCGCAGTTCCCAAGGCTGCCATGGCCTTCAGAGCATGAAGGTGGATTTGGCATGCCTGTGGCCCGATGCCGCCTCCCGGTCCAGGAGTCCCCGTGGCTCCAGCAGCAAGGGTGGCTGAAGGCTTCCTGCCTGCTTTGGGCCATTGCTGCAGGGGCCACTGCTGTCAGAGCCCCCTCTCTGCTGCTGACAGCTCTGCTCCTGGGGACACTGCTCTGGCCCAGCCCAGGAAGAGCAGCAGCGCCCAGTGCCAGGAGTGGTGTCGGTGGGACCCCCCGTGCACAGGGAGCCCCAGCCCCGGGGTGGCCGTGCCAGCCCCGCCGGGGACCTCCAGCCCCGGCAACCCAGAACAAGTGGAAAGCACAAGTGTGCAAACGCCGCCTGGGCCCAAAGGCATTGCAAAGAGAACTGAGATTTTAAAAAGAAACAGTATTTTTTTTCCCAAAGATAGGCAAAAGCTAGGATTTACAGAAGATGTTTTATTTGGACAATCCTTATAAAAACAACAGTCTACAGAACATGTTTGCATGGGTGCTTATAGACTAACAAACTTCCAAACATATTTACATGGGTACCTATAGTCTAACAAACTTCCAAACATATTTACATGGGAGCCTATAGACTAATAAACTTGCTAACATATTTACATGGGAGCCTATAGGGTTACAAACGTTAAAACATATTTACAGAAAACCTCTAAACATAAAACGTAATTACAAAGGGGTCATATCTGAGTCCCTCATCTCCCTCAGTCCTGGAGGAAAGGATGCAGCAGCGCTGGACTCTGCTGCCAGCAGTGGCTCAGGTGGGCTGGGCGTGGGAAGCATCTGCTTCTCTTGCTCGTGGGGCTCCATCTTCATCCGAGGACCATGGGCTCCTCCTCATCCTTCTCATCAACCTCCATTTCCTCGATGTCGTCCTCCACGTCCACCTCCATGTCCTCGGCAGTGTCTTCTGTGTCCACCTCCATCATTTCTTCTCCATGCACCACCATGTCCACTTCCATCTCCTCCAGGGTGTCTCTGAGCGTCTGCAAGAGGCAGCACAATCTCACGCTGGGCTTGCTGTCCCACCCCATCCATTCCCACATGGCTGCAGCCTGCCCAAGCAGGCTGCCCCCCTCCCCGGAATGGCACTGTACCTCCACTGGGGCAGCAGTGCCCATCCTGCCGGGATTGGCTTCAGAGCAGGCGTCAGGAAAAGCCCAGGCGGCAGCAACAGCTCGGCACTGACGGGCAGAGCGAAGGGCGAGGGAGAAGTGGCCGCTGGCAGCAGGTGAAGTGTCTGCTGTGCTCGTTTCCAGGACCTGGACCTTCCTCCTGCAACACGCTGGGAGCTGTGATGTCACAGAAGTTTCAGGGCCACTCCAGACGGAGAGATGGGGATGATGGAATGATCAAATCCTTGAATGCTTTGGCTTGCAAGGGCCCCTAAGGATCATCTGCTTTCAACCTGAGCAACTTCCCACCACACCAGGTTGCTCTGGACCCTGTCCAAGCTGGCCTTGGATGTTCCTGGCGATGGGGCATCCACAGCCTCTCTGCACTGCTCCCTGTGTCAGGGACAAGCACCCTCCCAGGAAAGAACTTCTTCCCATCATCAAATCTATTCCAGCTCTTGCAGTTTGATCCCATTCCCCCTTGTCCTGTGACTGCAGTTCCTGAGAAAGAGTCCTCTCCCACTTCCCTGTAGTTCAGGCAGTTCCTGCAGGGTCCCACGTGCGGCTGACCCTGCAGACAGGAGAGAGAGAAGCCAAGCTCCCAGAGAGAGAAAATGGGGAAAGTGACAGGAGGGAAGAGAGGGGAAAGGTAGACGTGGGCCCATGGCCCCCAGCAGCAGCAGCAGCCACAGGCCCAAAGCCCCCCGCCCCCTGCCCAGCACAGCCTGCCCTGCCCTGCCCCTCCAGCTGTCAGCCGAGTGGGGGACAGGGGCCAGTGGCCGCTGCCAGCAGCAGGAATGGGGGCAGGGTGAGGATGCCCTGGCTTGGCTTTTGTCTCTTGATCAGTGCGGGCACAGGGCAGTGCAAGGCGGGCTGGCAAGCGAAGCCCGGAGCCTTTGGAGGCTCCAAGCCTTAAACATCAGCCCCTGCAGCAGCCCAGATCCGGGTCCCGCAGTTCCCAAGGCTGCCATGGCCTTCAGAGCATGAAGGTGGATTTGGCATGCCTGTGGCCCGATGCCGCCTCCCGGTCCAGGAGTCCCCGTGGCTCCAGCAGCAAGGGTGGCTGAAGGCTTCCTGCCTGCTTTGGGCCATTGCTGCAGGGGCCACTGCTGTCAGAGCCCCCTCTCTGCTGCTGACAGCTCTGCTCCTGGGGACACTGCTCTGGCCCAGCCCAGGAAGAGCAGCAGCGCCCAGTGCCAGGAGTGGTGTCGGTGGGACCCCCCCGTGCACAGGGAGCCCCAGCCCCGGGGTGGCCGTGCCAGCCCCGCCGGGGACCTCCAGCCCCGGCAACCCAGAACAAGTGGAAAGCACAAGTGTGCAAACGCCGCCTGGGCCCAAAGGCATTGCAAAGAGAACTGGGATTTTAAAAAGAAACAGTATTTTTTTTCCCAAAGATAGGCAAAAGCTAGGATTTACAGAAGATGTTTTATTTGGACAATCCTTATAAAAACAACAGTCTACAGAACATGTTTGCATGGGTGCTTATAGACTAACAAACTTCCAAACATATTTACATGGGTACCTATAGTCTAACAAACTTCCAAACATATTTACATGGGAGCCTATAGACTAATAAACTTGCTAACATATTTACATGGGAGCCTATAGGGTTACAAACGTTAAAACATATTTACAGAAAACCTCTAAACATAAAACGTAATTACAAAGGGGTCATATCTGAGTCACTCATCTCCCTCAGTCCTGGAGGAAAGGATGCAGCAGCGCTGGACTCTGCTGCCAGCAGTGGCTCAGGTGGGCTGGGCGTGGGAAGCATCTGCTTCTCTTGCTCGTGGGGCTCCATCTTCATCCGAGGACCATGGGCTCCTCCTCATCCTTCTCATCAACCTCCATTTCCTCGATGTCGTCCTCCACGTCCACCTCCATGTCCTCGGCAGTGTCTTCTGTGTCCACCTCCATCATTTCTTCTCCATGCACCACCATGTCCACTTCCATCTCCTCCAGGGTGTCTCTGAGCGTCTGCAAGAGGCAGCACAATCTCACGCTGGGCTTGCTGTCCCACCCCATCCATTCCCACATGGCTGCAGCCTGCCCAAGCAGGCTGCCCCCCTCCCCGGAATGGCACTGTACCTCCACTGGGGCAGCAGTGCCCATCCTGCCGGGATTGGCTTCAGAGCAGGCGTCAGGAAAAGCCCAGGCGGCAGCAACAGCTCGGCACTGACGGGCAGAGCGAAGGGCGAGGGAGAAGTGGCCGCTGGCAGCAGGTGAAGTGTCTGCTGTGCTCGTTTCCAGGACCTGGACCTTCCTCCTGCAACACGCTGGGAGCTGTGATGTCACAGAAGTTTCAGGGCCACTCCAGACGGAGAGATGGGGATGATGGAATGATCAAATCCTTGAATGCTTTGGCTTGCAAGGGCCCCTAAGGATCATCTGCTTTCAACCTGAGCAACTTCCCACCACACCAGGTTGCTCTGGACCCTGTCCAAGCTGGCCTTGGATGTTCCTGGCGATGGGGCATCCACAGCCTCTCTGCACTGCTCCCTGTGTCAGGGACAAGCACCCTCCCAGGAAAGAACTTCTTCCCATCATCAAATCTATTCCAGCTCTTGCAGTTTGATCCCATTCCCCCTTGTCCTGTGACTGCAGTTCCTGAGAAAGAGTCCTCTCCCACTTCCCTGTAGTTCAGGCAGTTCCTGCAGGGTCCCACGTGCGGCTGACCCTGCAGACAGGAGAGAGAGAAGCCAAGCTCCCAGAGAGAGAAAATGGGGAAAGTGACAGGAGGGAAGAGAGGGGAAAGGTAGACGTGGGCCCATGGCCCCCAGCAGCAGCAGCAGCCACAGGCCCAAAGCCCCCCGCCCCCTGCCCAGCACAGCCTGCCCTGCCCTGCCCCTCCAGCTGTCAGCCGAGTGGGGGACAGGGGCCAGTGGCCGCTGCCAGCAGCAGGAATGGGGGCAGGGTGAGGATGCCCTGGCTTGGCTTTTGTCTCTTGATCAGTGCGGGCACAGGGCAGTGCAAGGCGGGCTGGCAAGCGAAGCCCGGAGCCTTTGGAGGCTCCAAGCCTTAAACATCAGCCCCTGCAGCAGCCCAGATCCGGGTCCCGCAGTTCCCAAGGCTGCCATGGCCTTCAGAGCATGAAGGTGGATTTGGCATGCCTGTGGCCCGATGCCGCCTCCCGGTCCAGGAGTCCCCGTGGCTCCAGCAGCAAGGGTGGCTGAAGGCTTCCTGCCTGCTTTGGGCCATTGCTGCAGGGGCCACTGCTGTCAGAGCCCCCTCTCTGCTGCTGACAGCTCTGCTCCTGGGGACACTGCTCTGGCCCAGCCCAGGAAGAGCAGCAGCGCCCAGTGCCAGGAGTGGTGTCGGTGGGACCCCCCCGTGCACAGGGAGCCCCAGCCCCGGGGTGGCCGTGCCAGCCCCGCCGGGGACCTCCAGCCCCGGCAACCCAGAACAAGTGGAAAGCACAAGTGTGCAAACGCCGCCTGGGCCCAAAGGCATTGCAAAGAGAACTGAGATTTTAAAAAGAAACAGTATTTTTTTTCCCAAAGATAGGCAAAAGCTAGGATTTACAGAAGATGTTTTATTTGGACAATCCTTATAAAAACAACAGTCTACAGAACATGTTTGCATGGGTGCTTATAGACTAACAAACTTCCAAACATATTTACATGGGTACCTATAGTCTAACAAACTTCCAAACATATTTACATGGGAGCCTATAGACTAATAAACTTGCTAACATATTTACATGGGAGCCTATAGGGTTACAAACATTAAAACATATTTACAGAAAACCTCTAAACATAAAACGTAATTACAAAGGGGTCATGTCTGAGTCCCTCATCTCCCTCAGTCCTGGAGGAAAGGATGCAGCAGCGCTGGACTCTGCTGCCAGCAGTGGCTCAGGTGGGCTGGGCGTGGGAAGCATCTGCTTCTCTTGCTCGTGGGGCTCCATCTTCATCCGAGGACCATGGGCTCCTCCTCATCCTTCTCATCAACCTCCATTTCCTCGATGTCGTCCTCCACGTCCACCTCCATGTCCTCGGCAGTGTCTTCTGTGTCCACCTCCATCATTTCTTCTCCATGCACCACCATGTCCACTTCCATCTCCTCCAGGGTGTCTCTGAGCGTCTGCAAGAGGCAGCACAATCTCACGCTGGGCTTGCTGTCCCACCCCATCCATTCCCACATGGCTGCAGCCTGCCCAAGCAGGCTGCCCCCCTCCCCGGAATGGCACTGTACCTCCACTGGGGCAGCAGTGCCCATCCTGCCGGGATTGGCTTCAGAGCAGGCGTCAGGAAAAGCCCAGGCGGCAGCAACAGCTCGGCACTGACGGGCAGAGCGAAGGGCGAGGGAGAAGTGGCCGCTGGCAGCAGGTGAAGTGTCTGCTGTGCTCGTTTCCAGGACCTGGACCTTCCTCCTGCAACACGCTGGGAGCTGTGATGTCACAGAAGTTTCAGGGCCACTCCAGACGGAGAGATGGGGATGATGGAATGATCAAATCCTTGAATGCTTTGGCTTGCAAGGACCCCTAAGGATCATCTGCTTTCAACCTGAGCAACTTCCCACCACACCAGGTTGCTCTGGACCCTGTCCAAGCTGGCCTTGGATGTTCCTGGCGATGGGGCATCCACAGCCTCTCTGCACTGCTCCCTGTGTCAGGGACAAGCACCCTCCCAGGAAAGAACTTCTTCCCATCATCAAATCTATTCCAGCTCTTGCAGTTTGATCCCATTCCCCCTTGTCCTGTGACTGCAGTTCCTGAGAAAGAGTCCTCTCCCACTTCCCTGTAGTTCAGGCAGTTCCTGCAGGGTCCCACGTGCGGCTGACCCTGCAGACAGGAGAGAGAGAAGCCAAGCTCCCAGAGAGAGAAAATGGGGAAAGTGACAGGAGGGAAGAGAGGGGAAAGGTAGACGTGGGCCCATGGCCCCCAGCAGCAGCAGCAGCCACAGGCCCAAAGCCCCCCGCCCCCTGCCCAGCACAGCCTGCCCTGCCCTGCCCCTCCAGCTGTCAGCCGAGTGGGGGACAGGGGCCAGTGGCCGCTGCCAGCAGCAGGAATGGGGGCAGGGTGAGGATGCCCTGGCTTGGCTTTTGTCTCTTGATCAGTGCGGGCACAGGGCAGTGCAAGGCGGGCTGGCAAGCGAAGCCCGGAGCCTTTGGAGGCTCCAAGCCTTAAACATCAGCCCCTGCAGCAGCCCAGATCCGGGTCCCGCAGTTCCCAAGGCTGCCATGGCCTTCAGAGCATGAAGGTGGATTTGGCATGCCTGTGGCCCGATGCCGCCTCCCGGTCCAGGAGTCCCCGTGGCTCCAGCAGCAAGGGTGGCTGAAGGCTTCCTGCCTGCTTTGGGCCATTGCTGCAGGGGCCACTGCTGTCAGAGCCCCCTCTCTGCTGCTGACAGCTCTGCTCCTGGGGACACTGCTCTGGCCCAGCCCAGGAAGAGCAGCAGCGCCCAGTGCCAGGAGTGGTGTCGGTGGGACCCCCCCGTGCACAGGGAGCCCCAGCCCCGGGGTGGCCGTGCCAGCCCCGCCGGGGACCTCCAGCCCCGGCAACCCAGAACAAGTGGAAAGCACAAGTGTGCAAACGCCGCCTGGGCCCAAAGGCATTGCAAAGAGAACTGAGATTTTAAAAAGAAACAGTATTTTTTTTCCCAAAGATAGGCAAAAGCTAGGATTTACAGAAGATGTTTTATTTGGACAATCCTTATAAAAACAACAGTCTACAGAACATGTTTGCATGGGTGCTTATAGACTAACAAACTTCCAAACATATTTACATGGGTACCTATAGTCTAACAAACTTCCAAACATATTTACATGGGAGCCTATAGACTAATAAACTTGCTAACATATTTACATGGGAGCCTATAGGGTTACAAACGTTAAAACATATTTACAGAAAACCTCTAAACATAAAACGTAATTACAAAGGGGTCATATCTGAGTCCCTCATCTCCCTCAGTCCTGGAGGAAAGGATGCAGCAGCGCTGGACTCTGCTGCCAGCAGTGGCTCAGGTGGGCTGGGCGTGGGAAGCATCTGCTTCTCTTGCTCGTGGGGCTCCATCTTCATCCGAGGACCATGGGCTCCTCCTCATCCTTCTCATCAACCTCCATTTCCTCGATGTCGTCCTCCACGTCCACCTCCATGTCCTCGGCAGTGTCTTCTGTGTCCACCTCCATCATTTCTTCTCCATGCACCACCATGTCCACTTCCATCTCCTCCAGGGTGTCTCTGAGCGTCTGCAAGAGGCAGCACAATCTCACGCTGGGCTTGCTGTCCCACCCCATCCATTCCCACATGGCTGCAGCCTGCCCAAGCAGGCTGCCCCCCTCCCCGGAATGGCACTGTACCTCCACTGGGGCAGCAGTGCCCATCCTGCCGGGATTGGCTTCAGAGCAGGCGTCAGGAAAAGCCCAGGCGGCAGCAACAGCTCGGCACTGACGGGCAGAGCGAAGGGCGAGGGAGAAGTGGCCGCTGGCAGCAGGTGAAGTGTCTGCTGTGCTCGTTTCCAGGACCTGGACCTTCCTCCTGCAACACGCTGGGAGCTGTGATGTCACAGAAGTTTCAGGGCCACTCCAGACGGAGAGATGGGGATGATGGAATGATCAAATCCTTGAATGCTTTGGCTTGCAAGGGCCCCTAAGGATCATCTGCTTTCAACCTGAGCAACTTCCCACCACACCAGGTTGCTCTGGACCCTGTCCAAGCTGGCCTTGGATGTTCCTGGCGATGGGGCATCCACAGCCTCTCTGCACTGCTCCCTGTGTCAGGGACAAGCACCCTCCCAGGAAAGAACTTCTTCCCATCATCAAATCTATTCCAGCTCTTGCAGTTTGATCCCATTCCCCCTTGTCCTGTGACTGCAGTTCCTGAGAAAGAGTCCTCTCCCACTTCCCTGTAGTTCAGGCAGTTCCTGCAGGGTCCCACGTGCGGCTGACCCTGCAGACAGGAGAGAGAGAAGCCAAGCTCCCAGAGAGAGAAAATGGGGAAAGTGACAGGAGGGAAGAGAGGGGAAAGGTAGACGTGGGCCCATGGCCCCCAGCAGCAGCAGCAGCCACAGGCCCAAAGCCCCCCGCCCCCTGCCCAGCACAGCCTGCCCTGCCCTGCCCCTCCAGCTGTCAGCCGAGTGGGGGACAGGGGCCAGTGGCCGCTGCCAGCAGCAGGAATGGGGGCAGGGTGAGGATGCCCTGGCTTGGCTTTTGTCTCTTGATCAGTGCGGGCACAGGGCAGTGCAAGGCGGGCTGGCAAGCGAAGCCCGGAGCCTTTGGAGGCTCCAAGCCTTAAACATCAGCCCCTGCAGCAGCCCAGATCCGGGTCCCGCAGTTCCCAAGGCTGCCATGGCCTTCAGAGCATGAAGGTGGATTTGGCATGCCTGTGGCCCGATGCCGCCTCCCGGTCCAGGAGTCCCCGTGGCTCCAGCAGCAAGGGTGGCTGAAGGCTTCCTGCCTGCTTTGGGCCATTGCTGCAGGGGCCACTGCTGTCAGAGCCCCCTCTCTGCTGCTGACAGCTCTGCTCCTGGGGACACTGCTCTGGCCCAGCCCAGGAAGAGCAGCAGCGCCCAGTGCCAGGAGTGGTGTCGGTGGGACCCCCCCGTGCACAGGGAGCCCCAGCCCCGGGGTGGCCGTGCCAGCCCCGCCGGGGACCTCCAGCCCCGGCAACCCAGAACAAGTGGAAAGCACAAGTGTGCAAACGCCGCCTGGGCCCAAAGGCATTGCAAAGAGAACTGAGATTTTAAAAAGAAACAGTATTTTTTTTCCCAAAGATAGGCAAAAGCTAGGATTTACAGAAGATGTTTTATTTGGACAATCCTTATAAAAACAACAGTCTACAGAACATGTTTGCATGGGTGCTTATAGACTAACAAACTTCCAAACATATTTACATGGGTACCTATAGTCTAACAAACTTCCAAACATATTTACATGGGAGCCTATAGACTAATAAACTTGCTAACATATTTACATGGGAGCCTATAGGGTTACAAACGTTAAAACATATTTACAGAAAACCTCTAAACATAAAACGTAATTACAAAGGGGTCATATCTGAGTCCCTCATCTCCCTCAGTCCTGGAGGAAAGGATGCAGCAGCGCTGGACTCTGCTGCCAGCAGTGGCTCAGGTGGGCTGGGCGTGGGAAGCATCTGCTTCTCTTGCTCGTGGGGCTCCATCTTCATCCGAGGACCATGGGCTCCTCCTCATCCTTCTCATCAACCTCCATTTCCTCGATGTCGTCCTCCACGTCCACCTCCATGTCCTCGGCAGTGTCTTCTGTGTCCACCTCCATCATTTCTTCTCCATGCACCACCATGTCCACTTCCATCTCCTCCAGGGTGTCTCTGAGCGTCTGCAAGAGGCAGCACAATCTCACGCTGGGCTTGCTGTCCCACCCCATCCATTCCCACATGGCTGCAGCCTGCCCAAGCAGGCTGCCCCCCTCCCCGGAATGGCACTGTACCTCCACTGGGGCAGCAGTGCCCATCCTGCCGGGATTGGCTTCAGAGCAGGCGTCAGGAAAAGCCCAGGCGGCAGCAACAGCTCGGCACTGACGGGCAGAGCGAAGGGCGAGGGAGAAGTGGCCGCTGGCAGCAGGTGAAGTGTCTGCTGTGCTCGTTTCCAGGACCTGGACCTTCCTCCTGCAACACGCTGGGAGCTGTGATGTCACAGAAGTTTCAGGGCCACTCCAGACGGAGAGATGGGGATGATGGAATGATCAAATCCTTGAATGCTTTGGCTTGCAAGGACCCCTAAGGATCATCTGCTTTCAACCTGAGCAACTTCCCACCACACCAGGTTGCTCTGGACCCTGTCCAAGCTGGCCTTGGATGTTCCTGGCGATGGGGCATCCACAGCCTCTCTGCACTGCTCCCTGTGTCAGGGACAAGCACCCTCCCAGGAAAGAACTTCTTCCCATCATCAAATCTATTCCAGCTCTTGCAGTTTGATCCCATTCCCCCTTGTCCTGTGACTGCAGTTCCTGAGAAAGAGTCCTCTCCCACTTCCCTGTAGTTCAGGCAGTTCCTGCAGGGTCCCACGTGCGGCTGACCCTGCAGACAGGAGAGAGAGAAGCCAAGCTCCCAGAGAGAGAAAATGGGGAAAGTGACAGGAGGGAAGAGAGGGGAAAGGTAGACGTGGGCCCATGGCCCCCAGCAGCAGCAGCAGCCACAGGCCCAAAGCCCCCTGCCCCCTGCCCAGCACAGCCTGCCCTGCCCTGCCCCTCCAGCTGTCAGCCGAGTGGGGGACAGGGGCCAGTGGCCGCTGCCAGCAGCAGGAATGGGGGCAGGGTGAGGATGCCCTGGCTTGGCTTTTGTCTCTTGATCAGTGCGGGCACAGGGCAGTGCAAGGCGGGCTGGCAAGCGAAGCCCGGAGCCTTTGGAGGCTCCAAGCCTTAAACATCAGCCCCTGCAGCAGCCCAGATCCGGGTCCCGCAGTTCCCAAGGCTGCCATGGCCTTCAGAGCATGAAGGTGGATTTGGCGTGCCTGTGGCCCGATGCCGCCTCCCGGTCCAGGAGTCCCCGTGGCTCCAGCAGCAAGGGTGGCTGAAGGCTTCCTGCCTGCTTTGGGCCATTGCTGCAGGGGCCACTGCTGTCAGAGCCCCCTCTCTGCTGCTGACAGCTCTGCTCCTGGGGACACTGCTCTGGCCCAGCCCAGGAAGAGCAGCAGCGCCCAGTGCCAGGAGTGGTGTCGGTGGGACCCCCCCGTGCACAGGGAGCCCCAGCCCCGGGGTGGCCGTGCCAGCCCCGCCGGGGACCTCCAGCCCCGGCAACCCAGAACAAGTGGAAAGCACAAGTGTGCAAACGCCGCCTGGGCCCAAAGGCATTGCAAAGAGAACTGAGATTTTAAAAAGAAACAGTATTTTTTTTCCCAAAGATAGGCAAAAGCTAGGATTTACAGAAGATGTTTTATTTGGACAATCCTTATAAAAACAACAGTCTACAGAACATGTTTGCATGGGTGCTTATAGACTAACAAACTTCCAAACATATTTACATGGGTACCTATAGTCTAACAAACTTCCAAACATATTTACATGGGAGCCTATAGACTAATAAACTTGCTAACATATTTACATGGGAGCCTATAGGGTTACAAACGTTAAAACATATTTACAGAAAACCTCTAAACATAAAACGTAATTACAAAGGGGTCATATCTGAGTCCCTCATCTCCCTCAGTCCTGGAGGAAAGGATGCAGCAGCGCTGGACTCTGCTGCCAGCAGTGGCTCAGGTGGGCTGGGCGTGGGAAGCATCTGCTTCTCTTGCTCGTGGGGCTCCATCTTCATCCGAGGACCATGGGCTCCTCCTCATCCTTCTCATCAACCTCCATTTCCTCGATGTCGTCCTCCACGTCCACCTCCATGTCCTCGGCAGTGTCTTCTGTGTCCACCTCCATCATTTCTTCTCCATGCACCACCATGTCCACTTCCATCTCCTCCAGGGTGTCTCTGAGCGTCTGCAAGAGGCAGCACAATCTCACGCTGGGCTTGCTGTCCCACCCCATCCATTCCCACATGGCTGCAGCCTGCCCAAGCAGGCTGCCCCCCTCCCCGGAATGGCACTGTACCTCCACTGGGGCAGCAGTGCCCATCCTGCCGGGATTGGCTTCAGAGCAGGCGTCAGGAAAAGCCCAGGCGGCAGCAACAGCTCGGCACTGACGGGCAGAGCGAAGGGCGAGGGAGAAGTGGCCGCTGGCAGCAGGTGAAGTGTCTGCTGTGCTCGTTTCCAGGACCTGGACCTTCCTCCTGCAACACGCTGGGAGCTGTGATGTCACAGAAGTTTCAGGGCCACTCCAGACGGAGAGATGGGGATGATGGAATGATCAAATCCTTGAATGCTTTGGCTTGCAAGGGCCCCTAAGGATCATCTGCTTTCAACCTGAGCAACTTCCCACCACACCAGGTTGCTCTGGACCCTGTCCAAGCTGGCCTTGGATGTTCCTGGCGATGGGGCATCCACAGCCTCTCTGCACTGCTCCCTGTGTCAGGGACAAGCACCCTCCCAGGAAAGAACTTCTTCCCATCATCAAATCTATTCCAGCTCTTGCAGTTTGATCCCATTCCCCCTTGTCCTGTGACTGCAGTTCCTGAGAAAGAGTCCTCTCCCACTTCCCTGTAGTTCAGGCAGTTCCTGCAGGGTCCCACGTGCGGCTGACCCTGCAGACAGGAGAGAGAGAAGCCAAGCTCCCAGAGAGAGAAAATGGGGAAAGTGACAGGAGGGAAGAGAGGGGAAAGGTAGACGTGGGCCCATGGCCCCCAGCAGCAGCAGCAGCCACAGGCCCAAAGCCCCCCGCCCCCTGCCCAGCACAGCCTGCCCTGCCCTGCCCCTCCAGCTGTCAGCCGAGTGGGGGACAGGGGCCAGTGGCCGCTGCCAGCAGCAGGAATGGGGGCAGGGTGAGGATGCCCTGGCTTGGCTTTTGTCTCTTGATCAGTGCGGGCACAGGGCAGTGCAAGGCGGGCTGGCAAGCGAAGCCCGGAGCCTTTGGAGGCTCCAAGCCTTAAACATCAGCCCCTGCAGCAGCCCAGATCCGGGTCCCGCAGTTCCCAAGGCTGCCATGGCCTTCAGAGCATGAAGGTGGATTTGGCATGCCTGTGGCCCGATGCCGCCTCCCGGTCCAGGAGTCCCCGTGGCTCCAGCAGCAAGGGTGGCTGAAGGCTTCCTGCCTGCTTTGGGCCATTGCTGCAGGGGCCACTGCTGTCAGAGCCCCCTCTCTGCTGCTGACAGCTCTGCTCCTGGGGACACTGCTCTGGCCCAGCCCAGGAAGAGCAGCAGCGCCCAGTGCCAGGAGTGGTGTCGGTGGGACCCCCCCGTGCACAGGGAGCCCCAGCCCCGGGGTGGCCGTGCCAGCCCCGCCGGGGACCTCCAGCCCCGGCAACCCAGAACAAGTGGAAAGCACAAGTGTGCAAACGCCGCCTGGGCCCAAAGGCATTGCAAAGAGAACTGAGATTTTAAAAAGAAACAGTATTTTTTTTCCCAAAGATAGGCAAAAGCTAGGATTTACAGAAGATGTTTTATTTGGACAATCCTTATAAAAACAACAGTCTACAGAACATGTTTGCATGGGTGCTTATAGACTAACAAACTTCCAAACATATTTACATGGGTACCTATAGTCTAACAAACTTCCAAACATATTTACATGGGAGCCTATAGACTAATAAACT
The DNA here is from genome assembly GCF_024509145.1 of Vidua macroura. Classification (NCBI taxonomy): domain Eukaryota; kingdom Metazoa; phylum Chordata; class Aves; order Passeriformes; family Viduidae; genus Vidua; species Vidua macroura. Next base: position 1,887,319 of record NC_071602.1, read on the forward strand.
TGCTAACATATTTACATGGGAGCCTATAGGGTTACAAACGTTAAAACATATTTACAGAAAACCTCTAAACATAAAACGTAATTACAAAGGGGTCATATCTGAGTCCCTCATCTCCCTCAGTCCTGGAGGAAAGGATGCAGCAGCGCTGGACTCTGCTGCCAGCAGTGGCTCAGGTGGGCTGGGCGTGGGAAGCATCTGCTTCTCTTGCTCGTGGGGCTCCATCTTCATCCGAGGACCATGGGCTCCTCCTCATCCTTCTCATCAACCTCCATTTCCTCGATGTCGTCCTCCACGTCCACCTCCATGTCCTCGGCAGTGTCTTCTGTGTCCACCTCCATCATTTCTTCTCCATGCACCGCCATGTCCACTTCCATCTCCTCCAGGGTGTCTCTGAGCGTCTGCAAGAGGCAGCACAATCTCACGCTGGGCTTGCTGTCCCACCCCATCCATTCCCACATGGCTGCAGCCTGCCCAAGCAGGCTGCCCCCCTCCCCGGAATGGCACTGTACCTCCACTGGGGCAGCAGTGCCCATCCTGCCGGGATTGGCTTCAGAGCAGGCGTCAGGAAAAGCCCAGGCGGCAGCAACAGCTCGGCACTGACGGGCAGAGCGAAGGGCGAGGGAGAAGTGGCCGCTGGCAGCAGGTGAAGTGTCTGCTGTGCTCGTTTCCAGGACCTGGACCTTCCTCCTGCAACACGCTGGGAGCTGTGATGTCACAGAAGTTTCAGGGCCACTCCAGACGGAGAGATGGGGATGATGGAATGATCAAATCCTTGAATGCTTTGGCTTGCAAGGGCCCCTAAGGATCATCTGCTTTCAACCTGAGCAACTTCCCACCACACCAGGTTGCTCTGGACCCTGTCCAAGCTGGCCTTGGATGTTCCTGGCGATGGGGCATCCACAGCCTCTCTGCACTGCTCCCTGTGTCAGGGACAAGCACCCTCCCAGGAAAGAACTTCTTCCCATCATCAAATCTATTCCAGCTCTTGCAGTTTGATCCCATTCCCCCTTGTCCTGTGACTGCAGTTCCTGAGAAAGAGTCCTCTCCCACTTCCCTGTAGTTCAGGCAGTTCCTGCAGGGTCCCACGTGCGGCTGACCCTGCAGACAGGAGAGAGAGAAGCCAAGCTCCCAGAGAGAGAAAATGGGGAAAGTGACAGGAGGGAAGAGAGGGGAAAGGTAGACGTGGGCCCATGGCCCCCAGCAGCAGCAGCAGCCACAGGCCCAAAGCCCCCCGCCCCCTGCCCAGCACAGCCTGCCCTGCCCTGCCCCTCCAGCTGTCAGCCGAGTGGGGGACAGGGGCCAGTGGCCGCTGCCAGCAGCAGGAATGGGGGCAGGGTGAGGATGCCCTGGCTTGGCTTTTGTCTCTTGATCAGTGCGGGCACAGGGCAGTGCAAGGCGGGCTGGCAAGCGAAGCCCGGAGCCTTTGGAGGCTCCAAGCCTTAAACATCAGCCCCTGCAGCAGCCCAGATCCGGGTCCCGCAGTTCCCAAGGCTGCCATGGCCTTCAGAGCATGAAGGTGGATTTGGCATGCCTGTGGCCCGATGCCGCCTCCCGGTCCAGGAGTCCCCGTGGCTCCAGCAGCAAGGGTGGCTGAAGGCTTCCTGCCTGCTTTGGGCCATTGCTGCAGGGGCCACTGCTGTCAGAGCCCCCTCTCTGCTGCTGACAGCTCTGCTCCTGGGGACACTGCTCTGGCCCAGCCCAGGAAGAGCAGCAGCGCCCAGTGCCAGGAGTGGTGTCGGTGGGACCCCCCCGTGCACAGGGAGCCCCAGCCCCGGGGTGGCCGTGCCAGCCCCGCCGGGGACCTCCAGCCCCGGCAACCCAGAACAAGTGGAAAGCACAAGTGTGCAAACGCCGCCTGGGCCCAAAGGCATTGCAAAGAGAACTGAGATTTTAAAAAGAAACAGTATTTTTTTTCCCAAAGATAGGCAAAAGCTAGGATTTACAGAAGATGTTTTATTTGGACAATCCTTATAAAAACAACAGTCTACAGAACATGTTTGCATGGGTGCTTATAGACTAACAAACTTCCAAACATATTTACATGGGTACCTATAGTCTAACAAACTTCCAAACATATTTACATGGGAGCCTATAGACTAATAAACTTGCTAACATATTTACATGGGAGCCTATAGGGTTACAAACGTTAAAACATATTTACAGAAAACCTCTAAACATAAAACGTAATTACAAAGGGGTCATATCTGAGTCCCTCATCTCCCTCAGTCCTGGAGGAAAGGATGCAGCAGCGCTGGACTCTGCTGCCAGCAGTGGCTCAGGTGGGCTGGGCGTGGGAAGCATCTGCTTCTCTTGCTCGTGGGGCTCCATCTTCATCCGAGGACCATGGGCTCCTCCTCATCCTTCTCATCAACCTCCATTTCCTCGATGTCGTCCTCCACGTCCACCTCCATGTCCTCGGCAGTGTCTTCTGTGTCCACCTCCATCATTTCTTCTCCATGCACCGCCATGTCCACTTCCATCTCCTCCAGGGTGTCTCTGAGCGTCTGCAAGAGGCAGCACAATCTCACGCTGGGCTTGCTGTCCCACCCCATCCATTCCCACATGGCTGCAGCCTGCCCAAGCAGGCTGCCCCCCTCCCCGGAATGGCACTGTACCTCCACTGGGGCAGCAGTGCCCATCCTGCCGGGATTGGCTTCAGAGCAGGCGTCAGGAAAAGCCCAGGCGGCAGCAACAGCTCGGCACTGACGGGCAGAGCGAAGGGCGAGGGAGAAGTGGCCGCTGGCAGCAGGTGAAGTGTCTGCTGTGCTCGTTTCCAGGACCTGGACCTTCCTCCTGCAACACGCTGGGAGCTGTGATGTCACAGAAGTTTCAGGGCCACTCCAGACGGAGAGATGGGGATGATGGAATGATCAAATCCTTGAATGCTTTGGCTTGCAAGGGCCCCTAAGGATCATCTGCTTTCAACCTGAGCAACTTCCCACCACACCAGGTTGCTCTGGACCCTGTCCAAGCTGGCCTTGGATGTTCCTGGCGATGGGGCATCCACAGCCTCTCTGCACTGCTCCCTGTGTCAGGGACAAGCACCCTCCCAGGAAAGAACTTCTTCCCATCATCAAATCTATTCCAGCTCTTGCAGTTTGATCCCATTCCCCCTTGTCCTGTGACTGCAGTTCCTGAGAAAGAGTCCTCTCCCACTTCCCTGTAGTTCAGGCAGTTCCTGCAGGGTCCCACGTGCGGCTGACCCTGCAGACAGGAGAGAGAGAAGCCAAGCTCCCAGAGAGAGAAAATGGGGAAAGTGACAGGAGGGAAGAGAGGGGAAAGGTAGACGTGGGCCCATGGCCCCCAGCAGCAGCAGCAGCCACAGGCCCAAAGCCCCCCGCCCCCTGCCCAGCACAGCCTGCCCTGCCCTGCCCCTCCAGCTGTCAGCCGAGTGGGGGACAGGGGCCAGTGGCCGCTGCCAGCAGCAGGAATGGGGGCAGGGTGAGGATGCCCTGGCTTGGCTTTTGTCTCTTGATCAGTGCGGGCACAGGGCAGTGCAAGGCGGGCTGGCAAGCGAAGCCCGGAGCCTTTGGAGGCTCCAAGCCTTAAACATCAGCCCCTGCAGCAGCCCAGATCCGGGTCCCGCAGTTCCCAAGGCTGCCATGGCCTTCAGAGCATGAAGGTGGATTTGGCATGCCTGTGGCCCGATGCCGCCTCCCGGTCCAGGAGTCCCCGTGGCTCCAGCAGCAAGGGTGGCTGAAGGCTTCCTGCCTGCTTTGGGCCATTGCTGCAGGGGCCACTGCTGTCAGAGCCCCCTCTCTGCTGCTGACAGCTCTGCTCCTGGGGACACTGCTCTGGCCCAGCCCAGGAAGAGCAGCAGCGCCCAGTGCCAGGAGTGGTGTCGGTGGGACCCCCCCGTGCACAGGGAGCCCCAGCCCCGGGGTGGCTGTGCCAGCCCCGCCGGGGACCTCCAGCCCCGGCAACCCAGAACAAGTGGAAAGCACAAGTGTGCAAACGCCGCCTGGGCCCAAAGGCATTGCAAAGAGAACTGAGATTTTAAAAAGAAACAGTATTTTTTTTCCCAAAGATAGGCAAAAGCTAGGATTTACAGAAGATGTTTTATTTGGACAATCCTTATAAAAACAACAGTCTACAGAACATGTTTGCATGGGTGCTTATAGACTAACAAACTTCCAAACATATTTACATGGGTACCTATAGTCTAACAAACTTCCAAACATATTTACATGGGAGCCTATAGACTAATAAACTTGCTAACATATTTACATGGGAGCCTATAGGGTTACAAACGTTAAAACATATTTACAGAAAACCTCTAAACATAAAACGTAATTACAAAGGGGTCATATCTGAGTCCCTCATCTCCCTCAGTCCTGGAGGAAAGGATGCAGCAGCGCTGGACTCTGCTGCCAGCAGTGGCTCAGGTGGGCTGGGCGTGGGAAGCATCTGCTTCTCTTGCTCGTGGGGCTCCATCTTCATCCGAGGACCATGGGCTCCTCCTCATCCTTCTCATCAACCTCCATTTCCTCGATGTCGTCCTCCACGTCCACCTCCATGTCCTCGGCAGTGTCTTCTGTGTCCACCTCCATCATTTCTTCTCCATGCACCGCCATGTCCACTTCCATCTCCTCCAGGGTGTCTCTGAGCGTCTGCAAGAGGCAGCACAATCTCACGCTGGGCTTGCTGTCCCACCCCATCCATTCCCACATGGCTGCAGCCTGCCCAAGCAGGCTGCCCCCCTCCCCGGAATGGCACTGTACCTCCACTGGGGCAGCAGTGCCCATCCTGCCGGGATTGGCTTCAGAGCAGGCGTCAGGAAAAGCCCAGGCGGCAGCAACAGCTCGGCACTGACGGGCAGAGCGAAGGGCGAGGGAGAAGTGGCCGCTGGCAGCAGGTGAAGTGTCTGCTGTGCTCGTTTCCAGGACCTGGACCTTCCTCCTGCAACACGCTGGGAGCTGTGATGTCACAGAAGTTTCAGGGCCACTCCAGACGGAGAGATGGGGATGATGGAATGATCAAATCCTTGAATGCTTTGGCTTGCAAGGGCCCCTAAGGATCATCTGCTTTCAACCTGAGCAACTTCCCACCACACCAGGTTGCTCTGGACCCTGTCCAAGCTGGCCTTGGATGTTCCTGGCGATGGGGCATCCACAGCCTCTCTGCACTGCTCCCTGTGTCAGGGACAAGCACCCTCCCAGGAAAGAACTTCTTCCCATCATCAAATCTATTCCAGCTCTTGCAGTTTGATCCCATTCCCCCTTGTCCTGTGACTGCAGTTCCTGAGAAAGAGTCCTCTCCCACTTCCCTGTAGTTCAGGCAGTTCCTGCAGGGTCCCACGTGCGGCTGACCCTGCAGACAGGAGAGAGAGAAGCCAAGCTCCCAGAGAGAGAAAATGGGGAAAGTGACAGGAGGGAAGAGAGGGGAAAGGTAGACGTGGGCCCATGGCCCCCAGCAGCAGCAGCAGCCACAGGCCCAAAGCCCCCCGCCCCCTGCCCAGCACAGCCTGCCCTGCCCTGCCCCTCCAGCTGTCAGCCGAGTGGGGGACAGGGGCCAGTGGCCGCTGCCAGCAGCAGGAATGGGGGCAGGGTGAGGATGCCCTGGCTTGGCTTTTGTCTCTTGATCAGTGCGGGCACAGGGCAGTGCAAGGCGGGCTGGCAAGCGAAGCCCAGAGCCTTTGGAGGCTCCAAGCCTTAAACATCAGCCCCTGCAGCAGCCCAGATCCGGGTCCCGCAGTTCCCAAGGCTGCCATGGCCTTCAGAGCATGAAGGTGGATTTGGCATGCCTGTGGCCCGATGCCGCCTCCCGGTCCAGGAGTCCCCGTGGCTCCAGCAGCAAGGGTGGCTGAAGGCTTCCTGCCTGCTTTGGGCCATTGCTGCAGGGGCCACTGCTGTCAGAGCCCCCTCTCTGCTGCTGACAGCTCTGCTCCTGGGGACACTGCTCTGGCCCAGCCCAGGAAGAGCAGCAGCGCCCAGTGCCAGGAGTGGTGTCGGTGGGACCCCCCCGTGCACAGGGAGCCCCAGCCCCGGGGTGGCCGTGCCAGCCCCGCCGGGGACCTCCAGCCCCGGCAACCCAGAACAAGTGGAAAGCACAAGTGTGCAAACGCCGCCTGGGCCCAAAGGCATTGCAAAGAGAACTGAGATTTTAAAAAGAAACAGTATTTTTTTTCCCAAAGATAGGCAAAAGCTAGGATTTACAGAAGATGTTTTATTTGGACAATCCTTATAAAAACAACAGTCTACAGAACATGTTTGCATGGGTGCTTATAGACTAACAAACTTCCAAACATATTTACATGGGTACCTATAGTCTAACAAACTTCCAAACATATTTACATGGGAGCCTATAGACTAATAAACTTGCTAACATATTTACATGGGAGCCTATAGGGTTACAAACGTTAAAACATATTTACAGAAAACCTCTAAACATAAAACGTAATTACAAAGGGGTCATATCTGAGTCCCTCATCTCCCTCAGTCCTGGAGGAAAGGATGCAGCAGCGCTGGACTCTGCTGCCAGCAGTGGCTCAGGTGGGCTGGGCGTGGGAAGCATCTGCTTCTCTTGCTCGTGGGGCTCCATCTTCATCCGAGGACCATGGGCTCCTCCTCATCCTTCTCATCAACCTCCATTTCCTCGATGTCGTCCTCCACGTCCACCTCCATGTCCTCGGCAGTGTCTTCTGTGTCCACCTCCATCATTTCTTCTCCATGCACCGCCATGTCCACTTCCATCTCCTCCAGGGTGTCTCTGAGCGTCTGCAAGAGGCAGCACAATCTCACGCTGGGCTTGCTGTCCCACCCCATCCATTCCCACATGGCTGCAGCCTGCCCAAGCAGGCTGCCCCCCTCCCCGGAATGGCACTGTACCTCCACTGGGGCAGCAGTGCCCATCCTGCCGGGATTGGCTTCAGAGCAGGCGTCAGGAAAAGCCCAGGCGGCAGCAACAGCTCGGCACTGACGGGCAGAGCGAAGGGCGAGGGAGAAGTGGCCGCTGGCAGCAGGTGAAGTGTCTGCTGTGCTCGTTTCCAGGACCTGGACCTTCCTCCTGCAACACGCTGGGAGCTGTGATGTCACAGAAGTTTCAGGGCCACTCCAGACGGAGAGATGGGGATGATGGAATGATCAAATCCTTGAATGCTTTGGCTTGCAAGGGCCCCTAAGGATCATCTGCTTTCAACCTGAGCAACTTCCCACCACACCAGGTTGCTCTGGACCCTGTCCAAGCTGGCCTTGGATGTTCCTGGCGATGGGGCATCCACAGCCTCCCTGCACTGCTCCCTGTGTCAGGGACAAGCACCCTCCCAGGAAAGAACTTCTTCCCATCATCAAATCTATTCCAGCTCTTGCAGTTTGATCCCATTCCCCCTTGTCCTGTGACTGCAGTTCCTGAGAAAGAGTCCTCTCCCACTTCCCTGTAGTTCAGGCAGTTCCTGCAGGGTCCCACGTGCGGCTGACCCTGCAGACAGGAGAGAGAGAAGCCAAGCTCCCAGAGAGAGAAAATGGGGAAAGTGACAGGAGGGAAGAGAGGGGAAAGGTAGACGTGGGCCCATGGCCCCCAGCAGCAGCAGCAGCCACAGGCCCAAAGCCCCCCGCCCCCTGCCCAGCACAGCCTGCCCTGCCCTGCCCCTCCAGCTGTCAGCCGAGTGGGGGACAGGGGCCAGTGGCCGCTGCCAGCAGCAGGAATGGGGGCAGGGTGAGGATGCCCTGGCTTGGCTTTTGTCTCTTGATCAGTGCGGGCACAGGGCAGTGCAAGGCGGGCTGGCAAGCGAAGCCCGGAGCCTTTGGAGGCTCCAAGCCTTAAACATCAGCCCCTGCAGCAGCCCAGATCCGGGTCCCGCAGTTCCCAAGGCTGCCATGGCCTTCAGAGCATGAAGGTGGATTTGGCATGCCTGTGGCCCGATGCCGCCTCCCGGTCCAGGAGTCCCCGTGGCTCCAGCAGCAAGGGTGGCTGAAGGCTTCCTGCCTGCTTTGGGCCATTGCTGCAGGGGCCACTGCTGTCAGAGCCCCCTCTCTGCTGCTGACAGCTCTGCTCCTGGGGACACTGCTCTGGCCCAGCCCAGGAAGAGCAGCAGCGCCCAGTGCCAGGAGTGGTGTCGGTGGGACCCCCCCGTGCACAGGGAGCCCCAGCCCCGGGGTGGCCGTGCCAGCCCCGCCGGGGACCTCCAGCCCCGGCAACCCAGAACAAGTGGAAAGCACAAGTGTGCAAACGCCGCCTGGGCCCAAAGGCATTGCAAAGAGAACTGAGATTTTAAAAAGAAACAGTATTTTTTTTCCCAAAGATAGGCAAAAGCTAGGATTTACAGAAGATGTTTTATTTGGACAATCCTTATAAAAACAACAGTCTACAGAACATGTTTGCATGGGTGCTTATAGACTAACAAACTTCCAAACATATTTACATGGGTACCTATAGTCTAACAAACTTCCAAACATATTTACATAGGAGCCTATAGACTAATAAACTTGCTAACATATTTACATGGGAGCCTATAGGGTTACAAACGTTAAAACATATTTACAGAAAACCTCTAAACATAAAACGTAATTACAAAGGGGTCATATCTGAGTCCCTCATCTCCCTCAGTCCTGGAGGAAAGGATGCAGCAGCGCTGGACTCTGCTGCCAGCAGTGGCTCAGGTGGGCTGGGCGTGGGAAGCATCTGCTTCTCTTGCTCGTGGGGCTCCATCTTCATCCGAGGACCATGGGCTCCTCCTCATCCTTCTCATCAACCTCCATTTCCTCGATGTCGTCCTCCACGTCCACCTCCATGTCCTCGGCAGTGTCTTCTGTGTCCACCTCCATCATTTCTTCTCCATGCACCACCATGTCCACTTCCATCTCCTCCAGGGTGTCTCTGAGCGTCTGCAAGAGGCAGCACAATCTCACGCTGGGCTTGCTGTCCCACCCCATCCATTCCCACATGGCTGCAGCCTGCCCAAGCAGGCTGCCCCCCTCCCCGGAATGGCACTGTACCTCCACTGGGGCAGCAGTGCCCATCCTGCCGGGATTGGCTTCAGAGCAGGCGTCAGGAAAAGCCCAGGCGGCAGCAACAGCTCGGCACTGACGGGCAGAGCGAAGGGCGAGGGAGAAGTGGCCGCTGGCAGCAGGTGAAGTGTCTGCTGTGCTCGTTTCCAGGACCTGGACCTTCCTCCTGCAACACGCTGGGAGCTGTGATGTCACAGAAGTTTCAGGGCCACTCCAGACGGAGAGATGGGGATGATGGAATGATCAAATCCTTGAATGCTTTGGCTTGCAAGGGCCCCTAAGGATCATCTGCTTTCAACCTGAGCAACTTCCCACCACACCAGGTTGCTCTGGACCCTGTCCAAGCTGGCCTTGGATGTTCCTGGCGATGGGGCATCCACAGCCTCTCTGCACTGCTCCCTGTGTCAGGGACAAGCACCCTCCCAGGAAAGAACTTCTTCCCATCATCAAATCTATTCCAGCTCTTGCAGTTTGATCCCATTCCCCCTTGTCCTGTGACTGCAGTTCCTGAGAAAGAGTCCTCTCCCACTTCCCTGTAGTTCAGGCAGTTCCTGCAGGGTCCCACGTGCGGCTGACCCTGCAGACAGGAGAGAGAGAAGCCAAGCTCCCAGAGAGAGAAAATGGGGAAAGTGACAGGAGGGAAGAGAGGGGAAAGGTAGACGTGGGCCCATGGCCCCCAGCAGCAGCAGCAGCCACAGGCCCAAAGCCCCCCGCCCCCTGCCCAGCACAGCCTGCCCTGCCCCTCCAGCTGTCAGCCGAGTGGGGGACAGGGGCCAGTGGCCGCTGCCAGCAGCAGGAATGGAGGCAGGGTGAGGATGCCCTGGCTTGGCTTTTGTCTCTTGATCAGTGCGGGCACAGGGCAGTGCAAGGCGGGCTGGCAAGCGAAGCCCGGAGCCTTTGGAGGCTCCAAGCCTTAAACATCAGCCCCTGCAGCAGCCCAGATCCGGGTCCCGCAGTTCCCAAGGCTGCCATGGCCTTCAGAGCATGAAGGTGGATTTGGCATGCCTGTGGCCCGATGCCGCCTCCCGGTCCAGGAGTCCCCGTGGCTCCAGCAGCAAGGGTGGCTGAAGGCTTCCTGCCTGCTTTGGGCCATTGCTGCAGGGGCCACTGCTGTCAGAGCCCCCTCTCTGCTGCTGACAGCTCTGCTCCTGGGGACACTGCTCTGGCCCAGCCCAGGAAGAGCAGCAGCGCCCAGTGCCAGGAGTGGTGTCGGTGGGACCCCCCCGTGCACAGGGAGCCCCAGCCCCGGGGTGGCCGTGCCAGCCCCGCCGGGGACCTCCAGCCCCGGCAACCCAGAACAAGTGGAAAGCACAAGTGTGCAAACGCCGCCTGGGCCCAAAGGCATTGCAAAGAGAACTGAGATTTTAAAAAGAAACAGTATTTTTTTTCCCAAAGATAGGCAAAAGCTAGGATTTACAGAAGATGTTTTATTTGGACAATCCTTATAAAAACAACAGTCTACAGAACATGTTTGCATGGGTGCTTATAGACTAACAAACTTCCAAACATATTTACATGGGTACCTATAGTCTAACAAACTTCCAAACATATTTACATGGGAGCCTATAGACTAATAAACTTGCTAACATATTTACATGGGAGCCTATAGGGTTACAAACGTTAAAACATATTTACAGAAAACCTCTAAACATAAAACGTAATTACAAAGGGGTCATATCTGAGTCCCTCATCTCCCTCAGTCCTGGAGGAAAGGATGCAGCAGCGCTGGACTCTGCTGCCAGCAGTGGCTCAGGTGGGCTGGGCGTGGGAAGCATCTGCTTCTCTTGCTCGTGGGGCTCCATCTTCATCCGAGGACCATGGGCTCCTCCTCATCCTTCTCATCAACCTCCATTTCCTCGATGTCGTCCTCCACGTCCACCTCCATGTCCTCGGCAGTGTCTTCTGTGTCCACCTCCATCATTTCTTCTCCATGCACCACCATGTCCACTTCCATCTCCTCCAGGGTGTCTCTGAGCGTCTGCAAGAGGCAGCACAATCTCACGCTGGGCTTGCTGTCCCACCCCATCCATTCCCACATGGCTGCAGCCTGCCCAAGCAGGCTGCCCCCCTCCCCGGAATGGCACTGTACCTCCACTGGGGCAGCAGTGCCCATCCTGCCGGGATTGGCTTCAGAGCAGGCGTCAGGAAAAGCCCAGGCGGCAGCAACAGCTCGGCACTGACGGGCAGAGCGAAGGGCGAGGGAGAAGTGGCCGCTGGCAGCAGGTGAAGTGTCTGCTGTGCTCGTTTCCAGGACCTGGACCTTCCTCCTGCAACACGCTGGGAGCTGTGATGTCACAGAAGTTTCAGGGCCACTCCAGACGGAGAGATGGGGATGATGGAATGATCAAATCCTTGAATGCTTTGGCTTGCAAGGACCCCTAAGGATCATCTGCTTTCAACCTGAGCAACTTCCCACCACACCAGGTTGCTCTGGACCCTGTCCAAGCTGGCCTTGGATGTTCCTGGCGATGGGGCATCCACAGCCTCTCTGCACTGCTCCCTGTGTCAGGGACAAGCACCCTCCCAGGAAAGAACTTCTTCCCATCATCAAATCTATTCCAGCTCTTGCAGTTTGATCCCATTCCCCCTTGTCCTGTGACTGCAGTTCCTGAGAAAGAGTCCTCTCCCACTTCCCTGTAGTTCAGGCAGTTCCTGCAGGGTCCCACGTGCGGCTGACCCTGCAGACAGGAGAGAGAGAAGCCAAGCTCCCAGAGAGAGAAAATGGGGAAAGTGACAGGAGGGAAGAGAGGGGAAAGGTAGACGTGGGCCCATGGCCCCCAGCAGCAGCAGCAGCCACAGGCCCAAAGCCCCCCGCCCCCTGCCCAGCACAGCCTGCCCTGCCCTGCCCCTCCAGCTGTCAGCCGAGTGGGGGACAGGGGCCAGTGGCCGCTGCCAGCAGCAGGAATGGGGGCAGGGTGAGGATGCCCTGGCTTGGCTTTTGTCTCTTGATCAGTGCGGGCACAGGGCAGTGCAAGGCGGGCTGGCAAGCGAAGCCCGGAGCCTTTGGAGGCTCCAAGCCTTAAACATCAGCCCCTGCAGCAGCCCAGATCCGGGTCCCGCAGTTCCCAAGGCTGCCATGGCCTTCAGAGCATGAAGGTGGATTTGGCATGCCTGTGGCCCGATGCCGCCTCCCGGTCCAGGAGTCCCCGTGGCTCCAGCAGCAAGGGTGGCTGAAGGCTTCCTGCCTGCTTTGGGCCATTGCTGCAGGGGCCACTGCTGTCAGAGCCCCCTCTCTGCTGCTGACAGCTCTGCTCCTGGGGACACTGCTCTGGCCCAGCCCAGGAAGAGCAGCAGCGCCCAGTGCCAGGAGTGGTGTCGGTGGGACCCCCCCGTGCACAGGGAGCCCCAGCCCCGGGGTGGCCGTGCCAGCCCCGCCGGGGACCTCCAGCCCCGGCAACCCAGAACAAGTGGAAAGCACAAGTGTGCAAACGCCGCCTGGGCCCAAAGGCATTGCAAAGAGAACTGAGATTTTAAAAAGAAACAGTATTTTTTTTCCCAAAGATAGGCAAAAGCTAGGATTTACAGAAGATGTTTTATTTGGACAATCCTTATAAAAACAACAGTCTACAGAACATGTTTGCATGGGTGCTTATAGACTAACAAACTTCCAAACATATTTACATGGGTACCTATAGTCTAACAAACTTCCAAACATATTTACATGGGAGCCTATAGACTAATAAACTTGCTAACATATTTACATGGGAGCCTATAGGGTTACAAACGTTAAAACATATTTACAGAAAACCTCTAAACATAAAACGTAATTACAAAGGGGTCATATCTGAGTCCCTCATCTCCCTCAGTCCTGGAGGAAAGGATGCAGCAGCGCTGGACTCTGCTGCCAGCAGTGGCTCAGGTGGGCTGGGCGTGGGAAGCATCTGCTTCTCTTGCTCGTGGGGCTCCATCTTCATCCGAGGACCATGGGCTCCTCCTCATCCTTCTCATCAACCTCCATTTCCTCGATGTCGTCCTCCACGTCCACCTCCATGTCCTCGGCAGTGTCTTCTGTGTCCACCTCCATCATTTCTTCTCCATGCACCACCATGTCCACTTCCATCTCCTCCAGGGTGTCTCTGAGCGTCTGCAAGAGGCAGCACAATCTCACGCTGGGCTTGCTGTCCCACCCCATCCATTCCCACATGGCTGCAGCCTGCCCAAGCAGGCTGCCCCCCTCCCCGGAATGGCACTGTACCTCCACTGGGGCAGCAGTGCCCATCCTGCCGGGATTGGCTTCAGAGCAGGCGTCAGGAAAAGCCCAGGCGGCAGCAACAGCTCGGCACTGACGGGCAGAGCGAAGGGCGAGGGAGAAGTGGCCGCTGGCAGCAGGTGGAGTGTCTGCTGTGCTCGTTTCCAGGACCTGGACCTTCCTCCTGCAACACGCTGGGAGCTGTGATGTCACAGAAGTTTCAGGGCCACTCCAGACGGAGAGATGGGGATGATGGAATGATCAAATCCTTGAATGCTTTGGCTTGCAAGGGCCCCTAAGGATCATCTGCTTTCAACCTGAGCAACTTCCCACCACACCAGGTTGCTCTGGACCCTGTCCAAGCTGGCCTTGGATGTTCCTGGCGATGGGGCATCCACAGCCTCCCTGCACTGCTCCCTGTGTCAGGGACAAGCACCCTCCCAGGAAAGAACTTCTTCCCATCATCAAATCTATTCCAGCTCTTGCAGTTTGATCCCATTCCCCCTTGTCCTGTGACTGCAGTTCCTGAGAAAGAGTCCTCTCCCACTTCCCTGTAGTTCAGGCAGTTCCTGCAGGGTCCCACGTGCGGCTGACCCTGCAGACAGGAGAGAGAGAAGCCAAGCTCCCAGAGAGAGAAAATGGGGAAAGTGACAGGAGGGAAGAGAGGGGAAAGGTAGACGTGGGCCCATGGCCCCCAGCAGCAGCAGCAGCCACAGGCCCAAAGCCCCCCGCCCCCTGCCCAGCACAGCCTGCCCTGCCCTGCCCCTCCAGCTGTCAGCCGAGTGGGGGACAGGGGCCAGTGGCCGCTGCCAGCAGCAGGAATGGGGGCAGGGTGAGGATGCCCTGGCTTGGCTTTTGTCTCTTGATCAGTGCGGGCACAGGGCAGTGCAAGGCGGGCTGGCAAGCGAAGCCCGGAGCCTTTGGAGGCTCCAAGCCTTAAACATCAGCCCCTGCAGCAGCCCAGATCCGGGTCCCGCAGTTCCCAAGGCTGCCATGGCCTTCAGAGCATGAAGGTGGATTTGGCATGCCTGTGGCCCGATGCCGCCTCCCGGTCCAGGAGTCCCCGTGGCTCCAGCAGCAAGGGTGGCTGAAGGCTTCCTGCCTGCTTTGGGCCATTGCTGCAGGGGCCACTGCTGTCAGAGCCCCCTCTCTGCTGCTGACAGCTCTGCTCCTGGGGACACTGCTCTGGCCCAGCCCAGGAAGAGCAGCAGCGCCCAGTGCCAGGAGTGGTGTCGGTGGGACCCCCCCGTGCACAGGGAGCCCCAGCCCCGGGGTGGCCGTGCCAGCCCCGCCGGGGACCTCCAGCCCCGGCAACCCAGAACAAGTGGAAAGCACAAGTGTGCAAACGCCGCCTGGGCCCAAAGGCATTGCAAAGAGAACTGAGATTTTAAAAAGAAACAGTATTTTTTTTCCCAAAGATAGGCAAAAGCTAGGATTTACAGAAGATGTTTTATTTGGACAATCCTTATAAAAACAACAGTCTACAGAACATGTTTGCATGGGTGCTTATAGACTAACAAACTTCCAAACATATTTACATGGGTACCTATAGTCTAACAAACTTCCAAACATATTTACATGGGAGCCTATAGACTAATAAACTTGCTAACATATTTACATGGGAGCCTATAGGGTTACAAACGTTAAAACATATTTACAGAAAACCTCTAAACATAAAACGTAATTACAAAGGGGTCATATCTGAGTCCCTCATCTCCCTCAGTCCTGGAGGAAAGGATGCAGCAGCGCTGGACTCTGCTGCCAGCAGTGGCTCAGGTGGGCTGGGCGTGGGAAGCATCTGCTTCTCTTGCTCGTGGGGCTCCATCTTCATCCGAGGACCATGGGCTCCTCCTCATCCTTCTCATCAACCTCCATTTCCTCGATGTCGTCCTCCACGTCCACCTCCATGTCCTCGGCAGTGTCTTCTGTGTCCACCTCCATCATTTCTTCTCCATGCACCACCATGTCCACTTCCATCTCCTCCAGGGTGTCTCTGAGCGTCTGCAAGAGGCAGCACAATCTCACGCTGGGCTTGCTGTCCCACCCCATCCATTCCCACATGGCTGCAGCCTGCCCAAGCAGGCTGCCCCCCTCCCCGGAATGGCACTGTACCTCCACTGGGGCAGCAGTGCCCATCCTGCCGGGATTGGCTTCAGAGCAGGCGTCAGGAAAAGCCCAGGCGGCAGCAACAGCTCGGCACTGACGGGCAGAGCGAAGGGCGAGGGAGAAGTGGCCGCTGGCAGCAGGTGAAGTGTCTGCTGTGCTCGTTTCCAGGACCTGGACCTTCCTCCTGCAACACGCTGGGAGCTGTGATGTCACAGAAGTTTCAGGGCCACTCCAGACGGAGAGATGGGGATGATGGAATGATCAAATCCTTGAATGCTTTGGCTTGCAAGGGCCCCTAAGGATCATCTGCTTTCAACCTGAGCAACTTCCCACCACACCAGGTTGCTCTGGACCCTGTCCAAGCTGGCCTTGGATGTTCCTGGCGATGGGGCATCCACAGCCTCCCTGCACTGCTCCCTGTGTCAGGGACAAGCACCCTCCCAGGAAAGAACTTCTTCCCATCATCAAATCTATTCCAGCTCTTGCAGTTTGATCCCATTCCCCCTTGTCCTGTGACTGCAGTTCCTGAGAAAGAGTCCTCTCCCACTTCCCTGTAGTTCAGGCAGTTCCTGCAGGGTCCCACGTGCGGCTGACCCTGCAGACAGGAGAGAGAGAAGCCAAGCTCCCAGAGAGAGAAAATGGGGAAAGTGACAGGAGGGAAGAGAGGGGAAAGGTAGACGTGGGCCCATGGCCCCCAGCAGCAGCAGCAGCCACAGGCCCAAAGCCCCCCGCCCCCTGCCCAGCACAGCCTGCCCTGCCCTGCCCCTCCAGCTGTCAGCCGAGTGGGGGACAGGGGCCAGTGGCCGCTGCCAGCAGCAGGAATGGGGGCAGGGTGAGGATGCCCTGGCTTGGCTTTTGTCTCTTGATCAGTGCGGGCACAGGGCAGTGCAAGGCGGGCTGGCAAGCGAAGCCCGGAGCCTTTGGAGGCTCCAAGCCTTAAACATCAGCCCCTGCAGCAGCCCAGATCCGGGTCCCGCAGTTCCCAAGGCTGCCATGGCCTTCAGAGCATGAAGGTGGATTTGGCATGCCTGTGGCCCGATGCCGCCTCCCGGTCCAGGAGTCCCCGTGGCTCCAGCAGCAAGGGTGGCTGAAGGCTTCCTGCCTGCTTTGGGCCATTGCTGCAGGGGCCACTGCTGTCAGAGCCCCCTCTCTGCTGCTGACAGCTCTGCTCCTGGGGACACTGCTCTGGCCCAGCCCAGGAAGAGCAGCAGCGCCCAGTGCCAGGAGTGGTGTCGGTGGGACCCCCCCGTGCACAGGGAGCCCCAGCCCCGGGGTGGCCGTGCCAGCCCCGCCGGGGACCTCCAGCCCCGGCAACCCAGAACAAGTGGAAAGCACAAGTGTGCAAACGCCGCCTGGGCCCAAAGGCATTGCAAAGAGAACTGAGATTTTAAAAAGAAACAGTATTTTTTTTCCCAAAGATAGGCAAAAGCTAGGATTTACAGAAGATGTTTTATTTGGACAATCCTTATAAAAACAACAGTCTACAGAACATGTTTGCATGGGTGCTTATAGACTAACAAACTTCCAAACATATTTACATGGGTACCTATAGTCTAACAAACTTCCAAACATATTTACATGGGAGCCTATAGACTAATAAACTTGCTAACATATTTACATGGGAGCCTATAGGGTTACAAACGTTAAAACATATTTACAGAAAACCTCTAAACATAAAACGTAATTACAAAGGGGTCATATCTGAGTCCCTCATCTCCCTCAGTCCTGGAGGAAAGGATGCAGCAGCGCTGGACTCTGCTGCCAGCAGTGGCTCAGGTGGGCTGGGCGTGGGAAGCATCTGCTTCTCTTGCTCGTGGGGCTCCATCTTCATCCGAGGACCATGGGCTCCTCCTCATCCTTCTCATCAACCTCCATTTCCTCGATGTCGTCCTCCACGTCCACCTCCATGTCCTCGGCAGTGTCTTCTGTGTCCACCTCCATCATTTCTTCTCCATGCACCACCATGTCCACTTCCATCTCCTCCAGGGTGTCTCTGAGCGTCTGCAAGAGGCAGCACAATCTCACGCTGGGCTTGCTGTCCCACCCCATCCATTCCCACATGGCTGCAGCCTGCCCAAGCAGGCTGCCCCCCTCCCCGGAATGGCACTGTACCTCCACTGGGGCAGCAGTGCCCATCCTGCCGGGATTGGCTTCAGAGCAGGCGTCAGGAAAAGCCCAGGCGGCAGCAACAGCTCGGCACTGACGGGCAGAGCGAAGGGCGAGGGAGAAGTGGCCGCTGGCAGCAGGTGAAGTGTCTGCTGTGCTCGTTTCCAGGACCTGGACCTTCCTCCTGCAACACGCTGGGAGCTGTGATGTCACAGAAGTTTCAGGGCCACTCCAGACGGAGAGATGGGGATGATGGAATGATCAAATCCTTGAATGCTTTGGCTTGCAAGGGCCCCTAAGGATCATCTGCTTTCAACCTGAGCAACTTCCCACCACACCAGGTTGCTCTGGACCCTGTCCAAGCTGGCCTTGGATGTTCCTGGCGATGGGGCATCCACAGCCTCCCTGCACTGCTCCCTGTGTCAGGGACAAGCACCCTCCCAGGAAAGAACTTCTTCCCATCATCAAATCTATTCCAGCTCTTGCAGTTTGATCCCATTCCCCCTTGTCCTGTGACTGCAGTTCCTGAGAAAGAGTCCTCTCCCACTTCCCTGTAGTTCAGGCAGTTCCTGCAGGGTCCCACGTGCGGCTGACCCTGCAGACAGGAGAGAGAGAAGCCAAGCTCCCAGAGAGAGAAAATGGGGAAAGTGACAGGAGGGAAGAGAGGGGAAAGGTAGACGTGGGCCCATGGCCCCCAGCAGCAGCAGCAGCCACAGGCCCAAAGCCCCCCGCCCCCTGCCCAGCACAGCCTGCCCTGCCCTGCCCCTCCAGCTGTCAGCCGAGTGGGGGACAGGGGCCAGTGGCCGCTGCCAGCAGCAGGAATGGGGGCAGGGTGAGGATGCCCTGGCTTGGCTTTTGTCTCTTGATCAGTGCGGGCACAGGGCAGTGCAAGGCGGGCTGGCAAGCGAAGCCCGGAGCCTTTGGAGGCTCCAAGCCTTAAACATCAGCCCCTGCAGCAGCCCAGATCCGGGTCCCGCAGTTCCCAAGGCTGCCATGGCCTTCAGAGCATGAAGGTGGATTTGGCATGCCTGTGGCCCGATGCCGCCTCCCGGTCCAGGAGTCCCCGTGGCTCCAGCAGCAAGGGTGGCTGAAGGCTTCCTGCCTGCTTTGGGCCATTGCTGCAGGGGCCACTGCTGTCAGAGCCCCCTCTCTGCTGCTGACAGCTCTGCTCCTGGGGACACTGCTCTGGCCCAGCCCAGGAAGAGCAGCAGCGCCCAGTGCCAGGAGTGGTGTCGGTGGGACCCCCCCGTGCACAGGGAGCCCCAGCCCCGGGGTGGCCGTGCCAGCCCCGCCGGGGACCTCCAGCCCCGGCAACCCAGAACAAGTGGAAAGCACAAGTGTGCAAACGCCGCCTGGGCCCAAAGGCATTGCAAAGAGAACTGGGATTTTAAAAAGAAACAGTATTTTTTTTCCCAAAGATAGGCAAAAGCTAGGATTTACAGAAGATGTTTTATTTGGACAATCCTTATAAAAACAACAGTCTACAGAACATGTTTGCATGGGTGCTTATAGACTAACAAACTTCCAAACATATTTACATGGGTACCTATAGTCTAACAAACTTCCAAACATATTTACATGGGAGCCTATAGACTAATAAACTTGCTAACATATTTACATGGGAGCCTATAGGGTTACAAACGTTAAAACATATTTACAGAAAACCTCTAAACATAAAACGTAATTACAAAGGGGTCATATCTGAGTCCCTCATCTCCCTCAGTCCTGGAGGAAAGGATGCAGCAGCGCTGGACTCTGCTGCCAGCAGTGGCTCAGGTGGGCTGGGCGTGGGAAGCATCTGCTTCTCTTGCTCGTGGGGCTCCATCTTCATCTGAGGACCATGGGCTCCTCCTCATCCTTCTCATCAACCTCCATTTCCTCGATGTCGTCCTCCACGTCCACCTCCATGTCCTCGGCAGTGTCTTCTGTGTCCACCTCCATCATTTCTTCTCCATGCACCACCATGTCCACTTCCATCTCCTCCAGGGTGTCTCTGAGCGTCTGCAAGAGGCAGCACAATCTCACGCTGGGCTTGCTGTCCCACCCCATCCATTCCCACATGGCTGCAGCCTGCCCAAGCAGGCTGCCCCCCTCCCCGGAATGGCACTGTACCTCCACTGGGGCAGCAGTGCCCATCCTGCCGGGATTGGCTTCAGAGCAGGCGTCAGGAAAAGCCCAGGCGGCAGCAACAGCTCGGCACTGACGGGCAGAGCGAAGGGCGAGGGAGAAGTGGCCGCTGGCAGCAGGTGAAGTGTCTGCTGTGCTCGTTTCCAGGACCTGGACCTTCCTCCTGCAACACGCTGGGAGCTGTGATGTCACAGAAGTTTCAGGGCCACTCCAGACGGAGAGATGGGGATGATGGAATGATCAAATCCTTGAATGCTTTGGCTTGCAAGGGCCCCTAAGGATCATCTGCTTTCAACCTGAGCAACTTCCCACCACACCAGGTTGCTCTGGACCCTGTCCAAGCTGGCCTTGGATGTTCCTGGCGATGGGGCATCCACAGCCTCTCTGCACTGCTCCCTGTGTCAGGGACAAGCACCCTCCCAGGAAAGAACTTCTTCCCATCATCAAATCTATTCCAGCTCTTGCAGTTTGATCCCATTCCCCCTTGTCCTGTGACTGCAGTTCCTGAGAAAGAGTCCTCTCCCACTTCCCTGTAGTTCAGGCAGTTCCTGCAGGGTCCCACGTGCGGCTGACCCTGCAGACAGGAGAGAGAGAAGCCAAGCTCCCAGAGAGAGAAAATGGGGAAAGTGACAGGAGGGAAGAGAGGGGAAAGGTAGACGTGGGCCCATGGCCCCCAGCAGCAGCAGCAGCCACAGGCCCAAAGCCCCCCGCCCCCTGCCCAGCACAGCCTGCCCTGCCCTGCCCCTCCAGCTGTCAGCCGAGTGGGGGACAGGGGCCAGTGGCCGCTGCCAGCAGCAGGAATGGGGGCAGGGTGAGGATGCCCTGGCTTGGCTTTTGTCTCTTGATCAGTGCGGGCACAGGGCAGTGCAAGGCGGGCTGGCAAGCGAAGCCCGGAGCCTTTGGAGGCTCCAAGCCTTAAACATCAGCCCCTGCAGCAGCCCAGATCCGGGTCCCGCAGTTCCCAAGGCTGCCATGGCCTTCAGAGCATGAAGGTGGATTTGGCATGCCTGTGGCCCGATGCCGCCTCCCGGTCCAGGAGTCCCCGTGGCTCCAGCAGCAAGGGTGGCTGAAGGCTTCCTGCCTGCTTTGGGCCATTGCTGCAGGGGCCACTGCTGTCAGAGCCCCCTCTCTGCTGCTGACAGCTCTGCTCCTGGGGACACTGCTCTGGCCCAGCCCAGGAAGAGCAGCAGCGCCCAGTGCCAGGAGTGGTGTCGGTGGGACCCCCCCGTGCACAGGGAGCCCCAGCCCCGGGGTGGCCGTGCCAGCCCCGCCGGGGACCTCCAGCCCCGGCAACCCAGAACAAGTGGAAAGCACAAGTGTGCAAACGCCGCCTGGGCCCAAAGGCATTGCAAAGAGAACTGAGATTTTAAAAAGAAACAGTATTTTTTTTCCCAAAGATAGGCAAAAGCTAGGATTTACAGAAGATGTTTTATTTGGACAATCCTTATAAAAACAACAGTCTACAGAACATGTTTGCATGGGTGCTTATAGACTAACAAACTTCCAAACATATTTACATGGGTACCTATAGTCTAACAAACTTCCAAACATATTTACATGGGAGCCTATAGACTAATAAACTTGCTAACATATTTACATGGGAGCCTATAGGGTTACAAACGTTAAAACATATTTACAGAAAACCTCTAAACATAAAACGTAATTACAAAGGGGTCATATCTGAGTCCCTCATCTCCCTCAGTCCTGGAGGAAAGGATGCAGCAGCGCTGGACTCTGCTGCCAGCAGTGGCTCAGGTGGGCTGGGCGTGGGAAGCATCTGCTTCTCTTGCTCGTGGGGCTCCATCTTCATCCGAGGACCATGGGCTCCTCCTCATCCTTCTCATCAACCTCCATTTCCTCGATGTCGTCCTCCACGTCCACCTCCATGTCCTCGGCAGTGTCTTCTGTGTCCACCTCCATCATTTCTTCTCCATGCACCACCATGTCCACTTCCATCTCCTCCAGGGTGTCTCTGAGCGTCTGCAAGAGGCAGCACAATCTCACGCTGGGCTTGCTGTCCCACCCCATCCATTCCCACATGGCTGCAGCCTGCCCAAGCAGGCTGCCCCCCTCCCCGGAATGGCACTGTACCTCCACTGGGGCAGCAGTGCCCATCCTGCCAGGATTGGCTTCAGAGCAGGCGTCAGGAAAAGCCCAGGCGGCAGCAACAGCTCGGCACTGACGGGCAGAGCGAAGGGCGAGGGAGAAGTGGCCGCTGGCAGCAGGTGGAGTGTCTGCTGTGCTCGTTTCCAGGACCTGGACCTTCCTCCTGCAACACGCTGGGAGCTGTGATGTCACAGAAGTTTCAGGGCCACTCCAGACGGAGAGATGGGGATGATGGAATGATCAAATCCTTGAATGCTTTGGCTTGCAAGGGCCCCTAAGGATCATCTGCTTTCAACCTGAGCAACTTCCCACCACACCAGGTTGCTCTGGACCCTGTCCAAGCTGGCCTTGGATGTTCCTGGCGATGGGGCATCCACAGCCTCCCTGCACTGCTCCCTGTGTCAGGGACAAGCACCCTCCCAGGAAAGAACTTCTTCCCATCATCAAATCTATTCCAGCTCTTGCAGTTTGATCCCATTCCCCCTTGTCCTGTGACTGCAGTTCCTGAGAAAGAGTCCTCTCCCACTTCCCTGTAGTTCAGGCAGTTCCTGCAGGGTCCCACGTGCGGCTGACCCTGCAGACAGGAGAGAGAGAAGCCAAGCTCCCAGAGAGAGAAAATGGGGAAAGTGACAGGAGGGAAGAGAGGGGAAAGGTAGACGTGGGCCCATGGCCCCCAGCAGCAGCAGCAGCCACAGGCCCAAAGCCCCCCGCCCCCTGCCCAGCACAGCCTGCCCTGCCCTGCCCCTCCAGCTGTCAGCCGAGTGGGGGACAGGGGCCAGTGGCCGCTGCCAGCAGCAGGAATGGGGGCAGGGTGAGGATGCCCTGGCTTGGCTTTTGTCTCTTGATCAGTGCGGGCACAGGGCAGTGCAAGGCGGGCTGGCAAGCGAAGCCCGGAGCCTTTGGAGGCTCCAAGCCTTAAACATCAGCCCCTGCAGCAGCCCAGATCCGGGTCCCGCAGTTCCCAAGGCTGCCATGGCCTTCAGAGCATGAAGGTGGATTTGGCATGCCTGTGGCCCGATGCCGCCTCCCGGTCCAGGAGTCCCCGTGGCTCCAGCAGCAAGGGTGGCTGAAGGCTTCCTGCCTGCTTTGGGCCATTGCTGCAGGGGCCACTGCTGTCAGAGCCCCCTCTCTGCTGCTGACAGCTCTGCTCCTGGGGACACTGCTCTGGCCCAGCCCAGGAAGAGCAGCAGCGCCCAGTGCCAGGAGTGGTGTCGGTGGGACCCCCCCGTGCACAGGGAGCCCCAGCCCCGGGGTGGCCGTGCCAGCCCCGCCGGGGACCTCCAGCCCCGGCAACCCAGAACAAGTGGAAAGCACAAGTGTGCAAACGCCGCCTGGGCCCAAAGGCATTGCAAAGAGAACTGAGATTTTAAAAAGAAACAGTATTTTTTTTCCCAAAGATAGGCAAAAGCTAGGATTTACAGAAGATGTTTTATTTGGACAATCCTTATAAAAACAACAGTCTACAGAACATGTTTGCATGGGTGCTTATAGACTAACAAACTTCCAAACATATTTACATGGGTACCTATAGTCTAACAAACTTCCAAACATATTTACATGGGAGCCTATAGACTAATAAACTTGCTAACATATTTACATGGGAGCCTATAGGGTTACAAACGTTAAAACATATTTACAGAAAACCTCTAAACATAAAACGTAATTACAAAGGGGTCATATCTGAGTCCCTCATCTCCCTCAGTCCTGGAGGAAAGGATGCAGCAGCGCTGGACTCTGCTGCCAGCAGTGGCTCAGGTGGGCTGGGCGTGGGAAGCATCTGCTTCTCTTGCTCGTGGGGCTCCATCTTCATCCGAGGACCATGGGCTCCTCCTCATCCTTCTCATCAACCTCCATTTCCTCGATGTCGTCCTCCACGTCCACCTCCATGTCCTCGGCAGTGTCTTCTGTGTCCACCTCCATCATTTCTTCTCCATGCACCACCATGTCCACTTCCATCTCCTCCAGGGTGTCTCTGAGCGTCTGCAAGAGGCAGCACAATCTCACGCTGGGCTTGCTGTCCCACCCCATCCATTCCCACATGGCTGCAGCCTGCCCAAGCAGGCTGCCCCCCTCCCCGGAATGGCACTGTACCTCCACTGGGGCAGCAGTGCCCATCCTGCCAGGATTGGCTTCAGAGCAGGCGTCAGGAAAAGCCCAGGCGGCAGCAACAGCTCGGCACTGACGGGCAGAGCGAAGGGCGAGGGAGAAGTGGCCGCTGGCAGCAGGTGGAGTGTCTGCTGTGCTCGTTTCCAGGACCTGGACCTTCCTCCTGCAACACGCTGGGAGCTGTGATGTCACAGAAGTTTCAGGGCCACTCCAGACGGAGAGATGGGGATGATGGAATGATCAAATCCTTGAATGCTTTGGCTTGCAAGGGCCCCTAAGGATCATCTGCTTTCAACCTGAGCAACTTCCCACCACACCAGGTTGCTCTGGACCCTGTCCAAGCTGGCCTTGGATGTTCCTGGCGATGGGGCATCCACAGCCTCCCTGCACTGCTCCCTGTGTCAGGGACAAGCACCCTCCCAGGAAAGAACTTCTTCCCATCATCAAATCTATTCCAGCTCTTGCAGTTTGATCCCATTCCCCCTTGTCCTGTGACTGCAGTTCCTGAGAAAGAGTCCTCTCCCACTTCCCTGTAGTTCAGGCAGTTCCTGCAGGGTCCCACGTGCGGCTGACCCTGCAGACAGGAGAGAGAGAAGCCAAGCTCCCAGAGAGAGAAAATGGGGAAAGTGACAGGAGGGAAGAGAGGGGAAAGGTAGACGTGGGCCCATGGCCCCCAGCAGCAGCAGCAGCCACAGGCCCAAAGCCCCCCGCCCCCTGCCCAGCACAGCCTGCCCTGCCCTGCCCCTCCAGCTGTCAGCCGAGTGGGGGACAGGGGCCAGTGGCCGCTGCCAGCAGCAGGAATGGGGGCAGGGTGAGGATGCCCTGGCTTGGCTTTTGTCTCTTGATCAGTGCGGGCACAGGGCAGTGCAAGGCGGGCTGGCAAGCGAAGCCCGGAGCCTTTGGAGGCTCCAAGCCTTAAACATCAGCCCCTGCAGCAGCCCAGATCCGGGTCCCGCAGTTCCCAAGGCTGCCATGGCCTTCAGAGCATGAAGGTGGATTTGGCATGCCTGTGGCCCGATGCCGCCTCCCGGTCCAGGAGTCCCCGTGGCTCCAGCAGCAAGGGTGGCTGAAGGCTTCCTGCCTGCTTTGGGCCATTGCTGCAGGGGCCACTGCTGTCAGAGCCCCCTCTCTGCTGCTGACAGCTCTGCTCCTGGGGACACTGCTCTGGCCCAGCCCAGGAAGAGCAGCAGCGCCCAGTGCCAGGAGTGGTGTCGGTGGGACCCCCCCGTGCACAGGGAGCCCCAGCCCCGGGGTGGCCGTGCCAGCCCCGCCGGGGACCTCCAGCCCCGGCAACCCAGAACAAGTGGAAAGCACAAGTGTGCAAACGCCGCCTGGGCCCAAAGGCATTGCAAAGAGAACTGGGATTTTAAAAAGAAACAGTATTTTTTTTCCCAAAGATAGGCAAAAGCTAGGATTTACAGAAGATGTTTTATTTGGACAATCCTTATAAAAACAACAGTCTACAGAACATGTTTGCATGGGTGCTTATAGACTAACAAACTTCCAAACATATTTACATGGGTACCTATAGTCTAACAAACTTCCAAACATATTTACATGGGAGCCTATAGACTAATAAACTTGCTAACATATTTACATGGGAGCCTATAGGGTTACAAACGTTAAAACATATTTACAGAAAACCTCTAAACATAAAACGTAATTACAAAGGGGTCATATCTGAGTCCCTCATCTCCCTCAGTCCTGGAGGAAAGGATGCAGCAGCGCTGGACTCTGCTGCCAGCAGTGGCTCAGGTGGGCTGGGCGTGGGAAGCATCTGCTTCTCTTGCTCGTGGGGCTCCATCTTCATCCGAGGACCATGGGCTCCTCCTCATCCTTCTCATCAACCTCCATTTCCTCGATGTCGTCCTCCACGTCCACCTCCATGTCCTCGGCAGTGTCTTCTGTGTCCACCTCCATCATTTCTTCTCCATGCACCACCATGTCCACTTCCATCTCCTCCAGGGTGTCTCTGAGCGTCTGCAAGAGGCAGCACAATCTCACGCTGGGCTTGCTGTCCCACCCCATCCATTCCCACATGGCTGCAGCCTGCCCAAGCAGGCTGCCCCCCTCCCCGGAATGGCACTGTACCTCCACTGGGGCAGCAGTGCCCATCCTGCCGGGATTGGCTTCAGAGCAGGCGTCAGGAAAAGCCCAGGCGGCAGCAACAGCTCGGCACTGACGGGCAGAGCGAAGGGCGAGGGAGAAGTGGCCGCTGGCAGCAGGTGAAGTGTCTGCTGTGCTCGTTTCCAGGACCTGGACCTTCCTCCTGCAACACGCTGGGAGCTGTGATGTCACAGAAGTTTCAGGGCCACTCCAGACGGAGAGATGGGGATGATGGAATGATCAAATCCTTGAATGCTTTGGCTTGCAAGGGCCCCTAAGGATCATCTGCTTTCAACCTGAGCAACTTCCCACCACACCAGGTTGCTCTGGACCCTGTCCAAGCTGGCCTTGGATGTTCCTGGCGATGGGGCATCCACAGCCTCTCTGCACTGCTCCCTGTGTCAGGGACAAGCACCCTCCCAGGAAAGAACTTCTTCCCATCATCAAATCTATTCCAGCTCTTGCAGTTTGATCCCATTCCCCCTTGTCCTGTGACTGCAGTTCCTGAGAAAGAGTCCTCTCCCACTTCCCTGTAGTTCAGGCAGTTCCTGCAGGGTCCCACGTGCGGCTGACCCTGCAGACAGGAGAGAGAGAAGCCAAGCTCCCAGAGAGAGAAAATGGGGAAAGTGACAGGAGGGAAGAGAGGGGAAAGGTAGACGTGGGCCCATGGCCCCCAGCAGCAGCAGCAGCCACAGGCCCAAAGCCCCCCGCCCCCTGCCCAGCACAGCCTGCCCTGCCCTGCCCCTCCAGCTGTCAGCCGAGTGGGGGACAGGGGCCAGTGGCCGCTGCCAGCAGCAGGAATGGGGGCAGGGTGAGGATGCCCTGGCTTGGCTTTTGTCTCTTGATCAGTGCGGGCACAGGGCAGTGCAAGGCGGGCTGGCAAGCGAAGCCCGGAGCCTTTGGAGGCTCCAAGCCTTAAACATCAGCCCCTGCAGCAGCCCAGATCCGGGTCCCGCAGTTCCCAAGGCTGCCATGGCCTTCAGAGCATGAAGGTGGATTTGGCATGCCTGTGGCCCGATGCCGCCTCCCGGTCCAGGAGTCCCCGTGGCTCCAGCAGCAAGGGTGGCTGAAGGCTTCCTGCCTGCTTTGGGCCATTGCTGCAGGGGCCACTGCTGTCAGAGCCCCCTCTCTGCTGCTGACAGCTCTGCTCCTGGGGACACTGCTCTGGCCCAGCCCAGGAAGAGCAGCAGCGCCCAGTGCCAGGAGTGGTGTCGGTGGGACCCCCCCGTGCACAGGGAGCCCCAGCCCCGGGGTGGCCGTGCCAGCCCCGCCGGGGACCTCCAGCCCCGGCAACCCAGAACAAGTGGAAAGCACAAGTGTGCAAACGCCGCCTGGGCCCAAAGGCATTGCAAAGAGAACTGGGATTTTAAAAAGAAACAGTATTTTTTTTCCCAAAGATAGGCAAAAGCTAGGATTTACAGAAGATGTTTTATTTGGACAATCCTTATAAAAACAACAGTCTACAGAACATGTTTGCATGGGTGCTTATAGACTAACAAACTTCCAAACATATTTACATGGGTACCTATAGTCTAACAAACTTCCAAACATATTTACATGGGAGCCTATAGACTAATAAACTTGCTAACATATTTACATGGGAGCCTATAGGGTTACAAACGTTAAAACATATTTACAGAAAACCTCTAAACATAAAACGTAATTACAAAGGGGTCATATCTGAGTCCCTCATCTCCCTCAGTCCTGGAGGAAAGGATGCAGCAGCGCTGGACTCTGCTGCCAGCAGTGGCTCAGGTGGGCTGGGCGTGGGAAGCATCTGCTTCTCTTGCTCGTGGGGCTCCATCTTCATCCGAGGACCATGGGCTCCTCCTCATCCTTCTCATCAACCTCCATTTCCTCGATGTCGTCCTCCACGTCCACCTCCATGTCCTCGGCAGTGTCTTCTGTGTCCACCTCCATCATTTCTTCTCCATGCACCGCCATGTCCACTTCCATCTCCTCCAGGGTGTCTCTGAGCGTCTGCAAGAGGCAGCACAATCTCACGCTGGGCTTGCTGTCCCACCCCATCCATTCCCACATGGCTGCAGCCTGCCCAAGCAGGCTGCCCCCCTCCCCGGAATGGCACTGTACCTCCACTGGGGCAGCAGTGCCCATCCTGCCGGGATTGGCTTCAGAGCAGGCGTCAGGAAAAGCCCAGGCGGCAGCAACAGCTCGGCACTGACGGGCAGAGCGAAGGGCGAGGGAGAAGTGGCCGCTGGCAGCAGGTGAAGTGTCTGCTGTGCTCGTTTCCAGGACCTGGACCTTCCTCCTGCAACACGCTGGGAGCTGTGATGTCACAGAAGTTTCAGGGCCACTCCAGACGGAGAGATGGGGATGATGGAATGATCAAATCCTTGAATGCTTTGGCTTGCAAGGGCCCCTAAGGATCATCTGCTTTCAACCTGAGCAACTTCCCACCACACCAGGTTGCTCTGGACCCTGTCCAAGCTGGCCTTGGATGTTCCTGGCGATGGGGCATCCACAGCCTCTCTGCACTGCTCCCTGTGTCAGGGACAAGCACCCTCCCAGGAAAGAACTTCTTCCCATCATCAAATCTATTCCAGCTCTTGCAGTTTGATCCCATTCCCCCTTGTCCTGTGACTGCAGTTCCTGAGAAAGAGTCCTCTCCCACTTCCCTGTAGTTCAGGCAGTTCCTGCAGGGTCCCACGTGCGGCTGACCCTGCAGACAGGAGAGAGAGAAGCCAAGCTCCCAGAGAGAGAAAATGGGGAAAGTGACAGGAGGGAAGAGAGGGGAAAGGTAGACGTGGGCCCATGGCCCCCAGCAGCAGCAGCAGCCACAGGCCCAAAGCCCCCCGCCCCCTGCCCAGCACAGCCTGCCCTGCCCTGCCCCTCCAGCTGTCAGCCGAGTGGGGGACAGGGGCCAGTGGCCGCTGCCAGCAGCAGGAATGGGGGCAGGGTGAGGATGCCCTGGCTTGGCTTTTGTCTCTTGATCAGTGCGGGCACAGGGCAGTGCAAGGCGGGCTGGCAAGCGAAGCCCGGAGCCTTTGGAGGCTCCAAGCCTTAAACATCAGCCCCTGCAGCAGCCCAGATCCGGGTCCCGCAGTTCCCAAGGCTGCCATGGCCTTCAGAGCATGAAGGTGGATTTGGCATGCCTGTGGCCCGATGCCGCCTCCCGGTCCAGGAGTCCCCGTGGCTCCAGCAGCAAGGGTGGCTGAAGGCTTCCTGCCTGCTTTGGGCCATTGCTGCAGGGGCCACTGCTGTCAGAGCCCCCTCTCTGCTGCTGACAGCTCTGCTCCTGGGGACACTGCTCTGGCCCAGCCCAGGAAGAGCAGCAGCGCCCAGTGCCAGGAGTGGTGTCGGTGGGACCCCCCCGTGCACAGGGAGCCCCAGCCCCGGGGTGGCCGTGCCAGCCCCGCCGGGGACCTCCAGCCCCGGCAACCCAGAACAAGTGGAAAGCACAAGTGTGCAAACGCCGCCTGGGCCCAAAGGCATTGCAAAGAGAACTGGGATTTTAAAAAGAAACAGTATTTTTTTTCCCAAAGATAGGCAAAAGCTAGGATTTACAGAAGATGTTTTATTTGGACAATCCTTATAAAAACAACAGTCTACAGAACATGTTTGCATGGGTGCTTATAGACTAACAAACTTCCAAACATATTTACATGGGTACCTATAGTCTAACAAACTTCCAAACATATTTACATGGGAGCCTATAGACTAATAAACTTGCTAACATATTTACATGGGAGCCTATAGGGTTACAAACGTTAAAACATATTTACAGAAAACCTCTAAACATAAAACGTAATTACAAAGGGGTCATATCTGAGTCCCTCATCTCCCTCAGTCCTGGAGGAAAGGATGCAGCAGCGCTGGACTCTGCTGCCAGCAGTGGCTCAGGTGGGCTGGGCGTGGGAAGCATCTGCTTCTCTTGCTCGTGGGGCTCCATCTTCATCCGAGGACCATGGGCTCCTCCTCATCCTTCTCATCAACCTCCATTTCCTCGATGTCGTCCTCCACGTCCACCTCCATGTCCTCGGCAGTGTCTTCTGTGTCCACCTCCATCATTTCTTCTCCATGCACCACCATGTCCACTTCCATCTCCTCCAGGGTGTCTCTGAGCGTCTGCAAGAGGCAGCACAATCTCACGCTGGGCTTGCTGTCCCACCCCATCCATTCCCACATGGCTGCAGCCTGCCCAAGCAGGCTGCCCCCCTCCCCGGAATGGCACTGTACCTCCACTGGGGCAGCAGTGCCCATCCTGCCGGGATTGGCTTCAGAGCAGGCGTCAGGAAAAGCCCAGGCGGCAGCAACAGCTCGGCACTGACGGGCAGAGCGAAGGGCGAGGGAGAAGTGGCCGCTGGCAGCAGGTGAAGTGTCTGCTGTGCTCGTTTCCAGGACCTGGACCTTCCTCCTGCAACACGCTGGGAGCTGTGATGTCACAGAAGTTTCAGGGCCACTCCAGACGGAGAGATGGGGATGATGGAATGATCAAATCCTTGAATGCTTTGGCTTGCAAGGGCCCCTAAGGATCATCTGCTTTCAACCTGAGCAACTTCCCACCACACCAGGTTGCTCTGGACCCTGTCCAAGCTGGCCTTGGATGTTCCTGGCGATGGGGCATCCACAGCCTCTCTGCACTGCTCCCTGTGTCAGGGACAAGCACCCTCCCAGGAAAGAACTTCTTCCCATCATCAAATCTATTCCAGCTCTTGCAGTTTGATCCCATTCCCCCTTGTCCTGTGACTGCAGTTCCTGAGAAAGAGTCCTCTCCCACTTCCCTGTAGTTCAGGCAGTTCCTGCAGGGTCCCACGTGCGGCTGACCCTGCAGACAGGAGAGAGAGAAGCCAAGCTCCCAGAGAGAGAAAATGGGGAAAGTGACAGGAGGGAAGAGAGGGGAAAGGTAGACGTGGGCCCATGGCCCCCAGCAGCAGCAGCAGCCACAGGCCCAAAGCCCCCCGCCCCCTGCCCAGCACAGCCTGCCCTGCCCTGCCCCTCCAGCTGTCAGCCGAGTGGGGGACAGGGGCCAGTGGCCGCTGCCAGCAGCAGGAATGGGGGCAGGGTGAGGATGCCCTGGCTTGGCTTTTGTCTCTTGATCAGTGCGGGCACAGGGCAGTGCAAGGCGGGCTGGCAAGCGAAGCCCGGAGCCTTTGGAGGCTCCAAGCCTTAAACATCAGCCCCTGCAGCAGCCCAGATCCGGGTCCCGCAGTTCCCAAGGCTGCCATGGCCTTCAGAGCATGAAGGTGGATTTGGCATGCCTGTGGCCCGATGCCGCCTCCCGGTCCAGGAGTCCCCGTGGCTCCAGCAGCAAGGGTGGCTGAAGGCTTCCTGCCTGCTTTGGGCCATTGCTGCAGGGGCCACTGCTGTCAGAGCCCCCTCTCTGCTGCTGACAGCTCTGCTCCTGGGGACACTGCTCTGGCCCAGCCCAGGAAGAGCAGCAGCGCCCAGTGCCAGGAGTGGTGTCGGTGGGACCCCCCCGTGCACAGGGAGCCCCAGCCCCGGGGTGGCCGTGCCAGCCCCGCCGGGGACCTCCAGCCCCGGCAACCCAGAACAAGTGGAAAGCACAAGTGTGCAAACGCCGCCTGGGCCCAAAGGCATTGCAAAGAGAACTGGGATTTTAAAAAGAAACAGTATTTTTTTTCCCAAAGATAGGCAAAAGCTAGGATTTACAGAAGATGTTTTATTTGGACAATCCTTATAAAAACAACAGTCTACAGAACATGTTTGCATGGGTGCTTATAGACTAACAAACTTCCAAACATATTTACATGGGTACCTATAGTCTAACAAACTTCCAAACATATTTACATGGGAGCCTATAGACTAATAAACTTGCTAACATATTTACATGGGAGCCTATAGGGTTACAAACGTTAAAACATATTTACAGAAAACCTCTAAACATAAAACGTAATTACAAAGGGGTCATATCTGAGTCCCTCATCTCCCTCAGTCCTGGAGGAAAGGATGCAGCAGCGCTGGACTCTGCTGCCAGCAGTGGCTCAGGTGGGCTGGGCGTGGGAAGCATCTGCTTCTCTTGCTCGTGGGGCTCCATCTTCATCCGAGGACCATGGGCTCCTCCTCATCCTTCTCATCAACCTCCATTTCCTCGATGTCGTCCTCCACGTCCACCTCCATGTCCTCGGCAGTGTCTTCTGTGTCCACCTCCATCATTTCTTCTCCATGCACCGCCATGTCCACTTCCATCTCCTCCAGGGTGTCTCTGAGCGTCTGCAAGAGGCAGCACAATCTCACGCTGGGCTTGCTGTCCCACCCCATCCATTCCCACATGGCTGCAGCCTGCCCAAGCAGGCTGCCCCCCTCCCCGGAATGGCACTGTACCTCCACTGGGGCAGCAGTGCCCATCCTGCCGGGATTGGCTTCAGAGCAGGCGTCAGGAAAAGCCCAGGCGGCAGCAACAGCTCGGCACTGACGGGCAGAGCGAAGGGCGAGGGAGAAGTGGCCGCTGGCAGCAGGTGAAGTGTCTGCTGTGCTCGTTTCCAGGACCTGGACCTTCCTCCTGCAACACGCTGGGAGCTGTGATGTCACAGAAGTTTCAGGGCCACTCCAGACGGAGAGATGGGGATGATGGAATGATCAAATCCTTGAATGCTTTGGCTTGCAAGGGCCCCTAAGGATCATCTGCTTTCAACCTGAGCAACTTCCCACCACACCAGGTTGCTCTGGACCCTGTCCAAGCTGGCCTTGGATGTTCCTGGCGATGGGGCATCCACAGCCTCCCTGCACTGCTCCCTGTGTCAGGGACAAGCACCCTCCCAGGAAAGAACTTCTTCCCATCATCAAATCTATTCCAGCTCTTGCAGTTTGATCCCATTCCCCCTTGTCCTGTGACTGCAGTTCCTGAGAAAGAGTCCTCTCCCACTTCCCTGTAGTTCAGGCAGTTCCTGCAGGGTCCCACGTGCGGCTGACCCTGCAGACAGGAGAGAGAGAAGCCAAGCTCCCAGAGAGAGAAAATGGGGAAAGTGACAGGAGGGAAGAGAGGGGAAAGGTAGACGTGGGCCCATGGCCCCCAGCAGCAGCAGCAGCCACAGGCCCAAAGCCCCCCGCCCCCTGCCCAGCACAGCCTGCCCTGCCCTGCCCCTCCAGCTGTCAGCCGAGTGGGGGACAGGGGCCAGTGGCCGCTGCCAGCAGCAGGAATGGGGGCAGGGTGAGGATGCCCTGGCTTGGCTTTTGTCTCTTGATCAGTGCGGGCACAGGGCAGTGCAAGGCGGGCTGGCAAGCGAAGCCCGGAGCCTTTGGAGGCTCCAAGCCTTAAACATCAGCCCCTGCAGCAGCCCAGATCCGGGTCCCGCAGTTCCCAAGGCTGCCATGGCCTTCAGAGCATGAAGGTGGATTTGGCATGCCTGTGGCCCGATGCCGCCTCCCGGTCCAGGAGTCCCCGTGGCTCCAGCAGCAAGGGTGGCTGAAGGCTTCCTGCCTGCTTTGGGCCATTGCTGCAGGGGCCACTGCTGTCAGAGCCCCCTCTCTGCTGCTGACAGCTCTGCTCCTGGGGACACTGCTCTGGCCCAGCCCAGGAAGAGCAGCAGCGCCCAGTGCCAGGAGTGGTGTCGGTGGGACCCCCCCGTGCACAGGGAGCCCCAGCCCCGGGGTGGCCGTGCCAGCCCCGCCGGGGACCTCCAGCCCCGGCAACCCAGAACAAGTGGAAAGCACAAGTGTGCAAACGCCGCCTGGGCCCAAAGGCATTGCAAAGAGAACTGAGATTTTAAAAAGAAACAGTATTTTTTTTCCCAAAGATAGGCAAAAGCTAGGATTTACAGAAGATGTTTTATTTGGACAATCCTTATAAAAACAACAGTCTACAGAACATGTTTGCATGGGTGCTTATAGACTAACAAACTTCCAAACATATTTACATGGGTACCTATAGTCTAACAAACTTCCAAACATATTTACATGGGAGCCTATAGACTAATAAACTTGCTAACATATTTACATGGGAGCCTATAGGGTTACAAACGTTAAAACATATTTACAGAAAACCTCTAAACATAAAACGTAATTACAAAGGGGTCATATCTGAGTCCCTCATCTCCCTCAGTCCTGGAGGAAAGGATGCAGCAGCGCTGGACTCTGCTGCCAGCAGTGGCTCAGGTGGGCTGGGCGTGGGAAGCATCTGCTTCTCTTGCTCGTGGGGCTCCATCTTCATCCGAGGACCATGGGCTCCTCCTCATCCTTCTCATCAACCTCCATTTCCTCGATGTCGTCCTCCACGTCCACCTCCATGTCCTCGGCAGTGTCTTCTGTGTCCACCTCCATCATTTCTTCTCCATGCACCACCATGTCCACTTCCATCTCCTCCAGGGTGTCTCTGAGCGTCTGCAAGAGGCAGCACAATCTCACGCTGGGCTTGCTGTCCCACCCCATCCATTCCCACATGGCTGCAGCCTGCCCAAGCAGGCTGCCCCCCTCCCCGGAATGGCACTGTACCTCCACTGGGGCAGCAGTGCCCATCCTGCCGGGATTGGCTTCAGAGCAGGCGTCAGGAAAAGCCCAGGCGGCAGCAACAGCTCGGCACTGACGGGCAGAGCGAAGGGCGAGGGAGAAGTGGCCGCTGGCAGCAGGTGAAGTGTCTGCTGTGCTCGTTTCCAGGACCTGGACCTTCCTCCTGCAACACGCTGGGAGCTGTGATGTCACAGAAGTTTCAGGGCCACTCCAGACGGAGAGATGGGGATGATGGAATGATCAAATCCTTGAATGCTTTGGCTTGCAAGGGCCCCTAAGGATCATCTGCTTTCAACCTGAGCAACTTCCCACCACACCAGGTTGCTCTGGACCCTGTCCAAGCTGGCCTTGGATGTTCCTGGCGATGGGGCATCCACAGCCTCTCTGCACTGCTCCCTGTGTCAGGGACAACCACCCTCCCAGGAAAGAACTTCTTCCCATCATCAAATCTATTCCAGCTCTTGCAGTTTGATCCCATTCCCCCTTGTCCTGTGACTGCAGTTCCTGAGAAAGAGTCCTCTCCCACTTCCCTGTAGTTCAGGCAGTTCCTGCAGGGTCCCACGTGCGGCTGACCCTGCAGACAGGAGAGAGAGAAGCCAAGCTCCCAGAGAGAGAAAATGGGGAAAGTGACAGGAGGGAAGAGAGGGGAAAGGTAGACGTGGGCCCATGGCCCCCAGCAGCAGCAGCAGCCACAGGCCCAAAGCCCCCCGCCCCCTGCCCAGCACAGCCTGCCCTGCCCTGCCCCTCCAGCTGTCAGCCGAGTGGGGGACAGGGGCCAGTGGCCGCTGCCAGCAGCAGGAATGGGGGCAGGGTGAGGATGCCCTGGCTTGGCTTTTGTCTCTTGATCAGTGCGGGCACAGGGCAGTGCAAGGCGGGCTGGCAAGCGAAGCCCGGAGCCTTTGGAGGCTCCAAGCCTTAAACATCAGCCCCTGCAGCAGCCCAGATCCGGGTCCCGCAGTTCCCAAGGCTGCCATGGCCTTCAGAGCATGAAGGTGGATTTGGCATGCCTGTGGCCCGATGCCGCCTCCCGGTCCAGGAGTCCCCGTGGCTCCAGCAGCAAGGGTGGCTGAAGGCTTCCTGCCTGCTTTGGGCCATTGCTGCAGGGGCCACTGCTGTCAGAGCCCCCTCTCTGCTGCTGACAGCTCTGCTCCTGGGGACACTGCTCTGGCCCAGCCCAGGAAGAGCAGCAGCGCCCAGTGCCAGGAGTGGTGTCGGTGGGACCCCCCCGTGCACAGGGAGCCCCAGCCCCGGGGTGGCCGTGCCAGCCCCGCCGGGGACCTCCAGCCCCGGCAACCCAGAACAAGTGGAAAGCACAAGTGTGCAAACGCCGCCTGGGCCCAAAGGCATTGCAAAGAGAACTGGGATTTTAAAAAGAAACAGTATTTTTTTTCCCAAAGATAGGCAAAAGCTAGGATTTACAGAAGATGTTTTATTTGGACAATCCTTATAAAAACAACAGTCTACAGAACATGTTTGCATGGGTGCTTATAGACTAACAAACTTCCAAACATATTTACATGGGTACCTATAGTCTAACAAACTTCCAAACATATTTACATGGGAGCCTATAGACTAATAAACTTGCTAACATATTTACATGGGAGCCTATAGGGTTACAAACGTTAAAACATATTTACAGAAAACCTCTAAACATAAAACGTAATTACAAAGGGGTCATATCTGAGTCCCTCATCTCCCTCAGTCCTGGAGGAAAGGATGCAGCAGCGCTGGACTCTGCTGCCAGCAGTGGCTCAGGTGGGCTGGGCGTGGGAAGCATCTGCTTCTCTTGCTCGTGGGGCTCCATCTTCATCCGAGGACCATGGGCTCCTCCTCATCCTTCTCATCAACCTCCATTTCCTCGATGTCGTCCTCCACGTCCACCTCCATGTCCTCGGCAGTGTCTTCTGTGTCCACCTCCATCATTTCTTCTCCATGCACCACCATGTCCACTTCCATCTCCTCCAGGGTGTCTCTGAGCGTCTGCAAGAGGCAGCACAATCTCACGCTGGGCTTGCTGTCCCACCCCATCCATTCCCACATGGCTGCAGCCTGCCCAAGCAGGCTGCCCCCCTCCCCGGAATGGCACTGTACCTCCACTGGGGCAGCAGTGCCCATCCTGCCGGGATTGGCTTCAGAGCAGGCGTCAGGAAAAGCCCAGGCGGCAGCAACAGCTCGGCACTGACGGGCAGAGCGAAGGGCGAGGGAGAAGTGGCCGCTGGCAGCAGGTGAAGTGTCTGCTGTGCTCGTTTCCAGGACCTGGACCTTCCTCCTGCAACACGCTGGGAGCTGTGATGTCACAGAAGTTTCAGGGCCACTCCAGACGGAGAGATGGGGATGATGGAATGATCAAATCCTTGAATGCTTTGGCTTGCAAGGGCCCCTAAGGATCATCTGCTTTCAACCTGAGCAACTTCCCACCACACCAGGTTGCTCTGGACCCTGTCCAAGCTGGCCTTGGATGTTCCTGGCGATGGGGCATCCACAGCCTCTCTGCACTGCTCCCTGTGTCAGGGACAAGCACCCTCCCAGGAAAGAACTTCTTCCCATCATCAAATCTATTCCAGCTCTTGCAGTTTGATCCCATTCCCCCTTGTCCTGTGACTGCAGTTCCTGAGAAAGAGTCCTCTCCCACTTCCCTGTAGTTCAGGCAGTTCCTGCAGGGTCCCACGTGCGGCTGACCCTGCAGACAGGAGAGAGAGAAGCCAAGCTCCCAGAGAGAGAAAATGGGGAAAGTGACAGGAGGGAAGAGAGGGGAAAGGTAGACGTGGGCCCATGGCCCCCAGCAGCAGCAGCAGCCACAGGCCCAAAGCCCCCCGCCCCCTGCCCAGCACAGCCTGCCCTGCCCTGCCCCTCCAGCTGTCAGCCGAGTGGGGGACAGGGGCCAGTGGCCGCTGCCAGCAGCAGGAATGGGGGCAGGGTGAGGATGCCCTGGCTTGGCTTTTGTCTCTTGATCAGTGCGGGCACAGGGCAGTGCAAGGCGGGCTGGCAAGCGAAGCCCGGAGCCTTTGGAGGCTCCAAGCCTTAAACATCAGCCCCTGCAGCAGCCCAGATCCGGGTCCCGCAGTTCCCAAGGCTGCCATGGCCTTCAGAGCATGAAGGTGGATTTGGCATGCCTGTGGCCCGATGCCGCCTCCCGGTCCAGGAGTCCCCGTGGCTCCAGCAGCAAGGGTGGCTGAAGGCTTCCTGCCTGCTTTGGGCCATTGCTGCAGGGGCCACTGCTGTCAGAGCCCCCTCTCTGCTGCTGACAGCTCTGCTCCTGGGGACACTGCTCTGGCCCAGCCCAGGAAGAGCAGCAGCGCCCAGTGCCAGGAGTGGTGTCGGTGGGACCCCCCCGTGCACAGGGAGCCCCAGCCCCGGGGTGGCCGTGCCAGCCCCGCCGGGGACCTCCAGCCCCGGCAACCCAGAACAAGTGGAAAGCACAAGTGTGCAAACGCCGCCTGGGCCCAAAGGCATTGCAAAGAGAACTGGGATTTTAAAAAGAAACAGTATTTTTTTTCCCAAAGATAGGCAAAAGCTAGGATTTACAGAAGATGTTTTATTTGGACAATCCTTATAAAAACAACAGTCTACAGAACATGTTTGCATGGGTGCTTATAGACTAACAAACTTCCAAACATATTTACATGGGTACCTATAGTCTAACAAACTTCCAAACATATTTACATGGGAGCCTATAGACTAATAAACTTGCTAACATATTTACATGGGAGCCTATAGGGTTACAAACGTTAAAACATATTTACAGAAAACCTCTAAACATAAAACGTAATTACAAAGGGGTCATATCTGAGTCCCTCATCTCCCTCAGTCCTGGAGGAAAGGATGCAGCAGCGCTGGACTCTGCTGCCAGCAGTGGCTCAGGTGGGCTGGGCGTGGGAAGCATCTGCTTCTCTTGCTCGTGGGGCTCCATCTTCATCCGAGGACCATGGGCTCCTCCTCATCCTTCTCATCAACCTCCATTTCCTCGATGTCGTCCTCCACGTCCACCTCCATGTCCTCGGCAGTGTCTTCTGTGTCCACCTCCATCATTTCTTCTCCATGCACCGCCATGTCCACTTCCATCTCCTCCAGGGTGTCTCTGAGCGTCTGCAAGAGGCAGCACAATCTCACGCTGGGCTTGCTGTCCCACCCCATCCATTCCCACATGGCTGCAGCCTGCCCAAGCAGGCTGCCCCCCTCCCCGGAATGGCACTGTACCTCCACTGGGGCAGCAGTGCCCATCCTGCCGGGATTGGCTTCAGAGCAGGCGTCAGGAAAAGCCCAGGCGGCAGCAACAGCTCGGCACTGACGGGCAGAGCGAAGGGCGAGGGAGAAGTGGCCGCTGGCAGCAGGTGAAGTGTCTGCTGTGCTCGTTTCCAGGACCTGGACCTTCCTCCTGCAACACGCTGGGAGCTGTGATGTCACAGAAGTTTCAGGGCCACTCCAGACGGAGAGATGGGGATGATGGAATGATCAAATCCTTGAATGCTTTGGCTTGCAAGGGCCCCTAAGGATCATCTGCTTTCAACCTGAGCAACTTCCCACCACACCAGGTTGCTCTGGACCCTGTCCAAGCTGGCCTTGGATGTTCCTGGCGATGGGGCATCCACAGCCTCTCTGCACTGCTCCCTGTGTCAGGGACAACCACCCTCCCAGGAAAGAACTTCTTCCCATCATCAAATCTATTCCAGCTCTTGCAGTTTGATCCCATTCCCCCTTGTCCTGTGACTGCAGTTCCTGAGAAAGAGTCCTCTCCCACTTCCCTGTAGTTCAGGCAGTTCCTGCAGGGTCCCACGTGCGGCTGACCCTGCAGACAGGAGAGAGAGAAGCCAAGCTCCCAGAGAGAGAAAATGGGGAAAGTGACAGGAGGGAAGAGAGGGGAAAGGTAGACGTGGGCCCATGGCCCCCAGCAGCAGCAGCAGCCACAGGCCCAAAGCCCCCCGCCCCCTGCCCAGCACAGCCTGCCCTGCCCTGCCCCTCCAGCTGTCAGCCGAGTGGGGGACAGGGGCCAGTGGCCGCTGCCAGCAGCAGGAATGGGGGCAGGGTGAGGATGCCCTGGCTTGGCTTTTGTCTCTTGATCAGTGCGGGCACAGGGCAGTGCAAGGCGGGCTGGCAAGCGAAGCCCGGAGCCTTTGGAGGCTCCAAGCCTTAAACATCAGCCCCTGCAGCAGCCCAGATCCGGGTCCCGCAGTTCCCAAGGCTGCCATGGCCTTCAGAGCATGAAGGTGGATTTGGCATGCCTGTGGCCCGATGCCGCCTCCCGGTCCAGGAGTCCCCGTGGCTCCAGCAGCAAGGGTGGCTGAAGGCTTCCTGCCTGCTTTGGGCCATTGCTGCAGGGGCCACTGCTGTCAGAGCCCCCTCTCTGCTGCTGACAGCTCTGCTCCTGGGGACACTGCTCTGGCCCAGCCCAGGAAGAGCAGCAGCGCCCAGTGCCAGGAGTGGTGTCGGTGGGACCCCCCCGTGCACAGGGAGCCCCAGCCCCGGGGTGGCTGTGCCAGCCCCGCCGGGGACCTCCAGCCCCGGCAACCCAGAACAAGTGGAAAGCACAAGTGTGCAAACGCCGCCTGGGCCCAAAGGCATTGCAAAGAGAACTGAGATTTTAAAAAGAAACAGTATTTTTTTTCCCAAAGATAGGCAAAAGCTAGGATTTACAGAAGATGTTTTATTTGGACAATCCTTATAAAAACAACAGTCTACAGAACATGTTTGCATGGGTGCTTATAGACTAACAAACTTCCAAACATATTTACATGGGTACCTATAGTCTAACAAACTTCCAAACATATTTACATGGGAGCCTATAGACTAATAAACTTGCTAACATATTTACATGGGAGCCTATAGGGTTACAAACGTTAAAACATATTTACAGAAAACCTCTAAACATAAAACGTAATTACAAAGGGGTCATATCTGAGTCCCTCATCTCCCTCAGTCCTGGAGGAAAGGATGCAGCAGCGCTGGACTCTGCTGCCAGCAGTGGCTCAGGTGGGCTGGGCGTGGGAAGCATCTGCTTCTCTTGCTCGTGGGGCT
The DNA here is from genome assembly GCF_024509145.1 of Vidua macroura. Classification (NCBI taxonomy): domain Eukaryota; kingdom Metazoa; phylum Chordata; class Aves; order Passeriformes; family Viduidae; genus Vidua; species Vidua macroura. Next base: position 1,927,546 of record NC_071602.1, read on the forward strand.
CCATCTTCATCCGAGGACCATGGGCTCCTCCTCATCCTTCTCATCAACCTCCATTTCCTCGATGTCGTCCTCCACGTCCACCTCCATGTCCTCGGCAGTGTCTTCTGTGTCCACCTCCATCATTTCTTCTCCATGCACCGCCATGTCCACTTCCATCTCCTCCAGGGTGTCTCTGAGCGTCTGCAAGAGGCAGCACAATCTCACGCTGGGCTTGCTGTCCCACCCCATCCATTCCCACATGGCTGCAGCCTGCCCAAGCAGGCTGCCCCCCTCCCCGGAATGGCACTGTACCTCCACTGGGGCAGCAGTGCCCATCCTGCCGGGATTGGCTTCAGAGCAGGCGTCAGGAAAAGCCCAGGCGGCAGCAACAGCTCGGCACTGACGGGCAGAGCGAAGGGCGAGGGAGAAGTGGCCGCTGGCAGCAGGTGAAGTGTCTGCTGTGCTCGTTTCCAGGACCTGGACCTTCCTCCTGCAACACGCTGGGAGCTGTGATGTCACAGAAGTTTCAGGGCCACTCCAGACGGAGAGATGGGGATGATGGAATGATCAAATCCTTGAATGCTTTGGCTTGCAAGGGCCCCTAAGGATCATCTGCTTTCAACCTGAGCAACTTCCCACCACACCAGGTTGCTCTGGACCCTGTCCAAGCTGGCCTTGGATGTTCCTGGCGATGGGGCATCCACAGCCTCTCTGCACTGCTCCCTGTGTCAGGGACAACCACCCTCCCAGGAAAGAACTTCTTCCCATCATCAAATCTATTCCAGCTCTTGCAGTTTGATCCCATTCCCCCTTGTCCTGTGACTGCAGTTCCTGAGAAAGAGTCCTCTCCCACTTCCCTGTAGTTCAGGCAGTTCCTGCAGGGTCCCACGTGCGGCTGACCCTGCAGACAGGAGAGAGAGAAGCCAAGCTCCCAGAGAGAGAAAATGGGGAAAGTGACAGGAGGGAAGAGAGGGGAAAGGTAGACGTGGGCCCATGGCCCCCAGCAGCAGCAGCAGCCACAGGCCCAAAGCCCCCCGCCCCCTGCCCAGCACAGCCTGCCCTGCCCTGCCCCTCCAGCTGTCAGCCGAGTGGGGGACAGGGGCCAGTGGCCGCTGCCAGCAGCAGGAATGGGGGCAGGGTGAGGATGCCCTGGCTTGGCTTTTGTCTCTTGATCAGTGCGGGCACAGGGCAGTGCAAGGCGGGCTGGCAAGCGAAGCCCAGAGCCTTTGGAGGCTCCAAGCCTTAAACATCAGCCCCTGCAGCAGCCCAGATCCGGGTCCCGCAGTTCCCAAGGCTGCCATGGCCTTCAGAGCATGAAGGTGGATTTGGCATGCCTGTGGCCCGATGCCGCCTCCCGGTCCAGGAGTCCCCGTGGCTCCAGCAGCAAGGGTGGCTGAAGGCTTCCTGCCTGCTTTGGGCCATTGCTGCAGGGGCCACTGCTGTCAGAGCCCCCTCTCTGCTGCTGACAGCTCTGCTCCTGGGGACACTGCTCTGGCCCAGCCCAGGAAGAGCAGCAGCGCCCAGTGCCAGGAGTGGTGTCGGTGGGACCCCCCCGTGCACAGGGAGCCCCAGCCCCGGGGTGGCCGTGCCAGCCCCGCCGGGGACCTCCAGCCCCGGCAACCCAGAACAAGTGGAAAGCACAAGTGTGCAAACGCCGCCTGGGCCCAAAGGCATTGCAAAGAGAACTGGGATTTTAAAAAGAAACAGTATTTTTTTTCCCAAAGATAGGCAAAAGCTAGGATTTACAGAAGATGTTTTATTTGGACAATCCTTATAAAAACAACAGTCTACAGAACATGTTTGCATGGGTGCTTATAGACTAACAAACTTCCAAACATATTTACATGGGTACCTATAGTCTAACAAACTTCCAAACATATTTACATGGGAGCCTATAGACTAATAAACTTGCTAACATATTTACATGGGAGCCTATAGGGTTACAAACGTTAAAACATATTTACAGAAAACCTCTAAACATAAAACGTAATTACAAAGGGGTCATATCTGAGTCCCTCATCTCCCTCAGTCCTGGAGGAAAGGATGCAGCAGCGCTGGACTCTGCTGCCAGCAGTGGCTCAGGTGGGCTGGGCGTGGGAAGCATCTGCTTCTCTTGCTCGTGGGGCTCCATCTTCATCCGAGGACCATGGGCTCCTCCTCATCCTTCTCATCAACCTCCATTTCCTCGATGTCGTCCTCCACGTCCACCTCCATGTCCTCGGCAGTGTCTTCTGTGTCCACCTCCATCATTTCTTCTCCATGCACCACCATGTCCACTTCCATCTCCTCCAGGGTGTCTCTGAGCGTCTGCAAGAGGCAGCACAATCTCACGCTGGGCTTGCTGTCCCACCCCATCCATTCCCACATGGCTGCAGCCTGCCCAAGCAGGCTGCCCCCCTCCCCGGAATGGCACTGTACCTCCACTGGGGCAGCAGTGCCCATCCTGCCGGGATTGGCTTCAGAGCAGGCGTCAGGAAAAGCCCAGGCGGCAGCAACAGCTCGGCACTGACGGGCAGAGCGAAGGGCGAGGGAGAAGTGGCCGCTGGCAGCAGGTGAAGTGTCTGCTGTGCTCGTTTCCAGGACCTGGACCTTCCTCCTGCAACACGCTGGGAGCTGTGATGTCACAGAAGTTTCAGGGCCACTCCAGACGGAGAGATGGGGATGATGGAATGATCAAATCCTTGAATGCTTTGGCTTGCAAGGGCCCCTAAGGATCATCTGCTTTCAACCTGAGCAACTTCCCACCACACCAGGTTGCTCTGGACCCTGTCCAAGCTGGCCTTGGATGTTCCTGGCGATGGGGCATCCACAGCCTCCCTGCACTGCTCCCTGTGTCAGGGACAAGCACCCTCCCAGGAAAGAACTTCTTCCCATCATCAAATCTATTCCAGCTCTTGCAGTTTGATCCCATTCCCCCTTGTCCTGTGACTGCAGTTCCTGAGAAAGAGTCCTCTCCCACTTCCCTGTAGTTCAGGCAGTTCCTGCAGGGTCCCACGTGCGGCTGACCCTGCAGACAGGAGAGAGAGAAGCCAAGCTCCCAGAGAGAGAAAATGGGGAAAGTGACAGGAGGGAAGAGAGGGGAAAGGTAGACGTGGGCCCATGGCCCCCAGCAGCAGCAGCAGCCACAGGCCCAAAGCCCCCCGCCCCCTGCCCAGCACAGCCTGCCCTGCCCTGCCCCTCCAGCTGTCAGCCGAGTGGGGGACAGGGGCCAGTGGCCGCTGCCAGCAGCAGGAATGGGGGCAGGGTGAGGATGCCCTGGCTTGGCTTTTGTCTCTTGATCAGTGCGGGCACAGGGCAGTGCAAGGCGGGCTGGCAAGCGAAGCCCGGAGCCTTTGGAGGCTCCAAGCCTTAAACATCAGCCCCTGCAGCAGCCCAGATCCGGGTCCCGCAGTTCCCAAGGCTGCCATGGCCTTCAGAGCATGAAGGTGGATTTGGCATGCCTGTGGCCCGATGCCGCCTCCCGGTCCAGGAGTCCCCGTGGCTCCAGCAGCAAGGGTGGCTGAAGGCTTCCTGCCTGCTTTGGGCCATTGCTGCAGGGGCCACTGCTGTCAGAGCCCCCTCTCTGCTGCTGACAGCTCTGCTCCTGGGGACACTGCTCTGGCCCAGCCCAGGAAGAGCAGCAGCGCCCAGTGCCAGGAGTGGTGTCGGTGGGACCCCCCCGTGCACAGGGAGCCCCAGCCCCGGGGTGGCCGTGCCAGCCCCGCCGGGGACCTCCAGCCCCGGCAACCCAGAACAAGTGGAAAGCACAAGTGTGCAAACGCCGCCTGGGCCCAAAGGCATTGCAAAGAGAACTGAGATTTTAAAAAGAAACAGTATTTTTTTTCCCAAAGATAGGCAAAAGCTAGGATTTACAGAAGATGTTTTATTTGGACAATCCTTATAAAAACAACAGTCTACAGAACATGTTTGCATGGGTGCTTATAGACTAACAAACTTCCAAACATATTTACATGGGTACCTATAGTCTAACAAACTTCCAAACATATTTACATGGGAGCCTATAGACTAATAAACTTGCTAACATATTTACATGGGAGCCTATAGGGTTACAAACGTTAAAACATATTTACAGAAAACCTCTAAACATAAAACGTAATTACAAAGGGGTCATATCTGAGTCCCTCATCTCCCTCAGTCCTGGAGGAAAGGATGCAGCAGCGCTGGACTCTGCTGCCAGCAGTGGCTCAGGTGGGCTGGGCGTGGGAAGCATCTGCTTCTCTTGCTCGTGGGGCTCCATCTTCATCCGAGGACCATGGGCTCCTCCTCATCCTTCTCATCAACCTCCATTTCCTCGATGTCGTCCTCCACGTCCACCTCCATGTCCTCGGCAGTGTCTTCTGTGTCCACCTCCATCATTTCTTCTCCATGCACCACCATGTCCACTTCCATCTCCTCCAGGGTGTCTCTGAGCGTCTGCAAGAGGCAGCACAATCTCACGCTGGGCTTGCTGTCCCACCCCATCCATTCCCACATGGCTGCAGCCTGCCCAAGCAGGCTGCCCCCCTCCCCGGAATGGCACTGTACCTCCACTGGGGCAGCAGTGCCCATCCTGCCGGGATTGGCTTCAGAGCAGGCGTCAGGAAAAGCCCAGGCGGCAGCAACAGCTCGGCACTGACGGGCAGAGCGAAGGGCGAGGGAGAAGTGGCCGCTGGCAGCAGGTGAAGTGTCTGCTGTGCTCGTTTCCAGGACCTGGACCTTCCTCCTGCAACACGCTGGGAGCTGTGATGTCACAGAAGTTTCAGGGCCACTCCAGACGGAGAGATGGGGATGATGGAATGATCAAATCCTTGAATGCTTTGGCTTGCAAGGGCCCCTAAGGATCATCTGCTTTCAACCTGAGCAACTTCCCACCACACCAGGTTGCTCTGGACCCTGTCCAAGCTGGCCTTGGATGTTCCTGGCGATGGGGCATCCACAGCCTCTCTGCACTGCTCCCTGTGTCAGGGACAACCACCCTCCCAGGAAAGAACTTCTTCCCATCATCAAATCTATTCCAGCTCTTGCAGTTTGATCCCATTCCCCCTTGTCCTGTGACTGCAGTTCCTGAGAAAGAGTCCTCTCCCACTTCCCTGTAGTTCAGGCAGTTCCTGCAGGGTCCCACGTGCGGCTGACCCTGCAGACAGGAGAGAGAGAAGCCAAGCTCCCAGAGAGAGAAAATGGGGAAAGTGACAGGAGGGAAGAGAGGGGAAAGGTAGACGTGGGCCCATGGCCCCCAGCAGCAGCAGCAGCCACAGGCCCAAAGCCCCCCGCCCCCTGCCCAGCACAGCCTGCCCTGCCCCTCCAGCTGTCAGCCGAGTGGGGGACAGGGGCCAGTGGCCGCTGCCAGCAGCAGGAATGGAGGCAGGGTGAGGATGCCCTGGCTTGGCTTTTGTCTCTTGATCAGTGCGGGCACAGGGCAGTGCAAGGCGGGCTGGCAAGCGAAGCCCGGAGCCTTTGGAGGCTCCAAGCCTTAAACATCAGCCCCTGCAGCAGCCCAGATCCGGGTCCCGCAGTTCCCAAGGCTGCCATGGCCTTCAGAGCATGAAGGTGGATTTGGCATGCCTGTGGCCCGATGCCGCCTCCCGGTCCAGGAGTCCCCGTGGCTCCAGCAGCAAGGGTGGCTGAAGGCTTCCTGCCTGCTTTGGGCCATTGCTGCAGGGGCCACTGCTGTCAGAGCCCCCTCTCTGCTGCTGACAGCTCTGCTCCTGGGGACACTGCTCTGGCCCAGCCCAGGAAGAGCAGCAGCGCCCAGTGCCAGGAGTGGTGTCGGTGGGACCCCCCCGTGCACAGGGAGCCCCAGCCCCGGGGTGGCCGTGCCAGCCCCGCCGGGGACCTCCAGCCCCGGCAACCCAGAACAAGTGGAAAGCACAAGTGTGCAAACGCCGCCTGGGCCCAAAGGCATTGCAAAGAGAACTGAGATTTTAAAAAGAAACAGTATTTTTTTTCCCAAAGATAGGCAAAAGCTAGGATTTACAGAAGATGTTTTATTTGGACAATCCTTATAAAAACAACAGTCTACAGAACATGTTTGCATGGGTGCTTATAGACTAACAAACTTCCAAACATATTTACATGGGTACCTATAGTCTAACAAACTTCCAAACATATTTACATGGGAGCCTATAGACTAATAAACTTGCTAACATATTTACATGGGAGCCTATAGGGTTACAAACGTTAAAACATATTTACAGAAAACCTCTAAACATAAAACGTAATTACAAAGGGGTCATATCTGAGTCCCTCATCTCCCTCAGTCCTGGAGGAAAGGATGCAGCAGCGCTGGACTCTGCTGCCAGCAGTGGCTCAGGTGGGCTGGGCGTGGGAAGCATCTGCTTCTCTTGCTCGTGGGGCTCCATCTTCATCCGAGGACCATGGGCTCCTCCTCATCCTTCTCATCAACCTCCATTTCCTCGATGTCGTCCTCCACGTCCACCTCCATGTCCTCGGCAGTGTCTTCTGTGTCCACCTCCATCATTTCTTCTCCATGCACCACCATGTCCACTTCCATCTCCTCCAGGGTGTCTCTGAGCGTCTGCAAGAGGCAGCACAATCTCACGCTGGGCTTGCTGTCCCACCCCATCCATTCCCACATGGCTGCAGCCTGCCCAAGCAGGCTGCCCCCCTCCCCGGAATGGCACTGTACCTCCACTGGGGCAGCAGTGCCCATCCTGCCGGGATTGGCTTCAGAGCAGGCGTCAGGAAAAGCCCAGGCGGCAGCAACAGCTCGGCACTGACGGGCAGAGCGAAGGGCGAGGGAGAAGTGGCCGCTGGCAGCAGGTGAAGTGTCTGCTGTGCTCGTTTCCAGGACCTGGACCTTCCTCCTGCAACACGCTGGGAGCTGTGATGTCACAGAAGTTTCAGGGCCACTCCAGACGGAGAGATGGGGATGATGGAATGATCAAATCCTTGAATGCTTTGGCTTGCAAGGACCCCTAAGGATCATCTGCTTTCAACCTGAGCAACTTCCCACCACACCAGGTTGCTCTGGACCCTGTCCAAGCTGGCCTTGGATGTTCCTGGCGATGGGGCATCCACAGCCTCTCTGCACTGCTCCCTGTGTCAGGGACAAGCACCCTCCCAGGAAAGAACTTCTTCCCATCATCAAATCTATTCCAGCTCTTGCAGTTTGATCCCATTCCCCCTTGTCCTGTGACTGCAGTTCCTGAGAAAGAGTCCTCTCCCACTTCCCTGTAGTTCAGGCAGTTCCTGCAGGGTCCCACGTGCGGCTGACCCTGCAGACAGGAGAGAGAGAAGCCAAGCTCCCAGAGAGAGAAAATGGGGAAAGTGACAGGAGGGAAGAGAGGGGAAAGGTAGACGTGGGCCCATGGCCCCCAGCAGCAGCAGCAGCCACAGGCCCAAAGCCCCCCGCCCCCTGCCCAGCACAGCCTGCCCTGCCCTGCCCCTCCAGCTGTCAGCCGAGTGGGGGACAGGGGCCAGTGGCCGCTGCCAGCAGCAGGAATGGGGGCAGGGTGAGGATGCCCTGGCTTGGCTTTTGTCTCTTGATCAGTGCGGGCACAGGGCAGTGCAAGGCGGGCTGGCAAGCGAAGCCCAGAGCCTTTGGAGGCTCCAAGCCTTAAACATCAGCCCCTGCAGCAGCCCAGATCCGGGTCCCGCAGTTCCCAAGGCTGCCATGGCCTTCAGAGCATGAAGGTGGATTTGGCATGCCTGTGGCCCGATGCCGCCTCCCGGTCCAGGAGTCCCCGTGGCTCCAGCAGCAAGGGTGGCTGAAGGCTTCCTGCCTGCTTTGGGCCATTGCTGCAGGGGCCACTGCTGTCAGAGCCCCCTCTCTGCTGCTGACAGCTCTGCTCCTGGGGACACTGCTCTGGCCCAGCCCAGGAAGAGCAGCAGCGCCCAGTGCCAGGAGTGGTGTCGGTGGGACCCCCCCGTGCACAGGGAGCCCCAGCCCCGGGGTGGCCGTGCCAGCCCCGCCGGGGACCTCCAGCCCCGGCAACCCAGAACAAGTGGAAAGCACAAGTGTGCAAACGCCGCCTGGGCCCAAAGGCATTGCAAAGAGAACTGGGATTTTAAAAAGAAACAGTATTTTTTTTCCCAAAGATAGGCAAAAGCTAGGATTTACAGAAGATGTTTTATTTGGACAATCCTTATAAAAACAACAGTCTACAGAACATGTTTGCATGGGTGCTTATAGACTAACAAACTTCCAAACATATTTACATGGGTACCTATAGTCTAACAAACTTCCAAACATATTTACATGGGAGCCTATAGACTAATAAACTTGCTAACATATTTACATGGGAGCCTATAGGGTTACAAACGTTAAAACATATTTACAGAAAACCTCTAAACATAAAACGTAATTACAAAGGGGTCATATCTGAGTCCCTCATCTCCCTCAGTCCTGGAGGAAAGGATGCAGCAGCGCTGGACTCTGCTGCCAGCAGTGGCTCAGGTGGGCTGGGCGTGGGAAGCATCTGCTTCTCTTGCTCGTGGGGCTCCATCTTCATCCGAGGACCATGGGCTCCTCCTCATCCTTCTCATCAACCTCCATTTCCTCGATGTCGTCCTCCACGTCCACCTCCATGTCCTCGGCAGTGTCTTCTGTGTCCACCTCCATCATTTCTTCTCCATGCACCACCATGTCCACTTCCATCTCCTCCAGGGTGTCTCTGAGCGTCTGCAAGAGGCAGCACAATCTCACGCTGGGCTTGCTGTCCCACCCCATCCATTCCCACATGGCTGCAGCCTGCCCAAGCAGGCTGCCCCCCTCCCCGGAATGGCACTGTACCTCCACTGGGGCAGCAGTGCCCATCCTGCCGGGATTGGCTTCAGAGCAGGCGTCAGGAAAAGCCCAGGCGGCAGCAACAGCTCGGCACTGACGGGCAGAGCGAAGGGCGAGGGAGAAGTGGCCGCTGGCAGCAGGTGAAGTGTCTGCTGTGCTCGTTTCCAGGACCTGGACCTTCCTCCTGCAACACGCTGGGAGCTGTGATGTCACAGAAGTTTCAGGGCCACTCCAGACGGAGAGATGGGGATGATGGAATGATCAAATCCTTGAATGCTTTGGCTTGCAAGGGCCCCTAAGGATCATCTGCTTTCAACCTGAGCAACTTCCCACCACACCAGGTTGCTCTGGACCCTGTCCAAGCTGGCCTTGGATGTTCCTGGCGATGGGGCATCCACAGCCTCCCTGCACTGCTCCCTGTGTCAGGGACAAGCACCCTCCCAGGAAAGAACTTCTTCCCATCATCAAATCTATTCCAGCTCTTGCAGTTTGATCCCATTCCCCCTTGTCCTGTGACTGCAGTTCCTGAGAAAGAGTCCTCTCCCACTTCCCTGTAGTTCAGGCAGTTCCTGCAGGGTCCCACGTGCGGCTGACCCTGCAGACAGGAGAGAGAGAAGCCAAGCTCCCAGAGAGAGAAAATGGGGAAAGTGACAGGAGGGAAGAGAGGGGAAAGGTAGACGTGGGCCCATGGCCCCCAGCAGCAGCAGCAGCCACAGGCCCAAAGCCCCCCGCCCCCTGCCCAGCACAGCCTGCCCTGCCCTGCCCCTCCAGCTGTCAGCCGAGTGGGGGACAGGGGCCAGTGGCCGCTGCCAGCAGCAGGAATGGGGGCAGGGTGAGGATGCCCTGGCTTGGCTTTTGTCTCTTGATCAGTGCGGGCACAGGGCAGTGCAAGGCGGGCTGGCAAGCGAAGCCCGGAGCCTTTGGAGGCTCCAAGCCTTAAACATCAGCCCCTGCAGCAGCCCAGATCCGGGTCCCGCAGTTCCCAAGGCTGCCATGGCCTTCAGAGCATGAAGGTGGATTTGGCATGCCTGTGGCCCGATGCCGCCTCCCGGTCCAGGAGTCCCCGTGGCTCCAGCAGCAAGGGTGGCTGAAGGCTTCCTGCCTGCTTTGGGCCATTGCTGCAGGGGCCACTGCTGTCAGAGCCCCCTCTCTGCTGCTGACAGCTCTGCTCCTGGGGACACTGCTCTGGCCCAGCCCAGGAAGAGCAGCAGCGCCCAGTGCCAGGAGTGGTGTCGGTGGGACCCCCCCGTGCACAGGGAGCCCCAGCCCCGGGGTGGCCGTGCCAGCCCCGCCGGGGACCTCCAGCCCCGGCAACCCAGAACAAGTGGAAAGCACAAGTGTGCAAACGCCGCCTGGGCCCAAAGGCATTGCAAAGAGAACTGAGATTTTAAAAAGAAACAGTATTTTTTTTCCCAAAGATAGGCAAAAGCTAGGATTTACAGAAGATGTTTTATTTGGACAATCCTTATAAAAACAACAGTCTACAGAACATGTTTGCATGGGTGCTTATAGACTAACAAACTTCCAAACATATTTACATGGGTACCTATAGTCTAACAAACTTCCAAACATATTTACATGGGAGCCTATAGACTAATAAACTTGCTAACATATTTACATGGGAGCCTATAGGGTTACAAACGTTAAAACATATTTACAGAAAACCTCTAAACATAAAACGTAATTACAAAGGGGTCATATCTGAGTCCCTCATCTCCCTCAGTCCTGGAGGAAAGGATGCAGCAGCGCTGGACTCTGCTGCCAGCAGTGGCTCAGGTGGGCTGGGCGTGGGAAGCATCTGCTTCTCTTGCTCGTGGGGCTCCATCTTCATCCGAGGACCATGGGCTCCTCCTCATCCTTCTCATCAACCTCCATTTCCTCGATGTCGTCCTCCACGTCCACCTCCATGTCCTCGGCAGTGTCTTCTGTGTCCACCTCCATCATTTCTTCTCCATGCACCACCATGTCCACTTCCATCTCCTCCAGGGTGTCTCTGAGCGTCTGCAAGAGGCAGCACAATCTCACGCTGGGCTTGCTGTCCCACCCCATCCATTCCCACATGGCTGCAGCCTGCCCAAGCAGGCTGCCCCCCTCCCCGGAATGGCACTGTACCTCCACTGGGGCAGCAGTGCCCATCCTGCCGGGATTGGCTTCAGAGCAGGCGTCAGGAAAAGCCCAGGCGGCAGCAACAGCTCGGCACTGACGGGCAGAGCGAAGGGCGAGGGAGAAGTGGCCGCTGGCAGCAGGTGAAGTGTCTGCTGTGCTCGTTTCCAGGACCTGGACCTTCCTCCTGCAACACGCTGGGAGCTGTGATGTCACAGAAGTTTCAGGGCCACTCCAGACGGAGAGATGGGGATGATGGAATGATCAAATCCTTGAATGCTTTGGCTTGCAAGGGCCCCTAAGGATCATCTGCTTTCAACCTGAGCAACTTCCCACCACACCAGGTTGCTCTGGACCCTGTCCAAGCTGGCCTTGGATGTTCCTGGCGATGGGGCATCCACAGCCTCTCTGCACTGCTCCCTGTGTCAGGGACAACCACCCTCCCAGGAAAGAACTTCTTCCCATCATCAAATCTATTCCAGCTCTTGCAGTTTGATCCCATTCCCCCTTGTCCTGTGACTGCAGTTCCTGAGAAAGAGTCCTCTCCCACTTCCCTGTAGTTCAGGCAGTTCCTGCAGGGTCCCACGTGCGGCTGACCCTGCAGACAGGAGAGAGAGAAGCCAAGCTCCCAGAGAGAGAAAATGGGGAAAGTGACAGGAGGGAAGAGAGGGGAAAGGTAGACGTGGGCCCATGGCCCCCAGCAGCAGCAGCAGCCACAGGCCCAAAGCCCCCCGCCCCCTGCCCAGCACAGCCTGCCCTGCCCCTCCAGCTGTCAGCCGAGTGGGGGACAGGGGCCAGTGGCCGCTGCCAGCAGCAGGAATGGAGGCAGGGTGAGGATGCCCTGGCTTGGCTTTTGTCTCTTGATCAGTGCGGGCACAGGGCAGTGCAAGGCGGGCTGGCAAGCGAAGCCCGGAGCCTTTGGAGGCTCCAAGCCTTAAACATCAGCCCCTGCAGCAGCCCAGATCCGGGTCCCGCAGTTCCCAAGGCTGCCATGGCCTTCAGAGCATGAAGGTGGATTTGGCATGCCTGTGGCCCGATGCCGCCTCCCGGTCCAGGAGTCCCCGTGGCTCCAGCAGCAAGGGTGGCTGAAGGCTTCCTGCCTGCTTTGGGCCATTGCTGCAGGGGCCACTGCTGTCAGAGCCCCCTCTCTGCTGCTGACAGCTCTGCTCCTGGGGACACTGCTCTGGCCCAGCCCAGGAAGAGCAGCAGCGCCCAGTGCCAGGAGTGGTGTCGGTGGGACCCCCCCGTGCACAGGGAGCCCCAGCCCCGGGGTGGCCGTGCCAGCCCCGCCGGGGACCTCCAGCCCCGGCAACCCAGAACAAGTGGAAAGCACAAGTGTGCAAACGCCGCCTGGGCCCAAAGGCATTGCAAAGAGAACTGAGATTTTAAAAAGAAACAGTATTTTTTTTCCCAAAGATAGGCAAAAGCTAGGATTTACAGAAGATGTTTTATTTGGACAATCCTTATAAAAACAACAGTCTACAGAACATGTTTGCATGGGTGCTTATAGACTAACAAACTTCCAAACATATTTACATGGGTACCTATAGTCTAACAAACTTCCAAACATATTTACATGGGAGCCTATAGACTAATAAACTTGCTAACATATTTACATGGGAGCCTATAGGGTTACAAACGTTAAAACATATTTACAGAAAACCTCTAAACATAAAACGTAATTACAAAGGGGTCATATCTGAGTCCCTCATCTCCCTCAGTCCTGGAGGAAAGGATGCAGCAGCGCTGGACTCTGCTGCCAGCAGTGGCTCAGGTGGGCTGGGCGTGGGAAGCATCTGCTTCTCTTGCTCGTGGGGCTCCATCTTCATCCGAGGACCATGGGCTCCTCCTCATCCTTCTCATCAACCTCCATTTCCTCGATGTCGTCCTCCACGTCCACCTCCATGTCCTCGGCAGTGTCTTCTGTGTCCACCTCCATCATTTCTTCTCCATGCACCACCATGTCCACTTCCATCTCCTCCAGGGTGTCTCTGAGCGTCTGCAAGAGGCAGCACAATCTCACGCTGGGCTTGCTGTCCCACCCCATCCATTCCCACATGGCTGCAGCCTGCCCAAGCAGGCTGCCCCCCTCCCCGGAATGGCACTGTACCTCCACTGGGGCAGCAGTGCCCATCCTGCCGGGATTGGCTTCAGAGCAGGCGTCAGGAAAAGCCCAGGCGGCAGCAACAGCTCGGCACTGACGGGCAGAGCGAAGGGCGAGGGAGAAGTGGCCGCTGGCAGCAGGTGAAGTGTCTGCTGTGCTCGTTTCCAGGACCTGGACCTTCCTCCTGCAACACGCTGGGAGCTGTGATGTCACAGAAGTTTCAGGGCCACTCCAGACGGAGAGATGGGGATGATGGAATGATCAAATCCTTGAATGCTTTGGCTTGCAAGGACCCCTAAGGATCATCTGCTTTCAACCTGAGCAACTTCCCACCACACCAGGTTGCTCTGGACCCTGTCCAAGCTGGCCTTGGATGTTCCTGGCGATGGGGCATCCACAGCCTCTCTGCACTGCTCCCTGTGTCAGGGACAAGCACCCTCCCAGGAAAGAACTTCTTCCCATCATCAAATCTATTCCAGCTCTTGCAGTTTGATCCCATTCCCCCTTGTCCTGTGACTGCAGTTCCTGAGAAAGAGTCCTCTCCCACTTCCCTGTAGTTCAGGCAGTTCCTGCAGGGTCCCACGTGCGGCTGACCCTGCAGACAGGAGAGAGAGAAGCCAAGCTCCCAGAGAGAGAAAATGGGGAAAGTGACAGGAGGGAAGAGAGGGGAAAGGTAGACGTGGGCCCATGGCCCCCAGCAGCAGCAGCAGCCACAGGCCCAAAGCCCCCCGCCCCCTGCCCAGCACAGCCTGCCCTGCCCTGCCCCTCCAGCTGTCAGCCGAGTGGGGGACAGGGGCCAGTGGCCGCTGCCAGCAGCAGGAATGGGGGCAGGGTGAGGATGCCCTGGCTTGGCTTTTGTCTCTTGATCAGTGTGGGCACAGGGCAGTGCAAGGCGGGCTGGCAAGCGAAGCCCGGAGCCTTTGGAGGCTCCAAGCCTTAAACATCAGCCCCTGCAGCAGCCCAGATCCGGGTCCCGCAGTTCCCAAGGCTGCCATGGCCTTCAGAGCATGAAGGTGGATTTGGCATGCCTGTGGCCCGATGCCGCCTCCCAGTCCAGGAGTCCCCGTGGCTCCAGCAGCAAGGGTGGCTGAAGGCTTCCTGCCTGCTTTGGGCCATTGCTGCAGGGGCCACTGCTGTCAGAGCCCCCTCTCTGCTGCTGACAGCTCTGCTCCTGGGGACACTGCTCTGGCCCAGCCCAGGAAGAGCAGCAGCGCCCAGTGCCAGGAGTGGTGTCGGTGGGACCCCCCCGTGCACAGGGAGCCCCAGCCCCGGGGTGGCCGTGCCAGCCCCGCCGGGGACCTCCAGCCCCGGCAACCCAGAACAAGTGGAAAGCACAAGTGTGCAAACGCCGCCTGGGCCCAAAGGCATTGCAAAGAGAACTGAGATTTTAAAAAGAAACAGTATTTTTTTTCCCAAAGATAGGCAAAAGCTAGGATTTACAGAAGATGTTTTATTTGGACAATCCTTATAAAAACAACAGTCTACAGAACATGTTTGCATGGGTGCTTATAGACTAACAAACTTCCAAACATATTTACATGGGTACCTATAGTCTAACAAACTTCCAAACATATTTACATGGGAGCCTATAGACTAATAAACTTGCTAACATATTTACATGGGAGCCTATAGGGTTACAAACGTTAAAACATATTTACAGAAAACCTCTAAACATAAAACGTAATTACAAAGGGGTCATATCTGAGTCCCTCATCTCCCTCAGTCCTGGAGGAAAGGATGCAGCAGCGCTGGACTCTGCTGCCAGCAGTGGCTCAGGTGGGCTGGGCGTGGGAAGCATCTGCTTCTCTTGCTCGTGGGGCTCCATCTTCATCCGAGGACCATGGGCTCCTCCTCATCCTTCTCATCAACCTCCATTTCCTCGATGTCGTCCTCCACGTCCACCTCCATGTCCTCGGCAGTGTCTTCTGTGTCCACCTCCATCATTTCTTCTCCATGCACCGCCATGTCCACTTCCATCTCCTCCAGGGTGTCTCTGAGCGTCTGCAAGAGGCAGCACAATCTCACGCTGGGCTTGCTGTCCCACCCCATCCATTCCCACATGGCTGCAGCCTGCCCAAGCAGGCTGCCCCCCTCCCCGGAATGGCACTGTACCTCCACTGGGGCAGCAGTGCCCATCCTGCCGGGATTGGCTTCAGAGCAGGCGTCAGGAAAAGCCCAGGCGGCAGCAACAGCTCGGCACTGACGGGCAGAGCGAAGGGCGAGGGAGAAGTGGCCGCTGGCAGCAGGTGAAGTGTCTGCTGTGCTCGTTTCCAGGACCTGGACCTTCCTCCTGCAACACGCTGGGAGCTGTGATGTCACAGAAGTTTCAGGGCCACTCCAGACGGAGAGATGGGGATGATGGAATGATCAAATCCTTGAATGCTTTGGCTTGCAAGGGCCCCTAAGGATCATCTGCTTTCAACCTGAGCAACTTCCCACCACACCAGGTTGCTCTGGACCCTGTCCAAGCTGGCCTTGGATGTTCCTGGCGATGGGGCATCCACAGCCTCTCTGCACTGCTCCCTGTGTCAGGGACAAGCACCCTCCCAGGAAAGAACTTCTTCCCATCATCAAATCTATTCCAGCTCTTGCAGTTTGATCCCATTCCCCCTTGTCCTGTGACTGCAGTTCCTGAGAAAGAGTCCTCTCCCACTTCCCTGTAGTTCAGGCAGTTCCTGCAGGGTCCCACGTGCGGCTGACCCTGCAGACAGGAGAGAGAGAAGCCAAGCTCCCAGAGAGAGAAAATGGGGAAAGTGACAGGAGGGAAGAGAGGGGAAAGGTAGACGTGGGCCCATGGCCCCCAGCAGCAGCAGCAGCCACAGGCCCAAAGCCCCCCGCCCCCTGCCCAGCACAGCCTGCCCTGCCCTGCCCCTCCAGCTGTCAGCCGAGTGGGGGACAGGGGCCAGTGGCCGCTGCCAGCAGCAGGAATGGGGGCAGGGTGAGGATGCCCTGGCTTGGCTTTTGTCTCTTGATCAGTGCGGGCACAGGGCAGTGCAAGGCGGGCTGGCAAGCGAAGCCCGGAGCCTTTGGAGGCTCCAAGCCTTAAACATCAGCCCCTGCAGCAGCCCAGATCCGGGTCCCGCAGTTCCCAAGGCTGCCATGGCCTTCAGAGCATGAAGGTGGATTTGGCATGCCTGTGGCCCGATGCCGCCTCCCGGTCCAGGAGTCCCCGTGGCTCCAGCAGCAAGGGTGGCTGAAGGCTTCCTGCCTGCTTTGGGCCATTGCTGCAGGGGCCACTGCTGTCAGAGCCCCCTCTCTGCTGCTGACAGCTCTGCTCCTGGGGACACTGCTCTGGCCCAGCCCAGGAAGAGCAGCAGCGCCCAGTGCCAGGAGTGGTGTCGGTGGGACCCCCCCGTGCACAGGGAGCCCCAGCCCCGGGGTGGCCGTGCCAGCCCCGCCGGGGACCTCCAGCCCCGGCAACCCAGAACAAGTGGAAAGCACAAGTGTGCAAACGCCGCCTGGGCCCAAAGGCATTGCAAAGAGAACTGAGATTTTAAAAAGAAACAGTATTTTTTTTCCCAAAGATAGGCAAAAGCTAGGATTTACAGAAGATGTTTTATTTGGACAATCCTTATAAAAACAACAGTCTACAGAACATGTTTGCATGGGTGCTTATAGACTAACAAACTTCCAAACATATTTACATGGGTACCTATAGTCTAACAAACTTCCAAACATATTTACATGGGAGCCTATAGACTAATAAACTTGCTAACATATTTACATGGGAGCCTATAGGGTTACAAACGTTAAAACATATTTACAGAAAACCTCTAAACATAAAACGTAATTACAAAGGGGTCATATCTGAGTCCCTCATCTCCCTCAGTCCTGGAGGAAAGGATGCAGCAGCGCTGGACTCTGCTGCCAGCAGTGGCTCAGGTGGGCTGGGCGTGGGAAGCATCTGCTTCTCTTGCTCGTGGGGCTCCATCTTCATCCGAGGACCATGGGCTCCTCCTCATCCTTCTCATCAACCTCCATTTCCTCGATGTCGTCCTCCACGTCCACCTCCATGTCCTCGGCAGTGTCTTCTGTGTCCACCTCCATCATTTCTTCTCCATGCACCACCATGTCCACTTCCATCTCCTCCAGGGTGTCTCTGAGCGTCTGCAAGAGGCAGCACAATCTCACGCTGGGCTTGCTGTCCCACCCCATCCATTCCCACATGGCTGCAGCCTGCCCAAGCAGGCTGCCCCCCTCCCCGGAATGGCACTGTACCTCCACTGGGGCAGCAGTGCCCATCCTGCCGGGATTGGCTTCAGAGCAGGCGTCAGGAAAAGCCCAGGCGGCAGCAACAGCTCGGCACTGACGGGCAGAGCGAAGGGCGAGGGAGAAGTGGCCGCTGGCAGCAGGTGAAGTGTCTGCTGTGCTCGTTTCCAGGACCTGGACCTTCCTCCTGCAACACGCTGGGAGCTGTGATGTCACAGAAGTTTCAGGGCCACTCCAGACGGAGAGATGGGGATGATGGAATGATCAAATCCTTGAATGCTTTGGCTTGCAAGGGCCCCTAAGGATCATCTGCTTTCAACCTGAGCAACTTCCCACCACACCAGGTTGCTCTGGACCCTGTCCAAGCTGGCCTTGGATGTTCCTGGCGATGGGGCATCCACAGCCTCTCTGCACTGCTCCCTGTGTCAGGGACAAGCACCCTCCCAGGAAAGAACTTCTTCCCATCATCAAATCTATTCCAGCTCTTGCAGTTTGATCCCATTCCCCCTTGTCCTGTGACTGCAGTTCCCGAGAAAGAGTCCTCTCCCACTTCCCTGTAGTTCAGGCAGTTCCTGCAGGGTCCCACGTGCGGCTGACCCTGCAGACAGGAGAGAGAGAAGCCAAGCTCCCAGAGAGAGAAAATGGGGAAAGTGACAGGAGGGAAGAGAGGGGAAAGGTAGACGTGGGCCCATGGCCCCCAGCAGCAGCAGCAGCCACAGGCCCAAAGCCCCCCGCCCCCTGCCCAGCACAGCCTGCCCTGCCCTGCCCCTCCAGCTGTCAGCCGAGTGGGGGACAGGGGCCAGTGGCCGCTGCCAGCAGCAGGAATGGGGGCAGGGTGAGGATGCCCTGGCTTGGCTTTTGTCTCTTGATCAGTGCGGGCACAGGGCAGTGCAAGGCGGGCTGGCAAGCGAAGCCCGGAGCCTTTGGAGGCTCCAAGCCTTAAACATCAGCCCCTGCAGCAGCCCAGATCCGGGTCCCGCAGTTCCCAAGGCTGCCATGGCCTTCAGAGCATGAAGGTGGATTTGGCATGCCTGTGGCCCGATGCCGCCTCCCGGTCCAGGAGTCCCCGTGGCTCCAGCAGCAAGGGTGGCTGAAGGCTTCCTGCCTGCTTTGGGCCATTGCTGCAGGGGCCACTGCTGTCAGAGCCCCCTCTCTGCTGCTGACAGCTCTGCTCCTGGGGACACTGCTCTGGCCCAGCCCAGGAAGAGCAGCAGCGCCCAGTGCCAGGAGTGGTGTCGGTGGGACCCCCCCGTGCACAGGGAGCCCCAGCCCCGGGGTGGCCGTGCCAGCCCCGCCAGGGACCTCCAGCCCCGGCAACCCAGAACAAGTGGAAAGCACAAGTGTGCAAACGCCGCCTGGGCCCAAAGGCATTGCAAAGAGAACTGAG
The DNA here is from genome assembly GCF_024509145.1 of Vidua macroura. Classification (NCBI taxonomy): domain Eukaryota; kingdom Metazoa; phylum Chordata; class Aves; order Passeriformes; family Viduidae; genus Vidua; species Vidua macroura. Next base: position 1,946,053 of record NC_071602.1, read on the forward strand.
ATTTTAAAAAGAAACAGTATTTTTTTTCCCAAAGATAGGCAAAAGCTAGGATTTACAGAAGATGTTTTATTTGGACAATCCTTATAAAAACAACAGTCTACAGAACATGTTTGCATGGGTGCTTATAGACTAACAAACTTCCAAACATATTTACATGGGTACCTATAGTCTAACAAACTTCCAAACATATTTACATGGGAGCCTATAGACTAATAAACTTGCTAACATATTTACATGGGAGCCTATAGGGTTACAAACGTTAAAACATATTTACAGAAAACCTCTAAACATAAAACGTAATTACAAAGGGGTCATATCTGAGTCCCTCATCTCCCTCAGTCCTGGAGGAAAGGATGCAGCAGCGCTGGACTCTGCTGCCAGCAGTGGCTCAGGTGGGCTGGGCGTGGGAAGCATCTGCTTCTCTTGCTCGTGGGGCTCCATCTTCATCCGAGGACCATGGGCTCCTCCTCATCCTTCTCATCAACCTCCATTTCCTCGATGTCGTCCTCCACGTCCACCTCCATGTCCTCGGCAGTGTCTTCTGTGTCCACCTCCATCATTTCTTCTCCATGCACCACCATGTCCACTTCCATCTCCTCCAGGGTGTCTCTGAGCGTCTGCAAGAGGCAGCACAATCTCACGCTGGGCTTGCTGTCCCACCCCATCCATTCCCACATGGCTGCAGCCTGCCCAAGCAGGCTGCCCCCCTCCCCGGAATGGCACTGTACCTCCACTGGGGCAGCAGTGCCCATCCTGCCGGGATTGGCTTCAGAGCAGGCGTCAGGAAAAGCCCAGGCGGCAGCAACAGCTCGGCACTGACGGGCAGAGCGAAGGGCGAGGGAGAAGTGGCCGCTGGCAGCAGGTGAAGTGTCTGCTGTGCTCGTTTCCAGGACCTGGACCTTCCTCCTGCAACACGCTGGGAGCTGTGATGTCACAGAAGTTTCAGGGCCACTCCAGACGGAGAGATGGGGATGATGGAATGATCAAATCCTTGAATGCTTTGGCTTGCAAGGGCCCCTAAGGATCATCTGCTTTCAACCTGAGCAACTTCCCACCACACCAGGTTGCTCTGGACCCTGTCCAAGCTGGCCTTGGATGTTCCTGGCGATGGGGCATCCACAGCCTCTCTGCACTGCTCCCTGTGTCAGGGACAAGCACCCTCCCAGGAAAGAACTTCTTCCCATCATCAAATCTATTCCAGCTCTTGCAGTTTGATCCCATTCCCCCTTGTCCTGTGACTGCAGTTCCTGAGAAAGAGTCCTCTCCCACTTCCCTGTAGTTCAGGCAGTTCCTGCAGGGTCCCACGTGCGGCTGACCCTGCAGACAGGAGAGAGAGAAGCCAAGCTCCCAGAGAGAGAAAATGGGGAAAGTGACAGGAGGGAAGAGAGGGGAAAGGTAGACGTGGGCCCATGGCCCCCAGCAGCAGCAGCAGCCACAGGCCCAAAGCCCCCCGCCCCCTGCCCAGCACAGCCTGCCCTGCCCTGCCCCTCCAGCTGTCAGCCGAGTGGGGGACAGGGGCCAGTGGCCGCTGCCAGCAGCAGGAATGGGGGCAGGGTGAGGATGCCCTGGCTTGGCTTTTGTCTCTTGATCAGTGCGGGCACAGGGCAGTGCAAGGCGGGCTGGCAAGCGAAGCCCGGAGCCTTTGGAGGCTCCAAGCCTTAAACATCAGCCCCTGCAGCAGCCCAGATCCGGGTCCCGCAGTTCCCAAGGCTGCCATGGCCTTCAGAGCATGAAGGTGGATTTGGCATGCCTGTGGCCCGATGCCGCCTCCCGGTCCAGGAGTCCCCGTGGCTCCAGCAGCAAGGGTGGCTGAAGGCTTCCTGCCTGCTTTGGGCCATTGCTGCAGGGGCCACTGCTGTCAGAGCCCCCTCTCTGCTGCTGACAGCTCTGCTCCTGGGGACACTGCTCTGGCCCAGCCCAGGAAGAGCAGCAGCGCCCAGTGCCAGGAGTGGTGTCGGTGGGACCCCCCCGTGCACAGGGAGCCCCAGCCCCGGGGTGGCCGTGCCAGCCCCGCCAGGGACCTCCAGCCCCGGCAACCCAGAACAAGTGGAAAGCACAAGTGTGCAAACGCCGCCTGGGCCCAAAGGCATTGCAAAGAGAACTGAGATTTTAAAAAGAAACAGTATTTTTTTTCCCAAAGATAGGCAAAAGCTAGGATTTACAGAAGATGTTTTATTTGGACAATCCTTATAAAAACAACAGTCTACAGAACATGTTTGCATGGGTGCTTATAGACTAACAAACTTCCAAACATATTTACATGGGTACCTATAGTCTAACAAACTTCCAAACATATTTACATGGGAGCCTATAGACTAATAAACTTGCTAACATATTTACATGGGAGCCTATAGGGTTACAAACGTTAAAACATATTTACAGAAAACCTCTAAACATAAAACGTAATTACAAAGGGGTCATATCTGAGTCCCTCATCTCCCTCAGTCCTGGAGGAAAGGATGCAGCAGCGCTGGACTCTGCTGCCAGCAGTGGCTCAGGTGGGCTGGGCGTGGGAAGCATCTGCTTCTCTTGCTCGTGGGGCTCCATCTTCATCCGAGGACCATGGGCTCCTCCTCATCCTTCTCATCAACCTCCATTTCCTCGATGTCGTCCTCCACGTCCACCTCCATGTCCTCGGCAGTGTCTTCTGTGTCCACCTCCATCATTTCTTCTCCATGCACCACCATGTCCACTTCCATCTCCTCCAGGGTGTCTCTGAGCGTCTGCAAGAGGCAGCACAATCTCCGCTGGGCTTGCTGTCCCACCCCATCCATTCCCACATGGCTGCAGCCTGCCCAAGCAGGCTGCCCCCCTCCCCGGAATGGCACTGTACCTCCACTGGGGCAGCAGTGCCCATCCTGCCGGGATTGGCTTCAGAGCAGGCGTCAGGAAAAGCCCAGGCGGCAGCAACAGCTCGGCACTGACGGGCAGAGCGAAGGGCGAGGGAGAAGTGGCCGCTGGCAGCAGGTGAAGTGTCTGCTGTGCTCGTTTCCAGGACCTGGACCTTCCTCCTGCAACACGCTGGGAGCTGTGATGTCACAGAAGTTTCAGGGCCACTCCAGACGGAGAGATGGGGATGATGGAATGATCAAATCCTTGAATGCTTTGGCTTGCAAGGGCCCCTAAGGATCATCTGCTTTCAACCTGAGCAACTTCCCACCACACCAGGTTGCTCTGGACCCTGTCCAAGCTGGCCTTGGATGTTCCTGGCGATGGGGCATCCACAGCCTCTCTGCACTGCTCCCTGTGTCAGGGACAAGCACCCTCCCAGGAAAGAACTTCTTCCCATCATCAAATCTATTCCAGCTCTTGCAGTTTGATCCCATTCCCCCTTGTCCTGTGACTGCAGTTCCTGAGAAAGAGTCCTCTCCCACTTCCCTGTAGTTCAGGCAGTTCCTGCAGGGTCCCACGTGCGGCTGACCCTGCAGACAGGAGAGAGAGAAGCCAAGCTCCCAGAGAGAGAAAATGGGGAAAGTGACAGGAGGGAAGAGAGGGGAAAGGTAGACGTGGGCCCATGGCCCCCAGCAGCAGCAGCAGCAGCCACAGGCCCAAAGCCCCCCGCCCCCTGCCCAGCACAGCCTGCCCTGCCCTGCCCCTCCAGCTGTCAGCCGAGTGGGGGACAGGGGCCAGTGGCCGCTGCCAGCAGCAGGAATGGGGGCAGGGTGAGGATGCCCTGGCTTGGCTTTTGTCTCTTGATCAGTGCGGGCACAGGGCAGTGCAAGGCGGGCTGGCAAGCGAAGCCCGGAGCCTTTGGAGGCTCCAAGCCTTAAACATCAGCCCCTGCAGCAGCCCAGATCCGGGTCCCGCAGTTCCCAAGGCTGCCATGGCCTTCAGAGCATGAAGGTGGATTTGGCATGCCTGTGGCCCGATGCCGCCTCCCGGTCCAGGAGTCCCCGTGGCTCCAGCAGCAAGGGTGGCTGAAGGCTTCCTGCCTGCTTTGGGCCATTGCTGCAGGGGCCACTGCTGTCAGAGCCCCCTCTCTGCTGCTGACAGCTCTGCTCCTGGGGACACTGCTCTGGCCCAGCCCAGGAAGAGCAGCAGCGCCCAGTGCCAGGAGTGGTGTCGGTGGGACCCCCCCGTGCACAGGGAGCCCCAGCCCCGGGGTGGCCGTGCCAGCCCCGCCGGGGACCTCCAGCCCCGGCAACCCAGAACAAGTGGAAAGCACAAGTGTGCAAACGCCGCCTGGGCCCAAAGGCATTGCAAAGAGAACTGAGATTTTAAAAAGAAACAGTATTTTTTTTCCCAAAGATAGGCAAAAGCTAGGATTTACAGAAGATGTTTTATTTGGACAATCCTTATAAAAACAACAGTCTACAGAACATGTTTGCATGGGTGCTTATAGACTAACAAACTTCCAAACATATTTACATGGGTACCTATAGTCTAACAAACTTCCAAACATATTTACATGGGAGCCTATAGACTAATAAACTTGCTAACATATTTACATGGGAGCCTATAGGGTTACAAACGTTAAAACATATTTACAGAAAACCTCTAAACATAAAACGTAATTACAAAGGGGTCATATCTGAGTCCCTCATCTCCCTCAGTCCTGGAGGAAAGGATGCAGCAGCGCTGGACTCTGCTGCCAGCAGTGGCTCAGGTGGGCTGGGCGTGGGAAGCATCTGCTTCTCTTGCTCGTGGGGCTCCATCTTCATCCGAGGACCATGGGCTCCTCCTCATCCTTCTCATCAACCTCCATTTCCTCGATGTCGTCCTCCACGTCCACCTCCATGTCCTCGGCAGTGTCTTCTGTGTCCACCTCCATCATTTCTTCTCCATGCACCACCATGTCCACTTCCATCTCCTCCAGGGTGTCTCTGAGCGTCTGCAAGAGGCAGCACAATCTCCGCTGGGCTTGCTGTCCCACCCCATCCATTCCCACATGGCTGCAGCCTGCCCAAGCAGGCTGCCCCCCTCCCCGGAATGGCACTGTACCTCCACTGGGGCAGCAGTGCCCATCCTGCCGGGATTGGCTTCAGAGCAGGCGTCAGGAAAAGCCCAGGCGGCAGCAACAGCTCGGCACTGACGGGCAGAACGAAGGGCGAGGGAGAAGTGGCCGCTGGCAGCAGGTGAAGTGTCTGCTGTGCTCGTTTCCAGGACCTGGACCTTCCTCCTGCAACACGCTGGGAGCTGTGATGTCACAGAAGTTTCAGGGCCACTCCAGACGGAGAGATGGGGATGATGGAATGATCAAATCCTTGAATGCTTTGGCTTGCAAGGGCCCCTAAGGATCATCTGCTTTCAACCTGAGCAACTTCCCACCACACCAGGTTGCTCTGGACCCTGTCCAAGCTGGCCTTGGATGTTCCTGGCGATGGGGCATCCACAGCCTCTCTGCACTGCTCCCTGTGTCAGGGACAAGCACCCTCCCAGGAAAGAACTTCTTCCCATCATCAAATCTATTCCAGCTCTTGCAGTTTGATCCCATTCCCCCTTGTCCTGTGACTGCAGTTCCTGAGAAAGAGTCCTCTCCCACTTCCCTGTAGTTCAGGCAGTTCCTGCAGGGTCCCACGTGCGGCTGACCCTGCAGACAGGAGAGAGAGAAGCCAAGCTCCCAGAGAGAGAAAATGGGGAAAGTGACAGGAGGGAAGAGAGGGGAAAGGTAGACGTGGGCCCATGGCCCCCAGCAGCAGCAGCAGCCACAGGCCCAAAGCCCCCCGCCCCCTGCCCAGCACAGCCTGCCCTGCCCTGCCCCTCCAGCTGTCAGCCGAGTGGGGGACAGGGGCCAGTGGCCGCTGCCAGCAGCAGGAATGGGGGCAGGGTGAGGATGCCCTGGCTTGGCTTTTGTCTCTTGATCAGTGCGGGCACAGGGCAGTGCAAGGCGGGCTGGCAAGCGAAGCCCGGAGCCTTTGGAGGCTCCAAGCCTTAAACATCAGCCCCTGCAGCAGCCCAGATCCGGGTCCCGCAGTTCCCAAGGCTGCCATGGCCTTCAGAGCATGAAGGTGGATTTGGCATGCCTGTGGCCCGATGCCGCTTCCCGGTCCAGGAGTCCCCGTGGCTCCAGCAGCAAGGGTGGCTGAAGGCTTCCTGCCTGCTTTGGGCCATTGCTGCAGGGGCCACTGCTGTCAGAGCCCCCTCTCTGCTGCTGACAGCTCTGCTCCTGGGGACACTGCTCTGGCCCAGCCCAGGAAGAGCAGCAGCGCCCAGTGCCAGGAGTGGTGTCGGTGGGACCCCCCCGTGCACAGGGAGCCCCAGCCCCGGGGTGGCCGTGCCAGCCCCGCCGGGGACCTCCAGCCCCGGCAACCCAGAACAAGTGGAAAGCACAAGTGTGCAAACGCCGCCTGGGCCCAAAGGCATTGCAAAGAGAACTGAGATTTTAAAAAGAAACAGTATTTTTTTTCCCAAAGATAGGCAAAAGCTAGGATTTACAGAAGATGTTTTATTTGGACAATCCTTATAAAAACAACAGTCTACAGAACATGTTTGCATGGGTGCTTATAGACTAACAAACTTCCAAACATATTTACATGGGTACCTATAGTCTAACAAACTTCCAAACATATTTACATGGGAGCCTATAGACTAATAAACTTGCTAACATATTTACATGGGAGCCTATAGGGTTACAAACGTTAAAACATATTTACAGAAAACCTCTAAACATAAAACGTAATTACAAAGGGGTCATATCTGAGTCCCTCATCTCCCTCAGTCCTGGAGGAAAGGATGCAGCAGCGCTGGACTCTGCTGCCAGCAGTGGCTCAGGTGGGCTGGGCGTGGGAAGCATCTGCTTCTCTTGCTCGTGGGGCTCCATCTTCATCCGAGGACCATGGGCTCCTCCTCATCCTTCTCATCAACCTCCATTTCCTCGATGTCGTCCTCCACGTCCACCTCCATGTCCTCGGCAGTGTCTTCTGTGTCCACCTCCATCATTTCTTCTCCATGCACCACCATGTCCACTTCCATCTCCTCCAGGGTGTCTCTGAGCGTCTGCAAGAGGCAGCACAATCTCACGCTGGGCTTGCTGTCCCACCCCATCCATTCCCACATGGCTGCAGCCTGCCCAAGCAGGCTGCCCCCCTCCCCGGAATGGCACTGTACCTCCACTGGGGCAGCAGTGCCCATCCTGCCGGGATTGGCTTCAGAGCAGGCGTCAGGAAAAGCCCAGGCGGCAGCAACAGCTCGGCACTGACGGGCAGAGCGAAGGGCGAGGGAGAAGTGGCCGCTGGCAGCAGGTGAAGTGTCTGCTGTGCTCGTTTCCAGGACCTGGACCTTCCTCCTGCAACACGCTGGGAGCTGTGATGTCACAGAAGTTTCAGGGCCACTCCAGACGGAGAGATGGGGATGATGGAATGATCAAATCCTTGAATGCTTTGGCTTGCAAGGGCCCCTAAGGATCATCTGCTTTCAACCTGAGCAACTTCCCACCACACCAGGTTGCTCTGGACCCTGTCCAAGCTGGCCTTGGATGTTCCTGGCGATGGGGCATCCACAGCCTCTCTGCACTGCTCCCTGTGTCAGGGACAAGCACCCTCCCAGGAAAGAACTTCTTCCCATCATCAAATCTATTCCAGCTCTTGCAGTTTGATCCCATTCCCCCTTGTCCTGTGACTGCAGTTCCTGAGAAAGAGTCCTCTCCCACTTCCCTGTAGTTCAGGCAGTTCCTGCAGGGTCCCACGTGCGGCTGACCCTGCAGACAGGAGAGAGAGAAGCCAAGCTCCCAGAGAGAGAAAATGGGGAAAGTGACAGGAGGGAAGAGAGGGGAAAGGTAGACGTGGGCCCATGGCCCCCAGCAGCAGCAGCAGCCACAGGCCCAAAGCCCCCCGCCCCCTGCCCAGCACAGCCTGCCCTGCCCTGCCCCTCCAGCTGTCAGCCGAGTGGGGGACAGGGGCCAGTGGCCGCTGCCAGCAGCAGGAATGGGGGCAGGGTGAGGATGCCCTGGCTTGGCTTTTGTCTCTTGATCAGTGCGGGCACAGGGCAGTGCAAGGCGGGCTGGCAAGCGAAGCCCGGAGCCTTTGGAGGCTCCAAGCCTTAAACATCAGCCCCTGCAGCAGCCCAGATCCGGGTCCCGCAGTTCCCAAGGCTGCCATGGCCTTCAGAGCATGAAGGTGGATTTGGCATGCCTGTGGCCCGATGCCGCTTCCCGGTCCAGGAGTCCCCGTGGCTCCAGCAGCAAGGGTGGCTGAAGGCTTCCTGCCTGCTTTGGGCCATTGCTGCAGGGGCCACTGCTGTCAGAGCCCCCTCTCTGCTGCTGACAGCTCTGCTCCTGGGGACACTGCTCTGGCCCAGCCCAGGAAGAGCAGCAGCGCCCAGTGCCAGGAGTGGTGTCGGTGGGACCCCCCCGTGCACAGGGAGCCCCAGCCCCGGGGTGGCCGTGCCAGCCCCGCCGGGGACCTCCAGCCCCGGCAACCCAGAACAAGTGGAAAGCACAAGTGTGCAAACGCCGCCTGGGCCCAAAGGCATTGCAAAGAGAACTGGGATTTTAAAAAGAAACAGTATTTTTTTTCCCAAAGATAGGCAAAAGCTAGGATTTACAGAAGATGTTTTATTTGGACAATCCTTATAAAAACAACAGTCTACAGAACATGTTTGCATGGGTGCTTATAGACTAACAAACTTCCAAACATATTTACATGGGTACCTATAGTCTAACAAACTTCCAAACATATTTACATGGGAGCCTATAGACTAATAAACTTGCTAACATATTTACATGGGAGCCTATAGGGTTACAAACGTTAAAACATATTTACAGAAAACCTCTAAACATAAAACGTAATTACAAAGGGGTCATATCTGAGTCCCTCATCTCCCTCAGTCCTGGAGGAAAGGATGCAGCAGCGCTGGACTCTGCTGCCAGCAGTGGCTCAGGTGGGCTGGGCGTGGGAAGCATCTGCTTCTCTTGCTCGTGGGGCTCCATCTTCATCCGAGGACCATGGGCTCCTCCTCATCCTTCTCATCAACCTCCATTTCCTCGATGTCGTCCTCCACGTCCACCTCCATGTCCTCGGCAGTGTCTTCTGTGTCCACCTCCATCATTTCTTCTCCATGCACCACCATGTCCACTTCCATCTCCTCCAGGGTGTCTCTGAGCGTCTGCAAGAGGCAGCACAATCTCACGCTGGGCTTGCTGTCCCACCCCATCCATTCCCACATGGCTGCAGCCTGCCCAAGCAGGCTGCCCCCCTCCCCGGAATGGCACTGTACCTCCACTGGGGCAGCAGTGCCCATCCTGCCGGGATTGGCTTCAGAGCAGGCGTCAGGAAAAGCCCAGGCGGCAGCAACAGCTCGGCACTGACGGGCAGAGCGAAGGGCGAGGGAGAAGTGGCCGCTGGCAGCAGGTGAAGTGTCTGCTGTGCTCGTTTCCAGGACCTGGACCTTCCTCCTGCAACACGCTGGGAGCTGTGATGTCACAGAAGTTTCAGGGCCACTCCAGACGGAGAGATGGGGATGATGGAATGATCAAATCCTTGAATGCTTTGGCTTGCAAGGGCCCCTAAGGATCATCTGCTTTCAACCTGAGCAACTTCCCACCACACCAGGTTGCTCTGGACCCTGTCCAAGCTGGCCTTGGATGTTCCTGGCGATGGGGCATCCACAGCCTCCCTGCACTGCTCCCTGTGTCAGGGACAAGCACCCTCCCAGGAAAGAACTTCTTCCCATCATCAAATCTATTCCAGCTCTTGCAGTTTGATCCCATTCCCCCTTGTCCTGTGACTGCAGTTCCTGAGAAAGAGTCCTCTCCCACTTCCCTGTAGTTCAGGCAGTTCCTGCAGGGTCCCACGTGCGGCTGACCCTGCAGACAGGAGAGAGAGAAGCCAAGCTCCCAGAGAGAGAAAATGGGGAAAGTGACAGGAGGGAAGAGAGGGGAAAGGTAGACGTGGGCCCATGGCCCCCAGCAGCAGCAGCAGCCACAGGCCCAAAGCCCCCCGCCCCCTGCCCAGCACAGCCTGCCCTGCCCTGCCCCTCCAGCTGTCAGCCGAGTGGGGGACAGGGGCCAGTGGCCGCTGCCAGCAGCAGGAATGGGGGCAGGGTGAGGATGCCCTGGCTTGGCTTTTGTCTCTTGATCAGTGCGGGCACAGGGCAGTGCAAGGCGGGCTGGCAAGCGAAGCCCGGAGCCTTTGGAGGCTCCAAGCCTTAAACATCAGCCCCTGCAGCAGCCCAGATCCGGGTCCCGCAGTTCCCAAGGCTGCCATGGCCTTCAGAGCATGAAGGTGGATTTGGCATGCCTGTGGCCCGATGCCGCCTCCCGGTCCAGGAGTCCCCGTGGCTCCAGCAGCAAGGGTGGCTGAAGGCTTCCTGCCTGCTTTGGGCCATTGCTGCAGGGGCCACTGCTGTCAGAGCCCCCTCTCTGCTGCTGACAGCTCTGCTCCTGGGGACACTGCTCTGGCCCAGCCCAGGAAGAGCAGCAGCGCCCAGTGCCAGGAGTGGTGTCGGTGGGACCCCCCCGTGCACAGGGAGCCCCAGCCCCGGGGTGGCCGTGCCAGCCCCGCCGGGGACCTCCAGCCCCGGCAACCCAGAACAAGTGGAAAGCACAAGTGTGCAAACGCCGCCTGGGCCCAAAGGCATTGCAAAGAGAACTGAGATTTTAAAAAGAAACAGTATTTTTTTTCCCAAAGATAGGCAAAAGCTAGGATTTACAGAAGATGTTTTATTTGGACAATCCTTATAAAAACAACAGTCTACAGAACATGTTTGCATGGGTGCTTATAGACTAACAAACTTCCAAACATATTTACATGGGTACCTATAGTCTAACAAACTTCCAAACATATTTACATGGGAGCCTATAGACTAATAAACTTGCTAACATATTTACATGGGAGCCTATAGGGTTACAAACGTTAAAACATATTTACAGAAAACCTCTAAACATAAAACGTAATTACAAAGGGGTCATATCTGAGTCCCTCATCTCCCTCAGTCCTGGAGGAAAGGATGCAGCAGCGCTGGACTCTGCTGCCAGCAGTGGCTCAGGTGGGCTGGGCGTGGGAAGCATCTGCTTCTCTTGCTCGTGGGGCTCCATCTTCATCCGAGGACCATGGGCTCCTCCTCATCCTTCTCATCAACCTCCATTTCCTCGATGTCGTCCTCCACGTCCACCTCCATGTCCTCGGCAGTGTCTTCTGTGTCCACCTCCATCATTTCTTCTCCATGCACCACCATGTCCACTTCCATCTCCTCCAGGGTGTCTCTGAGCGTCTGCAAGAGGCAGCACAATCTCACGCTGGGCTTGCTGTCCCACCCCATCCATTCCCACATGGCTGCAGCCTGCCCAAGCAGGCTGCCCCCCTCCCCGGAATGGCACTGTACCTCCACTGGGGCAGCAGTGCCCATCCTGCCGGGATTGGCTTCAGAGCAGGCGTCAGGAAAAGCCCAGGCGGCAGCAACAGCTCGGCACTGACGGGCAGAGCGAAGGGCGAGGGAGAAGTGGCCGCTGGCAGCAGGTGAAGTGTCTGCTGTGCTCATTTCCAGGACCTGGACCTTCCTCCTGCAACACGCTGGGAGCTGTGATGTCACAGAAGTTTCAGGGCCACTCCAGACGGAGAGATGGGGATGATGGAATGATCAAATCCTTGAATGCTTTGGCTTGCAAGGGCCCCTAAGGATCATCTGCTTTCAACCTGAGCAACTTCCCACCACACCAGGTTGCTCTGGACCCTGTCCAAGCTGGCCTTGGATGTTCCTGGCGATGGGGCATCCACAGCCTCCCTGCACTGCTCCCTGTGTCAGGGACAAGCACCCTCCCAGGAAAGAACTTCTTCCCATCATCAAATCTATTCCAGCTCTTGCAGTTTGATCCCATTCCCCCTTGTCCTGTGACTGCAGTTCCTGAGAAAGAGTCCTCTCCCACTTCCCTGTAGTTCAGGCAGTTCCTGCAGGGTCCCACGTGCGGCTGACCCTGCAGACAGGAGAGAGAGAAGCCAAGCTCCCAGAGAGAGAAAATGGGGAAAGTGACAGGAGGGAAGAGAGGGGAAAGGTAGACGTGGGCCCATGGCCCCCAGCAGCAGCAGCAGCCACAGGCCCAAAGCCCCCCGCCCCCTGCCCAGCACAGCCTGCCCTGCCCTGCCCCTCCAGCTGTCAGCCGAGTGGGGGACAGGGGCCAGTGGCCGCTGCCAGCAGCAGGAATGGGGGCAGGGTGAGGATGCCCTGGCTTGGCTTTTGTCTCTTGATCAGTGCGGGCACAGGGCAGTGCAAGGCGGGCTGGCAAGCGAAGCCCGGAGCCTTTGGAGGCTCCAAGCCTTAAACATCAGCCCCTGCAGCAGCCCAGATCCGGGTCCCGCAGTTCCCAAGGCTGCCATGGCCTTCAGAGCATGAAGGTGGATTTGGCATGCCTGTGGCCCGATGCCGCCTCCCGGTCCAGGAGTCCCCGTGGCTCCAGCAGCAAGGGTGGCTGAAGGCTTCCTGCCTGCTTTGGGCCATTGCTGCAGGGGCCACTGCTGTCAGAGCCCCCTCTCTGCTGCTGACAGCTCTGCTCCTGGGGACACTGCTCTGGCCCAGCCCAGGAAGAGCAGCAGCGCCCAGTGCCAGGAGTGGTGTCGGTGGGACCCCCCCGTGCACAGGGAGCCCCAGCCCCGGGGTGGCCGTGCCAGCCCCGCCGGGGACCTCCAGCCCCGGCAACCCAGAACAAGTGGAAAGCACAAGTGTGCAAACGCCGCCTGGGCCCAAAGGCATTGCAAAGAGAACTGAGATTTTAAAAAGAAACAGTATTTTTTTTCCCAAAGATAGGCAAAAGCTAGGATTTACAGAAGATGTTTTATTTGGACAATCCTTATAAAAACAACAGTCTACAGAACATGTTTGCATGGGTGCTTATAGACTAACAAACTTCCAAACATATTTACATGGGTACCTATAGTCTAACAAACTTCCAAACATATTTACATGGGAGCCTATAGACTAATAAACTTGCTAACATATTTACATGGGAGCCTATAGGGTTACAAACGTTAAAACATATTTACAGAAAACCTCTAAACATAAAACGTAATTACAAAGGGGTCATATCTGAGTCCCTCATCTCCCTCAGTCCTGGAGGAAAGGATGCAGCAGCGCTGGACTCTGCTGCCAGCAGTGGCTCAGGTGGGCTGGGCGTGGGAAGCATCTGCTTCTCTTGCTCGTGGGGCTCCATCTTCATCCGAGGACCATGGGCTCCTCCTCATCCTTCTCATCAACCTCCATTTCCTCGATGTCGTCCTCCACGTCCACCTCCATGTCCTCGGCAGTGTCTTCTGTGTCCACCTCCATCATTTCTTCTCCATGCACCACCATGTCCACTTCCATCTCCTCCAGGGTGTCTCTGAGCGTCTGCAAGAGGCAGCACAATCTCACGCTGGGCTTGCTGTCCCACCCCATCCATTCCCACATGGCTGCAGCCTGCCCAAGCAGGCTGCCCCCCTCCCCGGAATGGCACTGTACCTCCACTGGGGCAGCAGTGCCCATCCTGCCGGGATTGGCTTCAGAGCAGGCGTCAGGAAAAGCCCAGGCGGCAGCAACAGCTCGGCACTGACGGGCAGAGCGAAGGGCGAGGGAGAAGTGGCCGCTGGCAGCAGGTGAAGTGTCTGCTGTGCTCGTTTCCAGGACCTGGACCTTCCTCCTGCAACACGCTGGGAGCTGTGATGTCACAGAAGTTTCAGGGCCACTCCAGACGGAGAGATGGGGATGATGGAATGATCAAATCCTTGAATGCTTTGGCTTGCAAGGGCCCCTAAGGATCATCTGCTTTCAACCTGAGCAACTTCCCACCACACCAGGTTGCTCTGGACCCTGTCCAAGCTGGCCTTGGATGTTCCTGGCGATGGGGCATCCACAGCCTCCCTGCACTGCTCCCTGTGTCAGGGACAAGCACCCTCCCAGGAAAGAACTTCTTCCCATCATCAAATCTATTCCAGCTCTTGCAGTTTGATCCCATTCCCCCTTGTCCTGTGACTGCAGTTCCTGAGAAAGAGTCCTCTCCCACTTCCCTGTAGTTCAGGCAGTTCCTGCAGGGTCCCACGTGCGGCTGACCCTGCAGACAGGAGAGAGAGAAGCCAAGCTCCCAGAGAGAGAAAATGGGGAAAGTGACAGGAGGGAAGAGAGGGGAAAGGTAGACGTGGGCCCATGGCCCCCAGCAGCAGCAGCAGCCACAGGCCCAAAGCCCCCCGCCCCCTGCCCAGCACAGCCTGCCCTGCCCTGCCCCTCCAGCTGTCAGCCGAGTGGGGGACAGGGGCCAGTGGCCGCTGCCAGCAGCAGGAATGGGGGCAGGGTGAGGATGCCCTGGCTTGGCTTTTGTCTCTTGATCAGTGCGGGCACAGGGCAGTGCAAGGCGGGCTGGCAAGCGAAGCCCGGAGCCTTTGGAGGCTCCAAGCCTTAAACATCAGCCCCTGCAGCAGCCCAGATCCGGGTCCCGCAGTTCCCAAGGCTGCCATGGCCTTCAGAGCATGAAGGTGGATTTGGCATGCCTGTGGCCCGATGCCGCCTCCTGGTCCAGGAGTCCCCGTGGCTCCAGCAGCAAGGGTGGCTGAAGGCTTCCTGCCTGCTTTGGGCCATTGCTGCAGGGGCCACTGCTGTCAGAGCCCCCTCTCTGCTGCTGACAGCTCTGCTCCTGGGGACACTGCTCTGGCCCAGCCCAGGAAGAGCAGCAGCGCCCAGTGCCAGGAGTGGTGTCGGTGGGACCCCCCCGTGCACAGGGAGCCCCAGCCCCGGGGTGGCCGTGCCAGCCCCGCCGGGGACCTCCAGCCCCGGCAACCCAGAACAAGTGGAAAGCACAAGTGTGCAAACGCCGCCTGGGCCCAAAGGCATTGCAAAGAGAACTGAGATTTTAAAAAGAAACAGTATTTTTTTTCCCAAAGATAGGCAAAAGCTAGGATTTACAGAAGATGTTTTATTTGGACAATCCTTATAAAAACAACAGTCTACAGAACATGTTTGCATGGGTGCTTATAGACTAACAAACTTCCAAACATATTTACATGGGTACCTATAGTCTAACAAACTTCCAAACATATTTACATGGGAGCCTATAGACTAATAAACTTGCTAACATATTTACATGGGAGCCTATAGGGTTACAAACGTTAAAACATATTTACAGAAAACCTCTAAACATAAAACGTAATTACAAAGGGGTCATATCTGAGTCCCTCATCTCCCTCAGTCCTGGAGGAAAGGATGCAGCAGCGCTGGACTCTGCTGCCAGCAGTGGCTCAGGTGGGCTGGGCGTGGGAAGCATCTGCTTCTCTTGCTCGTGGGGCTCCATCTTCATCCGAGGACCATGGGCTCCTCCTCATCCTTCTCATCAACCTCCATTTCCTCGATGTCGTCCTCCACGTCCACCTCCATGTCCTCGGCAGTGTCTTCTGTGTCCACCTCCATCATTTCTTCTCCATGCACCACCATGTCCACTTCCATCTCCTCCAGGGTGTCTCTGAGCGTCTGCAAGAGGCAGCACAATCTCACGCTGGGCTTGCTGTCCCACCCCATCCATTCCCACATGGCTGCAGCCTGCCCAAGCAGGCTGCCCCCCTCCCCGGAATGGCACTGTACCTCCACTGGGGCAGCAGTGCCCATCCTGCCGGGATTGGCTTCAGAGCAGGCGTCAGGAAAAGCCCAGGCGGCAGCAACAGCTCGGCACTGACGGGCAGAGCGAAGGGCGAGGGAGAAGTGGCCGCTGGCAGCAGGTGAAGTGTCTGCTGTGCTCGTTTCCAGGACCTGGACCTTCCTCCTGCAACACGCTGGGAGCTGTGATGTCACAGAAGTTTCAGGGCCACTCCAGACGGAGAGATGGGGATGATGGAATGATCAAATCCTTGAATGCTTTGGCTTGCAAGGGCCCCTAAGGATCATCTGCTTTCAACCTGAGCAACTTCCCACCACACCAGGTTGCTCTGGACCCTGTCCAAGCTGGCCTTGGATGTTCCTGGCGATGGGGCATCCACAGCCTCTCTGCACTGCTCCCTGTGTCAGGGACAAGCACCCTCCCAGGAAAGAACTTCTTCCCATCATCAAATCTATTCCAGCTCTTGCAGTTTGATCCCATTCCCCCTTGTCCTGTGACTGCAGTTCCTGAGAAAGAGTCCTCTCCCACTTCCCTGTAGTTCAGGCAGTTCCTGCAGGGTCCCACGTGCGGCTGACCCTGCAGACAGGAGAGAGAGAAGCCAAGCTCCCAGAGAGAGAAAATGGGGAAAGTGACAGGAGGGAAGAGAGGGGAAAGGTAGACGTGGGCCCATGGCCCCCAGCAGCAGCAGCAGCCACAGGCCCAAAGCCCCCCGCCCCCTGCCCAGCACAGCCTGCCCTGCCCTGCCCCTCCAGCTGTCAGCCGAGTGGGGGACAGGGGCCAGTGGCCGCTGCCAGCAGCAGGAATGGGGGCAGGGTGAGGATGCCCTGGCTTGGCTTTTGTCTCTTGATCAGTGCGGGCACAGGGCAGTGCAAGGCGGGCTGGCAAGCGAAGCCCGGAGCCTTTGGAGGCTCCAAGCCTTAAACATCAGCCCCTGCAGCAGCCCAGATCCGGGTCCCGCAGTTCCCAAGGCTGCCATGGCCTTCAGAGCATGAAGGTGGATTTGGCATGCCTGTGGCCCGATGCCGCCTCCCGGTCCAGGAGTCCCCGTGGCTCCAGCAGCAAGGGTGGCTGAAGGCTTCCTGCCTGCTTTGGGCCATTGCTGCAGGGGCCACTGCTGTCAGAGCCCCCTCTCTGCTGCTGACAGCTCTGCTCCTGGGGACACTGCTCTGGCCCAGCCCAGGAAGAGCAGCAGCGCCCAGTGCCAGGAGTGGTGTCGGTGGGACCCCCCCGTGCACAGGGAGCCCCAGCCCCGGGGTGGCCGTGCCAGCCCCGCCGGGGACCTCCAGCCCCGGCAACCCAGAACAAGTGGAAAGCACAAGTGTGCAAACGCCGCCTGGGCCCAAAGGCATTGCAAAGAGAACTGAGATTTTAAAAAGAAACAGTATTTTTTTTCCCAAAGATAGGCAAAAGCTAGGATTTACAGAAGATGTTTTATTTGGACAATCCTTATAAAAACAACAGTCTACAGAACATGTTTGCATGGGTGCTTATAGACTAACAAACTTCCAAACATATTTACATGGGTACCTATAGTCTAACAAACTTCCAAACATATTTACATGGGAGCCTATAGACTAATAAACTTGCTAACATATTTACATGGGAGCCTATAGGGTTACAAACGTTAAAACATATTTACAGAAAACCTCTAAACATAAAACGTAATTACAAAGGGGTCATATCTGAGTCCCTCATCTCCCTCAGTCCTGGAGGAAAGGATGCAGCAGCGCTGGACTCTGCTGCCAGCAGTGGCTCAGGTGGGCTGGGCGTGGGAAGCATCTGCTTCTCTTGCTCGTGGGGCTCCATCTTCATCCGAGGACCATGGGCTCCTCCTCATCCTTCTCATCAACCTCCATTTCCTCGATGTCGTCCTCCACGTCCACCTCCATGTCCTCGGCAGTGTCTTCTGTGTCCACCTCCATCATTTCTTCTCCATGCACCACCATGTCCACTTCCATCTCCTCCAGGGTGTCTCTGAGCGTCTGCAAGAGGCAGCACAATCTCACGCTGGGCTTGCTGTCCCACCCCATCCATTCCCACATGGCTGCAGCCTGCCCAAGCAGGCTGCCCCCCTCCCCGGAATGGCACTGTACCTCCACTGGGGCAGCAGTGCCCATCCTGCCGGGATTGGCTTCAGAGCAGGCGTCAGGAAAAGCCCAGGCGGCAGCAACAGCTCGGCACTGACGGGCAGAGCGAAGGGCGAGGGAGAAGTGGCCGCTGGCAGCAGGTGAAGTGTCTGCTGTGCTCGTTTCCAGGACCTGGACCTTCCTCCTGCAACACGCTGGGAGCTGTGATGTCACAGAAGTTTCAGGGCCACTCCAGACGGAGAGATGGGGATGATGGAATGATCAAATCCTTGAATGCTTTGGCTTGCAAGGGCCCCTAAGGATCATCTGCTTTCAACCTGAGCAACTTCCCACCACACCAGGTTGCTCTGGACCCTGTCCAAGCTGGCCTTGGATGTTCCTGGCGATGGGGCATCCACAGCCTCTCTGCACTGCTCCCTGTGTCAGGGACAAGCACCCTCCCAGGAAAGAACTTCTTCCCATCATCAAATCTATTCCAGCTCTTGCAGTTTGATCCCATTCCCCCTTGTCCTGTGACTGCAGTTCCTGAGAAAGAGTCCTCTCCCACTTCCCTGTAGTTCAGGCAGTTCCTGCAGGGTCCCACGTGCGGCTGACCCTGCAGACAGGAGAGAGAGAAGCCAAGCTCCCAGAGAGAGAAAATGGGGAAAGTGACAGGAGGGAAGAGAGGGGAAAGGTAGACGTGGGCCCATGGCCCCCAGCAGCAGCAGCAGCCACAGGCCCAAAGCCCCCCGCCCCCTGCCCAGCACAGCCTGCCCTGCCCTGCCCCTCCAGCTGTCAGCCGAGTGGGGGACAGGGGCCAGTGGCCGCTGCCAGCAGCAGGAATGGGGGCAGGGTGAGGATGCCCTGGCTTGGCTTTTGTCTCTTGATCAGTGCGGGCACAGGGCAGTGCAAGGCGGGCTGGCAAGCGAAGCCCGGAGCCTTTGGAGGCTCCAAGCCTTAAACATCAGCCCCTGCAGCAGCCCAGATCCGGGTCCCGCAGTTCCCAAGGCTGCCATGGCCTTCAGAGCATGAAGGTGGATTTGGCATGCCTGTGGCCCGATGCCGCCTCCCGGTCCAGGAGTCCCCGTGGCTCCAGCAGCAAGGGTGGCTGAAGGCTTCCTGCCTGCTTTGGGCCATTGCTGCAGGGGCCACTGCTGTCAGAGCCCCCTCTCTGCTGCTGACAGCTCTGCTCCTGGGGACACTGCTCTGGCCCAGCCCAGGAAGAGCAGCAGCGCCCAGTGCCAGGAGTGGTGTCGGTGGGACCCCCCCGTGCACAGGGAGCCCCAGCCCCGGGGTGGCCGTGCCAGCCCCGCCGGGGACCTCCAGCCCCGGCAACCCAGAACAAGTGGAAAGCACAAGTGTGCAAACGCCGCCTGGGCCCAAAGGCATTGCAAAGAGAACTGAGATTTTAAAAAGAAACAGTATTTTTTTTCCCAAAGATAGGCAAAAGCTAGGATTTACAGAAGATGTTTTATTTGGACAATCCTTATAAAAACAACAGTCTACAGAACATGTTTGCATGGGTGCTTATAGACTAACAAACTTCCAAACATATTTACATGGGTACCTATAGTCTAACAAACTTCCAAACATATTTACATGGGAGCCTATAGACTAATAAACTTGCTAACATATTTACATGGGAGCCTATAGGGTTACAAACGTTAAAACATATTTACAGAAAACCTCTAAACATAAAACGTAATTACAAAGGGGTCATATCTGAGTCCCTCATCTCCCTCAGTCCTGGAGGAAAGGATGCAGCAGCGCTGGACTCTGCTGCCAGCAGTGGCTCAGGTGGGCTGGGCGTGGGAAGCATCTGCTTCTCTTGCTCGTGGGGCTCCATCTTCATCCGAGGACCATGGGCTCCTCCTCATCCTTCTCATCAACCTCCATTTCCTCGATGTCGTCCTCCACGTCCACCTCCATGTCCTCGGCAGTGTCTTCTGTGTCCACCTCCATCATTTCTTCTCCATGCACCACCATGTCCACTTCCATCTCCTCCAGGGTGTCTCTGAGCGTCTGCAAGAGGCAGCACAATCTCACGCTGGGCTTGCTGTCCCACCCCATCCATTCCCACATGGCTGCAGCCTGCCCAAGCAGGCTGCCCCCCTCCCCGGAATGGCACTGTACCTCCACTGGGGCAGCAGTGCCCATCCTGCCGGGATTGGCTTCAGAGCAGGCGTCAGGAAAAGCCCAGGCGGCAGCAACAGCTCGGCACTGACGGGCAGAGCGAAGGGCGAGGGAGAAGTGGCCGCTGGCAGCAGGTGAAGTGTCTGCTGTGCTCGTTTCCAGGACCTGGACCTTCCTCCTGCAACACGCTGGGAGCTGTGATGTCACAGAAGTTTCAGGGCCACTCCAGACGGAGAGATGGGGATGATGGAATGATCAAATCCTTGAATGCTTTGGCTTGCAAGGGCCCCTAAGGATCATCTGCTTTCAACCTGAGCAACTTCCCACCACACCAGGTTGCTCTGGACCCTGTCCAAGCTGGCCTTGGATGTTCCTGGCGATGGGGCATCCACAGCCTCTCTGCACTGCTCCCTGTGTCAGGGACAAGCACCCTCCCAGGAAAGAACTTCTTCCCATCATCAAATCTATTCCAGCTCTTGCAGTTTGATCCCATTCCCCCTTGTCCTGTGACTGCAGTTCCTGAGAAAGAGTCCTCTCCCACTTCCCTGTAGTTCAGGCAGTTCCTGCAGGGTCCCACGTGCGGCTGACCCTGCAGACAGGAGAGAGAGAAGCCAAGCTCCCAGAGAGAGAAAATGGGGAAAGTGACAGGAGGGAAGAGAGGGGAAAGGTAGACGTGGGCCCATGGCCCCCAGCAGCAGCAGCAGCCACAGGCCCAAAGCCCCCCGCCCCCTGCCCAGCACAGCCTGCCCTGCCCTGCCCCTCCAGCTGTCAGCCGAGTGGGGGACAGGGGCCAGTGGCCGCTGCCAGCAGCAGGAATGGGGGCAGGGTGAGGATGCCCTGGCTTGGCTTTTGTCTCTTGATCAGTGCGGGCACAGGGCAGTGCAAGGCGGGCTGGCAAGCGAAGCCCGGAGCCTTTGGAGGCTCCAAGCCTTAAACATCAGCCCCTGCAGCAGCCCAGATCCGGGTCCCGCAGTTCCCAAGGCTGCCATGGCCTTCAGAGCATGAAGGTGGATTTGGCATGCCTGTGGCCCGATGCCGCCTCCCGGTCCAGGAGTCCCCGTGGCTCCAGCAGCAAGGGTGGCTGAAGGCTTCCTGCCTGCTTTGGGCCATTGCTGCAGGGGCCACTGCTGTCAGAGCCCCCTCTCTGCTGCTGACAGCTCTGCTCCTGGGGACACTGCTCTGGCCCAGCCCAGGAAGAGCAGCAGCGCCCAGTGCCAGGAGTGGTGTCGGTGGGACCCCCCCGTGCACAGGGAGCCCCAGCCCCGGGGTGGCCGTGCCAGCCCCGCCGGGGACCTCCAGCCCCGGCAACCCAGAACAAGTGGAAAGCACAAGTGTGCAAACGCCGCCTGGGCCCAAAGGCATTGCAAAGAGAACTGAGATTTTAAAAAGAAACAGTATTTTTTTTCCCAAAGATAGGCAAAAGCTAGGATTTACAGAAGATGTTTTATTTGGACAATCCTTATAAAAACAACAGTCTACAGAACATGTTTGCATGGGTGCTTATAGACTAACAAACTTCCAAACATATTTACATGGGTACCTATAGTCTAACAAACTTCCAAACATATTTACATGGGAGCCTATAGACTAATAAACTTGCTAACATATTTACATGGGAGCCTATAGGGTTACAAACGTTAAAACATATTTACAGAAAACCTCTAAACATAAAACGTAATTACAAAGGGGTCATATCTGAGTCCCTCATCTCCCTCAGTCCTGGAGGAAAGGATGCAGCAGCGCTGGACTCTGCTGCCAGCAGTGGCTCAGGTGGGCTGGGCGTGGGAAGCATCTGCTTCTCTTGCTCGTGGGGCTCCATCTTCATCCGAGGACCATGGGCTCCTCCTCATCCTTCTCATCAACCTCCATTTCCTCGATGTCGTCCTCCACGTCCACCTCCATGTCCTCGGCAGTGTCTTCTGTGTCCACCTCCATCATTTCTTCTCCATGCACCACCATGTCCACTTCCATCTCCTCCAGGGTGTCTCTGAGCGTCTGCAAGAGGCAGCACAATCTCACGCTGGGCTTGCTGTCCCACCCCATCCATTCCCACATGGCTGCAGCCTGCCCAAGCAGGCTGCCCCCCTCCCCGGAATGGCACTGTACCTCCACTGGGGCAGCAGTGCCCATCCTGCCGGGATTGGCTTCAGAGCAGGCGTCAGGAAAAGCCCAGGCGGCAGCAACAGCTCGGCACTGACGGGCAGAGCGAAGGGCGAGGGAGAAGTGGCCGCTGGCAGCAGGTGAAGTGTCTGCTGTGCTCGTTTCCAGGACCTGGACCTTCCTCCTGCAACACGCTGGGAGCTGTGATGTCACAGAAGTTTCAGGGCCACTCCAGACGGAGAGATGGGGATGATGGAATGATCAAATCCTTGAATGCTTTGGCTTGCAAGGGCCCCTAAGGATCATCTGCTTTCAACCTGAGCAACTTCCCACCACACCAGGTTGCTCTGGACCCTGTCCAAGCTGGCCTTGGATGTTCCTGGCGATGGGGCATCCACAGCCTCTCTGCACTGCTCCCTGTGTCAGGGACAAGCACCCTCCCAGGAAAGAACTTCTTCCCATCATCAAATCTATTCCAGCTCTTGCAGTTTGATCCCATTCCCCCTTGTCCTGTGACTGCAGTTCCTGAGAAAGAGTCCTCTCCCACTTCCCTGTAGTTCAGGCAGTTCCTGCAGGGTCCCACGTGCGGCTGACCCTGCAGACAGGAGAGAGAGAAGCCAAGCTCCCAGAGAGAGAAAATGGGGAAAGTGACAGGAGGGAAGAGAGGGGAAAGGTAGACGTGGGCCCATGGCCCCCAGCAGCAGCAGCAGCCACAGGCCCAAAGCCCCCCGCCCCCTGCCCAGCACAGCCTGCCCTGCCCTGCCCCTCCAGCTGTCAGCCGAGTGGGGGACAGGGGCCAGTGGCCGCTGCCAGCAGCAGGAATGGGGGCAGGGTGAGGATGCCCTGGCTTGGCTTTTGTCTCTTGATCAGTGCGGGCACAGGGCAGTGCAAGGCGGGCTGGCAAGCGAAGCCCGGAGCCTTTGGAGGCTCCAAGCCTTAAACATCAGCCCCTGCAGCAGCCCAGATCCGGGTCCCGCAGTTCCCAAGGCTGCCATGGCCTTCAGAGCATGAAGGTGGATTTGGCATGCCTGTGGCCCGATGCCGCCTCCCGGTCCAGGAGTCCCCGTGGCTCCAGCAGCAAGGGTGGCTGAAGGCTTCCTGCCTGCTTTGGGCCATTGCTGCAGGGGCCACTGCTGTCAGAGCCCCCTCTCTGCTGCTGACAGCTCTGCTCCTGGGGACACTGCTCTGGCCCAGCCCAGGAAGAGCAGCAGCGCCCAGTGCCAGGAGTGGTGTCGGTGGGACCCCCCCGTGCACAGGGAGCCCCAGCCCCGGGGTGGCCGTGCCAGCCCCGCCGGGGACCTCCAGCCCCGGCAACCCAGAACAAGTGGAAAGCACAAGTGTGCAAACGCCGCCTGGGCCCAAAGGCATTGCAAAGAGAACTGAGATTTTAAAAAGAAACAGTATTTTTTTTCCCAAAGATAGGCAAAAGCTAGGATTTACAGAAGATGTTTTATTTGGACAATCCTTATAAAAACAACAGTCTACAGAACATGTTTGCATGGGTGCTTATAGACTAACAAACTTCCAAACATATTTACATGGGTACCTATAGTCTAACAAACTTCCAAACATATTTACATGGGAGCCTATAGACTAATAAACTTGCTAACATATTTACATGGGAGCCTATAGGGTTACAAACGTTAAAACATATTTACAGAAAACCTCTAAACATAAAACGTAATTACAAAGGGGTCATATCTGAGTCCCTCATCTCCCTCAGTCCTGGAGGAAAGGATGCAGCAGCGCTGGACTCTGCTGCCAGCAGTGGCTCAGGTGGGCTGGGCGTGGGAAGCATCTGCTTCTCTTGCTCGTGGGGCTCCATCTTCATCCGAGGACCATGGGCTCCTCCTCATCCTTCTCATCAACCTCCATTTCCTCGATGTCGTCCTCCACGTCCACCTCCATGTCCTCGGCAGTGTCTTCTGTGTCCACCTCCATCATTTCTTCTCCATGCACCGCCATGTCCACTTCCATCTCCTCCAGGGTGTCTCTGAGCGTCTGCAAGAGGCAGCACAATCTCACGCTGGGCTTGCTGTCCCACCCCATCCATTCCCACATGGCTGCAGCCTGCCCAAGCAGGCTGCCCCCCTCCCCGGAATGGCACTGTACCTCCACTGGGGCAGCAGTGCCCATCCTGCCGGGATTGGCTTCAGAGCAGGCGTCAGGAAAAGCCCAGGCGGCAGCAACAGCTCGGCACTGACGGGCAGAGCGAAGGGCGAGGGAGAAGTGGCCGCTGGCAGCAGGTGAAGTGTCTGCTGTGCTCGTTTCCAGGACCTGGACCTTCCTCCTGCAACACGCTGGGAGCTGTGATGTCACAGAAGTTTCAGGGCCACTCCAGACGGAGAGATGGGGATGATGGAATGATCAAATCCTTGAATGCTTTGGCTTGCAAGGGCCCCTAAGGATCATCTGCTTTCAACCTGAGCAACTTCCCACCACACCAGGTTGCTCTGGACCCTGTCCAAGCTGGCCTTGGATGTTCCTGGCGATGGGGCATCCACAGCCTCCCTGCACTGCTCCCTGTGTCAGGGACAACCACCCTCCCAGGAAAGAACTTCTTCCCATCATCAAATCTATTCCAGCTCTTGCAGTTTGATCCCATTCCCCCTTGTCCTGTGACTGCAGTTCCTGAGAAAGAGTCCTCTCCCACTTCCCTGTAGTTCAGGCAGTTCCTGCAGGGTCCCACGTGCGGCTGACCCTGCAGACAGGAGAGAGAGAAGCCAAGCTCCCAGAGAGAGAAAATGGGGAAAGTGACAGGAGGGAAGAGAGGGGAAAGGTAGACGTGGGCCCATGGCCCCCAGCAGCAGCAGCAGCCACAGGCCCAAAGCCCCCCGCCCCCTGCCCAGCACAGCCTGCCCTGCCCTGCCCCTCCAGCTGTCAGCCGAGTGGGGGACAGGGGCCAGTGGCCGCTGCCAGCAGCAGGAATGGGGGCAGGGTGAGGATGCCCTGGCTTGGCTTTTGTCTCTTGATCAGTGCGGGCACAGGGCAGTGCAAGGCGGGCTGGCAAGCGAAGCCCGGAGCCTTTGGAGGCTCCAAGCCTTAAACATCAGCCCCTGCAGCAGCCCAGATCCGGGTCCCGCAGTTCCCAAGGCTGCCATGGCCTTCAGAGCATGAAGGTGGATTTGGCATGCCTGTGGCCCGATGCCGCCTCCCGGTCCAGGAGTCCCCGTGGCTCCAGCAGCAAGGGTGGCTGAAGGCTTCCTGCCTGCTTTGGGCCATTGCTGCAGGGGCCACTGCTGTCAGAGCCCCCTCTCTGCTGCTGACAGCTCTGCTCCTGGGGACACTGCTCTGGCCCAGCCCAGGAAGAGCAGCAGCGCCCAGTGCCAGGAGTGGTGTCGGTGGGACCCCCCCGTGCACAGGGAGCCCCAGCCCCGGGGTGGCCGTGCCAGCCCCGCCGGGGACCTCCAGCCCCGGCAACCCAGAACAAGTGGAAAGCACAAGTGTGCAAACGCCGCCTGGGCCCAAAGGCATTGCAAAGAGAACTGAGATTTTAAAAAGAAACAGTATTTTTTTTCCCAAAGATAGGCAAAAGCTAGGATTTACAGAAGATGTTTTATTTGGACAATCCTTATAAAAACAACAGTCTACAGAACATGTTTGCATGGGTGCTTATAGACTAACAAACTTCCAAACATATTTACATGGGTACCTATAGTCTAACAAACTTCCAAACATATTTACATGGGAGCCTATAGACTAATAAACTTGCTAACATATTTACATGGGAGCCTATAGGGTTACAAACGTTAAAACATATTTACAGAAAACCTCTAAACATAAAACGTAATTACAAAGGGGTCATATCTGAGTCCCTCATCTCCCTCAGTCCTGGAGGAAAGGATGCAGCAGCGCTGGACTCTGCTGCCAGCAGTGGCTCAGGTGGGCTGGGCGTGGGAAGCATCTGCTTCTCTTGCTCGTGGGGCTCCATCTTCATCCGAGGACCATGGGCTCCTCCTCATCCTTCTCATCAACCTCCATTTCCTCGATGTCGTCCTCCACGTCCACCTCCATGTCCTCGGCAGTGTCTTCTGTGTCCACCTCCATCATTTCTTCTCCATGCACCGCCATGTCCACTTCCATCTCCTCCAGGGTGTCTCTGAGCGTCTGCAAGAGGCAGCACAATCTCACGCTGGGCTTGCTGTCCCACCCCATCCATTCCCACATGGCTGCAGCCTGCCCAAGCAGGCTGCCCCCCTCCCCGGAATGGCACTGTACCTCCACTGGGGCAGCAGTGCCCATCCTGCCGGGATTGGCTTCAGAGCAGGCGTCAGGAAAAGCCCAGGCGGCAGCAACAGCTCGGCACTGACGGGCAGAGCGAAGGGCGAGGGAGAAGTGGCCGCTGGCAGCAGGTGAAGTGTCTGCTGTGCTCGTTTCCAGGACCTGGACC
Organism: Vidua macroura; assembly: GCF_024509145.1. NCBI lineage: Eukaryota > Metazoa > Chordata > Aves > Passeriformes > Viduidae > Vidua > Vidua macroura. The sequence continues at coordinate 1,972,226 of NC_071602.1, forward strand.
TTCCTCCTGCAACACGCTGGGAGCTGTGATGTCACAGAAGTTTCAGGGCCACTCCAGACGGAGAGATGGGGATGATGGAATGATCAAATCCTTGAATGCTTTGGCTTGCAAGGGCCCCTAAGGATCATCTGCTTTCAACCTGAGCAACTTCCCACCACACCAGGTTGCTCTGGACCCTGTCCAAGCTGGCCTTGGATGTTCCTGGCGATGGGGCATCCACAGCCTCCCTGCACTGCTCCCTGTGTCAGGGACAAGCACCCTCCCAGGAAAGAACTTCTTCCCATCATCAAATCTATTCCAGCTCTTGCAGTTTGATCCCATTCCCCCTTGTCCTGTGACTGCAGTTCCTGAGAAAGAGTCCTCTCCCACTTCCCTGTAGTTCAGGCAGTTCCTGCAGGGTCCCACGTGCGGCTGACCCTGCAGACAGGAGAGAGAGAAGCCAAGCTCCCAGAGAGAGAAAATGGGGAAAGTGACAGGAGGGAAGAGAGGGGAAAGGTAGACGTGGGCCCATGGCCCCCAGCAGCAGCAGCAGCCACAGGCCCAAAGCCCCCCGCCCCCTGCCCAGCACAGCCTGCCCTGCCCTGCCCCTCCAGCTGTCAGCCGAGTGGGGGACAGGGGCCAGTGGCCGCTGCCAGCAGCAGGAATGGGGGCAGGGTGAGGATGCCCTGGCTTGGCTTTTGTCTCTTGATCAGTGCGGGCACAGGGCAGTGCAAGGCGGGCTGGCAAGCGAAGCCCGGAGCCTTTGGAGGCTCCAAGCCTTAAACATCAGCCCCTGCAGCAGCCCAGATCCGGGTCCCGCAGTTCCCAAGGCTGCCATGGCCTTCAGAGCATGAAGGTGGATTTGGCATGCCTGTGGCCCGATGCCGCCTCCCGGTCCAGGAGTCCCCGTGGCTCCAGCAGCAAGGGTGGCTGAAGGCTTCCTGCCTGCTTTGGGCCATTGCTGCAGGGGCCACTGCTGTCAGAGCCCCCTCTCTGCTGCTGACAGCTCTGCTCCTGGGGACACTGCTCTGGCCCAGCCCAGGAAGAGCAGCAGCGCCCAGTGCCAGGAGTGGTGTCGGTGGGACCCCCCCGTGCACAGGGAGCCCCAGCCCCGGGGTGGCCGTGCCAGCCCCGCCAGGGACCTCCAGCCCCGGCAACCCAGAACAAGTGGAAAGCACAAGTGTGCAAACGCCGCCTGGGCCCAAAGGCATTGCAAAGAGAACTGAGATTTTAAAAAGAAACAGTATTTTTTTTCCCAAAGATAGGCAAAAGCTAGGATTTACAGAAGATGTTTTATTTGGACAATCCTTATAAAAACAACAGTCTACAGAACATGTTTGCATGGGTGCTTATAGACTAACAAACTTCCAAACATATTTACATGGGTACCTATAGTCTAACAAACTTCCAAACATATTTACATGGGAGCCTATAGACTAATAAACTTGCTAACATATTTACATGGGAGCCTATAGGGTTACAAACGTTAAAACATATTTACAGAAAACCTCTAAACATAAAACGTAATTACAAAGGGGTCATATCTGAGTCCCTCATCTCCCTCAGTCCTGGAGGAAAGGATGCAGCAGCGCTGGACTCTGCTGCCAGCAGTGGCTCAGGTGGGCTGGGCGTGGGAAGCATCTGCTTCTCTTGCTCGTGGGGCTCCATCTTCATCCGAGGACCATGGGCTCCTCCTCATCCTTCTCATCAACCTCCATTTCCTCGATGTCGTCCTCCACGTCCACCTCCATGTCCTCGGCAGTGTCTTCTGTGTCCACCTCCATCATTTCTTCTCCATGCACCGCCATGTCCACTTCCATCTCCTCCAGGGTGTCTCTGAGCGTCTGCAAGAGGCAGCACAATCTCACGCTGGGCTTGCTGTCCCACCCCATCCATTCCCACATGGCTGCAGCCTGCCCAAGCAGGCTGCCCCCCTCCCCGGAATGGCACTGTACCTCCACTGGGGCAGCAGTGCCCATCCTGCCGGGATTGGCTTCAGAGCAGGCGTCAGGAAAAGCCCAGGCGGCAGCAACAGCTCGGCACTGACGGGCAGAGCGAAGGGCGAGGGAGAAGTGGCCGCTGGCAGCAGGTGAAGTGTCTGCTGTGCTCGTTTCCAGGACCTGGACCTTCCTCCTGCAACACGCTGGGAGCTGTGATGTCACAGAAGTTTCAGGGCCACTCCAGACGGAGAGATGGGGATGATGGAATGATCAAATCCTTGAATGCTTTGGCTTGCAAGGGCCCCTAAGGATCATCTGCTTTCAACCTGAGCAACTTCCCACCACACCAGGTTGCTCTGGACCCTGTCCAAGCTGGCCTTGGATGTTCCTGGCGATGGGGCATCCACAGCCTCCCTGCACTGCTCCCTGTGTCAGGGACAAGCACCCTCCCAGGAAAGAACTTCTTCCCATCATCAAATCTATTCCAGCTCTTGCAGTTTGATCCCATTCCCCCTTGTCCTGTGACTGCAGTTCCTGAGAAAGAGTCCTCTCCCACTTCCCTGTAGTTCAGGCAGTTCCTGCAGGGTCCCACGTGCGGCTGACCCTGCAGACAGGAGAGAGAGAAGCCAAGCTCCCAGAGAGAGAAAATGGGGAAAGTGACAGGAGGGAAGAGAGGGGAAAGGTAGACGTGGGCCCATGGCCCCCAGCAGCAGCAGCAGCCACAGGCCCAAAGCCCCCCGCCCCCTGCCCAGCACAGCCTGCCCTGCCCTGCCCCTCCAGCTGTCAGCCGAGTGGGGGACAGGGGCCAGTGGCCGCTGCCAGCAGCAGGAATGGGGGCAGGGTGAGGATGCCCTGGCTTGGCTTTTGTCTCTTGATCAGTGCGGGCACAGGGCAGTGCAAGGCGGGCTGGCAAGCGAAGCCCGGAGCCTTTGGAGGCTCCAAGCCTTAAACATCAGCCCCTGCAGCAGCCCAGATCCGGGTCCCGCAGTTCCCAAGGCTGCCATGGCCTTCAGAGCATGAAGGTGGATTTGGCATGCCTGTGGCCCGATGCCGCCTCCCGGTCCAGGAGTCCCCGTGGCTCCAGCAGCAAGGGTGGCTGAAGGCTTCCTGCCTGCTTTGGGCCATTGCTGCAGGGGCCACTGCTGTCAGAGCCCCCTCTCTGCTGCTGACAGCTCTGCTCCTGGGGACACTGCTCTGGCCCAGCCCAGGAAGAGCAGCAGCGCCCAGTGCCAGGAGTGGTGTCGGTGGGACCCCCCCGTGCACAGGGAGCCCCAGCCCCGGGGTGGCCGTGCCAGCCCCGCCGGGGACCTCCAGCCCCGGCAACCCAGAACAAGTGGAAAGCACAAGTGTGCAAACGCCGCCTGGGCCCAAAGGCATTGCAAAGAGAACTGAGATTTTAAAAAGAAACAGTATTTTTTTTCCCAAAGATAGGCAAAAGCTAGGATTTACAGAAGATGTTTTATTTGGACAATCCTTATAAAAACAACAGTCTACAGAACATGTTTGCATGGGTGCTTATAGACTAACAAACTTCCAAACATATTTACATGGGTACCTATAGTCTAACAAACTTCCAAACATATTTACATAGGAGCCTATAGACTAATAAACTTGCTAACATATTTACATGGGAGCCTATAGGGTTACAAACGTTAAAACATATTTACAGAAAACCTCTAAACATAAAACGTAATTACAAAGGGGTCATATCTGAGTCCCTCATCTCCCTCAGTCCTGGAGGAAAGGATGCAGCAGCGCTGGACTCTGCTGCCAGCAGTGGCTCAGGTGGGCTGGGCGTGGGAAGCATCTGCTTCTCTTGCTCGTGGGGCTCCATCTTCATCCGAGGACCATGGGCTCCTCCTCATCCTTCTCATCAACCTCCATTTCCTCGATGTCGTCCTCCACGTCCACCTCCATGTCCTCGGCAGTGTCTTCTGTGTCCACCTCCATCATTTCTTCTCCATGCACCACCATGTCCACTTCCATCTCCTCCAGGGTGTCTCTGAGCGTCTGCAAGAGGCAGCACAATCTCACGCTGGGCTTGCTGTCCCACCCCATCCATTCCCACATGGCTGCAGCCTGCCCAAGCAGGCTGCCCCCCTCCCCGGAATGGCACTGTACCTCCACTGGGGCAGCAGTGCCCATCCTGCCGGGATTGGCTTCAGAGCAGGCGTCAGGAAAAGCCCAGGCGGCAGCAACAGCTCGGCACTGACGGGCAGAGCGAAGGGCGAGGGAGAAGTGGCCGCTGGCAGCAGGTGAAGTGTCTGCTGTGCTCGTTTCCAGGACCTGGACCTTCCTCCTGCAACACGCTGGGAGCTGTGATGTCACAGAAGTTTCAGGGCCACTCCAGACGGAGAGATGGGGATGATGGAATGATCAAATCCTTGAATGCTTTGGCTTGCAAGGACCCCTAAGGATCATCTGCTTTCAACCTGAGCAACTTCCCACCACACCAGGTTGCTCTGGACCCTGTCCAAGCTGGCCTTGGATGTTCCTGGCGATGGGGCATCCACAGCCTCTCTGCACTGCTCCCTGTGTCAGGGACAAGCACCCTCCCAGGAAAGAACTGCTTCCCATCATCAAATCTATTCCAGCTCTTGCAGTTTGATCCCATTCCCCCTTGTCCTGTGACTGCAGTTCCTGAGAAAGAGTCCTCTCCCACTTCCCTGTAGTTCAGGCAGTTCCTGCAGGGTCCCACGTGCGGCTGACCCTGCAGACAGGAGAGAGAGAAGCCAAGCTCCCAGAGAGAGAAAATGGGGAAAGTGACAGGAGGGAAGAGAGGGGAAAGGTAGACGTGGGCCCATGGCCCCCAGCAGCAGCAGCAGCCACAGGCCCAAAGCCCCCCGCCCCCTGCCCAGCACAGCCTGCCCTGCCCTGCCCCTCCAGCTGTCAGCCGAGTGGGGGACAGGGGCCAGTGGCCGCTGCCAGCAGCAGGAATGGGGGCAGGGTGAGGATGCCCTGGCTTGGCTTTTGTCTCTTGATCAGTGCGGGCACAGGGCAGTGCAAGGCGGGCTGGCAAGCGAAGCCCGGAGCCTTTGGAGGCTCCAAGCCTTAAACATCAGCCCCTGCAGCAGCCCAGATCCGGGTCCCGCAGTTCCCAAGGCTGCCATGGCCTTCAGAGCATGAAGGTGGATTTGGCATGCCTGTGGCCCGATGCCGCCTCCCAGTCCAGGAGTCCCCGTGGCTCCAGCAGCAAGGGTGGCTGAAGGCTTCCTGCCTGCTTTGGGCCATTGCTGCAGGGGCCACTGCTGTCAGAGCCCCCTCTCTGCTGCTGACAGCTCTGCTCCTGGGGACACTGCTCTGGCCCAGCCCAGGAAGAGCAGCAGCGCCCAGTGCCAGGAGTGGTGTCGGTGGGACCCCCCCGTGCACAGGGAGCCCCAGCCCCGGGGTGGCCGTGCCAGCCCCGCCGGGGACCTCCAGCCCCGGCAACCCAGAACAAGTGGAAAGCACAAGTGTGCAAACGCCGCCTGGGCCCAAAGGCATTGCAAAGAGAACTGAGATTTTAAAAAGAAACAGTATTTTTTTTCCCAAAGATAGGCAAAAGCTAGGATTTACAGAAGATGTTTTATTTGGACAATCCTTATAAAAACAACAGTCTACAGAACATGTTTGCATGGGTGCTTATAGACTAACAAACTTCCAAACATATTTACATGGGTACCTATAGTCTAACAAACTTCCAAACATATTTACATGGGAGCCTATAGACTAATAAACTTGCTAACATATTTACATGGGAGCCTATAGGGTTACAAACGTTAAAACATATTTACAGAAAACCTCTAAACATAAAACGTAATTACAAAGGGGTCATATCTGAGTCCCTCATCTCCCTCAGTCCTGGAGGAAAGGATGCAGCAGCGCTGGACTCTGCTGCCAGCAGTGGCTCAGGTGGGCTGGGCGTGGGAAGCATCTGCTTCTCTTGCTCGTGGGGCTCCATCTTCATCCGAGGACCATGGGCTCCTCCTCATCCTTCTCATCAACCTCCATTTCCTCGATGTCGTCCTCCACGTCCACCTCCATGTCCTCGGCAGTGTCTTCTGTGTCCACCTCCATCATTTCTTCTCCATGCACCACCATGTCCACTTCCATCTCCTCCAGGGTGTCTCTGAGCGTCTGCAAGAGGCAGCACAATCTCACGCTGGGCTTGCTGTCCCACCCCATCCATTCCCACATGGCTGCAGCCTGCCCAAGCAGGCTGCCCCCCTCCCCGGAATGGCACTGTACCTCCACTGGGGCAGCAGTGCCCATCCTGCCGGGATTGGCTTCAGAGCAGGCGTCAGGAAAAGCCCAGGCGGCAGCAACAGCTCGGCACTGACGGGCAGAGCGAAGGGCGAGGGAGAAGTGGCCGCTGGCAGCAGGTGAAGTGTCTGCTGTGCTCGTTTCCAGGACCTGGACCTTCCTCCTGCAACACGCTGGGAGCTGTGATGTCACAGAAGTTTCAGGGCCACTCCAGACGGAGAGATGGGGATGATGGAATGATCAAATCCTTGAATGCTTTGGCTTGCAAGGGCCCCTAAGGATCATCTGCTTTCAACCTGAGCAACTTCCCACCACACCAGGTTGCTCTGGACCCTGTCCAAGCTGGCCTTGGATGTTCCTGGCGATGGGGCATCCACAGCCTCTCTGCACTGCTCCCTGTGTCAGGGACAAGCACCCTCCCAGGAAAGAACTTCTTCCCATCATCAAATCTATTCCAGCTCTTGCAGTTTGATCCCATTCCCCCTTGTCCTGTGACTGCAGTTCCTGAGAAAGAGTCCTCTCCCACTTCCCTGTAGTTCAGGCAGTTCCTGCAGGGTCCCACGTGCGGCTGACCCTGCAGACAGGAGAGAGAGAAGCCAAGCTCCCAGAGAGAGAAAATGGGGAAAGTGACAGGAGGGAAGAGAGGGGAAAGGTAGACGTGGGCCCATGGCCCCCAGCAGCAGCAGCAGCCACAGGCCCAAAGCCCCCCGCCCCCTGCCCAGCACAGCCTGCCCTGCCCTGCCCCTCCAGCTGTCAGCCGAGTGGGGGACAGGGGCCAGTGGCCGCTGCCAGCAGCAGGAATGGGGGCAGGGTGAGGATGCCCTGGCTTGGCTTTTGTCTCTTGATCAGTGCGGGCACAGGGCAGTGCAAGGCGGGCTGGCAAGCGAAGCCCGGAGCCTTTGGAGGCTCCAAGCCTTAAACATCAGCCCCTGCAGCAGCCCAGATCTGGGTCCCGCAGTTCCCAAGGCTGCCATGGCCTTCAGAGCATGAAGGTGGATTTGGCATGCCTGTGGCCCGATGCCGCCTCCCGGTCCAGGAGTCCCCGTGGCTCCAGCAGCAAGGGTGGCTGAAGGCTTCCTGCCTGCTTTGGGCCATTGCTGCAGGGGCCACTGCTGTCAGAGCCCCCTCTCTGCTGCTGACAGCTCTGCTCCTGGGGACACTGCTCTGGCCCAGCCCAGGAAGAGCAGCAGCGCCCAGTGCCAGGAGTGGTGTCGGTGGGACCCCCCCGTGCACAGGGAGCCCCAGCCCCGGGGTGGCCGTGCCAGCCCCGCCGGGGACCTCCAGCCCCGGCAACCCAGAACAAGTGGAAAGCACAAGTGTGCAAACGCCGCCTGGGCCCAAAGGCATTGCAAAGAGAACTGAGATTTTAAAAAGAAACAGTATTTTTTTTCCCAAAGATAGGCAAAAGCTAGGATTTACAGAAGATGTTTTATTTGGACAATCCTTATAAAAACAACAGTCTACAGAACATGTTTGCATGGGTGCTTATAGACTAACAAACTTCCAAACATATTTACATGGGTACCTATAGTCTAACAAACTTCCAAACATATTTACATGGGAGCCTATAGACTAATAAACTTGCTAACATATTTACATGGGAGCCTATAGGGTTACAAACGTTAAAACATATTTACAGAAAACCTCTAAACATAAAACGTAATTACAAAGGGGTCATATCTGAGTCCCTCATCTCCCTCAGTCCTGGAGGAAAGGATGCAGCAGCGCTGGACTCTGCTGCCAGCAGTGGCTCAGGTGGGCTGGGCGTGGGAAGCATCTGCTTCTCTTGCTCGTGGGGCTCCATCTTCATCCGAGGACCATGGGCTCCTCCTCATCCTTCTCATCAACCTCCATTTCCTCGATGTCGTCCTCCACGTCCACCTCCATGTCCTCGGCAGTGTCTTCTGTGTCCACCTCCATCATTTCTTCTCCATGCACCACCATGTCCACTTCCATCTCCTCCAGGGTGTCTCTGAGCGTCTGCAAGAGGCAGCACAATCTCACGCTGGGCTTGCTGTCCCACCCCATCCATTCCCACATGGCTGCAGCCTGCCCAAGCAGGCTGCCCCCCTCCCCGGAATGGCACTGTACCTCCACTGGGGCAGCAGTGCCCATCCTGCCGGGATTGGCTTCAGAGCAGGCGTCAGGAAAAGCCCAGGCGGCAGCAACAGCTCGGCACTGACGGGCAGAGCGAAGGGCGAGGGAGAAGTGGCCGCTGGCAGCAGGTGAAGTGTCTGCTGTGCTCGTTTCCAGGACCTGGACCTTCCTCCTGCAACACGCTGGGAGCTGTGATGTCACAGAAGTTTCAGGGCCACTCCAGACGGAGAGATGGGGATGATGGAATGATCAAATCCTTGAATGCTTTGGCTTGCAAGGGCCCCTAAGGATCATCTGCTTTCAACCTGAGCAACTTCCCACCACACCAGGTTGCTCTGGACCCTGTCCAAGCTGGCCTTGGATGTTCCTGGCGATGGGGCATCCACAGCCTCTCTGCACTGCTCCCTGTGTCAGGGACAAGCACCCTCCCAGGAAAGAACTTCTTCCCATCATCAAATCTATTCCAGCTCTTGCAGTTTGATCCCATTCCCCCTTGTCCTGTGACTGCAGTTCCTGAGAAAGAGTCCTCTCCCACTTCCCTGTAGTTCAGGCAGTTCCTGCAGGGTCCCACGTGCGGCTGACCCTGCAGACAGGAGAGAGAGAAGCCAAGCTCCCAGAGAGAGAAAATGGGGAAAGTGACAGGAGGGAAGAGAGGGGAAAGGTAGACGTGGGCCCATGGCCCCCAGCAGCAGCAGCAGCCACAGGCCCAAAGCCCCCCGCCCCCTGCCCAGCACAGCCTGCCCTGCCCTGCCCCTCCAGCTGTCAGCCGAGTGGGGGACAGGGGCCAGTGGCCGCTGCCAGCAGCAGGAATGGGGGCAGGGTGAGGATGCCCTGGCTTGGCTTTTGTCTCTTGATCAGTGCGGGCACAGGGCAGTGCAAGGCGGGCTGGCAAGCGAAGCCCGGAGCCTTTGGAGGCTCCAAGCCTTAAACATCAGCCCCTGCAGCAGCCCAGATCCGGGTCCCGCAGTTCCCAAGGCTGCCATGGCCTTCAGAGCATGAAGGTGGATTTGGCATGCCTGTGGCCCGATGCCGCCTCCCGGTCCAGGAGTCCCCGTGGCTCCAGCAGCAAGGGTGGCTGAAGGCTTCCTGCCTGCTTTGGGCCATTGCTGCAGGGGCCACTGCTGTCAGAGCCCCCTCTCTGCTGCTGACAGCTCTGCTCCTGGGGACACTGCTCTGGCCCAGCCCAGGAAGAGCAGCAGCGCCCAGTGCCAGGAGTGGTGTCGGTGGGACCCCCCCGTGCACAGGGAGCCCCAGCCCCGGGGTGGCCGTGCCAGCCCCGCCAGGGACCTCCAGCCCCGGCAACCCAGAACAAGTGGAAAGCACAAGTGTGCAAACGCCGCCTGGGCCCAAAGGCATTGCAAAGAGAACTGAGATTTTAAAAAGAAACAGTATTTTTTTTCCCAAAGATAGGCAAAAGCTAGGATTTACAGAAGATGTTTTATTTGGACAATCCTTATAAAAACAACAGTCTACAGAACATGTTTGCATGGGTGCTTATAGACTAACAAACTTCCAAACATATTTACATGGGTACCTATAGTCTAACAAACTTCCAAACATATTTACATGGGAGCCTATAGACTAATAAACTTGCTAACATATTTACATGGGAGCCTATAGGGTTACAAACGTTAAAACATATTTACAGAAAACCTCTAAACATAAAACGTAATTACAAAGGGGTCATATCTGAGTCCCTCATCTCCCTCAGTCCTGGAGGAAAGGATGCAGCAGCGCTGGACTCTGCTGCCAGCAGTGGCTCAGGTGGGCTGGGCGTGGGAAGCATCTGCTTCTCTTGCTCGTGGGGCTCCATCTTCATCCGAGGACCATGGGCTCCTCCTCATCCTTCTCATCAACCTCCATTTCCTCGATGTCGTCCTCCACGTCCACCTCCATGTCCTCGGCAGTGTCTTCTGTGTCCACCTCCATCATTTCTTCTCCATGCACCACCATGTCCACTTCCATCTCCTCCAGGGTGTCTCTGAGCGTCTGCAAGAGGCAGCACAATCTCCGCTGGGCTTGCTGTCCCACCCCATCCATTCCCACATGGCTGCAGCCTGCCCAAGCAGGCTGCCCCCCTCCCCGGAATGGCACTGTACCTCCACTGGGGCAGCAGTGCCCATCCTGCCGGGATTGGCTTCAGAGCAGGCGTCAGGAAAAGCCCAGGCGGCAGCAACAGCTCGGCACTGACGGGCAGAGCGAAGGGCGAGGGAGAAGTGGCCGCTGGCAGCAGGTGAAGTGTCTGCTGTGCTCGTTTCCAGGACCTGGACCTTCCTCCTGCAACACGCTGGGAGCTGTGATGTCACAGAAGTTTCAGGGCCACTCCAGACGGAGAGATGGGGATGATGGAATGATCAAATCCTTGAATGCTTTGGCTTGCAAGGGCCCCTAAGGATCATCTGCTTTCAACCTGAGCAACTTCCCACCACACCAGGTTGCTCTGGACCCTGTCCAAGCTGGCCTTGGATGTTCCTGGCGATGGGGCATCCACAGCCTCTCTGCACTGCTCCCTGTGTCAGGGACAAGCACCCTCCCAGGAAAGAACTTCTTCCCATCATCAAATCTATTCCAGCTCTTGCAGTTTGATCCCATTCCCACTTGTCCTGTGACTGCAGTTCCTGAGAAAGAGTCCTCTCCCACTTCCCTGTAGTTCAGGCAGTTCCTGCAGGGTCCCACGTGCGGCTGACCCTGCAGACAGGAGAGAGAGAAGCCAAGCTCCCAGAGAGAGAAAATGGGGAAAGTGACAGGAGGGAAGAGAGGGGAAAGGTAGACGTGGGCCCATGGCCCCCAGCAGCAGCAGCAGCCACAGGCCCAAAGCCCCCCGCCCCCTGCCCAGCACAGCCTGCCCTGCCCTGCCCCTCCAGCTGTCAGCCGAGTGGGGGACAGGGGCCAGTGGCCGCTGCCAGCAGCAGGAATGGGGGCAGGGTGAGGATGCCCTGGCTTGGCTTTTGTCTCTTGATCAGTGCGGGCACAGGGCAGTGCAAGGCGGGCTGGCAAGCGAAGCCCGGAGCCTTTGGAGGCTCCAAGCCTTAAACATCAGCCCCTGCAGCAGCCCAGATCCGGGTCCCGCAGTTCCCAAGGCTGCCATGGCCTTCAGAGCATGAAGGTGGATTTGGCATGCCTGTGGCCCGATGCCGCCTCCCGGTCCAGGAGTCCCCGTGGCTCCAGCAGCAAGGGTGGCTGAAGGCTTCCTGCCTGCTTTGGGCCATTGCTGCAGGGGCCACTGCTGTCAGAGCCCCCTCTCTGCTGCTGACAGCTCTGCTCCTGGGGACACTGCTCTGGCCCAGCCCAGGAAGAGCAGCAGCGCCCAGTGCCAGGAGTGGTGTCGGTGGGACCCCCCCGTGCACAGGGAGCCCCAGCCCCGGGGTGGCCGTGCCAGCCCCGCCGGGGACCTCCAGCCCCGGCAACCCAGAACAAGTGGAAAGCACAAGTGTGCAAACGCCGCCTGGGCCCAAAGGCATTGCAAAGAGAACTGAGATTTTAAAAAGAAACAGTATTTTTTTTCCCAAAGATAGGCAAAAGCTAGGATTTACAGAAGATGTTTTATTTGGACAATCCTTATAAAAACAACAGTCTACAGAACATGTTTGCATGGGTGCTTATAGACTAACAAACTTCCAAACATATTTACATGGGTACCTATAGTCTAACAAACTTCCAAACATATTTACATGGGAGCCTATAGACTAATAAACTTGCTAACATATTTACATGGGAGCCTATAGGGTTACAAACGTTAAAACATATTTACAGAAAACCTCTAAACATAAAACGTAATTACAAAGGGGTCATATCTGAGTCCCTCATCTCCCTCAGTCCTGGAGGAAAGGATGCAGCAGCGCTGGACTCTGCTGCCAGCAGTGGCTCAGGTGGGCTGGGCGTGGGAAGCATCTGCTTCTCTTGCTCGTGGGGCTCCATCTTCATCCGAGGACCATGGGCTCCTCCTCATCCTTCTCATCAACCTCCATTTCCTCGATGTCGTCCTCCACGTCCACCTCCATGTCCTCGGCAGTGTCTTCTGTGTCCACCTCCATCATTTCTTCTCCATGCACCACCATGTCCACTTCCATCTCCTCCAGGGTGTCTCTGAGCGTCTGCAAGAGGCAGCACAATCTCACGCTGGGCTTGCTGTCCCACCCCATCCATTCCCACATGGCTGCAGCCTGCCCAAGCAGGCTGCCCCCCTCCCCGGAATGGCACTGTACCTCCACTGGGGCAGCAGTGCCCATCCTGCCGGGATTGGCTTCAGAGCAGGCGTCAGGAAAAGCCCAGGCGGCAGCAACAGCTCGGCACCGACGGGCAGAGCGAAGGGCGAGGGAGAAGTGGCCGCTGGCAGCAGGTGAAGTGTCTGCTGTGCTCGTTTCCAGGACCTGGACCTTCCTCCTGCAACACGCTGGGAGCTGTGATGTCACAGAAGTTTCAGGGCCACTCCAGACGGAGAGATGGGGATGATGGAATGATCAAATCCTTGAATGCTTTGGCTTGCAAGGGCCCCTAAGGATCATCTGCTTTCAACCTGAGCAACTTCCCACCACACCAGGTTGCTCTGGACCCTGTCCAAGCTGGCCTTGGATGTTCCTGGCGATGGGGCATCCACAGCCTCTCTGCACTGCTCCCTGTGTCAGGGACAAGCACCCTCCCAGGAAAGAACTTCTTCCCATCATCAAATCTATTCCAGCTCTTGCAGTTTGATCCCATTCCCCCTTGTCCTGTGACTGCAGTTCCTGAGAAAGAGTCCTCTCCCACTTCCCTGTAGTTCAGGCAGTTCCTGCAGGGTCCCACGTGCGGCTGACCCTGCAGACAGGAGAGAGAGAAGCCAAGCTCCCAGAGAGAGAAAATGGGGAAAGTGACAGGAGGGAAGAGAGGGGAAAGGTAGACGTGGGCCCATGGCCCCCAGCAGCAGCAGCAGCCACAGGCCCAAAGCCCCCCGCCCCCTGCCCAGCACAGCCTGCCCTGCCCTGCCCCTCCAGCTGTCAGCCGAGTGGGGGACAGGGGCCAGTGGCCGCTGCCAGCAGCAGGAATGGGGGCAGGGTGAGGATGCCCTGGCTTGGCTTTTGTCTCTTGATCAGTGCGGGCACAGGGCAGTGCAAGGCGGGCTGGCAAGCGAAGCCCGGAGCCTTTGGAGGCTCCAAGCCTTAAACATCAGCCCCTGCAGCAGCCCAGATCCGGGTCCCGCAGTTCCCAAGGCTGCCATGGCCTTCAGAGCATGAAGGTGGATTTGGCATGCCTGTGGCCCGATGCCGCCTCCCGGTCCAGGAGTCCCCGTGGCTCCAGCAGCAAGGGTGGCTGAAGGCTTCCTGCCTGCTTTGGGCCATTGCTGCAGGGGCCACTGCTGTCAGAGCCCCCTCTCTGCTGCTGACAGCTCTGCTCCTGGGGACACTGCTCTGGCCCAGCCCAGGAAGAGCAGCAGCGCCCAGTGCCAGGAGTGGTGTCGGTGGGACCCCCCCGTGCACAGGGAGCCCCAGCCCCGGGGTGGCCGTGCCAGCCCCGCCGGGGACCTCCAGCCCCGGCAACCCAGAACAAGTGGAAAGCACAAGTGTGCAAACGCCGCCTGGGCCCAAAGGCATTGCAAAGAGAACTGAGATTTTAAAAAGAAACAGTATTTTTTTTCCCAAAGATAGGCAAAAGCTAGGATTTACAGAAGATGTTTTATTTGGACAATCCTTATAAAAACAACAGTCTACAGAACATGTTTGCATGGGTGCTTATAGACTAACAAACTTCCAAACATATTTACATGGGTACCTATAGTCTAACAAACTTCCAAACATATTTACATGGGAGCCTATAGACTAATAAACTTGCTAACATATTTACATGGGAGCCTATAGGGTTACAAACGTTAAAACATATTTACAGAAAACCTCTAAACATAAAACGTAATTACAAAGGGGTCATATCTGAGTCCCTCATCTCCCTCAGTCCTGGAGGAAAGGATGCAGCAGCGCTGGACTCTGCTGCCAGCAGTGGCTCAGGTGGGCTGGGCGTGGGAAGCATCTGCTTCTCTTGCTCGTGGGGCTCCATCTTCATCCGAGGACCATGGGCTCCTCCTCATCCTTCTCATCAACCTCCATTTCCTCGATGTCGTCCTCCACGTCCACCTCCATGTCCTCGGCAGTGTCTTCTGTGTCCACCTCCATCATTTCTTCTCCATGCACCACCATGTCCACTTCCATCTCCTCCAGGGTGTCTCTGAGCGTCTGCAAGAGGCAGCACAATCTCACGCTGGGCTTGCTGTCCCACCCCATCCATTCCCACATGGCTGCAGCCTGCCCAAGCAGGCTGCCCCCCTCCCCGGAATGGCACTGTACCTCCACTGGGGCAGCAGTGCCCATCCTGCCGGGATTGGCTTCAGAGCAGGCGTCAGGAAAAGCCCAGGCGGCAGCAACAGCTCGGCACCGACGGGCAGAGCGAAGGGCGAGGGAGAAGTGGCCGCTGGCAGCAGGTGAAGTGTCTGCTGTGCTCGTTTCCAGGACCTGGACCTTCCTCCTGCAACACGCTGGGAGCTGTGATGTCACAGAAGTTTCAGGGCCACTCCAGACGGAGAGATGGGGATGATGGAATGATCAAATCCTTGAATGCTTTGGCTTGCAAGGGCCCCTAAGGATCATCTGCTTTCAACCTGAGCAACTTCCCACCACACCAGGTTGCTCTGGACCCTGTCCAAGCTGGCCTTGGATGTTCCTGGCGATGGGGCATCCACAGCCTCTCTGCACTGCTCCCTGTGTCAGGGACAAGCACCCTCCCAGGAAAGAACTTCTTCCCATCATCAAATCTATTCCAGCTCTTGCAGTTTGATCCCATTCCCCCTTGTCCTGTGACTGCAGTTCCTGAGAAAGAGTCCTCTCCCACTTCCCTGTAGTTCAGGCAGTTCCTGCAGGGTCCCACGTGCGGCTGACCCTGCAGACAGGAGAGAGAGAAGCCAAGCTCCCAGAGAGAGAAAATGGGGAAAGTGACAGGAGGGAAGAGAGGGGAAAGGTAGACGTGGGCCCATGGCCCCCAGCAGCAGCAGCAGCCACAGGCCCAAAGCCCCCCGCCCCCTGCCCAGCACAGCCTGCCCTGCCCTGCCCCTCCAGCTGTCAGCCGAGTGGGGGACAGGGGCCAGTGGCCGCTGCCAGCAGCAGGAATGGGGGCAGGGTGAGGATGCCCTGGCTTGGCTTTTGTCTCTTGATCAGTGCGGGCACAGGGCAGTGCAAGGCGGGCTGGCAAGCGAAGCCCGGAGCCTTTGGAGGCTCCAAGCCTTAAACATCAGCCCCTGCAGCAGCCCAGATCCGGGTCCCGCAGTTCCCAAGGCTGCCATGGCCTTCAGAGCATGAAGGTGGATTTGGCATGCCTGTGGCCCGATGCCGCCTCCCGGTCCAGGAGTCCCCGTGGCTCCAGCAGCAAGGGTGGCTGAAGGCTTCCTGCCTGCTTTGGGCCATTGCTGCAGGGGCCACTGCTGTCAGAGCCCCCTCTCTGCTGCTGACAGCTCTGCTCCTGGGGACACTGCTCTGGCCCAGCCCAGGAAGAGCAGCAGCGCCCAGTGCCAGGAGTGGTGTCGGTGGGACCCCCCCGTGCACAGGGAGCCCCAGCCCCGGGGTGGCCGTGCCAGCCCCGCCGGGGACCTCCAGCCCCGGCAACCCAGAACAAGTGGAAAGCACAAGTGTGCAAACGCCGCCTGGGCCCAAAGGCATTGCAAAGAGAACTGAGATTTTAAAAAGAAACAGTATTTTTTTTCCCAAAGATAGGCAAAAGCTAGGATTTACAGAAGATGTTTTATTTGGACAATCCTTATAAAAACAACAGTCTACAGAACATGTTTGCATGGGTGCTTATAGACTAACAAACTTCCAAACATATTTACATGGGTACCTATAGTCTAACAAACTTCCAAACATATTTACATGGGAGCCTATAGACTAATAAACTTGCTAACATATTTACATGGGAGCCTATAGGGTTACAAACGTTAAAACATATTTACAGAAAACCTCTAAACATAAAACGTAATTACAAAGGGGTCATATCTGAGTCCCTCATCTCCCTCAGTCCTGGAGGAAAGGATGCAGCAGCGCTGGACTCTGCTGCCAGCAGTGGCTCAGGTGGGCTGGGCGTGGGAAGCATCTGCTTCTCTTGCTCGTGGGGCTCCATCTTCATCCGAGGACCATGGGCTCCTCCTCATCCTTCTCATCAACCTCCATTTCCTCGATGTCGTCCTCCACGTCCACCTCCATGTCCTCGGCAGTGTCTTCTGTGTCCACCTCCATCATTTCTTCTCCATGCACCACCATGTCCACTTCCATCTCCTCCAGGGTGTCTCTGAGCGTCTGCAAGAGGCAGCACAATCTCACGCTGGGCTTGCTGTCCCACCCCATCCATTCCCACATGGCTGCAGCCTGCCCAAGCAGGCTGCCCCCCTCCCCGGAATGGCACTGTACCTCCACTGGGGCAGCAGTGCCCATCCTGCCGGGATTGGCTTCAGAGCAGGCGTCAGGAAAAGCCCAGGCGGCAGCAACAGCTCGGCACTGACGGGCAGAGCGAAGGGCGAGGGAGAAGTGGCCGCTGGCAGCAGGTGAAGTGTCTGCTGTGCTCGTTTCCAGGACCTGGACCTTCCTCCTGCAACACGCTGGGAGCTGTGATGTCACAGAAGTTTCAGGGCCACTCCAGACGGAGAGATGGGGATGATGGAATGATCAAATCCTTGAATGCTTTGGCTTGCAAGGGCCCCTAAGGATCATCTGCTTTCAACCTGAGCAACTTCCCACCACACCAGGTTGCTCTGGACCCTGTCCAAGCTGGCCTTGGATGTTCCTGGCGATGGGGCATCCACAGCCTCTCTGCACTGCTCCCTGTGTCAGGGACAAGCACCCTCCCAGGAAAGAACTTCTTCCCATCATCAAATCTATTCCAGCTCTTGCAGTTTGATCCCATTCCCCCTTGTCCTGTGACTGCAGTTCCTGAGAAAGAGTCCTCTCCCACTTCCCTGTAGTTCAGGCAGTTCCTGCAGGGTCCCACGTGCGGCTGACCCTGCAGACAGGAGAGAGAGAAGCCAAGCTCCCAGAGAGAGAAAATGGGGAAAGTGACAGGAGGGAAGAGAGGGGAAAGGTAGACGTGGGCCCATGGCCCCCAGCAGCAGCAGCAGCCACAGGCCCAAAGCCCCCCGCCCCCTGCCCAGCACAGCCTGCCCTGCCCTGCCCCTCCAGCTGTCAGCCGAGTGGGGGACAGGGGCCAGTGGCCGCTGCCAGCAGCAGGAATGGGGGCAGGGTGAGGATGCCCTGGCTTGGCTTTTGTCTCTTGATCAGTGCGGGCACAGGGCAGTGCAAGGCGGGCTGGCAAGCGAAGCCCGGAGCCTTTGGAGGCTCCAAGCCTTAAACATCAGCCCCTGCAGCAGCCCAGATCCGGGTCCCGCAGTTCCCAAGGCTGCCATGGCCTTCAGAGCATGAAGGTGGATTTGGCATGCCTGTGGCCCGATGCCGCCTCCCGGTCCAGGAGTCCCCGTGGCTCCAGCAGCAAGGGTGGCTGAAGGCTTCCTGCCTGCTTTGGGCCATTGCTGCAGGGGCCACTGCTGTCAGAGCCCCCTCTCTGCTGCTGACAGCTCTGCTCCTGGGGACACTGCTCTGGCCCAGCCCAGGAAGAGCAGCAGCGCCCAGTGCCAGGAGTGGTGTCGGTGGGACCCCCCCGTGCACAGGGAGCCCCAGCCCCGGGGTGGCCGTGCCAGCCCCGCCGGGGACCTCCAGCCCCGGCAACCCAGAACAAGTGGAAAGCACAAGTGTGCAAACGCCGCCTGGGCCCAAAGGCATTGCAAAGAGAACTGAGATTTTAAAAAGAAACAGTATTTTTTTTCCCAAAGATAGGCAAAAGCTAGGATTTACAGAAGATGTTTTATTTGGACAATCCTTATAAAAACAACAGTCTACAGAACATGTTTGCATGGGTGCTTATAGACTAACAAACTTCCAAACATATTTACATGGGTACCTATAGTCTAACAAACTTCCAAACATATTTACATGGGAGCCTATAGACTAATAAACTTGCTAACATATTTACATGGGAGCCTATAGGGTTACAAACGTTAAAACATATTTACAGAAAACCTCTAAACATAAAACGTAATTACAAAGGGGTCATATCTGAGTCCCTCATCTCCCTCAGTCCTGGAGGAAAGGATGCAGCAGCGCTGGACTCTGCTGCCAGCAGTGGCTCAGGTGGGCTGGGCGTGGGAAGCATCTGCTTCTCTTGCTCGTGGGGCTCCATCTTCATCCGAGGACCATGGGCTCCTCCTCATCCTTCTCATCAACCTCCATTTCCTCGATGTCGTCCTCCACGTCCACCTCCATGTCCTCGGCAGTGTCTTCTGTGTCCACCTCCATCATTTCTTCTCCATGCACCACCATGTCCACTTCCATCTCCTCCAGGGTGTCTCTGAGCGTCTGCAAGAGGCAGCACAATCTCACGCTGGGCTTGCTGTCCCACCCCATCCATTCCCACATGGCTGCAGCCTGCCCAAGCAGGCTGCCCCCCTCCCCGGAATGGCACTGTACCTCCACTGGGGCAGCAGTGCCCATCCTGCCGGGATTGGCTTCAGAGCAGGCGTCAGGAAAAGCCCAGGCGGCAGCAACAGCTCGGCACTGACGGGCAGAGCGAAGGGAGAGGGAGAAGTGGCCGCTGGCAGCAGGTGAAGTGTCTGCTGTGCTCGTTTCCAGGACCTGGACCTTCCTCCTGCAACACGCTGGGAGCTGTGATGTCACAGAAGTTTCAGGGCCACTCCAGACGGAGAGATGGGGATGATGGAATGATCAAATCCTTGAATGCTTTGGCTTGCAAGGGCCCCTAAGGATCATCTGCTTTCAACCTGAGCAACTTCCCACCACACCAGGTTGCTCTGGACCCTGTCCAAGCTGGCCTTGGATGTTCCTGGCGATGGGGCATCCACAGCCTCTCTGCACTGCTCCCTGTGTCAGGGACAAGCACCCTCCCAGGAAAGAACTTCTTCCCATCATCAAATCTATTCCAGCTCTTGCAGTTTGATCCCATTCCCCCTTGTCCTGTGACTGCAGTTCCTGAGAAAGAGTCCTCTCCCACTTCCCTGTAGTTCAGGCAGTTCCTGCAGGGTCCCACGTGCGGCTGACCCTGCAGACAGGAGAGAGAGAAGCCAAGCTCCCAGAGAGAGAAAATGGGGAAAGTGACAGGAGGGAAGAGAGGGGAAAGGTAGACGTGGGCCCATGGCCCCCAGCAGCAGCAGCAGCCACAGGCCCAAAGCCCCCCGCCCCCTGCCCAGCACAGCCTGCCCTGCCCTGCCCCTCCAGCTGTCAGCCGAGTGGGGGACAGGGGCCAGTGGCCGCTGCCAGCAGCAGGAATGGGGGCAGGGTGAGGATGCCCTGGCTTGGCTTTTGTCTCTTGATCAGTGCGGGCACAGGGCAGTGCAAGGCGGGCTGGCAAGCGAAGCCCGGAGCCTTTGGAGGCTCCAAGCCTTAAACATCAGCCCCTGCAGCAGCCCAGATCCGGGTCCCGCAGTTCCCAAGGCTGCCATGGCCTTCAGAGCATGAAGGTGGATTTGGCATGCCTGTGGCCCGATGCCGCTTCCCGGTCCAGGAGTCCCCGTGGCTCCAGCAGCAAGGGTGGCTGAAGGCTTCCTGCCTGCTTTGGGCCATTGCTGCAGGGGCCACTGCTGTCAGAGCCCCCTCTCTGCTGCTGACAGCTCTGCTCCTGGGGACACTGCTCTGGCCCAGCCCAGGAAGAGCAGCAGCGCCCAGTGCCAGGAGTGGTGTCGGTGGGACCCCCCCGTGCACAGGGAGCCCCAGCCCCGGGGTGGCCGTGCCAGCCCCGCCGGGGACCTCCAGCCCCGGCAACCCAGAACAAGTGGAAAGCACAAGTGTGCAAACGCCGCCTGGGCCCAAAGGCATTGCAAAGAGAACTGGGATTTTAAAAAGAAACAGTATTTTTTTTCCCAAAGATAGGCAAAAGCTAGGATTTACAGAAGATGTTTTATTTGGACAATCCTTATAAAAACAACAGTCTACAGAACATGTTTGCATGGGTGCTTATAGACTAACAAACTTCCAAACATATTTACATGGGTACCTATAGTCTAACAAACTTCCAAACATATTTACATGGGAGCCTATAGACTAATAAACTTGCTAACATATTTACATGGGAGCCTATAGGGTTACAAACGTTAAAACATATTTACAGAAAACCTCTAAACATAAAACGTAATTACTAAGGGGTCATATCTGAGTCCCTCATCTCCCTCAGTCCTGGAGGAAAGGATGCAGCAGCGCTGGACTCTGCTGCCAGCAGTGGCTCAGGTGGGCTGGGCGTGGGAAGCATCTGCTTCTCTTGCTCGTGGGGCTCCATCTTCATCCGAGGACCATGGGCTCCTCCTCATCCTTCTCATCAACCTCCATTTCCTCGATGTCGTCCTCCACGTCCACCTCCATGTCCTCGGCAGTGTCTTCTGTGTCCACCTCCATCATTTCTTCTCCATGCACCACCATGTCCACTTCCATCTCCTCCAGGGTGTCTCTGAGCGTCTGCAAGAGGCAGCACAATCTCACGCTGGGCTTGCTGTCCCACCCCATCCATTCCCACATGGCTGCAGCCTGCCCAAGCAGGCTGCCCCCCTCCCCGGAATGGCACTGTACCTCCACTGGGGCAGCAGTGCCCATCCTGCCGGGATTGGCTTCAGAGCAGGCGTCAGGAAAAGCCCAGGCGGCAGCAACAGCTCGGCACTGACGGGCAGAGCGAAGGGCGAGGGAGAAGTGGCCGCTGGCAGCAGGTGAAGTGTCTGCTGTGCTCGTTTCCAGGACCTGGACCTTCCTCCTGCAACACGCTGGGAGCTGTGATGTCACAGAAGTTTCAGGGCCACTCCAGACGGAGAGATGGGGATGATGGAATGATCAAATCCTTGAATGCTTTGGCTTGCAAGGGCCCCTAAGGATCATCTGCTTTCAACCTGAGCAACTTCCCACCACACCAGGTTGCTCTGGACCCTGTCCAAGCTGGCCTTGGATGTTCCTGGCGATGGGGCATCCACAGCCTCTCTGCACTGCTCCCTGTGTCAGGGACAAGCACCCTCCCAGGAAAGAACTTCTTCCCATCATCAAATCTATTCCAGCTCTTGCAGTTTGATCCCATTCCCCCTTGTCCTGTGACTGCAGTTCCTGAGAAAGAGTCCTCTCCCACTTCCCTGTAGTTCAGGCAGTTCCTGCAGGGTCCCACGTGCGGCTGACCCTGCAGACAGGAGAGAGAGAAGCCAAGCTCCCAGAGAGAGAAAATGGGGAAAGTGACAGGAGGGAAGAGAGGGGAAAGGTAGACGTGGGCCCATGGCCCCCAGCAGCAGCAGCAGCCACAGGCCCAAAGCCCCCCGCCCCCTGCCCAGCACAGCCTGCCCTGCCCTGCCCCTCCAGCTGTCAGCCGAGTGGGGGACAGGGGCCAGTGGCCGCTGCCAGCAGCAGGAATGGGGGCAGGGTGAGGATGCCCTGGCTTGGCTTTTGTCTCTTGATCAGTGCGGGCACAGGGCAGTGCAAGGCGGGCTGGCAAGCGAAGCCCGGAGCCTTTGGAGGCTCCAAGCCTTAAACATCAGCCCCTGCAGCAGCCCAGATCCGGGTCCCGCAGTTCCCAAGGCTGCCATGGCCTTCAGAGCATGAAGGTGGATTTGGCATGCCTGTGGCCCGATGCCGCCTCCCGGTCCAGGAGTCCCCGTGGCTCCAGCAGCAAGGGTGGCTGAAGGCTTCCTGCCTGCTTTGGGCCATTGCTGCAGGGGCCACTGCTGTCAGAGCCCCCTCTCTGCTGCTGACAGCTCTGCTCCTGGGGACACTGCTCTGGCCCAGCCCAGGAAGAGCAGCAGCGCCCAGTGCCAGGAGTGGTGTCGGTGGGACCCCCCCGTGCACAGGGAGCCCCAGCCCCGGGGTGGCCGTGCCAGCCCCGCCGGGGACCTCCAGCCCCGGCAACCCAGAACAAGTGGAAAGCACAAGTGTGCAAACGCCGCCTGGGCCCAAAGGCATTGCAAAGAGAACTGGGATTTTAAAAAGAAACAGTATTTTTTTTCCCAAAGATAGGCAAAAGCTAGGATTTACAGAAGATGTTTTATTTGGACAATCCTTATAAAAACAACAGTCTACAGAACATGTTTGCATGGGTGCTTATAGACTAACAAACTTCCAAACATATTTACATGGGTACCTATAGTCTAACAAACTTCCAAACATATTTACATGGGAGCCTATAGACTAATAAACTTGCTAACATATTTACATGGGAGCCTATAGGGTTACAAACGTTAAAACATATTTACAGAAAACCTCTAAACATAAAACGTAATTACAAAGGGGTCATATCTGAGTCCCTCATCTCCCTCAGTCCTGGAGGAAAGGATGCAGCAGCGCTGGACTCTGCTGCCAGCAGTGGCTCAGGTGGGCTGGGCGTGGGAAGCATCTGCTTCTCTTGCTCGTGGGGCTCCATCTTCATCCGAGGACCATGGGCTCCTCCTCATCCTTCTCATCAACCTCCATTTCCTCGATGTCGTCCTCCACGTCCACCTCCATGTCCTCGGCAGTGTCTTCTGTGTCCACCTCCATCATTTCTTCTCCATGCACCACCATGTCCACTTCCATCTCCTCCAGGGTGTCTCTGAGCGTCTGCAAGAGGCAGCACAATCTCACGCTGGGCTTGCTGTCCCACCCCATCCATTCCCACATGGCTGCAGCCTGCCCAAGCAGGCTGCCCCCCTCCCCGGAATGGCACTGTACCTCCACTGGGGCAGCAGTGCCCATCCTGCCGGGATTGGCTTCAGAGCAGGCGTCAGGAAAAGCCCAGGCGGCAGCAACAGCTCGGCACTGACGGGCAGAGCGAAGGGCGAGGGAGAAGTGGCCGCTGGCAGCAGGTGAAGTGTCTGCTGTGCTCGTTTCCAGGACCTGGACCTTCCTCCTGCAACACGCTGGGAGCTGTGATGTCACAGAAGTTTCAGGGCCACTCCAGACGGAGAGATGGGGATGATGGAATGATCAAATCCTTGAATGCTTTGGCTTGCAAGGGCCCCTAAGGATCATCTGCTTTCAACCTGAGCAACTTCCCACCACACCAGGTTGCTCTGGACCCTGTCCAAGCTGGCCTTGGATGTTCCTGGCGATGGGGCATCCACAGCCTCTCTGCACTGCTCCCTGTGTCAGGGACAAGCACCCTCCCAGGAAAGAACTTCTTCCCATCATCAAATCTATTCCAGCTCTTGCAGTTTGATCCCATTCCCCCTTGTCCTGTGACTGCAGTTCCTGAGAAAGAGTCCTCTCCCACTTCCCTGTAGTTCAGGCAGTTCCTGCAGGGTCCCACGTGCGGCTGACCCTGCAGACAGGAGAGAGAGAAGCCAAGCTCCCAGAGAGAGAAAATGGGGAAAGTGACAGGAGGGAAGAGAGGGGAAAGGTAGACGTGGGCCCATGGCCCCCAGCAGCAGCAGCAGCCACAGGCCCAAAGCCCCCCGCCCCCTGCCCAGCACAGCCTGCCCTGCCCTGCCCCTCCAGCTGTCAGCCGAGTGGGGGACAGGGGCCAGTGGCCGCTGCCAGCAGCAGGAATGGGGGCAGGGTGAGGATGCCCTGGCTTGGCTTTTGTCTCTTGATCAGTGCGGGCACAGGGCAGTGCAAGGCGGGCTGGCAAGCGAAGCCCGGAGCCTTTGGAGGCTCCAAGCCTTAAACATCAGCCCCTGCAGCAGCCCAGATCCGGGTCCCGCAGTTCCCAAGGCTGCCATGGCCTTCAGAGCATGAAGGTGGATTTGGCATGCCTGTGGCCCGATGCCGCCTCCCGGTCCAGGAGTCCCCGTGGCTCCAGCAGCAAGGGTGGCTGAAGGCTTCCTGCCTGCTTTGGGCCATTGCTGCAGGGGCCACTGCTGTCAGAGCCCCCTCTCTGCTGCTGACAGCTCTGCTCCTGGGGACACTGCTCTGGCCCAGCCCAGGAAGAGCAGCAGCGCCCAGTGCCAGGAGTGGTGTCGGTGGGACCCCCCCGTGCACAGGGAGCCCCAGCCCCGGGGTGGCCGTGCCAGCCCCGCCGGGGACCTCCAGCCCCGGCAACCCAGAACAAGTGGAAAGCACAAGTGTGCAAACGCCGCCTGGGCCCAAAGGCATTGCAAAGAGAACTGGGATTTTAAAAAGAAACAGTATTTTTTTTCCCAAAGATAGGCAAAAGCTAGGATTTACAGAAGATGTTTTATTTGGACAATCCTTATAAAAACAACAGTCTACAGAACATGTTTGCATGGGTGCTTATAGACTAACAAACTTCCAAACATATTTACATGGGTACCTATAGTCTAACAAACTTCCAAACATATTTACATGGGAGCCTATAGACTAATAAACTTGCTAACATATTTACATGGGAGCCTATAGGGTTACAAACGTTAAAACATATTTACAGAAAACCTCTAAACATAAAACGTAATTACAAAGGGGTCATATCTGAGTCCCTCATCTCCCTCAGTCCTGGAGGAAAGGATGCAGCAGCGCTGGACTCTGCTGCCAGCAGTGGCTCAGGTGGGCTGGGCGTGGGAAGCATCTGCTTCTCTTGCTCGTGGGGCTCCATCTTCATCCGAGGACCATGGGCTCCTCCTCATCCTTCTCATCAACCTCCATTTCCTCGATGTCGTCCTCCACGTCCACCTCCATGTCCTCGGCAGTGTCTTCTGTGTCCACCTCCATCATTTCTTCTCCATGCACCACCATGTCCACTTCCATCTCCTCCAGGGTGTCTCTGAGCGTCTGCAAGAGGCAGCACAATCTCACGCTGGGCTTGCTGTCCCACCCCATCCATTCCCACATGGCTGCAGCCTGCCCAAGCAGGCTGCCCCCCTCCCCGGAATGGCACTGTACCTCCACTGGGGCAGCAGTGCCCATCCTGCCGGGATTGGCTTCAGAGCAGGCGTCAGGAAAAGCCCAGGCGGCAGCAACAGCTCGGCACTGACGGGCAGAGCGAAGGGCGAGGGAGAAGTGGCCGCTGGCAGCAGGTGAAGTGTCTGCTGTGCTCGTTTCCAGGACCTGGACCTTCCTCCTGCAACACGCTGGGAGCTGTGATGTCACAGAAGTTTCAGGGCCACTCCAGACGGAGAGATGGGGATGATGGAATGATCAAATCCTTGAATGCTTTGGCTTGCAAGGGCCCCTAAGGATCATCTGCTTTCAACCTGAGCAACTTCCCACCACACCAGGTTGCTCTGGACCCTGTCCAAGCTGGCCTTGGATGTTCCTGGCGATGGGGCATCCACAGCCTCCCTGCACTGCTCCCTGTGTCAGGGACAAGCACCCTCCCAGGAAAGAACTTCTTCCCATCATCAAATCTATTCCAGCTCTTGCAGTTTGATCCCATTCCCCCTTGTCCTGTGACTGCAGTTCCTGAGAAAGAGTCCTCTCCCACTTCCCTGTAGTTCAGGCAGTTCCTGCAGGGTCCCACGTGCGGCTGACCCTGCAGACAGGAGAGAGAGAAGCCAAGCTCCCAGAGAGAGAAAATGGGGAAAGTGACAGGAGGGAAGAGAGGGGAAAGGTAGACGTGGGCCCATGGCCCCCAGCAGCAGCAGCAGCCACAGGCCCAAAGCCCCCCGCCCCCTGCCCAGCACAGCCTGCCCTGCCCTGCCCCTCCAGCTGTCAGCCGAGTGGGGGACAGGGGCCAGTGGCCGCTGCCAGCAGCAGGAATGGGGGCAGGGTGAGGATGCCCTGGCTTGGCTTTTGTCTCTTGATCAGTGCGGGCACAGGGCAGTGCAAGGCGGGCTGGCAAGCGAAGCCCGGAGCCTTTGGAGGCTCCAAGCCTTAAACATCAGCCCCTGCAGCAGCCCAGATCCGGGTCCCGCAGTTCCCAAGGCTGCCATGGCCTTCAGAGCATGAAGGTGGATTTGGCATGCCTGTGGCCCGATGCCGCCTCCCGGTCCAGGAGTCCCCGTGGCTCCAGCAGCAAGGGTGGCTGAAGGCTTCCTGCCTGCTTTGGGCCATTGCTGCAGGGGCCACTGCTGTCAGAGCCCCCTCTCTGCTGCTGACAGCTCTGCTCCTGGGGACACTGCTCTGGCCCAGCCCAGGAAGAGCAGCAGCGCCCAGTGCCAGGAGTGGTGTCGGTGGGACCCCCCCGTGCACAGGGAGCCCCAGCCCCGGGGTGGCCGTGCCAGCCCCGCCGGGGACCTCCAGCCCCGGCAACCCAGAACAAGTGGAAAGCACAAGTGTGCAAACGCCGCCTGGGCCCAAAGGCATTGCAAAGAGAACTGAGATTTTAAAAAGAAACAGTATTTTTTTTCCCAAAGATAGGCAAAAGCTAGGATTTACAGAAGATGTTTTATTTGGACAATCCTTATAAAAACAACAGTCTACAGAACATGTTTGCATGGGTGCTTATAGACTAACAAACTTCCAAACATATTTACATGGGTACCTATAGTCTAACAAACTTCCAAACATATTTACATGGGAGCCTATAGACTAATAAACTTGCTAACATATTTACATGGGAGCCTATAGGGTTACAAACGTTAAAACATATTTACAGAAAACCTCTAAACATAAAACGTAATTACAAAGGGGTCATATCTGAGTCCCTCATCTCCCTCAGTCCTGGAGGAAAGGATGCAGCAGCGCTGGACTCTGCTGCCAGCAGTGGCTCAGGTGGGCTGGGCGTGGGAAGCATCTGCTTCTCTTGCTCGTGGGGCTCCATCTTCATCCGAGGACCATGGGCTCCTCCTCATCCTTCTCATCAACCTCCATTTCCTCGATGTCGTCCTCCACGTCCACCTCCATGTCCTCGGCAGTGTCTTCTGTGTCCACCTCCATCATTTCTTCTCCATGCACCACCATGTCCACTTCCATCTCCTCCAGGGTGTCTCTGAGCGTCTGCAAGAGGCAGCACAATCTCACGCTGGGCTTGCTGTCCCACCCCATCCATTCCCACATGGCTGCAGCCTGCCCAAGCAGGCTGCCCCCCTCCCCGGAATGGCACTGTACCTCCACTGGGGCAGCAGTGCCCATCCTGCCGGGATTGGCTTCAGAGCAGGCGTCAGGAAAAGCCCAGGCGGCAGCAACAGCTCGGCACTGACGGGCAGAGCGAAGGGCGAGGGAGAAGTGGCCGCTGGCAGCAGGTGAAGTGTCTGCTGTGCTCGTTTCCAGGACCTGGACCTTCCTCCTGCAACACGCTGGGAGCTGTGATGTCACAGAAGTTTCAGGGCCACTCCAGACGGAGAGATGGGGATGATGGAATGATCAAATCCTTGAATGCTTTGGCTTGCAAGGGCCCCTAAGGATCATCTGCTTTCAACCTGAGCAACTTCCCACCACACCAGGTTGCTCTGGACCCTGTCCAAGCTGGCCTTGGATGTTCCTGGCGATGGGGCATCCACAGCCTCTCTGCACTGCTCCCTGTGTCAGGGACAAGCACCCTCCCAGGAAAGAACTTCTTCCCATCATCAAATCTATTCCAGCTCTTGCAGTTTGATCCCATTCCCCCTTGTCCTGTGACTGCAGTTCCTGAGAAAGAGTCCTCTCCCACTTCCCTGTAGTTCAGGCAGTTCCTGCAGGGTCCCACGTGCGGCTGACCCTGCAGACAGGAGAGAGAGAAGCCAAGCTCCCAGAGAGAGAAAATGGGGAAAGTGACAGGAGGGAAGAGAGGGGAAAGGTAGACGTGGGCCCATGGCCCCCAGCAGCAGCAGCAGCCACAGGCCCAAAGCCCCCCGCCCCCTGCCCAGCACAGCCTGCCCTGCCCTGCCCCTCCAGCTGTCAGCCGAGTGGGGGACAGGGGCCAGTGGCCGCTGCCAGCAGCAGGAATGGGGGCAGGGTGAGGATGCCCTGGCTTGGCTTTTGTCTCTTGATCAGTGCGGGCACAGGGCAGTGCAAGGCGGGCTGGCAAGCGAAGCCCGGAGCCTTTGGAGGCTCCAAGCCTTAAACATCAGCCCCTGCAGCAGCCCAGATCCGGGTCCCGCAGTTCCCAAGGCTGCCATGGCCTTCAGAGCATGAAGGTGGATTTGGCATGCCTGTGGCCCGATGCCGCCTCCCGGTCCAGGAGTCCCCGTGGCTCCAGCAGCAAGGGTGGCTGAAGGCTTCCTGCCTGCTTTGGGCCATTGCTGCAGGGGCCACTGCTGTCAGAGCCCCCTCTCTGCTGCTGACAGCTCTGCTCCTGGGGACACTGCTCTGGCCCAGCCCAGGAAGAGCAGCAGCGCCCAGTGCCAGGAGTGGTGTCGGTGGGACCCCCCCGTGCACAGGGAGCCCCAGCCCCGGGGTGGCCGTGCCAGCCCCGCCGGGGACCTCCAGCCCCGGCAACCCAGAACAAGTGGAAAGCACAAGTGTGCAAACGCCGCCTGGGCCCAAAGGCATTGCAAAGAGAACTGGGATTTTAAAAAGAAACAGTATTTTTTTTCCCAAAGATAGGCAAAAGCTAGGATTTACAGAAGATGTTTTATTTGGACAATCCTTATAAAAACAACAGTCTACAGAACATGTTTGCATGGGTGCTTATAGACTAACAAACTTCCAAACATATTTACATGGGTACCTATAGTCTAACAAACTTCCAAACATATTTACATGGGAGCCTATAGACTAATAAACTTGCTAACATATTTACATGGGAGCCTATAGGGTTACAAACGTTAAAACATATTTACAGAAAACCTCTAAACATAAAACGTAATTACAAAGGGGTCATATCTGAGTCCCTCATCTCCCTCAGTCCTGGAGGAAAGGATGCAGCAGCGCTGGACTCTGCTGCCAGCAGTGGCTCAGGTGGGCTGGGCGTGGGAAGCATCTGCTTCTCTTGCTCGTGGGGCTCCATCTTCATCCGAGGACCATGGGCTCCTCCTCATCCTTCTCATCAACCTCCATTTCCTCGATGTCGTCCTCCACGTCCACCTCCATGTCCTCGGCAGTGTCTTCTGTGTCCACCTCCATCATTTCTTCTCCATGCACCACCATGTCCACTTCCATCTCCTCCAGGGTGTCTCTGAGCGTCTGCAAGAGGCAGCACAATCTCACGCTGGGCTTGCTGTCCCACCCCATCCATTCCCACATGGCTGCAGCCTGCCCAAGCAGGCTGCCCCCCTCCCCGGAATGGCACTGTACCTCCACTGGGGCAGCAGTGCCCATCCTGCCGGGATTGGCTTCAGAGCAGGCGTCAGGAAAAGCCCAGGCGGCAGCAACAGCTCGGCACTGACGGGCAGAGCGAAGGGCGAGGGAGAAGTGGCCGCTGGCAGCAGGTGAAGTGTCTGCTGTGCTCGTTTCCAGGACCTGGACCTTCCTCCTGCAACACGCTGGGAGCTGTGATGTCACAGAAGTTTCAGGGCCACTCCAGACGGAGAGATGGGGATGATGGAATGATCAAATCCTTGAATGCTTTGGCTTGCAAGGGCCCCTAAGGATCATCTGCTTTCAACCTGAGCAACTTCCCACCACACCAGGTTGCTCTGGACCCTGTCCAAGCTGGCCTTGGATGTTCCTGGCGATGGGGCATCCACAGCCTCTCTGCACTGCTCCCTGTGTCAGGGACAAGCACCCTCCCAGGAAAGAACTTCTTCCCATCATCAAATCTATTCCAGCTCTTGCAGTTTGATCCCATTCCCCCTTGTCCTGTGACTGCAGTTCCTGAGAAAGAGTCCTCTCCCACTTCCCTGTAGTTCAGGCAGTTCCTGCAGGGTCCCACGTGCGGCTGACCCTGCAGACAGGAGAGAGAGAAGCCAAGCTCCCAGAGAGAGAAAATGGGGAAAGTGACAGGAGGGAAGAGAGGGGAAAGGTAGACGTGGGCCCATGGCCCCCAGCAGCAGCAGCAGCCACAGGCCCAAAGCCCCCCGCCCCCTGCCCAGCACAGCCTGCCCTGCCCTGCCCCTCCAGCTGTCAGCCGAGTGGGGGACAGGGGCCAGTGGCCGCTGCCAGCAGCAGGAATGGGGGCAGGGTGAGGATGCCCTGGCTTGGCTTTTGTCTCTTGATCAGTGCGGGCACAGGGCAGTGCAAGGCGGGCTGGCAAGCGAAGCCCGGAGCCTTTGGAGGCTCCAAGCCTTAAACATCAGCCCCTGCAGCAGCCCAGATCCGGGTCCCGCAGTTCCCAAGGCTGCCATGGCCTTCAGAGCATGAAGGTGGATTTGGCATGCCTGTGGCCCGATGCCGCCTCCCGGTCCAGGAGTCCCCGTGGCTCCAGCAGCAAGGGTGGCTGAAGGCTTCCTGCCTGCTTTGGGCCATTGCTGCAGGGGCCACTGCTGTCAGAGCCCCCTCTCTGCTGCTGACAGCTCTGCTCCTGGGGACACTGCTCTGGCCCAGCCCAGGAAGAGCAGCAGCGCCCAGTGCCAGGAGTGGTGTCGGTGGGACCCCCCCGTGCACAGGGAGCCCCAGCCCCGGGGTGGCCGTGCCAGCCCCGCCGGGGACCTCCAGCCCCGGCAACCCAGAACAAGTGGAAAGCACAAGTGTGCAAACGCCGCCTGGGCCCAAAGGCATTGCAAAGAGAACTGGGATTTTAAAAAGAAACAGTATTTTTTTTCCCAAAGATAGGCAAAAGCTAGGATTTACAGAAGATGTTTTATTTGGACAATCCTTATAAAAACAACAGTCTACAGAACATGTTTGCATGGGTGCTTATAGACTAACAAACTTCCAAACATATTTACATGGGTACCTATAGTCTAACAAACTTCCAAACATATTTACATGGGAGCCTATAGACTAATAAACTTGCTAACATATTTACATGGGAGCCTATAGGGTTACAAACGTTAAAACATATTTACAGAAAACCTCTAAACATAAAACGTAATTACAAAGGGGTCATATCTGAGTCCCTCATCTCCCTCAGTCCTGGAGGAAAGGATGCAGCAGCGCTGGACTCTGCTGCCAGCAGTGGCTCAGGTGGGCTGGGCGTGGGAAGCATCTGCTTCTCTTGCTCGTGGGGCTCCATCTTCATCCGAGGACCATGGGCTCCTCCTCATCCTTCTCATCAACCTCCATTTCCTCGATGTCGTCCTCCACGTCCACCTCCATGTCCTCGGCAGTGTCTTCTGTGTCCACCTCCATCATTTCTTCTCCATGCACCACCATGTCCACTTCCATCTCCTCCAGGGTGTCTCTGAGCGTCTGCAAGAGGCAGCACAATCTCACGCTGGGCTTGCTGTCCCACCCCATCCATTCCCACATGGCTGCAGCCTGCCCAAGCAGGCTGCCCCCCTCCCCGGAATGGCACTGTACCTCCACTGGGGCAGCAGTGCCCATCCTGCCGGGATTGGCTTCAGAGCAGGCGTCAGGAAAAGCCCAGGCGGCAGCAACAGCTCGGCACTGACGGGCAGAGCGAAGGGCGAGGGAGAAGTGGCCGCTGGCAGCAGGTGAAGTGTCTGCTGTGCTCGTTTCCAGGACCTGGACCTTCCTCCTGCAACACGCTGGGAGCTGTGATGTCACAGAAGTTTCAGGGCCACTCCAGACGGAGAGATGGGGATGATGGAATGATCAAATCCTTGAATGCTTTGGCTTGCAAGGGCCCCTAAGGATCATCTGCTTTCAACCTGAGCAACTTCCCACCACACCAGGTTGCTCTGGACCCTGTCCAAGCTGGCCTTGGATGTTCCTGGCGATGGGGCATCCACAGCCTCTCTGCACTGCTCCCTGTGTCAGGGACAAGCACCCTCCCAGGAAAGAACTTCTTCCCATCATCAAATCTATTCCAGCTCTTGCAGTTTGATCCCATTCCCCCTTGTCCTGTGACTGCAGTTCCTGAGAAAGAGTCCTCTCCCACTTCCCTGTAGTTCAGGCAGTTCCTGCAGGGTCCCACGTGCGGCTGACCCTGCAGACAGGAGAGAGAGAAGCCAAGCTCCCAGAGAGAGAAAATGGGGAAAGTGACAGGAGGGAAGAGAGGGGAAAGGTAGACGTGGGCCCATGGCCCCCAGCAGCAGCAGCAGCCACAGGCCCAAAGCCCCCCGCCCCCTGCCCAGCACAGCCTGCCCTGCCCTGCCCCTCCAGCTGTCAGCCGAGTGGGGGACAGGGGCCAGTGGCCGCTGCCAGCAGCAGGAATGGGGGCAGGGTGAGGATGCCCTGGCTTGGCTTTTGTCTCTTGATCAGTGCGGGCACAGGGCAGTGCAAGGCGGGCTGGCAAGCGAAGCCCGGAGCCTTTGGAGGCTCCAAGCCTTAAACATCAGCCCCTGCAGCAGCCCAGATCCGGGTCCCGCAGTTCCCAAGGCTGCCATGGCCTTCAGAGCATGAAGGTGGATTTGGCATGCCTGTGGCCCGATGCCGCCTCCCGGTCCAGGAGTCCCCGTGGCTCCAGCAGCAAGGGTGGCTGAAGGCTTCCTGCCTGCTTTGGGCCATTGCTGCAGGGGCCACTGCTGTCAGAGCCCCCTCTCTGCTGCTGACAGCTCTGCTCCTGGGGACACTGCTCTGGCCCAGCCCAGGAAGAGCAGCAGCGCCCAGTGCCAGGAGTGGTGTCGGTGGGACCCCCCCGTGCACAGGGAGCCCCAGCCCCGGGGTGGCCGTGCCAGCCCCGCCGGGGACCTCCAGCCCCGGCAACCCAGAACAAGTGGAAAGCACAAGTGTGCAAACGCCGCCTGGGCCCAAAGGCATTGCAAAGAGAACTGAGATTTTAAAAAGAAACAGTATTTTTTTTCCCAAAGATAGGCAAAAGCTAGGATTTACAGAAGATGTTTTATTTGGACAATCCTTATAAAAACAACAGTCTACAGAACATGTTTGCATGGGTGCTTATAGACTAACAAACTTCCAAACATATTTACATGGGTACCTATAGTCTAACAAACTTCCAAACATATTTACATGGGAGCCTATAGACTAATAAACTTGCTAACATATTTACATGGGAGCCTATAGGGTTACAAACGTTAAAACATATTTACAGAAAACCTCTAAACATAAAACGTAATTACAAAGGGGTCATATCTGAGTCCCTCATCTCCCTCAGTCCTGGAGGAAAGGATGCAGCAGCGCTGGACTCTGCTGCCAGCAGTGGCTCAGGTGGGCTGGGCGTGGGAAGCATCTGCTTCTCTTGCTCGTGGGGCTCCATCTTCATCCGAGGACCATGGGCTCCTCCTCATCCTTCTCATCAACCTCCATTTCCTCGATGTCGTCCTCCACGTCCACCTCCATGTCCTCGGCAGTGTCTTCTGTGTCCACCTCCATCATTTCTTCTCCATGCACCACCATGTCCACTTCCATCTCCTCCAGGGTGTCTCTGAGCGTCTGCAAGAGGCAGCACAATCTCACGCTGGGCTTGCTGTCCCACCCCATCCATTCCCACATGGCTGCAGCCTGCCCAAGCAGGCTGCCCCCCTCCCCGGAATGGCACTGTACCTCCACTGGGGCAGCAGTGCCCATCCTGCCGGGATTGGCTTCAGAGCAGGCGTCAGGAAAAGCCCAGGCGGCAGCAACAGCTCGGCACTGACGGGCAGAGCGAAGGGCGAGGGAGAAGTGGCCGCTGGCAGCAGGTGAAGTGTCTGCTGTGCTCGTTTCCAGGACCTGGACCTTCCTCCTGCAACACGCTGGGAGCTGTGATGTCACAGAAGTTTCAGGGCCACTCCAGACGGAGAGATGGGGATGATGGAATGATCAAATCCTTGAATGCTTTGGCTTGCAAGGGCCCCTAAGGATCATCTGCTTTCAACCTGAGCAACTTCCCACCACACCAGGTTGCTCTGGACCCTGTCCAAGCTGGCCTTGGATGTTCCTGGCGATGGGGCATCCACAGCCTCCCTGCACTGCTCCCTGTGTCAGGGACAAGCACCCTCCCAGGAAAGAACTTCTTCCCATCATCAAATCTATTCCAGCTCTTGCAGTTTGATCCCATTCCCCCTTGTCCTGTGACTGCAGTTCCTGAGAAAGAGTCCTCTCCCACTTCCCTGTAGTTCAGGCAGTTCCTGCAGGGTCCCACGTGCGGCTGACCCTGCAGACAGGAGAGAGAGAAGCCAAGCTCCCAGAGAGAGAAAATGGGGAAAGTGACAGGAGGGAAGAGAGGGGAAAGGTAGACGTGGGCCCATGGCCCCCAGCAGCAGCAGCAGCCACAGGCCCAAAGCCCCCCGCCCCCTGCCCAGCACAGCCTGCCCTGCCCTGCCCCTCCAGCTGTCAGCCGAGTGGGGGACAGGGGCCAGTGGCCGCTGCCAGCAGCAGGAATGGGGGCAGGGTGAGGATGCCCTGGCTTGGCTTTTGTCTCTTGATCAGTGCGGGCACAGGGCAGTGCAAGGCGGGCTGGCAAGCGAAGCCCGGAGCCTTTGGAGGCTCCAAGCCTTAAACATCAGCCCCTGCAGCAGCCCAGATCCGGGTCCCGCAGTTCCCAAGGCTGCCATGGCCTTCAGAGCATGAAGGTGGATTTGGCATGCCTGTGGCCCGATGCCGCCTCCCGGTCCAGGAGTCCCCGTGGCTCCAGCAGCAAGGGTGGCTGAAGGCTTCCTGCCTGCTTTGGGCCATTGCTGCAGGGGCCACTGCTGTCAGAGCCCCCTCTCTGCTGCTGACAGCTCTGCTCCTGGGGACACTGCTCTGGCCCAGCCCAGGAAGAGCAGCAGCGCCCAGTGCCAGGAGTGGTGTCGGTGGGACCCCCCCGTGCACAGGGAGCCCCAGCCCCGGGGTGGCCGTGCCAGCCCCGCCGGGGACCTCCAGCCCCGGCAACCCAGAACAAGTGGAAAGCACAAGTGTGCAAACGCCGCCTGGGCCCAAAGGCATTGCAAAGAGAACTGGGATTTTAAAAAGAAACAGTATTTTTTTTCCCAAAGATAGGCAAAAGCTAGGATTTACAGAAGATGTTTTATTTGGACAATCCTTATAAAAACAACAGTCTACAGAACATGTTTGCATGGGTGCTTATAGACTAACAAACTTCCAAACATATTTACATGGGTACCTATAGTCTAACAAACTTCCAAACATATTTACATGGGAGCCTATAGACTAATAAACTTGCTAACATATTTACATGGGAGCCTATAGGGTTACAAACGTTAAAACATATTTACAGAAAACCTCTAAACATAAAACGTAATTACAAAGGGGTCATATCTGAGTCCCTCATCTCCCTCAGTCCTGGAGGAAAGGATGCAGCAGCGCTGGACTCTGCTGCCAGCAGTGGCTCAGGTGGGCTGGGCGTGGGAAGCATCTGCTTCTCTTGCTCGTGGGGCTCCATCTTCATCCGAGGACCATGGGCTCCTCCTCATCCTTCTCATCAACCTCCATTTCCTCGATGTCGTCCTCCACGTCCACCTCCATGTCCTCGGCAGTGTCTTCTGTGTCCACCTCCATCATTTCTTCTCCATGCACCACCATGTCCACTTCCATCTCCTCCAGGGTGTCTCTGAGCGTCTGCAAGAGGCAGCACAATCTCACGCTGGGCTTGCTGTCCCACCCCATCCATTCCCACATGGCTGCAGCCTGCCCAAGCAGGCTGCCCCCCTCCCCGGAATGGCACTGTACCTCCACTGGGGCAGCAGTGCCCATCCTGCCGGGATTGGCTTCAGAGCAGGCGTCAGGAAAAGCCCAGGCGGCAGCAACAGCTCGGCACTGACGGGCAGAGCGAAGGGCGAGGGAGAAGTGGCCGCTGGCAGCAGGTGAAGTGTCTGCTGTGCTCGTTTCCAGGACCTGGACCTTCCTCCTGCAACACGCTGGGAGCTGTGATGTCACAGAAGTTTCAGGGCCACTCCAGACGGAGAGATGGGGATGATGGAATGATCAAATCCTTGAATGCTTTGGCTTGCAAGGGCCCCTAAGGATCATCTGCTTTCAACCTGAGCAACTTCCCACCACACCAGGTTGCTCTGGACCCTGTCCAAGCTGGCCTTGGATGTTCCTGGCGATGGGGCATCCACAGCCTCCCTGCACTGCTCCCTGTGTCAGGGACAAGCACCCTCCCAGGAAAGAACTTCTTCCCATCATCAAATCTATTCCAGCTCTTGCAGTTTGATCCCATTCCCCCTTGTCCTGTGACTGCAGTTCCTGAGAAAGAGTCCTCTCCCACTTCCCTGTAGTTCAGGCAGTTCCTGCAGGGTCCCACGTGCGGCTGACCCTGCAGACAGGAGAGAGAGAAGCCAAGCTCCCAGAGAGAGAAAATGGGGAAAGTGACAGGAGGGAAGAGAGGGGAAAGGTAGACGTGGGCCCATGGCCCCCAGCAGCAGCAGCAGCCACAGGCCCAAAGCCCCCCGCCCCCTGCCCAGCACAGCCTGCCCTGCCCTGCCCCTCCAGCTGTCAGCCGAGTGGGGGACAGGGGCCAGTGGCCGCTGCCAGCAGCAGGAATGGGGGCAGGGTGAGGATGCCCTGGCTTGGCTTTTGTCTCTTGATCAGTGCGGGCACAGGGCAGTGCAAGGCGGGCTGGCAAGCGAAGCCCGGAGCCTTTGGAGGCTCCAAGCCTTAAACATCAGCCCCTGCAGCAGCCCAGATCCGGGTCCCGCAGTTCCCAAGGCTGCCATGGCCTTCAGAGCATGAAGGTGGATTTGGCATGCCTGTGGCCCGATGCCGCCTCCCGGTCCAGGAGTCCCCGTGGCTCCAGCAGCAAGGGTGGCTGAAGGCTTCCTGCCTGCTTTGGGCCATTGCTGCAGGGGCCACTGCTGTCAGAGCCCCCTCTCTGCTGCTGACAGCTCTGCTCCTGGGGACACTGCTCTGGCCCAGCCCAGGAAGAGCAGCAGCGCCCAGTGCCAGGAGTGGTGTCGGTGGGACCCCCCCGTGCACAGGGAGCCCCAGCCCCGGGGTGGCCGTGCCAGCCCCGCCGGGGACCTCCAGCCCCGGCAACCCAGAACAAGTGGAAAGCACAAGTGTGCAAACGCCGCCTGGGCCCAAAGGCATTGCAAAGAGAACTGAGATTTTAAAAAGAAACAGTATTTTTTTTCCCAAAGATAGGCAAAAGCTAGGATTTACAGAAGATGTTTTATTTGGACAATCCTTATAAAAACAACAGTCTACAGAACATGTTTGCATGGGTGCTTATAGACTAACAAACTTCCAAACATATTTACATGGGTACCTATAGTCTAACAAACTTCCAAACATATTTACATGGGAGCCTATAGACTAATAAACTTGCTAACATATTTACATGGGAGCCTATAGGGTTACAAACGTTAAAACATATTTACAGAAAACCTCTAAACATAAAACGTAATTACAAAGGGGTCATATCTGAGTCCCTCATCTCCCTCAGTCCTGGAGGAAAGGATGCAGCAGCGCTGGACTCTGCTGCCAGCAGTGGCTCAGGTGGGCTGGGCGTGGGAAGCATCTGCTTCTCTTGCTCGTGGGGCTCCATCTTCATCCGAGGACCATGGGCTCCTCCTCATCCTTCTCATCAACCTCCATTTCCTCGATGTCGTCCTCCACGTCCACCTCCATGTCCTCGGCAGTGTCTTCTGTGTCCACCTCCATCATTTCTTCTCCATGCACCACCATGTCCACTTCCATCTCCTCCAGGGTGTCTCTGAGCGTCTGCAAGAGGCAGCACAATCTCACGCTGGGCTTGCTGTCCCACCCCATCCATTCCCACATGGCTGCAGCCTGCCCAAGCAGGCTGCCCCCCTCCCCGGAATGGCACTGTACCTCCACTGGGGCAGCAGTGCCCATCCTGCCGGGATTGGCTTCAGAGCAGGCGTCAGGAAAAGCCCAGGCGGCAGCAACAGCTCGGCACTGACGGGCAGAGCGAAGGGCGAGGGAGAAGTGGCCGCTGGCAGCAGGTGAAGTGTCTGCTGTGCTCGTTTCCAGGACCTGGACCTTCCTCCTGCAACACGCTGGGAGCTGTGATGTCACAGAAGTTTCAGGGCCACTCCAGACGGAGAGATGGGGATGATGGAATGATCAAATCCTTGAATGCTTTGGCTTGCAAGGGCCCCTAAGGATCATCTGCTTTCAACCTGAGCAACTTCCCACCACACCAGGTTGCTCTGGACCCTGTCCAAGCTGGCCTTGGATGTTCCTGGCGATGGGGCATCCACAGCCTCTCTGCACTGCTCCCTGTGTCAGGGACAAGCACCCTCCCAGGAAAGAACTTCTTCCCATCATCAAATCTATTCCAGCTCTTGCAGTTTGATCCCATTCCCCCTTGTCCTGTGACTGCAGTTCCTGAGAAAGAGTCCTCTCCCACTTCCCTGTAGTTCAGGCAGTTCCTGCAGGGTCCCACGTGCGGCTGACCCTGCAGACAGGAGAGAGAGAAGCCAAGCTCCCAGAGAGAGAAAATGGGGAAAGTGACAGGAGGGAAGAGAGGGGAAAGGTAGACGTGGGCCCATGGCCCCCAGCAGCAGCAGCAGCCACAGGCCCAAAGCCCCCCGCCCCCTGCCCAGCACAGCCTGCCCTGCCCTGCCCCTCCAGCTGTCAGCCGAGTGGGGGACAGGGGCCAGTGGCCGCTGCCAGCAGCAGGAATGGGGGCAGGGTGAGGATGCCCTGGCTTGGCTTTTGTCTCTTGATCAGTGCGGGCACAGGGCAGTGCAAGGCGGGCTGGCAAGCGAAGCCCGGAGCCTTTGGAGGCTCCAAGCCTTAAACATCAGCCCCTGCAGCAGCCCAGATCCGGGTCCCGCAGTTCCCAAGGCTGCCATGGCCTTCAGAGCATGAAGGTGGATTTGGCATGCCTGTGGCCCGATGCCGCCTCCCGGTCCAGGAGTCCCCGTGGCTCCAGCAGCAAGGGTGGCTGAAGGCTTCCTGCCTGCTTTGGGCCATTGCTGCAGGGGCCACTGCTGTCAGAGCCCCCTCTCTGCTGCTGACAGCTCTGCTCCTGGGGACACTGCTCTGGCCCAGCCCAGGAAGAGCAGCAGCGCCCAGTGCCAGGAGTGGTGTCGGTGGGACCCCCCCGTGCACAGGGAGCCCCAGCCCCGGGGTGGCCGTGCCAGCCCCGCCGGGGACCTCCAGCCCCGGCAACCCAGAACAAGTGGAAAGCACAAGTGTGCAAACGCCGCCTGGGCCCAAAGGCATTGCAAAGAGAACTGGGATTTTAAAAAGAAACAGTATTTTTTTTCCCAAAGATAGGCAAAAGCTAGGATTTACAGAAGATGTTTTATTTGGACAATCCTTATAAAAACAACAGTCTACAGAACATGTTTGCATGGGTGCTTATAGACTAACAAACTTCCAAACATATTTACATGGGTACCTATAGTCTAACAAACTTCCAAACATATTTACATGGGAGCCTATAGACTAATAAACTTGCTAACATATTTACATGGGAGCCTATAGGGTTACAAACGTTAA
The DNA here is from genome assembly GCF_024509145.1 of Vidua macroura. Lineage (NCBI taxonomy): Eukaryota > Metazoa > Chordata > Aves > Passeriformes > Viduidae > Vidua > Vidua macroura. The sequence continues at coordinate 2,011,602 of NC_071602.1, forward strand.
AACATATTTACAGAAAACCTCTAAACATAAAACGTAATTACAAAGGGGTCATATCTGAGTCCCTCATCTCCCTCAGTCCTGGAGGAAAGGATGCAGCAGCGCTGGACTCTGCTGCCAGCAGTGGCTCAGGTGGGCTGGGCGTGGGAAGCATCTGCTTCTCTTGCTCGTGGGGCTCCATCTTCATCCGAGGACCATGGGCTCCTCCTCATCCTTCTCATCAACCTCCATTTCCTCGATGTCGTCCTCCACGTCCACCTCCATGTCCTCGGCAGTGTCTTCTGTGTCCACCTCCATCATTTCTTCTCCATGCACCACCATGTCCACTTCCATCTCCTCCAGGGTGTCTCTGAGCGTCTGCAAGAGGCAGCACAATCTCACGCTGGGCTTGCTGTCCCACCCCATCCATTCCCACATGGCTGCAGCCTGCCCAAGCAGGCTGCCCCCCTCCCTGGAATGGCACTGTACCTCCACTGGGGCAGCAGTGCCCATCCTGCCGGGATTGGCTTCAGAGCAGGCGTCAGGAAAAGCCCAGGCGGCAGCAACAGCTCGGCACTGACGGGCAGAGCGAAGGGCGAGGGAGAAGTGGCCGCTGGCAGCAGGTGAAGTGTCTGCTGTGCTCGTTTCCAGGACCTGGACCTTCCTCCTGCAACACGCTGGGAGCTGTGATGTCACAGAAGTTTCAGGGCCACTCCAGACGGAGAGATGGGGATGATGGAATGATCAAATCCTTGAATGCTTTGGCTTGCAAGGGCCCCTAAGGATCATCTGCTTTCAACCTGAGCAACTTCCCACCACACCAGGTTGCTCTGGACCCTGTCCAAGCTGGCCTTGGATGTTCCTGGCGATGGGGCATCCACAGCCTCTCTGCACTGCTCCCTGTGTCAGGGACAAGCACCCTCCCAGGAAAGAACTTCTTCCCATCATCAAATCTATTCCAGCTCTTGCAGTTTGATCCCATTCCCCCTTGTCCTGTGACTGCAGTTCCTGAGAAAGAGTCCTCTCCCACTTCCCTGTAGTTCAGGCAGTTCCTGCAGGGTCCCACGTGCGGCTGACCCTGCAGACAGGAGAGAGAGAAGCCAAGCTCCCAGAGAGAGAAAATGGGGAAAGTGACAGGAGGGAAGAGAGGGGAAAGGTAGACGTGGGCCCATGGCCCCCAGCAGCAGCAGCAGCCACAGGCCCAAAGCCCCCCGCCCCCTGCCCAGCACAGCCTGCCCTGCCCTGCCCCTCCAGCTGTCAGCCGAGTGGGGGACAGGGGCCAGTGGCCGCTGCCAGCAGCAGGAATGGGGGCAGGGTGAGGATGCCCTGGCTTGGCTTTTGTCTCTTGATCAGTGCGGGCACAGGGCAGTGCAAGGCGGGCTGGCAAGCGAAGCCCGGAGCCTTTGGAGGCTCCAAGCCTTAAACATCAGCCCCTGCAGCAGCCCAGATCCGGGTCCCGCAGTTCCCAAGGCTGCCATGGCCTTCAGAGCATGAAGGTGGATTTGGCATGCCTGTGGCCCGATGCCGCCTCCCGGTCCAGGAGTCCCCGTGGCTCCAGCAGCAAGGGTGGCTGAAGGCTTCCTGCCTGCTTTGGGCCATTGCTGCAGGGGCCACTGCTGTCAGAGCCCCCTCTCTGCTGCTGACAGCTCTGCTCCTGGGGACACTGCTCTGGCCCAGCCCAGGAAGAGCAGCAGCGCCCAGTGCCAGGAGTGGTGTCGGTGGGACCCCCCCGTGCACAGGGAGCCCCAGCCCCGGGGTGGCCGTGCCAGCCCCGCCGGGGACCTCCAGCCCCGGCAACCCAGAACAAGTGGAAAGCACAAGTGTGCAAACGCCGCCTGGGCCCAAAGGCATTGCAAAGAGAACTGGGATTTTAAAAAGAAACAGTATTTTTTTTCCCAAAGATAGGCAAAAGCTAGGATTTACAGAAGATGTTTTATTTGGACAATCCTTATAAAAACAACAGTCTACAGAACATGTTTGCATGGGTGCTTATAGACTAACAAACTTCCAAACATATTTACATGGGTACCTATAGTCTAACAAACTTCCAAACATATTTACATGGGAGCCTATAGACTAATAAACTTGCTAACATATTTACATGGGAGCCTATAGGGTTACAAACGTTAAAACATATTTACAGAAAACCTCTAAACATAAAACGTAATTACAAAGGGGTCATATCTGAGTCCCTCATCTCCCTCAGTCCTGGAGGAAAGGATGCAGCAGCGCTGGACTCTGCTGCCAGCAGTGGCTCAGGTGGGCTGGGCGTGGGAAGCATCTGCTTCTCTTGCTCGTGGGGCTCCATCTTCATCCGAGGACCATGGGCTCCTCCTCATCCTTCTCATCAACCTCCATTTCCTCGATGTCGTCCTCCACGTCCACCTCCATGTCCTCGGCAGTGTCTTCTGTGTCCACCTCCATCATTTCTTCTCCATGCACCACCATGTCCACTTCCATCTCCTCCAGGGTGTCTCTGAGCGTCTGCAAGAGGCAGCACAATCTCACGCTGGGCTTGCTGTCCCACCCCATCCATTCCCACATGGCTGCAGCCTGCCCAAGCAGGCTGCCCCCCTCCCTGGAATGGCACTGTACCTCCACTGGGGCAGCAGTGCCCATCCTGCCGGGATTGGCTTCAGAGCAGGCGTCAGGAAAAGCCCAGGCGGCAGCAACAGCTCGGCACTGACGGGCAGAGCGAAGGGCGAGGGAGAAGTGGCCGCTGGCAGCAGGTGAAGTGTCTGCTGTGCTCGTTTCCAGGACCTGGACCTTCCTCCTGCAACACGCTGGGAGCTGTGATGTCACAGAAGTTTCAGGGCCACTCCAGACGGAGAGATGGGGATGATGGAATGATCAAATCCTTGAATGCTTTGGCTTGCAAGGGCCCCTAAGGATCATCTGCTTTCAACCTGAGCAACTTCCCACCACACCAGGTTGCTCTGGACCCTGTCCAAGCTGGCCTTGGATGTTCCTGGCGATGGGGCATCCACAGCCTCTCTGCACTGCTCCCTGTGTCAGGGACAAGCACCCTCCCAGGAAAGAACTTCTTCCCATCATCAAATCTATTCCAGCTCTTGCAGTTTGATCCCATTCCCCCTTGTCCTGTGACTGCAGTTCCTGAGAAAGAGTCCTCTCCCACTTCCCTGTAGTTCAGGCAGTTCCTGCAGGGTCCCACGTGCGGCTGACCCTGCAGACAGGAGAGAGAGAAGCCAAGCTCCCAGAGAGAGAAAATGGGGAAAGTGACAGGAGGGAAGAGAGGGGAAAGGTAGACGTGGGCCCATGGCCCCCAGCAGCAGCAGCAGCCACAGGCCCAAAGCCCCCCGCCCCCTGCCCAGCACAGCCTGCCCTGCCCTGCCCCTCCAGCTGTCAGCCGAGTGGGGGACAGGGGCCAGTGGCCGCTGCCAGCAGCAGGAATGGGGGCAGGGTGAGGATGCCCTGGCTTGGCTTTTGTCTCTTGATCAGTGCGGGCACAGGGCAGTGCAAGGCGGGCTGGCAAGCGAAGCCCGGAGCCTTTGGAGGCTCCAAGCCTTAAACATCAGCCCCTGCAGCAGCCCAGATCCGGGTCCCGCAGTTCCCAAGGCTGCCATGGCCTTCAGAGCATGAAGGTGGATTTGGCATGCCTGTGGCCCGATGCCGCCTCCCGGTCCAGGAGTCCCCGTGGCTCCAGCAGCAAGGGTGGCTGAAGGCTTCCTGCCTGCTTTGGGCCATTGCTGCAGGGGCCACTGCTGTCAGAGCCCCCTCTCTGCTGCTGACAGCTCTGCTCCTGGGGACACTGCTCTGGCCCAGCCCAGGAAGAGCAGCAGCGCCCAGTGCCAGGAGTGGTGTCGGTGGGACCCCCCCGTGCACAGGGAGCCCCAGCCCCGGGGTGGCCGTGCCAGCCCCGCCGGGGACCTCCAGCCCCGGCAACCCAGAACAAGTGGAAAGCACAAGTGTGCAAACGCCGCCTGGGCCCAAAGGCATTGCAAAGAGAACTGAGATTTTAAAAAGAAACAGTATTTTTTTTCCCAAAGATAGGCAAAAGCTAGGATTTACAGAAGATGTTTTATTTGGACAATCCTTATAAAAACAACAGTCTACAGAACATGTTTGCATGGGTGCTTATAGACTAACAAACTTCCAAACATATTTACATGGGTACCTATAGTCTAACAAACTTCCAAACATATTTACATGGGAGCCTATAGACTAATAAACTTGCTAACATATTTACATGGGAGCCTATAGGGTTACAAACGTTAAAACATATTTACAGAAAACCTCTAAACATAAAACGTAATTACAAAGGGGTCATATCTGAGTCCCTCATCTCCCTCAGTCCTGGAGGAAAGGATGCAGCAGCGCTGGACTCTGCTGCCAGCAGTGGCTCAGGTGGGCTGGGCGTGGGAAGCATCTGCTTCTCTTGCTCGTGGGGCTCCATCTTCATCCGAGGACCATGGGCTCCTCCTCATCCTTCTCATCAACCTCCATTTCCTCGATGTCGTCCTCCACGTCCACCTCCATGTCCTCGGCAGTGTCTTCTGTGTCCACCTCCATCATTTCTTCTCCATGCACCACCATGTCCACTTCCATCTCCTCCAGGGTGTCTCTGAGCGTCTGCAAGAGGCAGCACAATCTCACGCTGGGCTTGCTGTCCCACCCCATCCATTCCCACATGGCTGCAGCCTGCCCAAGCAGGCTGCCCCCCTCCCCGGAATGGCACTGTACCTCCACTGGGGCAGCAGTGCCCATCCTGCCGGGATTGGCTTCAGAGCAGGCGTCAGGAAAAGCCCAGGCGGCAGCAACAGCTCGGCACTGACGGGCAGAGCGAAGGGCGAGGGAGAAGTGGCCGCTGGCAGCAGGTGAAGTGTCTGCTGTGCTCGTTTCCAGGACCTGGACCTTCCTCCTGCAACACGCTGGGAGCTGTGATGTCACAGAAGTTTCAGGGCCACTCCAGACGGAGAGATGGGGATGATGGAATGATCAAATCCTTGAATGCTTTGGCTTGCAAGGGCCCCTAAGGATCATCTGCTTTCAACCTGAGCAACTTCCCACCACACCAGGTTGCTCTGGACCCTGTCCAAGCTGGCCTTGGATGTTCCTGGCGATGGGGCATCCACAGCCTCTCTGCACTGCTCCCTGTGTCAGGGACAAGCACCCTCCCAGGAAAGAACTTCTTCCCATCATCAAATCTATTCCAGCTCTTGCAGTTTGATCCCATTCCCCCTTGTCCTGTGACTGCAGTTCCTGAGAAAGAGTCCTCTCCCACTTCCCTGTAGTTCAGGCAGTTCCTGCAGGGTCCCACGTGCGGCTGACCCTGCAGACAGGAGAGAGAGAAGCCAAGCTCCCAGAGAGAGAAAATGGGGAAAGTGACAGGAGGGAAGAGAGGGGAAAGGTAGACGTGGGCCCATGGCCCCCAGCAGCAGCAGCAGCCACAGGCCCAAAGCCCCCCGCCCCCTGCCCAGCACAGCCTGCCCTGCCCTGCCCCTCCAGCTGTCAGCCGAGTGGGGGACAGGGGCCAGTGGCCGCTGCCAGCAGCAGGAATGGGGGCAGGGTGAGGATGCCCTGGCTTGGCTTTTGTCTCTTGATCAGTGCGGGCACAGGGCAGTGCAAGGCGGGCTGGCAAGCGAAGCCCGGAGCCTTTGGAGGCTCCAAGCCTTAAACATCAGCCCCTGCAGCAGCCCAGATCCGGGTCCCGCAGTTCCCAAGGCTGCCATGGCCTTCAGAGCATGAAGGTGGATTTGGCATGCCTGTGGCCCGATGCCGCCTCCCGGTCCAGGAGTCCCCGTGGCTCCAGCAGCAAGGGTGGCTGAAGGCTTCCTGCCTGCTTTGGGCCATTGCTGCAGGGGCCACTGCTGTCAGAGCCCCCTCTCTGCTGCTGACAGCTCTGCTCCTGGGGACACTGCTCTGGCCCAGCCCAGGAAGAGCAGCAGCGCCCAGTGCCAGGAGTGGTGTCGGTGGGACCCCCCCGTGCACAGGGAGCCCCAGCCCCGGGGTGGCCGTGCCAGCCCCGCCGGGGACCTCCAGCCCCGGCAACCCAGAACAAGTGGAAAGCACAAGTGTGCAAACGCCGCCTGGGCCCAAAGGCATTGCAAAGAGAACTGGGATTTTAAAAAGAAACAGTATTTTTTTTCCCAAAGATAGGCAAAAGCTAGGATTTACAGAAGATGTTTTATTTGGACAATCCTTATAAAAACAACAGTCTACAGAACATGTTTGCATGGGTGCTTATAGACTAACAAACTTCCAAACATATTTACATGGGTACCTATAGTCTAACAAACTTCCAAACATATTTACATGGGAGCCTATAGACTAATAAACTTGCTAACATATTTACATGGGAGCCTATAGGGTTACAAACGTTAAAACATATTTACAGAAAACCTCTAAACATAAAACGTAATTACAAAGGGGTCATATCTGAGTCCCTCATCTCCCTCAGTCCTGGAGGAAAGGATGCAGCAGCGCTGGACTCTGCTGCCAGCAGTGGCTCAGGTGGGCTGGGCGTGGGAAGCATCTGCTTCTCTTGCTCGTGGGGCTCCATCTTCATCCGAGGACCATGGGCTCCTCCTCATCCTTCTCATCAACCTCCATTTCCTCGATGTCGTCCTCCACGTCCACCTCCATGTCCTCGGCAGTGTCTTCTGTGTCCACCTCCATCATTTCTTCTCCATGCACCACCATGTCCACTTCCATCTCCTCCAGGGTGTCTCTGAGCGTCTGCAAGAGGCAGCACAATCTCACGCTGGGCTTGCTGTCCCACCCCATCCATTCCCACATGGCTGCAGCCTGCCCAAGCAGGCTGCCCCCCTCCCTGGAATGGCACTGTACCTCCACTGGGGCAGCAGTGCCCATCCTGCCGGGATTGGCTTCAGAGCAGGCGTCAGGAAAAGCCCAGGCGGCAGCAACAGCTCGGCACTGACGGGCAGAGCGAAGGGCGAGGGAGAAGTGGCCGCTGGCAGCAGGTGAAGTGTCTGCTGTGCTCGTTTCCAGGACCTGGACCTTCCTCCTGCAACACGCTGGGAGCTGTGATGTCACAGAAGTTTCAGGGCCACTCCAGACGGAGAGATGGGGATGATGGAATGATCAAATCCTTGAATGCTTTGGCTTGCAAGGGCCCCTAAGGATCATCTGCTTTCAACCTGAGCAACTTCCCACCACACCAGGTTGCTCTGGACCCTGTCCAAGCTGGCCTTGGATGTTCCTGGCGATGGGGCATCCACAGCCTCTCTGCACTGCTCCCTGTGTCAGGGACAAGCACCCTCCCAGGAAAGAACTTCTTCCCATCATCAAATCTATTCCAGCTCTTGCAGTTTGATCCCATTCCCCCTTGTCCTGTGACTGCAGTTCCTGAGAAAGAGTCCTCTCCCACTTCCCTGTAGTTCAGGCAGTTCCTGCAGGGTCCCACGTGCGGCTGACCCTGCAGACAGGAGAGAGAGAAGCCAAGCTCCCAGAGAGAGAAAATGGGGAAAGTGACAGGAGGGAAGAGAGGGGAAAGGTAGACGTGGGCCCATGGCCCCCAGCAGCAGCAGCAGCCACAGGCCCAAAGCCCCCCGCCCCCTGCCCAGCACAGCCTGCCCTGCCCTGCCCCTCCAGCTGTCAGCCGAGTGGGGGACAGGGGCCAGTGGCCGCTGCCAGCAGCAGGAATGGGGGCAGGGTGAGGATGCCCTGGCTTGGCTTTTGTCTCTTGATCAGTGCGGGCACAGGGCAGTGCAAGGCGGGCTGGCAAGCGAAGCCCGGAGCCTTTGGAGGCTCCAAGCCTTAAACATCAGCCCCTGCAGCAGCCCAGATCCGGGTCCCGCAGTTCCCAAGGCTGCCATGGCCTTCAGAGCATGAAGGTGGATTTGGCATGCCTGTGGCCCGATGCCGCCTCCCGGTCCAGGAGTCCCCGTGGCTCCAGCAGCAAGGGTGGCTGAAGGCTTCCTGCCTGCTTTGGGCCATTGCTGCAGGGGCCACTGCTGTCAGAGCCCCCTCTCTGCTGCTGACAGCTCTGCTCCTGGGGACACTGCTCTGGCCCAGCCCAGGAAGAGCAGCAGCGCCCAGTGCCAGGAGTGGTGTCGGTGGGACCCCCCCGTGCACAGGGAGCCCCAGCCCCGGGGTGGCCGTGCCAGCCCCGCCGGGGACCTCCAGCCCCGGCAACCCAGAACAAGTGGAAAGCACAAGTGTGCAAACGCCGCCTGGGCCCAAAGGCATTGCAAAGAGAACTGGGATTTTAAAAAGAAACAGTATTTTTTTTCCCAAAGATAGGCAAAAGCTAGGATTTACAGAAGATGTTTTATTTGGACAATCCTTATAAAAACAACAGTCTACAGAACATGTTTGCATGGGTGCTTATAGACTAACAAACTTCCAAACATATTTACATGGGTACCTATAGTCTAACAAACTTCCAAACATATTTACATGGGAGCCTATAGACTAATAAACTTGCTAACATATTTACATGGGAGCCTATAGGGTTACAAACGTTAAAACATATTTACAGAAAACCTCTAAACATAAAACGTAATTACAAAGGGGTCATATCTGAGTCCCTCATCTCCCTCAGTCCTGGAGGAAAGGATGCAGCAGCGCTGGACTCTGCTGCCAGCAGTGGCTCAGGTGGGCTGGGCGTGGGAAGCATCTGCTTCTCTTGCTCGTGGGGCTCCATCTTCATCCGAGGACCATGGGCTCCTCCTCATCCTTCTCATCAACCTCCATTTCCTCGATGTCGTCCTCCACGTCCACCTCCATGTCCTCGGCAGTGTCTTCTGTGTCCACCTCCATCATTTCTTCTCCATGCACCACCATGTCCACTTCCATCTCCTCCAGGGTGTCTCTGAGCGTCTGCAAGAGGCAGCACAATCTCACGCTGGGCTTGCTGTCCCACCCCATCCATTCCCACATGGCTGCAGCCTGCCCAAGCAGGCTGCCCCCCTCCCCGGAATGGCACTGTACCTCCACTGGGGCAGCAGTGCCCATCCTGCCGGGATTGGCTTCAGAGCAGGCGTCAGGAAAAGCCCAGGCGGCAGCAACAGCTCGGCACTGACGGGCAGAGCGAAGGGCGAGGGAGAAGTGGCCGCTGGCAGCAGGTGAAGTGTCTGCTGTGCTCGTTTCCAGGACCTGGACCTTCCTCCTGCAACACGCTGGGAGCTGTGATGTCACAGAAGTTTCAGGGCCACTCCAGACGGAGAGATGGGGATGATGGAATGATCAAATCCTTGAATGCTTTGGCTTGCAAGGGCCCCTAAGGATCATCTGCTTTCAACCTGAGCAACTTCCCACCACACCAGGTTGCTCTGGACCCTGTCCAAGCTGGCCTTGGATGTTCCTGGCGATGGGGCATCCACAGCCTCCCTGCACTGCTCCCTGTGTCAGGGACAAGCACCCTCCCAGGAAAGAACTTCTTCCCATCATCAAATCTATTCCAGCTCTTGCAGTTTGATCCCATTCCCCCTTGTCCTGTGACTGCAGTTCCTGAGAAAGAGTCCTCTCCCACTTCCCTGTAGTTCAGGCAGTTCCTGCAGGGTCCCACGTGCGGCTGACCCTGCAGACAGGAGAGAGAGAAGCCAAGCTCCCAGAGAGAGAAAATGGGGAAAGTGACAGGAGGGAAGAGAGGGGAAAGGTAGACGTGGGCCCATGGCCCCCAGCAGCAGCAGCAGCCACAGGCCCAAAGCCCCCCGCCCCCTGCCCAGCACAGCCTGCCCTGCCCTGCCCCTCCAGCTGTCAGCCGAGTGGGGGACAGGGGCCAGTGGCCGCTGCCAGCAGCAGGAATGGGGGCAGGGTGAGGATGCCCTGGCTTGGCTTTTGTCTCTTGATCAGTGCGGGCACAGGGCAGTGCAAGGCGGGCTGGCAAGCGAAGCCCGGAGCCTTTGGAGGCTCCAAGCCTTAAACATCAGCCCCTGCAGCAGCCCAGATCCGGGTCCCGCAGTTCCCAAGGCTGCCATGGCCTTCAGAGCATGAAGGTGGATTTGGCATGCCTGTGGCCCGATGCCGCCTCCCGGTCCAGGAGTCCCCGTGGCTCCAGCAGCAAGGGTGGCTGAAGGCTTCCTGCCTGCTTTGGGCCATTGCTGCAGGGGCCACTGCTGTCAGAGCCCCCTCTCTGCTGCTGACAGCTCTGCTCCTGGGGACACTGCTCTGGCCCAGCCCAGGAAGAGCAGCAGCGCCCAGTGCCAGGAGTGGTGTCGGTGGGACCCCCCCGTGCACAGGGAGCCCCAGCCCCGGGGTGGCCGTGCCAGCCCCGCCGGGGACCTCCAGCCCCGGCAACCCAGAACAAGTGGAAAGCACAAGTGTGCAAACGCCGCCTGGGCCCAAAGGCATTGCAAAGAGAACTGAGATTTTAAAAAGAAACAGTATTTTTTTTCCCAAAGATAGGCAAAAGCTAGGATTTACAGAAGATGTTTTATTTGGACAATCCTTATAAAAACAACAGTCTACAGAACATGTTTGCATGGGTGCTTATAGACTAACAAACTTCCAAACATATTTACATGGGTACCTATAGTCTAACAAACTTCCAAACATATTTACATGGGAGCCTATAGACTAATAAACTTGCTAACATATTTACATGGGAGCCTATAGGGTTACAAACGTTAAAACATATTTACAGAAAACCTCTAAACATAAAACGTAATTACAAAGGGGTCATATCTGAGTCCCTCATCTCCCTCAGTCCTGGAGGAAAGGATGCAGCAGCGCTGGACTCTGCTGCCAGCAGTGGCTCAGGTGGGCTGGGCGTGGGAAGCATCTGCTTCTCTTGCTCGTGGGGCTCCATCTTCATCCGAGGACCATGGGCTCCTCCTCATCCTTCTCATCAACCTCCATTTCCTCGATGTCGTCCTCCACGTCCACCTCCATGTCCTCGGCAGTGTCTTCTGTGTCCACCTCCATCATTTCTTCTCCATGCACCACCATGTCCACTTCCATCTCCTCCAGGGTGTCTCTGAGCGTCTGCAAGAGGCAGCACAATCTCACGCTGGGCTTGCTGTCCCACCCCATCCATTCCCACATGGCTGCAGCCTGCCCAAGCAGGCTGCCCCCCTCCCCGGAATGGCACTGTACCTCCACTGGGGCAGCAGTGCCCATCCTGCCGGGATTGGCTTCAGAGCAGGCGTCAGGAAAAGCCCAGGCGGCAGCAACAGCTCGGCACTGACGGGCAGAGCGAAGGGCGAGGGAGAAGTGGCCGCTGGCAGCAGGTGAAGTGTCTGCTGTGCTCGTTTCCAGGACCTGGACCTTCCTCCTGCAACACGCTGGGAGCTGTGATGTCACAGAAGTTTCAGGGCCACTCCAGACGGAGAGATGGGGATGATGGAATGATCAAATCCTTGAATGCTTTGGCTTGCAAGGGCCCCTAAGGATCATCTGCTTTCAACCTGAGCAACTTCCCACCACACCAGGTTGCTCTGGACCCTGTCCAAGCTGGCCTTGGATGTTCCTGGCGATGGGGCATCCACAGCCTCCCTGCACTGCTCCCTGTGTCAGGGACAAGCACCCTCCCAGGAAAGAACTTCTTCCCATCATCAAATCTATTCCAGCTCTTGCAGTTTGATCCCATTCCCCCTTGTCCTGTGACTGCAGTTCCTGAGAAAGAGTCCTCTCCCACTTCCCTGTAGTTCAGGCAGTTCCTGCAGGGTCCCACGTGCGGCTGACCCTGCAGACAGGAGAGAGAGAAGCCAAGCTCCCAGAGAGAGAAAATGGGGAAAGTGACAGGAGGGAAGAGAGGGGAAAGGTAGACGTGGGCCCATGGCCCCCAGCAGCAGCAGCAGCCACAGGCCCAAAGCCCCCCGCCCCCTGCCCAGCACAGCCTGCCCTGCCCTGCCCCTCCAGCTGTCAGCCGAGTGGGGGACAGGGGCCAGTGGCCGCTGCCAGCAGCAGGAATGGGGGCAGGGTGAGGATGCCCTGGCTTGGCTTTTGTCTCTTGATCAGTGCGGGCACAGGGCAGTGCAAGGCGGGCTGGCAAGCGAAGCCCGGAGCCTTTGGAGGCTCCAAGCCTTAAACATCAGCCCCTGCAGCAGCCCAGATCCGGGTCCCGCAGTTCCCAAGGCTGCCATGGCCTTCAGAGCATGAAGGTGGATTTGGCATGCCTGTGGCCCGATGCCGCCTCCCGGTCCAGGAGTCCCCGTGGCTCCAGCAGCAAGGGTGGCTGAAGGCTTCCTGCCTGCTTTGGGCCATTGCTGCAGGGGCCACTGCTGTCAGAGCCCCCTCTCTGCTGCTGACAGCTCTGCTCCTGGGGACACTGCTCTGGCCCAGCCCAGGAAGAGCAGCAGCGCCCAGTGCCAGGAGTGGTGTCGGTGGGACCCCCCCGTGCACAGGGAGCCCCAGCCCCGGGGTGGCCGTGCCAGCCCCGCCGGGGACCTCCAGCCCCGGCAACCCAGAACAAGTGGAAAGCACAAGTGTGCAAACGCCGCCTGGGCCCAAAGGCATTGCAAAGAGAACTGGGATTTTAAAAAGAAACAGTATTTTTTTTCCCAAAGATAGGCAAAAGCTAGGATTTACAGAAGATGTTTTATTTGGACAATCCTTATAAAAACAACAGTCTACAGAACATGTTTGCATGGGTGCTTATAGACTAACAAACTTCCAAACATATTTACATGGGTACCTATAGTCTAACAAACTTCCAAACATATTTACATGGGAGCCTATAGACTAATAAACTTGCTAACATATTTACATGGGAGCCTATAGGGTTACAAACGTTAAAACATATTTACAGAAAACCTCTAAACATAAAACGTAATTACAAAGGGGTCATATCTGAGTCCCTCATCTCCCTCAGTCCTGGAGGAAAGGATGCAGCAGCGCTGGACTCTGCTGCCAGCAGTGGCTCAGGTGGGCTGGGCGTGGGAAGCATCTGCTTCTCTTGCTCGTGGGGCTCCATCTTCATCCGAGGACCATGGGCTCCTCCTCATCCTTCTCATCAACCTCCATTTCCTCGATGTCGTCCTCCACGTCCACCTCCATGTCCTCGGCAGTGTCTTCTGTGTCCACCTCCATCATTTCTTCTCCATGCACCACCATGTCCACTTCCATCTCCTCCAGGGTGTCTCTGAGCGTCTGCAAGAGGCAGCACAATCTCACGCTGGGCTTGCTGTCCCACCCCATCCATTCCCACATGGCTGCAGCCTGCCCAAGCAGGCTGCCCCCCTCCCTGGAATGGCACTGTACCTCCACTGGGGCAGCAGTGCCCATCCTGCCGGGATTGGCTTCAGAGCAGGCTTCAGGAAAAGCCCAGGCGGCAGCAACAGCTCGGCACTGACGGGCAGAGCGAAGGGCGAGGGAGAAGTGGCCGCTGGCAGCAGGTGAAGTGTCTGCTGTGCTCGTTTCCAGGACCTGGACCTTCCTCCTGCAACACGCTGGGAGCTGTGATGTCACAGAAGTTTCAGGGCCACTCCAGACGGAGAGATGGGGATGATGGAATGATCAAATCCTTGAATGCTTTGGCTTGCAAGGGCCCCTAAGGATCATCTGCTTTCAACCTGAGCAACTTCCCACCACACCAGGTTGCTCTGGACCCTGTCCAAGCTGGCCTTGGATGTTCCTGGCGATGGGGCATCCACAGCCTCTCTGCACTGCTCCCTGTGTCAGGGACAAGCACCCTCCCAGGAAAGAACTTCTTCCCATCATCAAATCTATTCCAGCTCTTGCAGTTTGATCCCATTCCCCCTTGTCCTGTGACTGCAGTTCCTGAGAAAGAGTCCTCTCCCACTTCCCTGTAGTTCAGGCAGTTCCTGCAGGGTCCCACGTGCGGCTGACCCTGCAGACAGGAGAGAGAGAAGCCAAGCTCCCAGAGAGAGAAAATGGGGAAAGTGACAGGAGGGAAGAGAGGGGAAAGGTAGACGTGGGCCCATGGCCCCCAGCAGCAGCAGCAGCCACAGGCCCAAAGCCCCCCGCCCCCTGCCCAGCACAGCCTGCCCTGCCCTGCCCCTCCAGCTGTCAGCCGAGTGGGGGACAGGGGCCAGTGGCCGCTGCCAGCAGCAGGAATGGGGGCAGGGTGAGGATGCCCTGGCTTGGCTTTTGTCTCTTGATCAGTGCGGGCACAGGGCAGTGCAAGGCGGGCTGGCAAGCGAAGCCCGGAGCCTTTGGAGGCTCCAAGCCTTAAACATCAGCCCCTGCAGCAGCCCAGATCCGGGTCCCGCAGTTCCCAAGGCTGCCATGGCCTTCAGAGCATGAAGGTGGATTTGGCATGCCTGTGGCCCGATGCCGCCTCCCGGTCCAGGAGTCCCCGTGGCTCCAGCAGCAAGGGTGGCTGAAGGCTTCCTGCCTGCTTTGGGCCATTGCTGCAGGGGCCACTGCTGTCAGAGCCCCCTCTCTGCTGCTGACAGCTCTGCTCCTGGGGACACTGCTCTGGCCCAGCCCAGGAAGAGCAGCAGCGCCCAGTGCCAGGAGTGGTGTCGGTGGGACCCCCCCGTGCACAGGGAGCCCCAGCCCCGGGGTGGCCGTGCCAGCCCCGCCGGGGACCTCCAGCCCCGGCAACCCAGAACAAGTGGAAAGCACAAGTGTGCAAACGCCGCCTGGGCCCAAAGGCATTGCAAAGAGAACTGAGATTTTAAAAAGAAACAGTATTTTTTTTCCCAAAGATAGGCAAAAGCTAGGATTTACAGAAGATGTTTTATTTGGACAATCCTTATAAAAACAACAGTCTACAGAACATGTTTGCATGGGTGCTTATAGACTAACAAACTTCCAAACATATTTACATGGGTACCTATAGTCTAACAAACTTCCAAACATATTTACATGGGAGCCTATAGACTAATAAACTTGCTAACATATTTACATGGGAGCCTATAGGGTTACAAACGTTAAAACATATTTACAGAAAACCTCTAAACATAAAACGTAATTACAAAGGGGTCATATCTGAGTCCCTCATCTCCCTCAGTCCTGGAGGAAAGGATGCAGCAGCGCTGGACTCTGCTGCCAGCAGTGGCTCAGGTGGGCTGGGCGTGGGAAGCATCTGCTTCTCTTGCTCGTGGGGCTCCATCTTCATCCGAGGACCATGGGCTCCTCCTCATCCTTCTCATCAACCTCCATTTCCTCGATGTCGTCCTCCACGTCCACCTCCATGTCCTCGGCAGTGTCTTCTGTGTCCACCTCCATCATTTCTTCTCCATGCACCACCATGTCCACTTCCATCTCCTCCAGGGTGTCTCTGAGCGTCTGCAAGAGGCAGCACAATCTCACGCTGGGCTTGCTGTCCCACCCCATCCATTCCCACATGGCTGCAGCCTGCCCAAGCAGGCTGCCCCCCTCCCCGGAATGGCACTGTACCTCCACTGGGGCAGCAGTGCCCATCCTGCCGGGATTGGCTTCAGAGCAGGCGTCAGGAAAAGCCCAGGCGGCAGCAACAGCTCGGCACTGACGGGCAGAGCGAAGGGCGAGGGAGAAGTGGCCGCTGGCAGCAGGTGAAGTGTCTGCTGTGCTCGTTTCCAGGACCTGGACCTTCCTCCTGCAACACGCTGGGAGCTGTGATGTCACAGAAGTTTCAGGGCCACTCCAGACGGAGAGATGGGGATGATGGAATGATCAAATCCTTGAATGCTTTGGCTTGCAAGGGCCCCTAAGGATCATCTGCTTTCAACCTGAGCAACTTCCCACCACACCAGGTTGCTCTGGACCCTGTCCAAGCTGGCCTTGGATGTTCCTGGCGATGGGGCATCCACAGCCTCTCTGCACTGCTCCCTGTGTCAGGGACAAGCACCCTCCCAGGAAAGAACTTCTTCCCATCATCAAATCTATTCCAGCTCTTGCAGTTTGATCCCATTCCCCCTTGTCCTGTGACTGCAGTTCCTGAGAAAGAGTCCTCTCCCACTTCCCTGTAGTTCAGGCAGTTCCTGCAGGGTCCCACGTGCGGCTGACCCTGCAGACAGGAGAGAGAGAAGCCAAGCTCCCAGAGAGAGAAAATGGGGAAAGTGACAGGAGGGAAGAGAGGGGAAAGGTAGACGTGGGCCCATGGCCCCCAGCAGCAGCAGCAGCCACAGGCCCAAAGCCCCCCGCCCCCTGCCCAGCACAGCCTGCCCTGCCCTGCCCCTCCAGCTGTCAGCCGAGTGGGGGACAGGGGCCAGTGGCCGCTGCCAGCAGCAGGAATGGGGGCAGGGTGAGGATGCCCTGGCTTGGCTTTTGTCTCTTGATCAGTGCGGGCACAGGGCAGTGCAAGGCGGGCTGGCAAGCGAAGCCCGGAGCCTTTGGAGGCTCCAAGCCTTAAACATCAGCCCCTGCAGCAGCCCAGATCCGGGTCCCGCAGTTCCCAAGGCTGCCATGGCCTTCAGAGCATGAAGGTGGATTTGGCATGCCTGTGGCCCGATGCCGCCTCCCGGTCCAGGAGTCCCCGTGGCTCCAGCAGCAAGGGTGGCTGAAGGCTTCCTGCCTGCTTTGGGCCATTGCTGCAGGGGCCACTGCTGTCAGAGCCCCCTCTCTGCTGCTGACAGCTCTGCTCCTGGGGACACTGCTCTGGCCCAGCCCAGGAAGAGCAGCAGCGCCCAGTGCCAGGAGTGGTGTCGGTGGGACCCCCCCGTGCACAGGGAGCCCCAGCCCCGGGGTGGCCGTGCCAGCCCCGCCGGGGACCTCCAGCCCCGGCAACCCAGAACAAGTGGAAAGCACAAGTGTGCAAACGCCGCCTGGGCCCAAAGGCATTGCAAAGAGAACTGGGATTTTAAAAAGAAACAGTATTTTTTTTCCCAAAGATAGGCAAAAGCTAGGATTTACAGAAGATGTTTTATTTGGACAATCCTTATAAAAACAACAGTCTACAGAACATGTTTGCATGGGTGCTTATAGACTAACAAACTTCCAAACATATTTACATGGGTACCTATAGTCTAACAAACTTCCAAACATATTTACATGGGAGCCTATAGACTAATAAACTTGCTAACATATTTACATGGGAGCCTATAGGGTTACAAACGTTAAAACATATTTACAGAAAACCTCTAAACATAAAACGTAATTACAAAGGGGTCATATCTGAGTCCCTCATCTCCCTCAGTCCTGGAGGAAAGGATGCAGCAGCGCTGGACTCTGCTGCCAGCAGTGGCTCAGGTGGGCTGGGCGTGGGAAGCATCTGCTTCTCTTGCTCGTGGGGCTCCATCTTCATCCGAGGACCATGGGCTCCTCCTCATCCTTCTCATCAACCTCCATTTCCTCGATGTCGTCCTCCACGTCCACCTCCATGTCCTCGGCAGTGTCTTCTGTGTCCACCTCCATCATTTCTTCTCCATGCACCACCATGTCCACTTCCATCTCCTCCAGGGTGTCTCTGAGCGTCTGCAAGAGGCAGCACAATCTCACGCTGGGCTTGCTGTCCCACCCCATCCATTCCCACATGGCTGCAGCCTGCCCAAGCAGGCTGCCCCCCTCCCCGGAATGGCACTGTACCTCCACTGGGGCAGCAGTGCCCATCCTGCCGGGATTGGCTTCAGAGCAGGCGTCAGGAAAAGCCCAGGCGGCAGCAACAGCTCGGCACTGACGGGCAGAGCGAAGGGCGAGGGAGAAGTGGCCGCTGGCAGCAGGTGAAGTGTCTGCTGTGCTCGTTTCCAGGACCTGGACCTTCCTCCTGCAACACGCTGGGAGCTGTGATGTCACAGAAGTTTCAGGGCCACTCCAGACGGAGAGATGGGGATGATGGAATGATCAAATCCTTGAATGCTTTGGCTTGCAAGGGCCCCTAAGGATCATCTGCTTTCAACCTGAGCAACTTCCCACCACACCAGGTTGCTCTGGACCCTGTCCAAGCTGGCCTTGGATGTTCCTGGCGATGGGGCATCCACAGCCTCCCTGCACTGCTCCCTGTGTCAGGGACAAGCACCCTCCCAGGAAAGAACTTCTTCCCATCATCAAATCTATTCCAGCTCTTGCAGTTTGATCCCATTCCCCCTTGTCCTGTGACTGCAGTTCCTGAGAAAGAGTCCTCTCCCACTTCCCTGTAGTTCAGGCAGTTCCTGCAGGGTCCCACGTGCGGCTGACCCTGCAGACAGGAGAGAGAGAAGCCAAGCTCCCAGAGAGAGAAAATGGGGAAAGTGACAGGAGGGAAGAGAGGGGAAAGGTAGACGTGGGCCCATGGCCCCCAGCAGCAGCAGCAGCCACAGGCCCAAAGCCCCCCGCCCCCTGCCCAGCACAGCCTGCCCTGCCCTGCCCCTCCAGCTGTCAGCCGAGTGGGGGACAGGGGCCAGTGGCCGCTGCCAGCAGCAGGAATGGGGGCAGGGTGAGGATGCCCTGGCTTGGCTTTTGTCTCTTGATCAGTGCGGGCACAGGGCAGTGCAAGGCGGGCTGGCAAGCGAAGCCCGGAGCCTTTGGAGGCTCCAAGCCTTAAACATCAGCCCCTGCAGCAGCCCAGATCCGGGTCCCGCAGTTCCCAAGGCTGCCATGGCCTTCAGAGCATGAAGGTGGATTTGGCATGCCTGTGGCCCGATGCCGCCTCCCGGTCCAGGAGTCCCCGTGGCTCCAGCAGCAAGGGTGGCTGAAGGCTTCCTGCCTGCTTTGGGCCATTGCTGCAGGGGCCACTGCTGTCAGAGCCCCCTCTCTGCTGCTGACAGCTCTGCTCCTGGGGACACTGCTCTGGCCCAGCCCAGGAAGAGCAGCAGCGCCCAGTGCCAGGAGTGGTGTCGGTGGGACCCCCCCGTGCACAGGGAGCCCCAGCCCCGGGGTGGCCGTGCCAGCCCCGCCGGGGACCTCCAGCCCCGGCAACCCAGAACAAGTGGAAAGCACAAGTGTGCAAACGCCGCCTGGGCCCAAAGGCATTGCAAAGAGAACTGAGATTTTAAAAAGAAACAGTATTTTTTTTCCCAAAGATAGGCAAAAGCTAGGATTTACAGAAGATGTTTTATTTGGACAATCCTTATAAAAACAACAGTCTACAGAACATGTTTGCATGGGTGCTTATAGACTAACAAACTTCCAAACATATTTACATGGGTACCTATAGTCTAACAAACTTCCAAACATATTTACATGGGAGCCTATAGACTAATAAACTTGCTAACATATTTACATGGGAGCCTATAGGGTTACAAACGTTAAAACATATTTACAGAAAACCTCTAAACATAAAACGTAATTACAAAGGGGTCATATCTGAGTCCCTCATCTCCCTCAGTCCTGGAGGAAAGGATGCAGCAGCGCTGGACTCTGCTGCCAGCAGTGGCTCAGGTGGGCTGGGCGTGGGAAGCATCTGCTTCTCTTGCTCGTGGGGCTCCATCTTCATCCGAGGACCATGGGCTCCTCCTCATCCTTCTCATCAACCTCCATTTCCTCGATGTCGTCCTCCACGTCCACCTCCATGTCCTCGGCAGTGTCTTCTGTGTCCACCTCCATCATTTCTTCTCCATGCACCACCATGTCCACTTCCATCTCCTCCAGGGTGTCTCTGAGCGTCTGCAAGAGGCAGCACAATCTCACGCTGGGCTTGCTGTCCCACCCCATCCATTCCCACATGGCTGCAGCCTGCCCAAGCAGGCTGCCCCCCTCCCTGGAATGGCACTGTACCTCCACTGGGGCAGCAGTGCCCATCCTGCCGGGATTGGCTTCAGAGCAGGCGTCAGGAAAAGCCCAGGCGGCAGCAACAGCTCGGCACTGACGGGCAGAGCGAAGGGCGAGGGAGAAGTGGCCGCTGGCAGCAGGTGAAGTGTCTGCTGTGCTCGTTTCCAGGACCTGGACCTTCCTCCTGCAACACGCTGGGAGCTGTGATGTCACAGAAGTTTCAGGGCCACTCCAGACGGAGAGATGGGGATGATGGAATGATCAAATCCTTGAATGCTTTGGCTTGCAAGGGCCCCTAAGGATCATCTGCTTTCAACCTGAGCAACTTCCCACCACACCAGGTTGCTCTGGACCCTGTCCAAGCTGGCCTTGGATGTTCCTGGCGATGGGGCATCCACAGCCTCTCTGCACTGCTCCCTGTGTCAGGGACAAGCACCCTCCCAGGAAAGAACTTCTTCCCATCATCAAATCTATTCCAGCTCTTGCAGTTTGATCCCATTCCCCCTTGTCCTGTGACTGCAGTTCCTGAGAAAGAGTCCTCTCCCACTTCCCTGTAGTTCAGGCAGTTCCTGCAGGGTCCCACGTGCGGCTGACCCTGCAGACAGGAGAGAGAGAAGCCAAGCTCCCAGAGAGAGAAAATGGGGAAAGTGACAGGAGGGAAGAGAGGGGAAAGGTAGACGTGGGCCCATGGCCCCCAGCAGCAGCAGCAGCCACAGGCCCAAAGCCCCCCGCCCCCTGCCCAGCACAGCCTGCCCTGCCCTGCCCCTCCAGCTGTCAGCCGAGTGGGGGACAGGGGCCAGTGGCCGCTGCCAGCAGCAGGAATGGGGGCAGGGTGAGGATGCCCTGGCTTGGCTTTTGTCTCTTGATCAGTGCGGGCACAGGGCAGTGCAAGGCGGGCTGGCAAGCGAAGCCCGGAGCCTTTGGAGGCTCCAAGCCTTAAACATCAGCCCCTGCAGCAGCCCAGATCCGGGTCCCGCAGTTCCCAAGGCTGCCATGGCCTTCAGAGCATGAAGGTGGATTTGGCATGCCTGTGGCCCGATGCCGCCTCCCGGTCCAGGAGTCCCCGTGGCTCCAGCAGCAAGGGTGGCTGAAGGCTTCCTGCCTGCTTTGGGCCATTGCTGCAGGGGCCACTGCTGTCAGAGCCCCCTCTCTGCTGCTGACAGCTCTGCTCCTGGGGACACTGCTCTGGCCCAGCCCAGGAAGAGCAGCAGCGCCCAGTGCCAGGAGTGGTGTCGGTGGGACCCCCCCGTGCACAGGGAGCCCCAGCCCCGGGGTGGCCGTGCCAGCCCCGCCGGGGACCTCCAGCCCCGGCAACCCAGAACAAGTGGAAAGCACAAGTGTGCAAACGCCGCCTGGGCCCAAAGGCATTGCAAAGAGAACTGGGATTTTAAAAAGAAACAGTATTTTTTTTCCCAAAGATAGGCAAAAGCTAGGATTTACAGAAGATGTTTTATTTGGACAATCCTTATAAAAACAACAGTCTACAGAACATGTTTGCATGGGTGCTTATAGACTAACAAACTTCCAAACATATTTACATGGGTACCTATAGTCTAACAAACTTCCAAACATATTTACATGGGAGCCTATAGACTAATAAACTTGCTAACATATTTACATGGGAGCCTATAGGGTTACAAACGTTAAAACATATTTACAGAAAACCTCTAAACATAAAACGTAATTACAAAGGGGTCATATCTGAGTCCCTCATCTCCCTCAGTCCTGGAGGAAAGGATGCAGCAGCGCTGGACTCTGCTGCCAGCAGTGGCTCAGGTGGGCTGGGCGTGGGAAGCATCTGCTTCTCTTGCTCGTGGGGCTCCATCTTCATCCGAGGACCATGGGCTCCTCCTCATCCTTCTCATCAACCTCCATTTCCTCGATGTCGTCCTCCACGTCCACCTCCATGTCCTCGGCAGTGTCTTCTGTGTCCACCTCCATCATTTCTTCTCCATGCACCACCATGTCCACTTCCATCTCCTCCAGGGTGTCTCTGAGCGTCTGCAAGAGGCAGCACAATCTCACGCTGGGCTTGCTGTCCCACCCCATCCATTCCCACATGGCTGCAGCCTGCCCAAGCAGGCTGCCCCCCTCCCCGGAATGGCACTGTACCTCCACTGGGGCAGCAGTGCCCATCCTGCCGGGATTGGCTTCAGAGCAGGCGTCAGGAAAAGCCCAGGCGGCAGCAACAGCTCGGCACTGACGGGCAGAGCGAAGGGCGAGGGAGAAGTGGCCGCTGGCAGCAGGTGAAGTGTCTGCTGTGCTCGTTTCCAGGACCTGGACCTTCCTCCTGCAACACGCTGGGAGCTGTGATGTCACAGAAGTTTCAGGGCCACTCCAGACGGAGAGATGGGGATGATGGAATGATCAAATCCTTGAATGCTTTGGCTTGCAAGGGCCCCTAAGGATCATCTGCTTTCAACCTGAGCAACTTCCCACCACACCAGGTTGCTCTGGACCCTGTCCAAGCTGGCCTTGGATGTTCCTGGCGATGGGGCATCCACAGCCTCTCTGCACTGCTCCCTGTGTCAGGGACAAGCACCCTCCCAGGAAAGAACTTCTTCCCATCATCAAATCTATTCCAGCTCTTGCAGTTTGATCCCATTCCCCCTTGTCCTGTGACTGCAGTTCCTGAGAAAGAGTCCTCTCCCACTTCCCTGTAGTTCAGGCAGTTCCTGCAGGGTCCCACGTGCGGCTGACCCTGCAGACAGGAGAGAGAGAAGCCAAGCTCCCAGAGAGAGAAAATGGGGAAAGTGACAGGAGGGAAGAGAGGGGAAAGGTAGACGTGGGCCCATGGCCCCCAGCAGCAGCAGCAGCCACAGGCCCAAAGCCCCCCGCCCCCTGCCCAGCACAGCCTGCCCTGCCCTGCCCCTCCAGCTGTCAGCCGAGTGGGGGACAGGGGCCAGTGGCCGCTGCCAGCAGCAGGAATGGGGGCAGGGTGAGGATGCCCTGGCTTGGCTTTTGTCTCTTGATCAGTGCGGGCACAGGGCAGTGCAAGGCGGGCTGGCAAGCGAAGCCCGGAGCCTTTGGAGGCTCCAAGCCTTAAACATCAGCCCCTGCAGCAGCCCAGATCCGGGTCCCGCAGTTCCCAAGGCTGCCATGGCCTTCAGAGCATGAAGGTGGATTTGGCATGCCTGTGGCCCGATGCCGCCTCCCGGTCCAGGAGTCCCCGTGGCTCCAGCAGCAAGGGTGGCTGAAGGCTTCCTGCCTGCTTTGGGCCATTGCTGCAGGGGCCACTGCTGTCAGAGCCCCCTCTCTGCTGCTGACAGCTCTGCTCCTGGGGACACTGCTCTGGCCCAGCCCAGGAAGAGCAGCAGCGCCCAGTGCCAGGAGTGGTGTCGGTGGGACCCCCCCGTGCACAGGGAGCCCCAGCCCCGGGGTGGCCGTGCCAGCCCCGCCGGGGACCTCCAGCCCCGGCAACCCAGAACAAGTGGAAAGCACAAGTGTGCAAACGCCGCCTGGGCCCAAAGGCATTGCAAAGAGAACTGAGATTTTAAAAAGAAACAGTATTTTTTTTCCCAAAGATAGGCAAAAGCTAGGATTTACAGAAGATGTTTTATTTGGACAATCCTTATAAAAACAACAGTCTACAGAACATGTTTGCATGGGTGCTTATAGACTAACAAACTTCCAAACATATTTACATGGGTACCTATAGTCTAACAAACTTCCAAACATATTTACATGGGAGCCTATAGACTAATAAACTTGCTAACATATTTACATGGGAGCCTATAGGGTTACAAACGTTAAAACATATTTACAGAAAACCTCTAAACATAAAACGTAATTACAAAGGGGTCATATCTGAGTCCCTCATCTCCCTCAGTCCTGGAGGAAAGGATGCAGCAGCGCTGGACTCTGCTGCCAGCAGTGGCTCAGGTGGGCTGGGCGTGGGAAGCATCTGCTTCTCTTGCTCGTGGGGCTCCATCTTCATCCGAGGACCATGGGCTCCTCCTCATCCTTCTCATCAACCTCCATTTCCTCGATGTCGTCCTCCACGTCCACCTCCATGTCCTCGGCAGTGTCTTCTGTGTCCACCTCCATCATTTCTTCTCCATGCACCACCATGTCCACTTCCATCTCCTCCAGGGTGTCTCTGAGCGTCTGCAAGAGGCAGCACAATCTCACGCTGGGCTTGCTGTCCCACCCCATCCATTCCCACATGGCTGCAGCCTGCCCAAGCAGGCTGCCCCCCTCCCCGGAATGGCACTGTACCTCCACTGGGGCAGCAGTGCCCATCCTGCCGGGATTGGCTTCAGAGCAGGCGTCAGGAAAAGCCCAGGCGGCAGCAACAGCTCGGCACTGACGGGCAGAGCGAAGGGCGAGGGAGAAGTGGCCGCTGGCAGCAGGTGAAGTGTCTGCTGTGCTCGTTTCCAGGACCTGGACCTTCCTCCTGCAACACGCTGGGAGCTGTGATGTCACAGAAGTTTCAGGGCCACTCCAGACGGAGAGATGGGGATGATGGAATGATCAAATCCTTGAATGCTTTGGCTTGCAAGGGCCCCTAAGGATCATCTGCTTTCAACCTGAGCAACTTCCCACCACACCAGGTTGCTCTGGACCCTGTCCAAGCTGGCCTTGGATGTTCCTGGCGATGGGGCATCCACAGCCTCTCTGCACTGCTCCCTGTGTCAGGGACAAGCACCCTCCCAGGAAAGAACTTCTTCCCATCATCAAATCTATTCCAGCTCTTGCAGTTTGATCCCATTCCCCCTTGTCCTGTGACTGCAGTTCCTGAGAAAGAGTCCTCTCCCACTTCCCTGTAGTTCAGGCAGTTCCTGCAGGGTCCCACGTGCGGCTGACCCTGCAGACAGGAGAGAGAGAAGCCAAGCTCCCAGAGAGAGAAAATGGGGAAAGTGACAGGAGGGAAGAGAGGGGAAAGGTAGACGTGGGCCCATGGCCCCCAGCAGCAGCAGCAGCCACAGGCCCAAAGCCCCCCGCCCCCTGCCCAGCACAGCCTGCCCTGCCCTGCCCCTCCAGCTGTCAGCCGAGTGGGGGACAGGGGCCAGTGGCCGCTGCCAGCAGCAGGAATGGGGGCAGGGTGAGGATGCCCTGGCTTGGCTTTTGTCTCTTGATCAGTGCGGGCACAGGGCAGTGCAAGGCGGGCTGGCAAGCGAAGCCCGGAGCCTTTGGAGGCTCCAAGCCTTAAACATCAGCCCCTGCAGCAGCCCAGATCCGGGTCCCGCAGTTCCCAAGGCTGCCATGGCCTTCAGAGCATGAAGGTGGATTTGGCATGCCTGTGGCCCGATGCCGCCTCCCGGTCCAGGAGTCCCCGTGGCTCCAGCAGCAAGGGTGGCTGAAGGCTTCCTGCCTGCTTTGGGCCATTGCTGCAGGGGCCACTGCTGTCAGAGCCCCCTCTCTGCTGCTGACAGCTCTGCTCCTGGGGACACTGCTCTGGCCCAGCCCAGGAAGAGCAGCAGCGCCCAGTGCCAGGAGTGGTGTCGGTGGGACCCCCCCGTGCACAGGGAGCCCCAGCCCCGGGGTGGCCGTGCCAGCCCCGCCGGGGACCTCCAGCCCCGGCAACCCAGAACAAGTGGAAAGCACAAGTGTGCAAACGCCGCCTGGGCCCAAAGGCATTGCAAAGAGAACTGGGATTTTAAAAAGAAACAGTATTTTTTTTCCCAAAGATAGGCAAAAGCTAGGATTTACAGAAGATGTTTTATTTGGACAATCCTTATAAAAACAACAGTCTACAGAACATGTTTGCATGGGTGCTTATAGACTAACAAACTTCCAAACATATTTACATGGGTACCTATAGTCTAACAAACTTCCAAACATATTTACATGGGAGCCTATAGACTAATAAACTTGCTAACATATTTACATGGGAGCCTATAGGGTTACAAACGTTAAAACATATTTACAGAAAACCTCTAAACATAAAACGTAATTACAAAGGGGTCATATCTGAGTCCCTCATCTCCCTCAGTCCTGGAGGAAAGGATGCAGCAGCGCTGGACTCTGCTGCCAGCAGTGGCTCAGGTGGGCTGGGCGTGGGAAGCATCTGCTTCTCTTGCTCGTGGGGCTCCATCTTCATCCGAGGACCATGGGCTCCTCCTCATCCTTCTCATCAACCTCCATTTCCTCGATGTCGTCCTCCACGTCCACCTCCATGTCCTCGGCAGTGTCTTCTGTGTCCACCTCCATCATTTCTTCTCCATGCACCACCATGTCCACTTCCATCTCCTCCAGGGTGTCTCTGAGCGTCTGCAAGAGGCAGCACAATCTCACGCTGGGCTTGCTGTCCCACCCCATCCATTCCCACATGGCTGCAGCCTGCCCAAGCAGGCTGCCCCCCTCCCTGGAATGGCACTGTACCTCCACTGGGGCAGCAGTGCCCATCCTGCCGGGATTGGCTTCAGAGCAGGCGTCAGGAAAAGCCCAGGCGGCAGCAACAGCTCGGCACTGACGGGCAGAGCGAAGGGCGAGGGAGAAGTGGCCGCTGGCAGCAGGTGAAGTGTCTGCTGTGCTCGTTTCCAGGACCTGGACCTTCCTCCTGCAACACGCTGGGAGCTGTGATGTCACAGAAGTTTCAGGGCCACTCCAGACGGAGAGATGGGGATGATGGAATGATCAAATCCTTGAATGCTTTGGCTTGCAAGGGCCCCTAAGGATCATCTGCTTTCAACCTGAGCAACTTCCCACCACACCAGGTTGCTCTGGACCCTGTCCAAGCTGGCCTTGGATGTTCCTGGCGATGGGGCATCCACAGCCTCTCTGCACTGCTCCCTGTGTCAGGGACAAGCACCCTCCCAGGAAAGAACTTCTTCCCATCATCAAATCTATTCCAGCTCTTGCAGTTTGATCCCATTCCCCCTTGTCCTGTGACTGCAGTTCCTGAGAAAGAGTCCTCTCCCACTTCCCTGTAGTTCAGGCAGTTCCTGCAGGGTCCCACGTGCGGCTGACCCTGCAGACAGGAGAGAGAGAAGCCAAGCTCCCAGAGAGAGAAAATGGGGAAAGTGACAGGAGGGAAGAGAGGGGAAAGGTAGACGTGGGCCCATGGCCCCCAGCAGCAGCAGCAGCCACAGGCCCAAAGCCCCCCGCCCCCTGCCCAGCACAGCCTGCCCTGCCCTGCCCCTCCAGCTGTCAGCCGAGTGGGGGACAGGGGCCAGTGGCCGCTGCCAGCAGCAGGAATGGGGGCAGGGTGAGGATGCCCTGGCTTGGCTTTTGTCTCTTGATCAGTGCGGGCACAGGGCAGTGCAAGGCGGGCTGGCAAGCGAAGCCCGGAGCCTTTGGAGGCTCCAAGCCTTAAACATCAGCCCCTGCAGCAGCCCAGATCCGGGTCCCGCAGTTCCCAAGGCTGCCATGGCCTTCAGAGCATGAAGGTGGATTTGGCATGCCTGTGGCCCGATGCCGCCTCCCGGTCCAGGAGTCCCCGTGGCTCCAGCAGCAAGGGTGGCTGAAGGCTTCCTGCCTGCTTTGGGCCATTGCTGCAGGGGCCACTGCTGTCAGAGCCCCCTCTCTGCTGCTGACAGCTCTGCTCCTGGGGACACTGCTCTGGCCCAGCCCAGGAAGAGCAGCAGCGCCCAGTGCCAGGAGTGGTGTCGGTGGGACCCCCCCGTGCACAGGGAGCCCCAGCCCCGGGGTGGCCGTGCCAGCCCCGCCGGGGACCTCCAGCCCCGGCAACCCAGAACAAGTGGAAAGCACAAGTGTGCAAACGCCGCCTGGGCCCAAAGGCATTGCAAAGAGAACTGGGATTTTAAAAAGAAACAGTATTTTTTTTCCCAAAGATAGGCAAAAGCTAGGATTTACAGAAGATGTTTTATTTGGACAATCCTTATAAAAACAACAGTCTACAGAACATGTTTGCATGGGTGCTTATAGACTAACAAACTTCCAAACATATTTACATGGGTACCTATAGTCTAACAAACTTCCAAACATATTTACATGGGAGCCTATAGACTAATAAACTTGCTAACATATTTACATGGGAGCCTATAGGGTTACAAACGTTAAAACATATTTACAGAAAACCTCTAAACATAAAACGTAATTACAAAGGGGTCATATCTGAGTCCCTCATCTCCCTCAGTCCTGGAGGAAAGGATGCAGCAGCGCTGGACTCTGCTGCCAGCAGTGGCTCAGGTGGGCTGGGCGTGGGAAGCATCTGCTTCTCTTGCTCGTGGGGCTCCATCTTCATCCGAGGACCATGGGCTCCTCCTCATCCTTCTCATCAACCTCCATTTCCTCGATGTCGTCCTCCACGTCCACCTCCATGTCCTCGGCAGTGTCTTCTGTGTCCACCTCCATCATTTCTTCTCCATGCACCACCATGTCCACTTCCATCTCCTCCAGGGTGTCTCTGAGCGTCTGCAAGAGGCAGCACAATCTCACGCTGGGCTTGCTGTCCCACCCCATCCATTCCCACATGGCTGCAGCCTGCCCAAGCAGGCTGCCCCCCTCCCCGGAATGGCACTGTACCTCCACTGGGGCAGCAGTGCCCATCCTGCCGGGATTGGCTTCAGAGCAGGCGTCAGGAAAAGCCCAGGCGGCAGCAACAGCTCGGCACTGACGGGCAGAGCGAAGGGCGAGGGAGAAGTGGCCGCTGGCAGCAGGTGAAGTGTCTGCTGTGCTCGTTTCCAGGACCTGGACCTTCCTCCTGCAACACGCTGGGAGCTGTGATGTCACAGAAGTTTCAGGGCCACTCCAGACGGAGAGATGGGGATGATGGAATGATCAAATCCTTGAATGCTTTGGCTTGCAAGGGCCCCTAAGGATCATCTGCTTTCAACCTGAGCAACTTCCCACCACACCAGGTTGCTCTGGACCCTGTCCAAGCTGGCCTTGGATGTTCCTGGCGATGGGGCATCCACAGCCTCTCTGCACTGCTCCCTGTGTCAGGGACAAGCACCCTCCCAGGAAAGAACTTCTTCCCATCATCAAATCTATTCCAGCTCTTGCAGTTTGATCCCATTCCCCCTTGTCCTGTGACTGCAGTTCCTGAGAAAGAGTCCTCTCCCACTTCCCTGTAGTTCAGGCAGTTCCTGCAGGGTCCCACGTGCGGCTGACCCTGCAGACAGGAGAGAGAGAAGCCAAGCTCCCAGAGAGAGAAAATGGGGAAAGTGACAGGAGGGAAGAGAGGGGAAAGGTAGACGTGGGCCCATGGCCCCCAGCAGCAGCAGCAGCCACAGGCCCAAAGCCCCCCGCCCCCTGCCCAGCACAGCCTGCCCTGCCCTGCCCCTCCAGCTGTCAGCCGAGTGGGGGACAGGGGCCAGTGGCCGCTGCCAGCAGCAGGAATGGGGGCAGGGTGAGGATGCCCTGGCTTGGCTTTTGTCTCTTGATCAGTGCGGGCACAGGGCAGTGCAAGGCGGGCTGGCAAGCGAAGCCCGGAGCCTTTGGAGGCTCCAAGCCTTAAACATCAGCCCCTGCAGCAGCCCAGATCCGGGTCCCGCAGTTCCCAAGGCTGCCATGGCCTTCAGAGCATGAAGGTGGATTTGGCATGCCTGTGGCCCGATGCCGCTTCCCGGTCCAGGAGTCCCCGTGGCTCCAGCAGCAAGGGTGGCTGAAGGCTTCCTGCCTGCTTTGGGCCATTGCTGCAGGGGCCACTGCTGTCAGAGCCCCCTCTCTGCTGCTGACAGCTCTGCTCCTGGGGACACTGCTCTGGCCCAGCCCAGGAAGAGCAGCAGCGCCCAGTGCCAGGAGTGGTGTCGGTGGGACCCCCCCGTGCACAGGGAGCCCCAGCCCCGGGGTGGCCGTGCCAGCCCCGCCGGGGACCTCCAGCCCCGGCAACCCAGAACAAGTGGAAAGCACAAGTGTGCAAACGCCGCCTGGGCCCAAAGGCATTGCAAAGAGAACTGAGATTTTAAAAAGAAACAGTATTTTTTTTCCCAAAGATAGGCAAAAGCTAGGATTTACAGAAGATGTTTTATTTGGACAATCCTTATAAAAACAACAGTCTACAGAACATGTTTGCATGGGTGCTTATAGACTAACAAACTTCCAAACATATTTACATGGGTACCTATAGTCTAACAAACTTCCAAACATATTTACATGGGAGCCTATAGACTAATAAACTTGCTAACATATTTACATGGGAGCCTATAGGGTTACAAACGTTAAAACATATTTACAGAAAACCTCTAAACATAAAACGTAATTACAAAGGGGTCATATCTGAGTCCCTCATCTCCCTCAGTCCTGGAGGAAAGGATGCAGCAGCGCTGGACTCTGCTGCCAGCAGTGGCTCAGGTGGGCTGGGCGTGGGAAGCATCTGCTTCTCTTGCTCGTGGGGCTCCATCTTCATCCGAGGACCATGGGCTCCTCCTCATCCTTCTCATCAACCTCCATTTCCTCGATGTCGTCCTCCACGTCCACCTCCATGTCCTCGGCAGTGTCTTCTGTGTCCACCTCCATCATTTCTTCTCCATGCACCACCATGTCCACTTCCATCTCCTCCAGGGTGTCTCTGAGCGTCTGCAAGAGGCAGCACAATCTCACGCTGGGCTTGCTGTCCCACCCCATCCATTCCCACATGGCTGCAGCCTGCCCAAGCAGGCTGCCCCCCTCCCCGGAATGGCACTGTACCTCCACTGGGGCAGCAGTGCCCATCCTGCCGGGATTGGCTTCAGAGCAGGCGTCAGGAAAAGCCCAGGCGGCAGCAACAGCTCGGCACTGACGGGCAGAGCGAAGGGCGAGGGAGAAGTGGCCGCTGGCAGCAGGTGAAGTGTCTGCTGTGCTCGTTTCCAGGACCTGGACCTTCCTCCTGCAACACGCTGGGAGCTGTGATGTCACAGAAGTTTCAGGGCCACTCCAGACGGAGAGATGGGGATGATGGAATGATCAAATCCTTGAATGCTTTGGCTTGCAAGGGCCCCTAAGGATCATCTGCTTTCAACCTGAGCAACTTCCCACCACACCAGGTTGCTCTGGACCCTGTCCAAGCTGGCCTTGGATGTTCCTGGCGATGGGGCATCCACAGCCTCTCTGCACTGCTCCCTGTGTCAGGGACAAGCACCCTCCCAGGAAAGAACTTCTTCCCATCATCAAATCTATTCCAGCTCTTGCAGTTTGATCCCATTCCCCCTTGTCCTGTGACTGCAGTTCCTGAGAAAGAGTCCTCTCCCACTTCCCTGTAGTTCAGGCAGTTCCTGCAGGGTCCCACGTGCGGCTGACCCTGCAGACAGGAGAGAGAGAAGCCAAGCTCCCAGAGAGAGAAAATGGGGAAAGTGACAGGAGGGAAGAGAGGGGAAAGGTAGACGTGGGCCCATGGCCCCCAGCAGCAGCAGCAGCCACAGGCCCAAAGCCCCCCGCCCCCTGCCCAGCACAGCCTGCCCTGCCCTGCCCCTCCAGCTGTCAGCCGAGTGGGGGACAGGGGCCAGTGGCCGCTGCCAGCAGCAGGAATGGGGGCAGGGTGAGGATGCCCTGGCTTGGCTTTTGTCTCTTGATCAGTGCGGGCACAGGGCAGTGCAAGGCGGGCTGGCAAGCGAAGCCCGGAGCCTTTGGAGGCTCCAAGCCTTAAACATCAGCCCCTGCAGCAGCCCAGATCCGGGTCCCGCAGTTCCCAAGGCTGCCATGGCCTTCAGAGCATGAAGGTGGATTTGGCATGCCTGTGGCCCGATGCCGCCTCCCGGTCCAGGAGTCCCCGTGGCTCCAGCAGCAAGGGTGGCTGAAGGCTTCCTGCCTGCTTTGGGCCATTGCTGCAGGGGCCACTGCTGTCAGAGCCCCCTCTCTGCTGCTGACAGCTCTGCTCCTGGGGACACTGCTCTGGCCCAGCCCAGGAAGAGCAGCAGCGCCCAGTGCCAGGAGTGGTGTCGGTGGGACCCCCCCGTGCACAGGGAGCCCCAGCCCCGGGGTGGCCGTGCCAGCCCCGCCGGGGACCTCCAGCCCCGGCAACCCAGAACAAGTGGAAAGCACAAGTGTGCAAACGCCGCCTGGGCCCAAAGGCATTGCAAAGAGAACTGGGATTTTAAAAAGAAACAGTATTTTTTTTCCCAAAGATAGGCAAAAGCTAGGATTTACAGAAGATGTTTTATTTGGACAATCCTTATAAAAACAACAGTCTACAGAACATGTTTGCATGGGTGCTTATAGACTAACAAACTTCCAAACATATTTACATGGGTACCTATAGTCTAACAAACTTCCAAACATATTTACATGGGAGCCTATAGACTAATAAACTTGCTAACATATTTACATGGGAGCCTATAGGGTTACAAACGTTAAAACATATTTACAGAAAACCTCTAAACATAAAACGTAATTACAAAGGGGTCATATCTGAGTCCCTCATCTCCCTCAGTCCTGGAGGAAAGGATGCAGCAGCGCTGGACTCTGCTGCCAGCAGTGGCTCAGGTGGGCTGGGCGTGGGAAGCATCTGCTTCTCTTGCTCGTGGGGCTCCATCTTCATCCGAGGACCATGGGCTCCTCCTCATCCTTCTCATCAACCTCCATTTCCTCGATGTCGTCCTCCACGTCCACCTCCATGTCCTCGGCAGTGTCTTCTGTGTCCACCTCCATCATTTCTTCTCCATGCACCACCATGTCCACTTCCATCTCCTCCAGGGTGTCTCTGAGCGTCTGCAAGAGGCAGCACAATCTCACGCTGGGCTTGCTGTCCCACCCCATCCATTCCCACATGGCTGCAGCCTGCCCAAGCAGGCTGCCCCCCTCCCCGGAATGGCACTGTACCTCCACTGGGGCAGCAGTGCCCATCCTGCCGGGATTGGCTTCAGAGCAGGCGTCAGGAAAAGCCCAGGCGGCAGCAACAGCTCGGCACTGACGGGCAGAGCGAAGGGCGAGGGAGAAGTGGCCGCTGGCAGCAGGTGAAGTGTCTGCTGTGCTCGTTTCCAGGACCTGGACCTTCCTCCTGCAACACGCTGGGAGCTGTGATGTCACAGAAGTTTCAGGGCCACTCCAGACGGAGAGATGGGGATGATGGAATGATCAAATCCTTGAATGCTTTGGCTTGCAAGGGCCCCTAAGGATCATCTGCTTTCAACCTGAGCAACTTCCCACCACACCAGGTTGCTCTGGACCCTGTCCAAGCTGGCCTTGGATGTTCCTGGCGATGGGGCATCCACAGCCTCTCTGCACTGCTCCCTGTGTCAGGGACAAGCACCCTCCCAGGAAAGAACTTCTTCCCATCATCAAATCTATTCCAGCTCTTGCAGTTTGATCCCATTCCCCCTTGTCCTGTGACTGCAGTTCCTGAGAAAGAGTCCTCTCCCACTTCCCTGTAGTTCAGGCAGTTCCTGCAGGGTCCCACGTGCGGCTGACCCTGCAGACAGGAGAGAGAGAAGCCAAGCTCCCAGAGAGAGAAAATGGGGAAAGTGACAGGAGGGAAGAGAGGGGAAAGGTAGACGTGGGCCCATGGCCCCCAGCAGCAGCAGCAGCCACAGGCCCAAAGCCCCCCGCCCCCTGCCCAGCACAGCCTGCCCTGCCCTGCCCCTCCAGCTGTCAGCCGAGTGGGGGACAGGGGCCAGTGGCCGCTGCCAGCAGCAGGAATGGGGGCAGGGTGAGGATGCCCTGGCTTGGCTTTTGTCTCTTGATCAGTGCGGGCACAGGGCAGTGCAAGGCGGGCTGGCAAGCGAAGCCCGGAGCCTTTGGAGGCTCCAAGCCTTAAACATCAGCCCCTGCAGCAGCCCAGATCCGGGTCCCGCAGTTCCCAAGGCTGCCATGGCCTTCAGAGCATGAAGGTGGATTTGGCATGCCTGTGGCCCGATGCCGCTTCCCGGTCCAGGAGTCCCCGTGGCTCCAGCAGCAAGGGTGGCTGAAGGCTTCCTGCCTGCTTTGGGCCATTGCTGCAGGGGCCACTGCTGTCAGAGCCCCCTCTCTGCTGCTGACAGCTCTGCTCCTGGGGACACTGCTCTGGCCCAGCCCAGGAAGAGCAGCAGCGCCCAGTGCCAGGAGTGGTGTCGGTGGGACCCCCCCGTGCACAGGGAGCCCCAGCCCCGGGGTGGCCGTGCCAGCCCCGCCGGGGACCTCCAGCCCCGGCAACCCAGAACAAGTGGAAAGCACAAGTGTGCAAACGCCGCCTGGGCCCAAAGGCATTGCAAAGAGAACTGAGATTTTAAAAAGAAACAGTATTTTTTTTCCCAAAGATAGGCAAAAGCTAGGATTTACAGAAGATGTTTTATTTGGACAATCCTTATAAAAACAACAGTCTACAGAACATGTTTGCATGGGTGCTTATAGACTAACAAACTTCCAAACATATTTACATGGGTACCTATAGTCTAACAAACTTCCGAACATATTTACATGGGAGCCTATAGACTAATAAACTTGCTAACATATTTACATGGGAGCCTATAGGGTTACAAACGTTAAAACATATTTACAGAAAACCTCTAAACATAAAACGTAATTACAAAGGGGTCATATCTGAGTCCCTCATCTCCCTCAGTCCTGGAGGAAAGGATGCAGCAGCGCTGGACTCTGCTGCCAGCAGTGGCTCAGGTGGGCTGGGCGTGGGAAGCATCTGCTTCTCTTGCTCGTGGGGCTCCATCTTCATCCGAGGACCATGGGCTCCTCCTCATCCTTCTCATCAACCTCCATTTCCTCGATGTCGTCCTCCACGTCCACCTCCATGTCCTCGGCAGTGTCTTCTGTGTCCACCTCCATCATTTCTTCTCCATGCACCACCATGTCCACTTCCATCTCCTCCAGGGTGTCTCTGAGCGTCTGCAAGAGGCAGCACAATCTCACGCTGGGCTTGCTGTCCCACCCCATCCATTCCCACATGGCTGCAGCCTGCCCAAGCAGGCTGCCCCCCTCCCCGGAATGGCACTGTACCTCCACTGGGGCAGCAGTGCCCATCCTGCCGGGATTGGCTTCAGAGCAGGCGTCAGGAAAAGCCCAGGCGGCAGCAACAGCTCGGCACTGACGGGCAGAGCGAAGGGCGAGGGAGAAGTGGCCGCTGGCAGCAGGTGAAGTGTCTGCTGTGCTCGTTTCCAGGACCTGGACCTTCCTCCTGCAACACGCTGGGAGCTGTGATGTCACAGAAGTTTCAGGGCCACTCCAGACGGAGAGATGGGGATGATGGAATGATCAAATCCTTGAATGCTTTGGCTTGCAAGGGCCCCTAAGGATCATCTGCTTTCAACCTGAGCAACTTCCCACCACACCAGGTTGCTCTGGACCCTGTCCAAGCTGGCCTTGGATGTTCCTGGCGATGGGGCATCCACAGCCTCTCTGCACTGCTCCCTGTGTCAGGGACAAGCACCCTCCCAGGAAAGAACTTCTTCCCATCATCAAATCTATTCCGGCTCTTGCAGTTTGATCCCATTCCCCCTTGTCCTGTGACTGCAGTTCCTGAGAAAGAGTCCTCTCCCACTTCCCTGTAGTTCAGGCAGTTCCTGCAGGGTCCCACGTGCGGCTGACCCTGCAGACAGGAGAGAGAGAAGCCAAGCTCCCAGAGAGAGAAAATGGGGAAAGTGACAGGAGGGAAGAGAGGGGAAAGGTAGACGTGGGCCCATGGCCCCCAGCAGCAGCAGCAGCCACAGGCCCAAAGCCCCCCGCCCCCTGCCCAGCACAGCCTGCCCTGCCCTGCCCCTCCAGCTGTCAGCCGAGTGGGGGACAGGGGCCAGTGGCCGCTGCCAGCAGCAGGAATGGGGGCAGGGTGAGGATGCCCTGGCTTGGCTTTTGTCTCTTGATCAGTGCGGGCACAGGGCAGTGCAAGGCGGGCTGGCAAGCGAAGCCCGGAGCCTTTGGAGGCTCCAAGCCTTAAACATCAGCCCCTGCAGCAGCCCAGATCCGGGTCCCGCAGTTCCCAAGGCTGCCATGGCCTTCAGAGCATGAAGGTGGATTTGGCATGCCTGTGGCCCGATGCCGCCTCCCGGTCCAGGAGTCCCCGTGGCTCCAGCAGCAAGGGTGGCTGAAGGCTTCCTGCCTGCTTTGGGCCATTGCTGCAGGGGCCACTGCTGTCAGAGCCCCCTCTCTGCTGCTGACAGCTCTGCTCCTGGGGACACTGCTCTGGCCCAGCCCAGGAAGAGCAGCAGCGCCCAGTGCCAGGAGTGGTGTCGGTGGGACCCCCCCGTGCACAGGGAGCCCCAGCCCCGGGGTGGCCGTGCCAGCCCCGCCGGGGACCTCCAGCCCCGGCAACCCAGAACAAGTGGAAAGCACAAGTGTGCAAACGCCGCCTGGGCCCAAAGGCATTGCAAAGAGAACTGGGATTTTAAAAAGAAACAGTATTTTTTTTCCCAAAGATAGGCAAAAGCTAGGATTTACAGAAGATGTTTTATTTGGACAATCCTTATAAAAACAACAGTCTACAGAACATGTTTGCATGGGTGCTTATAGACTAACAAACTTCCAAACATATTTACATGGGTACCTATAGTCTAACAAACTTCCAAACATATTTACATGGGAGCCTATAGACTAATAAACTTGCTAACATATTTACATGGGAGCCTATAGGGTTACAAACGTTAAAACATATTTACAGAAAACCTCTAAACATAAAACGTAATTACAAAGGGGTCATATCTGAGTCCCTCATCTCCCTCAGTCCTGGAGGAAAGGATGCAGCAGCGCTGGACTCTGCTGCCAGCAGTGGCTCAGGTGGGCTGGGCGTGGGAAGCATCTGCTTCTCTTGCTCGTGGGGCTCCATCTTCATCCGAGGACCATGGGCTCCTCCTCATCCTTCTCATCAACCTCCATTTCCTCGATGTCGTCCTCCACGTCCACCTCCATGTCCTCGGCAGTGTCTTCTGTGTCCACCTCCATCATTTCTTCTCCATGCACCACCATGTCCACTTCCATCTCCTCCAGGGTGTCTCTGAGCGTCTGCAAGAGGCAGCACAATCTCACGCTGGGCTTGCTGTCCCACCCCATCCATTCCCACATGGCTGCAGCCTGCCCAAGCAGGCTGCCCCCCTCCCCGGAATGGCACTGTACCTCCACTGGGGCAGCAGTGCCCATCCTGCCGGGATTGGCTTCAGAGCAGGCGTCAGGAAAAGCCCAGGCGGCAGCAACAGCTCGGCACTGACGGGCAGAGCGAAGGGCGAGGGAGAAGTGGCCGCTGGCAGCAGGTGAAGTGTCTGCTGTGCTCGTTTCCAGGACCTGGACCTTCCTCCTGCAACACGCTGGGAGCTGTGATGTCACAGAAGTTTCAGGGCCACTCCAGACGGAGAGATGGGGATGATGGAATGATCAAATCCTTGAATGCTTTGGCTTGCAAGGGCCCCTAAGGATCATCTGCTTTCAACCTGAGCAACTTCCCACCACACCAGGTTGCTCTGGACCCTGTCCAAGCTGGCCTTGGATGTTCCTGGCGATGGGGCATCCACAGCCTCTCTGCACTGCTCCCTGTGTCAGGGACAAGCACCCTCCCAGGAAAGAACTTCTTCCCATCATCAAATCTATTCCAGCTCTTGCAGTTTGATCCCATTCCCCCTTGTCCTGTGACTGCAGTTCCTGAGAAAGAGTCCTCTCCCACTTCCCTGTAGTTCAGGCAGTTCCTGCAGGGTCCCACGTGCGGCTGACCCTGCAGACAGGAGAGAGAGAAGCCAAGCTCCCAGAGAGAGAAAATGGGGAAAGTGACAGGAGGGAAGAGAGGGGAAAGGTAGACGTGGGCCCATGGCCCCCAGCAGCAGCAGCAGCCACAGGC
The DNA here is from genome assembly GCF_024509145.1 of Vidua macroura. Lineage (NCBI taxonomy): Eukaryota > Metazoa > Chordata > Aves > Passeriformes > Viduidae > Vidua > Vidua macroura. The sequence goes on from NC_071602.1 coordinate 2,048,581, forward strand.
CCAAAGCCCCCCGCCCCCTGCCCAGCACAGCCTGCCCTGCCCTGCCCCTCCAGCTGTCAGCCGAGTGGGGGACAGGGGCCAGTGGCCGCTGCCAGCAGCAGGAATGGAGGCAGGGTGAGGATGCCCTGGCTTGGCTTTTGTCTCTTGATCAGTGCGGGCACAGGGCAGTGCAAGGCGGGCTGGCAAGCGAAGCCCGGAGCCTTTGGAGGCTCCAAGCCTTAAACATCAGCCCCTGCAGCAGCCCAGATCCGGGTCCCGCAGTTCCCAAGGCTGCCATGGCCTTCAGAGCATGAAGGTGGATTTGGCATGCCTGTGGCCCGATGCCGCCTCCCGGTCCAGGAGTCCCCGTGGCTCCAGCAGCAAGGGTGGCTGAAGGCTTCCTGCCTGCTTTGGGCCATTGCTGCAGGGGCCACTGCTGTCAGAGCCCCCTCTCTGCTGCTGACAGCTCTGCTCCTGGGGACACTGCTCTGGCCCAGCCCAGGAAGAGCAGCAGCGCCCAGTGCCAGGAGTGGTGTCGGTGGGACCCCCCCGTGCACAGGGAGCCCCAGCCCCGGGGTGGCCGTGCCAGCCCCGCCGGGGACCTCCAGCCCCGGCAACCCAGAACAAGTGGAAAGCACAAGTGTGCAAACGCCGCCTGGGCCCAAAGGCATTGCAAAGAGAACTGGGATTTTAAAAAGAAACAGTATTTTTTTTCCCAAAGATAGGCAAAAGCTAGGATTTACAGAAGATGTTTTATTTGGACAATCCTTATAAAAACAACAGTCTACAGAACATGTTTGCATGGGTGCTTATAGACTAACAAACTTCCAAACATATTTACATGGGTACCTATAGTCTAACAAACTTCCAAACATATTTACATGGGAGCCTATAGACTAATAAACTTGCTAACTTATTTACATGGGAGCCTATAGGGTTACAAACGTTAAAACATATTTACAGAAAACCTCTAAACATAAAACGTAATTACAAAGGGGTCATATCTGAGTCCCTCATCTCCCTCAGTCCTGGAGGAAAGGATGCAGCAGCGCTGGACTCTGCTGCCAGCAGTGGCTCAGGTGGGCTGGGCGTGGGAAGCATCTGCTTCTCTTGCTCGTGGGGCTCCATCTTCATCCGAGGACCATGGGCTCCTCCTCATCCTTCTCATCAACCTCCATTTCCTCGATGTCGTCCTCCACGTCCACCTCCATGTCCTCGGCAGTGTCTTCTGTGTCCACCTCCATCATTTCTTCTCCATGCACCACCATGTCCACTTCCATCTCCTCCAGGGTGTCTCTGAGCGTCTGCAAGAGGCAGCACAATCTCACGCTGGGCTTGCTGTCCCACCCCATCCATTCCCACATGGCTGCAGCCTGCCCAAGCAGGCTGCCCCCCTCCCCGGAATGGCACTGTACCTCCACTGGGGCAGCAGTGCCCATCCTGCCGGGATTGGCTTCAGAGCAGGCGTCAGGAAAAGCCCAGGCGGCAGCAACAGCTCGGCACTGACGGGCAGAGCGAAGGGCGAGGGAGAAGTGGCCGCTGGCAGCAGGTGAAGTGTCTGCTGTGCTCGTTTCCAGGACCTGGACCTTCCTCCTGCAACACGCTGGGAGCTGTGATGTCACAGAAGTTTCAGGGCCACTCCAGACGGAGAGATGGGGATGATGGAATGATCAAATCCTTGAATGCTTTGGCTTGCAAGGGCCCCTAAGGATCATCTGCTTTCAACCTGAGCAACTTCCCACCACACCAGGTTGCTCTGGACCCTGTCCAAGCTGGCCTTGGATGTTCCTGGCGATGGGGCATCCACAGCCTCTCTGCACTGCTCCCTGTGTCAGGGACAAGCACCCTCCCAGGAAAGAACTTCTTCCCATCATCAAATCTATTCCAGCTCTTGCAGTTTGATCCCATTCCCCCTTGTCCTGTGACTGCAGTTCCTGAGAAAGAGTCCTCTCCCACTTCCCTGTAGTTCAGGCAGTTCCTGCAGGGTCCCACGTGCGGCTGACCCTGCAGACAGGAGAGAGAGAAGCCAAGCTCCCAGAGAGAGAAAATGGGGAAAGTGACAGGAGGGAAGAGAGGGGAAAGGTAGACGTGGGCCCATGGCCCCCAGCAGCAGCAGCAGCCACAGGCCCAAAGCCCCCCGCCCCCTGCCCAGCACAGCCTGCCCTGCCCTGCCCCTCCAGCTGTCAGCCGAGTGGGGGACAGGGGCCAGTGGCCGCTGCCAGCAGCAGGAATGGGGGCAGGGTGAGGATGCCCTGGCTTGGCTTTTGTCTCTTGATCAGTGCGGGCACAGGGCAGTGCAAGGCGGGCTGGCAAGCGAAGCCCGGAGCCTTTGGAGGCTCCAAGCCTTAAACATCAGCCCCTGCAGCAGCCCAGATCCGGGTCCCGCAGTTCCCAAGGCTGCCATGGCCTTCAGAGCATGAAGGTGGATTTGGCATGCCTGTGGCCCGATGCCGCCTCCCGGTCCAGGAGTCCCCGTGGCTCCAGCAGCAAGGGTGGCTGAAGGCTTCCTGCCTGCTTTGGGCCATTGCTGCAGGGGCCACTGCTGTCAGAGCCCCCTCTCTGCTGCTGACAGCTCTGCTCCTGGGGACACTGCTCTGGCCCAGCCCAGGAAGAGCAGCAGCGCCCAGTGCCAGGAGTGGTGTCGGTGGGACCCCCCCGTGCACAGGGAGCCCCAGCCCCGGGGTGGCCGTGCCAGCCCCGCCGGGGACCTCCAGCCCCGGCAACCCAGAACAAGTGGAAAGCACAAGTGTGCAAACGCCGCCTGGGCCCAAAGGCATTGCAAAGAGAACTGAGATTTTAAAAAGAAACAGTATTTTTTTTCCCAAAGATAGGCAAAAGCTAGGATTTACAGAAGATGTTTTATTTGGACAATCCTTATAAAAACAACAGTCTACAGAACATGTTTGCATGGGTGCTTATAGACTAACAAACTTCCAAACATATTTACATGGGTACCTATAGTCTAACAAACTTCCAAACATATTTACATGGGAGCCTATAGACTAATAAACTTGCTAACATATTTACATGGGAGCCTATAGGGTTACAAACGTTAAAACATATTTACAGAAAACCTCTAAACATAAAACGTAATTACAAAGGGGTCATATCTGAGTCCCTCATCTCCCTCAGTCCTGGAGGAAAGGATGCAGCAGCGCTGGACTCTGCTGCCAGCAGTGGCTCAGGTGGGCTGGGCGTGGGAAGCATCTGCTTCTCTTGCTCGTGGGGCTCCATCTTCATCCGAGGACCATGGGCTCCTCCTCATCCTTCTCATCAACCTCCATTTCCTCGATGTCGTCCTCCACGTCCACCTCCATGTCCTCGGCAGTGTCTTCTGTGTCCACCTCCATCATTTCTTCTCCATGCACCACCATGTCCACTTCCATCTCCTCCAGGGTGTCTCTGAGCGTCTGCAAGAGGCAGCACAATCTCACGCTGGGCTTGCTGTCCCACCCCATCCATTCCCACATGGCTGCAGCCTGCCCAAGCAGGCTGCCCCCCTCCCCGGAATGGCACTGTACCTCCACTGGGGCAGCAGTGCCCATCCTGCCGGGATTGGCTTCAGAGCAGGCGTCAGGAAAAGCCCAGGCGGCAGCAACAGCTCGGCACTGACGGGCAGAGCGAAGGGCGAGGGAGAAGTGGCCGCTGGCAGCAGGTGAAGTGTCTGCTGTGCTCGTTTCCAGGACCTGGACCTTCCTCCTGCAACACGCTGGGAGCTGTGATGTCACAGAAGTTTCAGGGCCACTCCAGACGGAGAGATGGGGATGATGGAATGATCAAATCCTTGAATGCTTTGGCTTGCAAGGGCCCCTAAGGATCATCTGCTTTCAACCTGAGCAACTTCCCACCACACCAGGTTGCTCTGGACCCTGTCCAAGCTGGCCTTGGATGTTCCTGGCGATGGGGCATCCACAGCCTCTCTGCACTGCTCCCTGTGTCAGGGACAAGCACCCTCCCAGGAAAGAACTTCTTCCCATCATCAAATCTATTCCAGCTCTTGCAGTTTGATCCCATTCCCCCTTGTCCTGTGACTGCAGTTCCTGAGAAAGAGTCCTCTCCCACTTCCCTGTAGTTCAGGCAGTTCCTGCAGGGTCCCACGTGCGGCTGACCCTGCAGACAGGAGAGAGAGAAGCCAAGCTCCCAGAGAGAGAAAATGGGGAAAGTGACAGGAGGGAAGAGAGGGGAAAGGTAGACGTGGGCCCATGGCCCCCAGCAGCAGCAGCAGCCACAGGCCCAAAGCCCCCCGCCCCCTGCCCAGCACAGCCTGCCCTGCCCTGCCCCTCCAGCTGTCAGCCGAGTGGGGGACAGGGGCCAGTGGCCGCTGCCAGCAGCAGGAATGGGGGCAGGGTGAGGATGCCCTGGCTTGGCTTTTGTCTCTTGATCAGTGCGGGCACAGGGCAGTGCAAGGCGGGCTGGCAAGCGAAGCCCGGAGCCTTTGGAGGCTCCAAGCCTTAAACATCAGCCCCTGCAGCAGCCCAGATCCGGGTCCCGCAGTTCCCAAGGCTGCCATGGCCTTCAGAGCATGAAGGTGGATTTGGCATGCCTGTGGCCCGATGCCGCCTCCCGGTCCAGGAGTCCCCGTGGCTCCAGCAGCAAGGGTGGCTGAAGGCTTCCTGCCTGCTTTGGGCCATTGCTGCAGGGGCCACTGCTGTCAGAGCCCCCTCTCTGCTGCTGACAGCTCTGCTCCTGGGGACACTGCTCTGGCCCAGCCCAGGAAGAGCAGCAGCGCCCAGTGCCAGGAGTGGTGTCGGTGGGACCCCCCCGTGCACAGGGAGCCCCAGCCCCGGGGTGGCCGTGCCAGCCCCGCCGGGGACCTCCAGCCCCGGCAACCCAGAACAAGTGGAAAGCACAAGTGTGCAAACGCCGCCTGGGCCCAAAGGCATTGCAAAGAGAACTGAGATTTTAAAAAGAAACAGTATTTTTTTTCCCAAAGATAGGCAAAAGCTAGGATTTACAGAAGATGTTTTATTTGGACAATCCTTATAAAAACAACAGTCTACAGAACATGTTTGCATGGGTGCTTATAGACTAACAAACTTCCAAACATATTTACATGGGTACCTATAGTCTAACAAACTTCCAAACATATTTACATGGGAGCCTATAGACTAATAAACTTGCTAACATATTTACATGGGAGCCTATAGGGTTACAAACGTTAAAACATATTTACAGAAAACCTCTAAACATAAAACGTAATTACAAAGGGGTCATATCTGAGTCCCTCATCTCCCTCAGTCCTGGAGGAAAGGATGCAGCAGCGCTGGACTCTGCTGCCAGCAGTGGCTCAGGTGGGCTGGGCGTGGGAAGCATCTGCTTCTCTTGCTCGTGGGGCTCCATCTTCATCCGAGGACCATGGGCTCCTCCTCATCCTTCTCATCAACCTCCATTTCCTCGATGTCGTCCTCCACGTCCACCTCCATGTCCTCGGCAGTGTCTTCTGTGTCCACCTCCATCATTTCTTCTCCATGCACCACCATGTCCACTTCCATCTCCTCCAGGGTGTCTCTGAGCGTCTGCAAGAGGCAGCACAATCTCACGCTGGGCTTGCTGTCCCACCCCATCCATTCCCACATGGCTGCAGCCTGCCCAAGCAGGCTGCCCCCCTCCCCGGAATGGCACTGTACCTCCACTGGGGCAGCAGTGCCCATCCTGCCGGGATTGGCTTCAGAGCAGGCGTCAGGAAAAGCCCAGGCGGCAGCAACAGCTCGGCACCGACGGGCAGAGCGAAGGGCGAGGGAGAAGTGGCCGCTGGCAGCAGGTGAAGTGTCTGCTGTGCTCGTTTCCAGGACCTGGACCTTCCTCCTGCAACACGCTGGGAGCTGTGATGTCACAGAAGTTTCAGGGCCACTCCAGACGGAGAGATGGGGATGATGGAATGATCAAATCCTTGAATGCTTTGGCTTGCAAGGGCCCCTAAGGATCATCTGCTTTCAACCTGAGCAACTTCCCACCACACCAGGTTGCTCTGGACCCTGTCCAAGCTGGCCTTGGATGTTCCTGGCGATGGGGCATCCACAGCCTCCCTGCACTGCTCCCTGTGTCAGGGACAAGCACCCTCCCAGGAAAGAACTTCTTCCCATCATCAAATCTATTCCAGCTCTTGCAGTTTGATCCCATTCCCCCTTGTCCTGTGACTGCAGTTCCTGAGAAAGAGTCCTCTCCCACTTCCCTGTAGTTCAGGCAGTTCCTGCAGGGTCCCACGTGCGGCTGACCCTGCAGACAGGAGAGAGAGAAGCCAAGCTCCCAGAGAGAGAAAATGGGGAAAGTGACAGGAGGGAAGAGAGGGGAAAGGTAGACGTGGGCCCATGGCCCCCAGCAGCAGCAGCAGCCACAGGCCCAAAGCCCCCCGCCCCCTGCCCAGCACAGCCTGCCCTGCCCTGCCCCTCCAGCTGTCAGCCGAGTGGGGGACAGGGGCCAGTGGCCGCTGCCAGCAGCAGGAATGGGGGCAGGGTGAGGATGCCCTGGCTTGGCTTTTGTCTCTTGATCAGTGCGGGCACAGGGCAGTGCAAGGCGGGCTGGCAAGCGAAGCCCGGAGCCTTTGGAGGCTCCAAGCCTTAAACATCAGCCCCTGCAGCAGCCCAGATCCGGGTCCCGCAGTTCCCAAGGCTGCCATGGCCTTCAGAGCATGAAGGTGGATTTGGCATGCCTGTGGCCCGATGCCGCCTCCCGGTCCAGGAGTCCCCGTGGCTCCAGCAGCAAGGGTGGCTGAAGGCTTCCTGCCTGCTTTGGGCCATTGCTGCAGGGGCCACTGCTGTCAGAGCCCCCTCTCTGCTGCTGACAGCTCTGCTCCTGGGGACACTGCTCTGGCCCAGCCCAGGAAGAGCAGCAGCGCCCAGTGCCAGGAGTGGTGTCGGTGGGACCCCCCCGTGCACAGGGAGCCCCAGCCCCGGGGTGGCCGTGCCAGCCCCGCCGGGGACCTCCAGCCCCGGCAACCCAGAACAAGTGGAAAGCACAAGTGTGCAAACGCCGCCTGGGCCCAAAGGCATTGCAAAGAGAACTGAGATTTTAAAAAGAAACAGTATTTTTTTTCCCAAAGATAGGCAAAAGCTAGGATTTACAGAAGATGTTTTATTTGGACAATCCTTATAAAAACAACAGTCTACAGAACATGTTTGCATGGGTGCTTATAGACTAACAAACTTCCAAACATATTTACATGGGTACCTATAGTCTAACAAACTTCCAAACATATTTACATGGGAGCCTATAGACTAATAAACTTGCTAACATATTTACATGGGAGCCTATAGGGTTACAAACGTTAAAACATATTTACAGAAAACCTCTAAACATAAAACGTAATTACAAAGGGGTCATATCTGAGTCCCTCATCTCCCTCAGTCCTGGAGGAAAGGATGCAGCAGCGCTGGACTCTGCTGCCAGCAGTGGCTCAGGTGGGCTGGGCGTGGGAAGCATCTGCTTCTCTTGCTCGTGGGGCTCCATCTTCATCCGAGGACCATGGGCTCCTCCTCATCCTTCTCATCAACCTCCATTTCCTCGATGTCGTCCTCCACGTCCACCTCCATGTCCTCGGCAGTGTCTTCTGTGTCCACCTCCATCATTTCTTCTCCATGCACCACCATGTCCACTTCCATCTCCTCCAGGGTGTCTCTGAGCGTCTGCAAGAGGCAGCACAATCTCACGCTGGGCTTGCTGTCCCACCCCATCCATTCCCACATGGCTGCAGCCTGCCCAAGCAGGCTGCCCCCCTCCCCGGAATGGCACTGTACCTCCACTGGGGCAGCAGTGCCCATCCTGCCGGGATTGGCTTCAGAGCAGGCGTCAGGAAAAGCCCAGGCGGCAGCAACAGCTCGGCACCGACGGGCAGAGCGAAGGGCGAGGGAGAAGTGGCCGCTGGCAGCAGGTGAAGTGTCTGCTGTGCTCGTTTCCAGGACCTGGACCTTCCTCCTGCAACACGCTGGGAGCTGTGATGTCACAGAAGTTTCAGGGCCACTCCAGACGGAGAGATGGGGATGATGGAATGATCAAATCCTTGAATGCTTTGGCTTGCAAGGGCCCCTAAGGATCATCTGCTTTCAACCTGAGCAACTTCCCACCACACCAGGTTGCTCTGGACCCTGTCCAAGCTGGCCTTGGATGTTCCTGGCGATGGGGCATCCACAGCCTCCCTGCACTGCTCCCTGTGTCAGGGACAAGCACCCTCCCAGGAAAGAACTTCTTCCCATCATCAAATCTATTCCAGCTCTTGCAGTTTGATCCCATTCCCCCTTGTCCTGTGACTGCAGTTCCTGAGAAAGAGTCCTCTCCCACTTCCCTGTAGTTCAGGCAGTTCCTGCAGGGTCCCACGTGCGGCTGACCCTGCAGACAGGAGAGAGAGAAGCCAAGCTCCCAGAGAGAGAAAATGGGGAAAGTGACAGGAGGGAAGAGAGGGGAAAGGTAGACGTGGGCCCATGGCCCCCAGCAGCAGCAGCAGCCACAGGCCCAAAGCCCCCCGCCCCCTGCCCAGCACAGCCTGCCCTGCCCTGCCCCTCCAGCTGTCAGCCGAGTGGGGGACAGGGGCCAGTGGCCGCTGCCAGCAGCAGGAATGGGGGCAGGGTGAGGATGCCCTGGCTTGGCTTTTGTCTCTTGATCAGTGCGGGCACAGGGCAGTGCAAGGCGGGCTGGCAAGCGAAGCCCGGAGCCTTTGGAGGCTCCAAGCCTTAAACATCAGCCCCTGCAGCAGCCCAGATCCGGGTCCCGCAGTTCCCAAGGCTGCCATGGCCTTCAGAGCATGAAGGTGGATTTGGCATGCCTGTGGCCCGATGCCGCCTCCCGGTCCAGGAGTCCCCGTGGCTCCAGCAGCAAGGGTGGCTGAAGGCTTCCTGCCTGCTTTGGGCCATTGCTGCAGGGGCCACTGCTGTCAGAGCCCCCTCTCTGCTGCTGACAGCTCTGCTCCTGGGGACACTGCTCTGGCCCAGCCCAGGAAGAGCAGCAGCGCCCAGTGCCAGGAGTGGTGTCGGTGGGACCCCCCCGTGCACAGGGAGCCCCAGCCCCGGGGTGGCCGTGCCAGCCCCGCCGGGGACCTCCAGCCCCGGCAACCCAGAACAAGTGGAAAGCACAAGTGTGCAAACGCCGCCTGGGCCCAAAGGCATTGCAAAGAGAACTGAGATTTTAAAAAGAAACAGTATTTTTTTTCCCAAAGATAGGCAAAAGCTAGGATTTACAGAAGATGTTTTATTTGGACAATCCTTATAAAAACAACAGTCTACAGAACATGTTTGCATGGGTGCTTATAGACTAACAAACTTCCAAACATATTTACATGGGTACCTATAGTCTAACAAACTTCCAAACATATTTACATGGGAGCCTATAGACTAATAAACTTGCTAACATATTTACATGGGAGCCTATAGGGTTACAAACGTTAAAACATATTTACAGAAAACCTCTAAACATAAAACGTAATTACAAAGGGGTCATATCTGAGTCCCTCATCTCCCTCAGTCCTGGAGGAAAGGATGCAGCAGCGCTGGACTCTGCTGCCAGCAGTGGCTCAGGTGGGCTGGGCGTGGGAAGCATCTGCTTCTCTTGCTCGTGGGGCTCCATCTTCATCCGAGGACCATGGGCTCCTCCTCATCCTTCTCATCAACCTCCATTTCCTCGATGTCGTCCTCCACGTCCACCTCCATGTCCTCGGCAGTGTCTTCTGTGTCCACCTCCATCATTTCTTCTCCATGCACCACCATGTCCACTTCCATCTCCTCCAGGGTGTCTCTGAGCGTCTGCAAGAGGCAGCACAATCTCACGCTGGGCTTGCTGTCCCACCCCATCCATTCCCACATGGCTGCAGCCTGCCCAAGCAGGCTGCCCCCCTCCCCGGAATGGCACTGTACCTCCACTGGGGCAGCAGTGCCCATCCTGCCGGGATTGGCTTCAGAGCAGGCGTCAGGAAAAGCCCAGGCGGCAGCAACAGCTCGGCACCGACGGGCAGAGCGAAGGGCGAGGGAGAAGTGGCCGCTGGCAGCAGGTGAAGTGTCTGCTGTGCTCGTTTCCAGGACCTGGACCTTCCTCCTGCAACACGCTGGGAGCTGTGATGTCACAGAAGTTTCAGGGCCACTCCAGACGGAGAGATGGGGATGATGGAATGATCAAATCCTTGAATGCTTTGGCTTGCAAGGGCCCCTAAGGATCATCTGCTTTCAACCTGAGCAACTTCCCACCACACCAGGTTGCTCTGGACCCTGTCCAAGCTGGCCTTGGATGTTCCTGGCGATGGGGCATCCACAGCCTCCCTGCACTGCTCCCTGTGTCAGGGACAAGCACCCTCCCAGGAAAGAACTTCTTCCCATCATCAAATCTATTCCAGCTCTTGCAGTTTGATCCCATTCCCCCTTGTCCTGTGACTGCAGTTCCTGAGAAAGAGTCCTCTCCCACTTCCCTGTAGTTCAGGCAGTTCCTGCAGGGTCCCACGTGCGGCTGACCCTGCAGACAGGAGAGAGAGAAGCCAAGCTCCCAGAGAGAGAAAATGGGGAAAGTGACAGGAGGGAAGAGAGGGGAAAGGTAGACGTGGGCCCATGGCCCCCAGCAGCAGCAGCAGCCACAGGCCCAAAGCCCCCCGCCCCCTGCCCAGCACAGCCTGCCCTGCCCTGCCCCTCCAGCTGTCAGCCGAGTGGGGGACAGGGGCCAGTGGCCGCTGCCAGCAGCAGGAATGGGGGCAGGGTGAGGATGCCCTGGCTTGGCTTTTGTCTCTTGATCAGTGCGGGCACAGGGCAGTGCAAGGCGGGCTGGCAAGCGAAGCCCGGAGCCTTTGGAGGCTCCAAGCCTTAAACATCAGCCCCTGCAGCAGCCCAGATCCGGGTCCCGCAGTTCCCAAGGCTGCCATGGCCTTCAGAGCATGAAGGTGGATTTGGCATGCCTGTGGCCCGATGCCGCCTCCCGGTCCAGGAGTCCCCGTGGCTCCAGCAGCAAGGGTGGCTGAAGGCTTCCTGCCTGCTTTGGGCCATTGCTGCAGGGGCCACTGCTGTCAGAGCCCCCTCTCTGCTGCTGACAGCTCTGCTCCTGGGGACACTGCTCTGGCCCAGCCCAGGAAGAGCAGCAGCGCCCAGTGCCAGGAGTGGTGTCGGTGGGACCCCCCCGTGCACAGGGAGCCCCAGCCCCGGGGTGGCCGTGCCAGCCCCGCCGGGGACCTCCAGCCCCGGCAACCCAGAACAAGTGGAAAGCACAAGTGTGCAAACGCCGCCTGGGCCCAAAGGCATTGCAAAGAGAACTGAGATTTTAAAAAGAAACAGTATTTTTTTTCCCAAAGATAGGCAAAAGCTAGGATTTACAGAAGATGTTTTATTTGGACAATCCTTATAAAAACAACAGTCTACAGAACATGTTTGCATGGGTGCTTATAGACTAACAAACTTCCAAACATATTTACATGGGTACCTATAGTCTAACAAACTTCCAAACATATTTACATGGGAGCCTATAGACTAATAAACTTGCTAACATATTTACATGGGAGCCTATAGGGTTACAAACGTTAAAACATATTTACAGAAAACCTCTAAACATAAAACGTAATTACAAAGGGGTCATATCTGAGTCCCTCATCTCCCTCAGTCCTGGAGGAAAGGATGCAGCAGCGCTGGACTCTGCTGCCAGCAGTGGCTCAGGTGGGCTGGGCGTGGGAAGCATCTGCTTCTCTTGCTCGTGGGGCTCCATCTTCATCCGAGGACCATGGGCTCCTCCTCATCCTTCTCATCAACCTCCATTTCCTCGATGTCGTCCTCCACGTCCACCTCCATGTCCTCGGCAGTGTCTTCTGTGTCCACCTCCATCATTTCTTCTCCATGCACCACCATGTCCACTTCCATCTCCTCCAGGGTGTCTCTGAGCGTCTGCAAGAGGCAGCACAATCTCACGCTGGGCTTGCTGTCCCACCCCATCCATTCCCACATGGCTGCAGCCTGCCCAAGCAGGCTGCCCCCCTCCCCGGAATGGCACTGTACCTCCACTGGGGCAGCAGTGCCCATCCTGCCGGGATTGGCTTCAGAGCAGGCGTCAGGAAAAGCCCAGGCGGCAGCAACAGCTCGGCACCGACGGGCAGAGCGAAGGGCGAGGGGAGAAGTGGCCGCTGGCAGCAGGTGAAGTGTCTGCTGTGCTCGTTTCCAGGACCTGGACCTTCCTCCTGCAACACGCTGGGAGCTGTGATGTCACAGAAGTTTCAGGGCCACTCCAGACGGAGAGATGGGGATGATGGAATGATCAAATCCTTGAATGCTTTGGCTTGCAAGGGCCTCTAAGGATCATCTGCTTTCAACCTGAGCAACTTCCCACCACACCAGGTTGCTCTGGACCCTGTCCAAGCTGGCCTTGGATGTTCCTGGCGATGGGGCATCCACAGCCTCTCTGCACTGCTCCCTGTGTCAGGGACAACCACCCTCCCAGGAAAGAACTTCTTCCCATCATCAAATCTATTCCAGCTCTTGCAGTTTGATCCCATTCCCCCTTGTCCTGTGACTGCAGTTCCTGAGAAAGAGTCCTCTCCCACTTCCCTGTAGTTCAGGCAGTTCCTGCAGGGTCCCACGTGCGGCTGACCCTGCAGACAGGAGAGAGAGAAGCCAAGCTCCCAGAGAGAGAAAATGGGGAAAGTGACAGGAGGGAAGAGAGGGGAAAGGTAGACGTGGGCCCATGGCCCCCAGCAGCAGCAGCAGCCACAGGCCCAAAGCCCCCCGCCCCCTGCCCAGCACAGCCTGCCCTGCCCTGCCCCTCCAGCTGTCAGCCGAGTGGGGGACAGGGGCCAGTGGCCGCTGCCAGCAGCAGGAATGGAGGCAGGGTGAGGATGCCCTGGCTTGGCTTTTGTCTCTTGATCAGTGCGGGCACAGGGCAGTGCAAGGCGGGCTGGCAAGCGAAGCCCGGAGCCTTTGGAGGCTCCAAGCCTTAAACATCAGCCCCTGCAGCAGCCCAGATCCGGGTCCCGCAGTTCCCAAGGCTGCCATGGCCTTCAGAGCATGAAGGTGGATTTGGCATGCCTGTGGCCCGATGCCGCCTCCCGGTCCAGGAGTCCCCGTGGCTCCAGCAGCAAGGGTGGCTGAAGGCTTCCTGCCTGCTTTGGGCCATTGCTGCAGGGGCCACTGCTGTCAGAGCCCCCTCTCTGCTGCTGACAGCTCTGCTCCTGGGGACACTGCTCTGGCCCAGCCCAGGAAGAGCAGCAGCGCCCAGTGCCAGGAGTGGTGTCGGTGGGACCCCCCCGTGCACAGGGAGCCCCAGCCCCGGGGTGGCCGTGCCAGCCCCGCCGGGGACCTCCAGCCCCGGCAACCCAGAACAAGTGGAAAGCACAAGTGTGCAAACGCCGCCTGGGCCCAAAGGCATTGCAAAGAGAACTGAGATTTTAAAAAGAAACAGTATTTTTTTTTTCCCAAAGATAGGCAAAAGCTAGGATTTACAGAAGATGTTTTATTTGGACAATCCTTATAAAAACAACAGTCTACAGAACATGTTTGCATGGGTGCTTATAGACTAACAAACTTCCAAACATATTTACATGGGTGCTTAGAGACTAACAAACTTCCAAACATATTTACGTGGGTACCTATAGACTAACAAACTTCCTAACATATTTACATGGGTACCTATAGTCTAACAAACTTCCTAACATATTTTCATGGGTACCTATAGTCTAACAAACTTCCTAACATATTTACGTAGTGTGCAATTGACAGAATGCGAAAAACCAAGCAGCAGAGCAGTGGGCTTCTGTGCGCACTGAAGGCAATTGCAAGAATCCAGCAGCTGCTCCTTGCCAAGCAGAGGCAGCTGCCTATGTTCTTGCTTCTTGACCAACTCACAGTTGCCCTTCTTTTCAGCAGCTGCCACTGTGTTCTCTGCATCTTGGAGCCTCTGGAGAGCAGCAGGAGTTTCCAAGGAGGGATGCATGACGACTACGTCAAAACCCAGGAAAGTTGTCCTGAACACCCTTCCATTGGCATGCCAAGAGTGAATTCA